>NC_135575.1:9375000-10000000 GCF_965152235.1 Eretmochelys imbricata | reverse complement strand
TTGTGCATTAATTGGTCCATGCAGACCCTGCTGGTGTGCACTAAAGGTTCCCCAGAGTGCTCTAACATAGTGCAGTTTCAAAGAGCACAGTGTTAAGATGCACTAAGAAACTTCTTAGTTTACACAGACCAATTAATGTGCAACACATTAGTGCACTTTAGAAATCACGCTCCCGTAGTGTGCATTGCTGCATTGCTTATGCTCCTAAGTCACTTGGGTAGCATTTCAAAAGCACCTAACATTTATATTTAGATGGACAGTCATCTGTTATAGCCACACTTTATATTAAAGTCTCATTCACAAATAACTTATTAAGCGTTAATAAAGAGTTAATAGATGTTTCAATACATGGGTATTCAAGTGTTATGCTGCCCAACAGATCGATGGAGTGCTTAAAACCATGGTGAATAACCATCTATAACCACCTCAAACTGATGAGTTTATAACCAGTGCTGGTAGGAATGCATAGTGACATGTGATGGTGGTGTTTGTAACGTGTGTTGTTGAATATGCTGTCTGATCACAACCAAAATGTACTTGAGACATATCAATTTTGATAAGTTTTTGACAGGAAGGTCTCTGAGGTCCAGGGTGGAGTCTCGTATCACTTCCAAAAAGAGACAGAGATCGACCTGAGTTAAAACCTGACCTTTTCAATCTGAAAATGGTCATTTCAACACAATTCCATTTGGCAAAAACATTTGAAAGGGTTTGGTTTTGTTCCAATATGAAAAAATTTCACAACAACTTTTGAGGTTTGAACATTTGTTTTTATCATTCTCCAACCAGCAATACTTATAACCTTCTATTCCACACACTGGTGATGACTATATCACGCTATAACATCTATCAGTCATTTACTACCTTTTACAATCTAGTGATGTACCACTTTGTTTGCTTATCTGAATATATCTAAGCAATCCACCTCATCATTAAAATAATTTCACTCCCCAAGTTGCATCCAATGAAGTGAGCTGTCGCTCATGAAAGCTTATGCTCAAATAAATTTGTTAGTCTCTAAGGTGCCACAAGTCCTCCTTTTCTTCAAGCTAAATCTAATACTCTAAACAGCTGAATTTAAATTCGGGGGGGGGGATACATTGTGACTGGTTATTAAGAGGTCTTAAGATGTGAAAAGAAAGGTAGAAAATTGATTTGTGTAAAATGAGAACCCCCTAAAAACTTGAACTGAACCTACCACTGTTCTGAGGTTTGACAAAGTTTCAGTTCACTTCTAGTCTTAATACATTTTTGCACACCCCCTTTCTGCTGCTGAGACCCCAGTGGTCTCAGAGCCCTGGCTCCAGTCCAAGCCCGAATGTCTGCATTGCAACTTCATAGCCCTGTGGCCCAAATCTCGCATGCCTGAGTCAGCTCATCCAGGTCTGCCACAGCCCTGCCATGGGTCTCTTATTGCAGTTTAGCCATACCCTGGGTTTCCAGTCTGGCTGAAACCAAGAACTGGAAATCTTATGAGACTTTTGGCTAAGGAGGGGAGACATGTGGAAGTTTCATAGAATCATAGAATATCAGGGTTGGAAGGGACCTCAGGAGATCATCTAGTCCAACCCCCTGCTCAAAGCAGGACCAATCCCCAATTTTTTGCCCCAGATCCCTAAATGGCCCCCTCAAGGATTGAACTGGTGTTTTACTTAAATCTTCAGCCTCCAGAGTCATGGGATTGGGTGATAATCACAGCTTGTTTTTTCTTTAAGCACATTTCTAGCCCTCATGGTGAAGAGGAAACCTCAAGGTGATCTCTAAAGACTGAGCCACCAGGAGGCAAGATACAAAGAACCCAACATTTCTTAGTGGTTTAAATCACATAGTTTTATAGCCAACCTCTTCATCTGTGGGGACCTGTTTGATGTTTGGATGCTTGGGGTTGGCATTACTGAGCAGAGGAGAAAGCAGAGAGATCCAGAGAGCAACAGGCTGCTGCCTTGAGCATTCAAAAGACTCTCCCGCCCCCATCTCCCTGCTTGTCTCCAAACCGATGGTAGGCACTGGCCTGCATTCCCTGCCTCTAGAGGCCCATCCCTGCTGTGGATGACACTGAGACACCTATCTGAAGCCGCTTCAACTCTCTCTCAGCCCTGCCTGGACCCCTTTCTCCTAACTGGGAGAGTATGGGAGCAGAGGAGAGGCAGGAGCCAGGCTGGGCATGCAGGGGCATCCCATCCACTGTCCTCCCCCTCCCCCTCCCCCCGCAGTCCTCCACTGAAGCTGTTTCTTCTTCTCTTTCTCTCCTTAGAGCCAGGTGAAGAAAGGGGTGGCAAGGAGCAGCACATCAACCTTGCTCTGCTAAAAGCCAAGGGGAGCCAATCTTGCCCCCAAGCTTCCTCTCCTTTTTGCTGGCTGGGGTGAGCTGCAGTCCCCAAAAGATTGGGAGTTTTGCTTTTCACTTCAATGGAGCCTGCATTTCACCCATTGCCTTTTAGACCCAGATGCTACTTAATTTGGTAAGCTTGAGCAGCCCAACTGACATCAAAGGCTGTCCCCAAAGTGCTTACAGTTAAGCAGGCAGGTATTTCCAGGATTGGCGGCTTAATTTACTGACCTCTCCCCAATTAGGGCTCCCTGGCACACTCTCTTTACTTCACATGCTCCTACATCATGACATCCCAGTCACGAGTGTGATCCTATGCACGCAAACAGTAGATATACTGGCATCTTCCTCTTGCCCAGCTGCTCTGCTCTGATGCATGGATTTCTTTCTGTTTTTCTTTTCTCCCCCCCCCCCCCCCGCCAAGGAAAAAAACACCACGAAGCAGTAAAACAGGAGAAATCACATAAATGAAATGTGATCTTTTTGCTTCCTTTTCACCAGGCTGTCAAGATAATGATATATTCACAGTTTTTACTTGATGTGTGAAATTTCCAGCATGGATGCGAATCAAATCATTTTATGCTATTTACCCTTTCAAAAGAATTTAAGCATGTTTTTAATAGATGGAGACAATTGTAAAAGGGAGATAGGGACAAAATTATCTGCACTTCAATGGACAGCTCAAGGTGAGAGAGATTGCGGGCATCTTAGTGTGTACAATCTTGCAGAAATAGTTTTACCTAGGTCCCCATTTTGTGCCTAAACTAATTTAAGGAAGGAATTTATACATATATATATATATGCTGTCAATTATTCACAGATAACTCATGTGATAAACTAAAAAAAAATCACAATTAAAAAAATAAATCACAATTAATCACAGTTTTAATCACACTGTAAAGCAATAGAATACCAAGTGAAATGTATTAACTATTTTTGGATGTTTTTCTACATTTTCAAATATATTTATTTCAATTACATCACAGAATACAAAGTGTACAGGGCTCACTTTACATTATTATTTTTTATTATTAATATTTGCACTCTAAACATGATAAACAAAAGAAATAGTATTTTTTAGTTCACCTCATACAAGTACTGTATATATTTATCTCTGTATCATGGAACTCCAATTTACAAATGAAATGTAGATTTTTTTTTTGTTACATAACTGCACTCAAAAACAAAACAATGTAAAACTTTAGAGCCTACAAGTCCACTCAGTCCTATTTTTTGTTCAGACAATCAGGAAGACAAACTAGTTGTCTAATTAGGCAGGACCTAATGCCGCCAGTTTATTATTTACAATGTAACCTGAAAGTGAGAACTCGTGTTTGCATGGTACTTTTGTAGCCTGCATTGCCAGGTATTAACGTGCCATATATCCTAAACTTTCATATGCCCCTTCATGCTTTCGGCCATCATTCCAGAGGACATGCTTCCATGCTGATGATGCTCATTAAAAAAATAATGTGTTAATTAAATATGTGACTGAACTCCTTCGGGGAGAACTGTATGTCTCCCACTCTGTTTTACCCACATTCTGCCATATATTTCATGTTAGAGCAGTCTTGGATGATGATCCAGCTCATGTTGTTTGCTTTAAGAAAACTTTCACTGCAGATTTGAGAAAACTCAAAGAAGGTACAAATGTGAGATTTATAAAGATACCTACTGCACTCAACCCAAAGTTAAAAATCTGAAGTGTCTTCCAAAATCTGAGAGGGACGAGGTGTGGAACATGCTTTCAGAAGTCTTAAAAGAGCAACACTCCAATCTGGAAACTACAGAATCCAAACCACCAAAAAAGAAAATCAACCTTCTGCTGGTGGCATGTGACTCAGATGATGAAAATGAACATGTGACAGTCCGCACTGCTTTGGATCATTATTGAGCAGAACATGTCATCAGCGTGGACACATGTCCTCTGGAATGCTGGTTGAAACATGAAAGGACATATGAATCTTTAGGGCATTTGGCACATAAATATCTTGTGACACTGGGTACAACAGTGTCATGAGAACACCCGTTCTCACTTTCAGGTAACATTGTAAACAAGAGGTGAGCAGCATTATCTTCTGCAAAGGTAAACAAATTTGCTTGTCCAAGCGATTGGCTGACCAAGAAGTAGGACTGAGTGGACTTGTAGGCCCTAAAGTTTTACATTGTTTTATTTTTGAATGCAGACTTTTTTACATAATTCTACATTTTTAAATTCAACTTTCAAAATAAAGAGATTGCATTACAGTACTTTCAATGGGGCAATTGAAAACTACTCTTTCTTTTGTATTTTACAGTGCAAATATTTGTAATCAAAAATAAATATAATGTGAACACTGTACACATTGTATTCTGTGTTGTAATTGAAATCAATATATTTGAAAATGTAGAAAACATCAAAAATATTAAATAAATGATATTCTATTAGTGTTTCATAGTGTAATTAGTCATGCAATTACGTTTTTAATCGCTTGACAGCCCTAATATATATATTATATTGTGTGTAAGAGCATAGCCATTTATATTCAGCTAAAGTCTGCTGTCAGATGGGCACAAACAATTCCCTAGACCTGCTGAAATATGTTGACCAATCCTTCGTTTGGCAAAAAATGTAGCTTTAATGTCGCTGAAACATGTCACAAATTTGTATCTATTCTGCCATAATGCTTTTTTTATTTTTAAATGCCCTTTAAAAATCAGAAAAGATCAACATATTCCACTATCACATTTTCAAAATGAAATGTTCTGCTTTCTTTGGTTCAAAATGATTTTCTATTTAGAAATGTCCCTTAATTTGATTGATTTATTTATTTTAAATTCAATAACAATGAAATACATGAAATGGAAATGAAATATTTCTTTTCTGGTTGAACAAAATGTTTTGTTCCACCTAAAATTACTCTTTAAAAAAAACTGATTCACCTAAAATTTAAAAATATTTTTTGTCCCAAATGATTTTTTATTCAACTTTTCTAGGCTGCCAATGAACTAAAAAATGGTTATCATCCCTGCCCTATTTTTATTGTCTTCCAAGGAAACTCCATCTACAATTAGTATCTGAGAGCAAAATTTGTCATTTGGGTTAATCAGTGTGATCTTAATTAGCTATCATAAGTGGGCTTTTCAAATAAATTGGCCTTAAAGCTCCCACCAAAGTCAACGGGAGTCCTACCAGCTAGATCAGTGCTGAGTACTCTTGAAAATTCCACCCTACATTCCATTGTAGGTCACTTTTTCCAGCCTCACCAAGCAATAGTTTTCCATTCTCTTCGGGCCAGCTCCTCAGCTGGCACAAGGTGGTGTAGCTCCATTGAGTTCAGCAGAGCTATACTGATCTACACCAGCAGAGCATCTGATCCATAATTCCCAATTCCAAGTAAGAAAACATTGAGCTAACGTCTACTCAGTTACACCACTCTAAAACCAGAGCAGCTTAACCGAATTCAGGAGCAGTGCTTCACACTGACACTGGTATAATAGGATAAAAGATCCAATGGGCCTAACGTGTATCCCAGTTAGACACCTGCAACCCAGCTGAGAACAATGAGAGTTGCACTGATGTAGTGGAGAGGTGGTTGCGGTTCCATGTTTTTCTGAGTGTGTGGTTGGGGATTAGAGTGCAAAAATGTTATCCCATGGGTTGAAAATGTGATTTATTATAATGTGGCCAGATCCTCAACTGGTGTAAATTGCTCTAGCTACTTTGACATCAGTAGAGCTACACCAGTTTACATCAACTGACAATCTGACTATAAGTACAAGGAGGTAAGAGCTTTGAGGCAGGGACTGTCTGCTTGTTCTGTGTGTATAGTGCCTAGCACAATGGCTTCCTGGTTGCTGATTGTGGCTCGTAGGTTACAATAACACATACAGTAATAAAGAGACACGGTTAAGAATGTTGTGGGAAGCTTTTCCTTTTGCAGAATCCCAATAGAATCTCCTAGGGATGAAACCAAAAGGGTTCCATACAAATTGCACTAGGAACCTATAGAATTTAACAGAGAAAGTTATCCTCTGTGCAGGATTTATAAATCTTCCAATAGAATTCTATAGAAGGGTTATACCGTACTTTCTTTTTAAATCCTAAAAACAGGAGAAGATTTTTATATTACAGTCCATAGGACTTCCCCAGAAAATATTAATCTTTTGTGAAATTAAAATCTAATCCATATTTTTTTGAAAAGTGTATTGTTTCCTATAGCATTAATGTAGGGTTGGTTTTGGTTTTTGCATCGGCTGTGCATGTAACTATATATATAACAGCATACTGGACATATTTTTATTTTTCCAGAAAAATCTTGTAGCACAGCTGCAAAGATCCAAAGCCATTTCCCCATATCTGAATGATCCTGAACTAGCAATTACATTAGATTATATAGAGCAAAGCAGCTCTAGAAAGAAATTTACAGACACCGGCATCCAGACCAAGGTCATCTAGCCTTGTAAGTAACACTGCAGCTGGGCAGATGTTTTTGTCTGCCTAAGAAAGGCCAAATTCTTTCTCGCTATCTCGTGTCCTCGCTTCCAGCTTATGGTGGCTAAGTGCACAAGATGGCTGTGGGTTATGTAAAGTCCAGTTCTCTCATAAAAAAGTTATTATATTCTCCAATGAATGTATCTATCAGATTAGATCCATTATGGGAATAAAAAATAAAGTTTTAGTTTTTTAACCATTCCCCAGAATTTAATAGAAAATGGCTAGGCAGCCAGTGTGTTAAGATCACGACCCATCACACTCACCAATACTGTCGCATTGCTTTGCACTTCCCCATCTTTCTGTTTCCATCTTTTGTCTTATATTTAGGGCTTGCCTACATGGTGGGGTAATGTGTACTAGTGTGCTGTGCATTAATTGGTCAGAGTATATTCGAGTGGTACACCTTAACATAGTGATGTTTGAAACACTTAAACTACACTAGGGAATCTTTAGTGTGCATCAATAGGGCCTACATAGACCAATTAATGTGTGACACATTAGTACACTTTGGAAATCACATCCTCGTAGAGCCCATTAACTCACTGTGTAGACAAGCCCTTACTGTTTAAACTCCTTGGGCCTACAATCATCCTTTGTTCTTTGCTTGCGTAGCACGCAAGGCAATGGGGTCCTAACCCATCACTGGGATCCTACTACAGTACAAATAAATAATAAAAATGTAAAATTTTGTACGTTTTTTTAAAAAAACCAATAGGAAGTATTTCATTGCCTCTTAAATACTATAGATTTTATTCTGATTTCTATAGAACCCTAAAACATTCTATAAAATCATATAGATTTCATTAATGTTGATAGGTCTTCTCCATAAGGGATTGGTTTAATGAGGACAACTTTGTAATTAACTGGTGATTTAGCCCTAATTGAATAACTCCTCACCAAGGCTATCGGAGCCTAAAAAGAATAATTGAAATGGCTTTTCAGTTTTCTATACAAATTTATCAATGACCTTTCCAATGCTGATATTTGATGATTATTTCTGTTTTTAACAAGACCGAGGTGAGTTTCATGACATGCTGCTGAACCTTGTAAGTGGCTTCCAGTCATGCATACAGTAGCGGCACAAGTTAAATTTGTACCTGTCATGAGACCTTGCAAAGCTGAATGTCATGTGTTAAAGAGAGTTTCAGCATTGGTGGCCCATTATTTCTAATGGAGATAATATATTGTTGCAGTGTGACATGAGACCAATCAGAAGTTACATTCTGTCAGCAGTGCATGTTTTTCTATTATCTCGTTCTACAGAGATGAATCTGGAGGATGACAGAATATTGTTCATCTCATTTGTAAGACTTATTTTACATTTCACATAGATCTATGATGTATTCCATAGGGTGCTCTATGAAAGGTGATTTTTTTGAGGGGGGTGCCTTTCAACTTATGCAGACTTTCAGTCTGAGACCAGTGGTAGACATGGCTGAACCTCACAAGGTTTGGAGGATGTGCTTGGATAATCAGCCAAAAGTTCAGTTGCTTATGGGTTCCTCCAAACCTATTGGGGATGGTAGAAGTCTTTCCATTGAGTTTAATGAGCTTTGGATCAGGCTATATATGAACAGCTGAGGTTTTGCCTCCTCCATTTTTCCATATCCCAACCTTAACTGACTCCCTCTCCCTCCCACCTATTTAACTCAGATTTTTCTCGTTTCCATTAAACTCCTCTTTCCCTTCTTCCCAAATCCCCAAACATTTATTCTTCATTTCTGTCCATAGACAACTAACCGAGCAACTTGGTCTGCAGCCCAGTGACATAATATGACACTTTCCTAATATTTTCTTGCCAAAACCTTTTCTCTCTCAAAGCTCATGCATAGTGATTCTGAGATGAGTCCTGGCTGTGTGCCCTCCTCACCACCTACCTCTCTCACACCAGCACAGAGCTTGGGACCATCCATCCTGAATACCTTAGTGTGGTGTTTCCTCCTTCAGAAGGTTGTTGTTGTTTCTCTTCCATTCTCTGCAACTGGGAAGATTCCACACAGCCAGAAGAGAGGTGAAAGATTGGCTTGTATGGCAGTGAGTGATAATGGCTGTCCCAGTACCTTCCTAGCAATACTCCAGATGTTGTGCCAGAAGTGGTTCCCTCGTTCATATTGGCGTGATTTACAGAAGTACTGAGATCTAAAAGCTGCTTGTAAATTTTTTTGTCCAGAAAAAAATAAATTGATAAAAATGGCTTTTCAACCAATTTTTTTTTTCATTTTAGTTACAATTTTTGAGATTCGAAAACCAAACACTTATTGGTAACTGATTTTACCAAAACCCCACATTATATCTGACAACCAACATTTTTCAAGTTTTCATTTTTCGTTGAGTGGGAAGGGTAAATATGGCATTAAAAACCCCAAGAAAAATATTTGGCACTTTTGACAAGCCCTACAAAGTACCCACCGAATTCACTGAGAACCTGTGGTTTGTTCCAGTATAGAATTCCTTGTGTCCTTCTGGAACAGAATGGGACATAAATGCATCAAGAAAAGACTCCTTATAAGATTTTTCCCAAGGAAGGATAGGCTTGTATAAATGCATTCGTTATTTAAAATTATCCTCAGACACAAAGCAGTTTATATGGTTTTGTTCCAAGTTTCTGCACTGCTCTTTCCTCTTGCTTTTGTCGAATGCTTGGTTCAGCTGTTGTGCTTTTTTGTTGCTTCTCATTTTTAATTAACTTTGCTATCTTTTTTTCAGAAATCTGTCCTTTAATCTCTAAAACCTTCTTATTAGGATGGTGACAGCCTCCAAAGAAGATATAAACTAAGCAATGCATCATAGGTGTGAAAGATCCCTAGACAATTAGACACTGAAAGCAAATTAAAATAAATAACATTGACAAGAAAAAAAGTCTTCATTATTATATCTTTGAGGGAAGCAGCAAGTGAAATGTATTACCAACAAGGGATACAATCTGTTATCAATGTGAAGAAACTTAATTTTGTCTCCTCAGGTGTGTCTACACTGCACACTCAGCCCAGGCTCTTACTCAGGTTTGAGCCCATGCCCCCTTTCCATTCACACACAAATCAGTCTAACATGAGTCAGCAAGCGCTAAGGACACAATTCCTAGCCCCCTGCTAGGGGAGTGAATCAGAGCCAAATTCTGCTGAGACTTGGGGCCAAGCTCTGTCATTTTGTAGTGTGGACTCAGACCTGAGTCAGAAGGTCTGCGTAGTGCAGTATGGATGCATTAGCATGGCTGTGAGACCCAAGTCCAGCAACTGTAAACCCAGGTTTACAATGCAGTGTGGATGCTCAAACATGGCCTTGGAAACAGAGTCCATGGGCTTAGTGTGCATTGTAGACATACCCTAATTTTAAACTGGGTATCAGATCATTATCTGATTCATACCTGGAGTCTACTAACAGAAGTTACTGAGATGGTTCTTGAATTTTTAAGGCTTAGTGAATTCATGTTACTCAGTGGTGCATACATGAACTGCAAACCAATTTGGGCAGCTTTTTTAGGTTTTTGGAAAAGTTTAGGACCCAAATTTCATCCTGAAGCTGTCAGACAAGGATGGAGATTGTGGCTATTTCCATATAACACAGTCCTGAAGCTTCTCAGACTCGTTGTAGTTATTAGTGCAAGATCATGTGGTTAGATTAATAGGAGCAATTTAGGTTGATGATCTTACTTCATTGCTTTCATTAGAATGGAGTCGTGGGTGTCGGTGTGCTTTTCATCTACAGCAAACTGGGAAATTTTTCCACATTTGCTGACTTAATGGATGATTTGACTTAAAACTACATTCCACAGTAGTAGAGCACCCTAGAGATATGTTGGGTTGTCATAATATATAAAGCTTCTTCCAGTTCCATTGCACACAGCTTTGCACTGTTCATTGCAGAGCTTGAAACAAGAAAAGACTCTTTTCTTGTCTCATTGCTCCCAGGATGATGCTTAATAACTGGAGAATGAAATATTGAACAGGCATCCCAGAGTTCTGTTACATATTTGTTTTTCTCTAAGAAACAGAGAGGAAAATGTCTACTTACAAAGTCATGTCAGATCAGTATTATGAATGATCTTTATAGAAGACCTTGGGTGTTAATAGTTTACTTGTACAGGTATGAGCTTTTGGAAAGAGAGATGTGCATTTTCTGTGCAATATTAATCAATAAGACATCCTAACCTATGAAGTAGCATATTCGGACAAGTGGGTGAAATCCTGGTCCTAAAGAAATCAATGGGAGCTTTGCCGTTAAGTTGCCTGATTTCAGACACTGGGCCAAATTCAAAGCTGGGGTAAACAAGTACAACTCCATTTATGTCAATGTAGTTGCCCACTTTTACCCCGGGACCCATTTGGCTCTACCAAAGTAATAACTCATCTATCAACACCGGGTCAGATTCTGCCCGCCCTCCACTAAGTGGTACCTTACTCCCTGAACAGTTCCATTTTCTGAGTGCAACCATTTGTGAAGTAAGGGATCTCTCAAAGAGTGGCAGAATCTGGCCCCTGGTTTGTCCACTGTACAAACTTGGCACAGAAGCAACCTCCATTTGTGTGTAGTGGACAGGCATAGTTTGGCGCCACCTGCTGTTGTGTGTGAGAAGTGCTTCAGCCTGAGTTGCTCGTCTGCTAATGCTGCATTTAACACCTTCAAGCCAGCACCTGCTGCCTTACACACCCTCTGCTACTGCTAACACCCACCATACTTCACACAGAGAGGCAGCTTTAATCTTCACACCTTCATGTTGCAATATACTTGGAGTACTATCCAAACTAATGAGCAAGTGTGTAACCCTGGCCCTCCAACCTGGGGTGCCCTTAGCTGCTATAGCAGCCAGCCTAGACTGCTCACAAACAACCTCTAGTGTGCAATTCACTCCCAGCTATTTCCAAACATCAGCTGCAGCCTCACCTTGGTTAACCCAGCCGGGGTTATACAGCAGGATGACCCCAACACACCCTCAGTCTTAAATTTTCCCCCAGATAGGTATGTCTTGTATTGCCCAGAATACTGCCCAGGACACTGCCCAGGTCTTGTACTGGATAATACACATTTATATTAAAAATAACAGACTTTCATAGAAATAATATGCACACAATTTGCCACCCCCAATGGAATTTTCCAGACATGTCAATTTAAGCACACTGGATTAGTTTTTAAAAGTTTAACTACAAAGAGGTAGATTTAAGTTAGCATAAGTAATGAGGCATAAAAGCCAGAAATGATTACAAGAAAAGTAAACATAAGTTAAGCACCAGTTGTATTTTAACTATGTGAAAATCAGAATGTTTTCATGCTTTTAGCAGTTTTACTGGCAAAACTTCTTGGGTCAGGACCCCTTCTCCTAGAAGCCAATACTATAGGCAGAGAGAGAGAGAGAGAGACAGAGAGAGAGAGAGAGAGAGTCCCCTTCTTGAAAAAAAAAAAAAACATTTCCAGCTGAGATCGAGGAGCCAAAGATTTTATGCTGAAGGATGTTCTCTGCTGGGTTTTTTTTTTTTACCTGTTTGAACTTCCGTTGTCTTCTCTTCCTACTTTGTGACTCTGTTTAATGCTTAAATGCTAATTAAGCAGATCACACATTCTCTTGTTTAGAACAGACCTGTTTGTCAACTTCTGTTTGAGCAGAGCTGTGGTTTGGAACATGTTTTAATAACATCATACAGGGAAATTGTATAACGTCACGTACAATGTTGCCACACTTATTTTATCAGGAAAATACTGACCAGTAAAACATGAGTTTTCAGATGATACCTTACAAGGCACACCTTATACAAAGATTATTACAATAGTGTGGAGGGTGCAAACACAGGGGTACATTCTGTCACATATGCAAAAGCAAAACTAAATCCATAAATCACATATGTGCATAAATTCAAATCTTGGAGAGGGACGGCCTCTGTGCACAGAATAGGTGCATTGGGGTAGCAGCATGCATGTTTTCCCATATTCTAACACCTAAGTGCCCTCTCCTGGACAGATTGCCTGAAGGGAAAACATAGGTTATAATCCGGGCCCATTCAGTCTTTGGCTTCCCTGAAGACCAAGAACCAGTGCAGATCACAAGAAACCCCCGCACCTGGCAGCTCATTAGGAGTTGAGGCCATCCATCTGTTTCACATTAGCCACCGTATAGGCACTACGTAGTACCTTTTCTTGATTACTTCATATCTGGGGTTGATTTGTGCCATCAGTCTCAAAGTTTTAGTGCATATTATCATTCCCCAATGCAACAGGACTCGACTGTGATAAAACTGCGATTCCTTAGGAGAAAAAAGAACAGTGAAATATTCATGTCAAATGATATTTAATCTCTAAAAAAGCTGAGACCTGCAAGGTCTGGTGCAGATGAAAAAACAGATTTGTGAAAGACTTTCAAGGAGCTAACGAGGAACTTAGAATTCCGATGCAATTTCTTTCCTCAAGCCAATTCCTCTCTAAAAGAAGAAAAAAAGAAAATCAGGGCTGGAGAAGAACAGTTAGAAACATTGTCAGTTGTTATCAAGCAGTCCTATAGGAGGATTAGAACCAAACCAAAACCTGACATGTAGCACTGCTGGATCCACAGATACCAAGTTAATGGGGCCATGTCAGAATGGAGATGTGTGCAGAGGTGGTATGATATAGTAGACAGAGCACTGGACTGGAGTTCAGGAGATATTCCCAGCTCTACCAGTGACCTACTGGGTGACCTTGGGTAAGTCACTTCACTTCTCTGTGCCTGTGTTTCTCCTTCACCCTTTCATAGGTTGCAAAGCCAGAAGGGATCATTGTGATAATCTAGCCTGACCTCCTGCATAACACAGGCCAAAGAATTTCCCCAAAATAATTCCTAGAGCAGGTCTTTTAGAAAAATATCCAATCTTGATTTTAAAATTGACACTGGTGGAGAGTCCACCAAAACCCTTGGGAAATTGTTCCAATAGTTAATTACTCTCACCGTTAAAAATGTACACCTTATTTCCAGTCTGAAAATGTCCAACTTCAACTTCCAGCCATTTCGTCATGTTATACTTTTCTCTGCTTGACTGAAGAGCCCATTATCAAAAATTTGTTCCCCACGTAGGTACTTATAGAGTATAATCAAGTGACCCTTTAACTTTCTCTTTAAACTAAATAGATTGAGCTCTTTGTATCTATCACTCAAAGGCAGGTTTTCTAATCCTTCAGTCATTCTTGTGGCTCTTTTCTGAACCTTCTCCAATTTATTATCAGCCTTCCTGAATTGTGGGCACCAGAACTGGACACAGTTTTCCAGCAGTGGTTGCAAAAGTTCCAGATACAGAGGTGAAATACTCTATTCCTACCTGAGAGCCCCCTGTTTATTATGCATCAGCTATTTTGGCTGCAGCATCATACTGGGAGTTCATGTTCAACTGATTATCCACCCCCATCAACCAGGGACCAATTGTCAAAGGTATTTGGGCACCTAAAGATGCAGCTAGACATCTAGTGGGATTTTCAAAAGGTCCTGGCCCCTAACTCCTTATTGGCATCTGGACACTTGTGAAAATCCCCTAGGCCTCTCCTTACATCATTAGGGGCCTAAATACCTTTGAAAATGTGGCCTTATGAGCTTTGAGTTTAGGATTGTCTGTTACTATATTTTTGTACAATTCTGGCACAATGGGGCCCTGGTCTTAGTTGGGGCCTCTGGGTACTTTCGTCATGTAAATAATAACATAGAACCAGTATGGAAATCTGAGAATCTATAAAAGCCGTCACCAATTTCTAGAACAAGAAACAGTCCTTCTGGCGTATCAAGCTGTGACTGTAAGCAGTAATGTTGAGAATCTTGCAAGAAAGTCTTGCCTCGTGAGATTGACAGCTAATTCTACAGCCTGAAATGGTACGGATGAGCCCCCATTTTACCATTCACCTGACTAAGGGAAGCACAATTTTGTCCCTATCGTTGCAAAAACTTATCAAATTCCCATTGAAGTCAATGAGTTCCACTGAATTCCATTGTAGAAGGATCAGACCTTTGTAGTTAGGTGCAAGGTCCTTGTATCCTCATAACACACTAGCTTCCCATGAAAGGAATAAACATTTCAGCATAATGATGAGGCATTTTAAGTAGTAGGGGATTATCAAAGATTAACCCCTTTATTGCTCAGGGTGTCTAAGAAAAATATTAAAAACCCTGAGGCTGGTACATCAACCACTGAAAAGCTGTGTGTTCCTCTTAGTCAAAACCAACATCTCTCTTTTTCGTTGCCCTCCTGCATTCTTGATTAATCTTAAGGTGTTATGAACACCTGGTCATATGATCACAAAATTGAAATCCAAATGCAAACTTGAAATACAATCTTTTTGAAAAATGGCAATTTTTGCATACTTCGGCTGTAATTTTAAATAAACTTAAAATGGGAGATGTTCGTTGCTGGCTCATAATGATCTCAGTAAGTTAAATATGCAGAAATAACAATGTTCCATGGAGAAGCATAAAAAGCCACTGATTACTGTTCTCAGTATATAAAAACCTTTCCCAAAGGGCCAAGAGCTGTAGGATATGTGTAGATTTAACCTTTATACAAGGCAGCAAGAAAACTGAGTGTCATTTGCATTTCATATCTATAACTTAAACCATTCCACATATTGATGACAAAGCAGTAGAAAAAGGATGAGACAGGTTCAAGCGTCAGTATTAGGTACGGATTTCAGAGTTGTAGGTTTATTACATAGTGTGTGCATGTGTGTGTGTGTGTGTGCACAATTTCCTAAGTTTGTAAAAATGCAAACTGAAAAAAAGAGAAATTTGATCCTGTGGCATCATATTGAGACCCACATGGACCATCAGCAGAGTTGGAATTTTTAGATCCATCACACACAGACTTCTGCCACTTGAGGTAATGGAGTAACTGATAGCAGTAGTAGGTTGTCAAGTATCAGAGGGGTAGCCGTGTTAGTCTGGATCTGTAAAAGCGGCAAAGAGTCCTGTGAACACCTTATAGACTAACAGACATATTGGTGCATAAGCTTTCACTTCTTCAGATGCATGTAGTGGAAATTTCCGAATTTCTAACCTCGTTATCCCTAGCCTGATTCTTGCTTGCATATTTATACCTGCCTCTGGAAAATTCCACTGCATGCATCTGAAGAAGTGGGTATTCACCCACAAAAGCTTATGCTCCAATATGTCTGTTAGTCTATAAGGTACCACAGGACTCTTTGCCGCTTTTACAGTAGTAGGTTGTTATCCTCTATGTGGACCAGCATTACAGGAGAGATGAGACACACACGCTTTTCCAGTAGATTCCACAGATATTTGCTGACACACAGCAATGGTGAAAGATAGAAATCTTGGGGTCCATTTGAGGCTCTGGAGAGCAGAGTATTCTAGTAGTTGCAGAACATTCTGCCACTGTTCCTTCCTAACCTATTTCTTCTCCCCACCCAGTTTCTTGTCCCAGTCTCCACCCTTCCAGGATGCTCATATCAGTTACAATCTCCTTGGCCAGCCAGCCATAGTCTCCAATTTTCCCTCCACCCTGGCTCTCAGTCCATGTCTCCCTCCCCAGGTGCCTCATTCCAATCTTCTCCCCTCTTCCCCGGTCTCTGGGCAAGGAGACTGGGACAAAGAGCAAGGTGGGGAAGACACAGAGACAATGGCCCTGCATGGGGAGACTAATCCTGCAAGTAGGGGCAAATGACTGAAACTGGGTGAGGAGCCCAGGGAGTGGGAAACTGGAATGGGTTGGCACAGCCAATCGTAGTGTCCCATCCCTCGATACTCCTCATCCAATTTGTCTTCCCATCCATGGGTTGGTGGGCTTCCGCCCCTCCTGCTAAAGCCACTTTCATAAGCTGCCAGGAGACTGAGCCAGAGTCTTCAGCATTAACAGATCTGGCATTGTCCCTTTAATGACTCTTCAGTGTCAGCTGATAGGTGACTATCTCGAACCACCTCCTCCTTCTTGCCAGTAGTCCAGGCAAACTCCAGCCCAATAACAAGGATTAATAAGTTACTACAGAGAAGCTTGATATTCAGCACAGCATTGTTATTTGGGCCACCTATAATATCTGTCATGTGTGTGTATACTGAGGTTTAGTGTGGGTAGATGTATATGTATGGTACAGTGACATTTCTTTCTAACAGCATGAGCCTTTTGTTCTCATTTTGCTTACCCGTCACTTCCTTTAAATGATTCCATTGATGCAGCTATAGCCTAATATGACATGAAAGCACAGCCAGAAAGTCACCTCATCCACTGCAGAGTCATAGAATCATAGAATATCAGGGTTTGAAGGGACCTCAGGAGGTCATCTAGTCCAACTCCCTGCTCAAAGCAGGACCAATACCCAACTAAATCATCCCAGCCAGGGCTTTGTCAAGCCTCACCTTAAAAACTTCTAAGGAAGGAGATTCCACCACTTCCCTAGGTAACCCATTCCAGTGCTTCACCACCTTCCTAGTAAAAAAGTTTTTCCTAATATCCAACCTAAATCTCCCCCACTGCAACTTGAGACCATTACTCCTTGTTCTGTCATCTGCTACCGAGAACAGTCTAGATCCATCCTCTTTGGAACCCCCTTTCAGGTAGTTGAAAGCAGCTATCAGATCCCCCCTCATTCTTCTCTTCCGCAGACTAAACAACCCCAGTTCCCTCAGCCTCTCCTCATAAGTCATGTGTTCCAGTCCCCTAATCATTTTTGTTGCCTTCCGCTGAATGTTTTCCAATTTTTCCATCTCCTTCTTGTAGTGTGGGGCCCAAAACTGGACACAGTACTCCAGATGAGGCCTCACCAATGTCAAATAGAGGGGAATGATCACGTCCCTCGATCTGCTGGCAATGCCCCTACTTATACATCCCAAAATGCCTTTGGCCTTCTTGGAAACAAGGGCACACTGTTGACTCATATCCAGCTTCTCGTCCACTGTAACCTCTAGGTCCTTTTCTGCAGAACTGCTGCCAAGCCATTCGGTCCCTAGTCTGTAGCGATGCATGGGATTCTTCTGTCCTAAGTGCAGGACTCTGCATTTGTCCTTGTTGAAGCTCAGATTTCTTTTGGCCCAATCCTCTAATTTGTCTAGGTCCCTCTGTATCCTATCCCTACCCTCCAGCATATCTACCTCTCTTTCCAGTTTATTGTTATCTGCAAACTTGCTGCGGGTGCAATCCACAGCATCCTCCAGATGATTTATGAAGGTATTGAACAAAATCGGCCCAAGGACCAACCCTTGGGGCACTCCACTTGATACCGGCTGCCAACTAGACATGGAGCCATTGATCACTAAATATTGAGTCCGACAATCTGGCCAGTTTTCTATCCACCTTTATAGTCCATTCATCCACCTATACCTCTTTAACTTGCTTTCAAGAATACTGTGGGAGACTGTGTCAAAAGCTTTGCTAAAGTCAAGGAACAACATGTCCACTGCTTTCCCCTCTTTCACAGAGTCAGTTATCTCATCATAGAAGGCAATTAGATTAATCAGGCATGACTTGCCCTTGGTGAATCCATGCTGACTGTTCCTGATCACTTTCCTCTCGTGTAAGTGCTTCAGAATGGATTCCTTGAGGACCTGCTCCATGATTTTTCCAGGGACTGAGGTGAGGCTGACTGGGCTGTAGTTCCCAGGATCCTCCTTCTTCCCTTTTTTAAAGATGGGCACTACATTAGCCTTTTTCCAGTCATCCGGGACCTCCCCCGATTGCCATGAGTTTTCAAAGATAATGGCCAATGGCTCTGCAATCACATCCGCCAACTCCTTTAGCGCTCGCGGATGCAGTGCATCCAGCCCCATGGACTTGTGCACGTCCAGCTTTTCTAAATAGTCCCAAACCACTTCTTTCTCCACAGAGGGCTGGTCACCTACTCCCCATGCTGTGCTGCCCAGTGCAGTAGTCTGGGAGCTGACCTTGTTCTTGAAGACAGAGGTAAAAAAAGCATTGAGTACATTAGCTTTTTCCATATCCTATGTCACTAGTTTGCCTCCCTCATTCAGTAAGGGGCCCACACTTTCCTTGACTTTCTTCTTGTTGCCAACATACCTGAAGAAACCCTTCTTGTTACTCTTAATATCTCTTGCTAGCTGCAACTCCATGTGTGATTTGGTCTTCCAGTTTTCACTCCTGCATGCCTGAGCAATATTTTTACACTCATTCCTGGTCATTTGTCCAATCTTCCACTTCTTGGAAGCTTCTTTTTTGTGTTTAAGATCAGCAAGGATTTCACTGTTAAGCCAAGCTGGTCACCTGCCATATTTACTATTCCTTCTACACATCGGGATGGTTTGTCCCTGTAACCTCAATAAGCTCTCCTGGACTCCTTTCCCCCACATGTTATTCTCCCAGGGAATCGTGCCCATCAGTTCCCTGAGGGAGTCAAAGTCTGCTTTTCTGAAGTCCAGGATCTGTATTATGCTGCTCTCCTTTCTTCCCTGTGTCAGGATCCTGAATTCGACCAACTCATGGTCACTGCCTCCCGGGTTCCCCAACACTTTTGCTTCCCCTACTAATTCTTCACAGTTTGTGAGCAGCCGGTCAAGAAGAGCTCTGCCTCTAGTTGGTTCCTCCAGCACTTGCACCAGAAAATTGTCCCCTACCCTTTCCAAAAACTTCCTGGATTGTCTGTGCACCGCTGTATTGCTCTCCCAGCAGATATCAGGGTGATTGAAGTCTCCCATGAGAACCAGGGCCTGTGAGCTAGTAACTTCCTTTAGTTGCCGGATGAAAGCCTCGTCCACCTCATCCCCTGGTCCGGTGGTCTATAGCAGACTCCCACCACGACATCACCCTTGTTGCTCACACTTCTAAACTTAATCCAGAGACACTCAGGTTTTTCTGCAGTTTCATACCGGGGCTCTGAGCAGTCATACTGCTCCCTTACATACAATGCAACTCCCCCAACCCTTTCTGCCCTGCCTGTCCTTTCTGAACATTTTATATCCATCCATGACAGTACTCCAGTCATGTGAGTTATCCCACCAAGTCTCTGTTATTCCAATCACGTCATAATTCCTTGACTGTGCCAGGACTTCCAGTTCTCCCTGCTTGTTTCCCAGGCTTCTTGCATTTGTGTATAGGCACTTGAGATAACTCGCTGATCGTCTCTTTTTCTCAGTGTGAGGCAGGAGCCCTCCCCTCTTACACTCTCCTGCTCATGCTTCCTCATGGTATCCCGCTTCGCCACTTACCTCAGGGCTTTGGTCTCCTTCCCCCAGTGAACCTAGTTTAAAGCCCTCCTCACTAGGTTAGCCAGTGCTTGCGAAGATGCTCTTTCCTCTCTTCGTTAGGTGGAGCCCGTCTCTGCCTAGCACTCCTCCTTCTTCGAACACCATCCCATGGTCAAAGAATCCAAAGCCTTCTCTCCAACACCAGCTGCGTAGCCATTTGTTGACTTCCACAATTCGGTGGTCTCTACCCAGACCTTTTCCTTCCACAGGAAGGATGGACAAGAACACCACTTGCTCCTCAGACTCCTTTATTCTTCTTCCCAGAGCCACGTAGTCTGCAGTGATCCACTCAAGGTCACTCTCGGCAGTATCATTGGTGCCCATGTGGAGAAGCAGGAAGGGGTAGCGATCCGAGGGCTTGGTGAGTCTCAGCAGTCTGTCTGTCACATCGTGAATCCTAGCTCCTGGCAAGCAGCAGACTTCTTGGTTTTCCCGGTCGGGGCGGCAGATAGATGACTCAGTCCCCCTGAGGACAGAGTCCCCGAGCACCACCACCCGCCTCCTTCTCTTGGGAGCGGTGGTCGTGGAATCCCCAACCCTAGGACAGTGCATCTCATGCCTTCCAATCGGCGGAGTCTCCTTCTGTTCCCTTCCCTCAGGCAGTGGGAATGGCACTGCAGAAGCATTCTTGGACTCTTCTGACCTGGTGAGGTATTCTACTAATGGTTGGACGTTTAGCACCAGTTAGTATTGTAGGCAAACAATTTTAAGTGTCTTTTTTTTGTCCCTGTCTGATTTTTATTTATGTATTTATTTATTTTAGGAGACTAATGTCATTTTCTTTAAAAGAAAGAAAGAAAGAAAGAAAGAAAGAAAGAAAGAAAGAAAGAAAGAAAGAAAGAAAGAAAGAAAGAAAGAAAGAAAGAAAGAAAGAAAGAAAGAAATGCAGTTAATGTTAGAACTGAAGCAGAAAAGTACGTGTCAGCCGAATTCTTTTTATGATGGCTATTACCTACATAAAACACGGCAATGTTAAAATAACATTGAGGGGCTAATCGAAAGTGACAAAAGTGAGCAAAAATAGGATTGAGACTGTCCTTAGCTCACCCTATTGTATCTGCAAGGTCCCCGAATATCATTAATGCTGACAATATTGACTCCTGCTATAGTTAACTTTGAATCCCAGCCTCCTTTAGTACTCCAGCATTATTTCCCTCTTGTTCAGTTGCTCATAACTTTAGCAGATAAATGCTTTCAGGGCTCAAATATTACATGTTTAATCTCAGCCCAAAGGTGGTTTAAAAAAATGGGGCCAAAATTTCAAAACAGCTCAGGTCTTGTTCAGGCACTTAAAGGATATAGTCATATTTCCAATGACCTCCGTGCCCAGCAGCTCTTCTGGGTGAAAAAAATGGAAACATATGGGCAGAATGTTGAAAAAAGCCTAAGGGTCGGATTTTTAAGGGTATTTAGGTTTCTAAAGATGCCGACAGGCATCCAGTGACATTTTTTAAAGCATATAGCCACCTAACTCCCATTTGTGACTCTCACTAGGTGCCTATCTGCATCTTTAAACATCTAAATACCTTCAAAATCTGGTCCTAAGTGACTTGGATTCACAAGTTCTTTGACTTTTAATGAGACTTCCGGATGAGATATTCCATAGAGTTTATGGGACTTAGCAACAGAATTGGGTGACATTTTTTGACTGAAACTTTTTTTTGGTTTAAAAATGCAGATTTGTGGCCATCGAAACATTTCACAAATTTGTGTTGATTTGGACAAATTGTTTGGGTTTAAAAAAGAACAAATTAAGATTAAAAACATTGAGAAAGTTGATGTCTCATGTTGACATTTTTTAAACGAAACTTTTAAATTTGTCAGTTTGAAACTTTTTATTTCAAAATTTCCTTTAATTTTATTTTAATTTTAAAACATTCAAAAATGCTCAAAATCAAAACAAAATCTTCATCTTGGGTCAAACAAAATGTTTCATTTGACCCACAACGACCCTTTTTATTTTAAATTTTAAGTCACCCATTGAAAAAAAATAAACATTTTCAGTTCAATCTGATCTTGTTTTTTGAATTTCCAAAGAACTGTACAATCCATTATTTGCCCAACCCTACTTAACAGCACAAGTCCCACTAAAAGTCAGTCAGTCTTCTGCTTTTATCGCACCTGTGTGCTTTAGAAAATCCCACCTAATTATGGCCAAGTGCCATTTTGAACCTCCAATCACAAGATTTGGATGTCCTGTTAAAGAAGCCCACATCTAAAAATATCTAGGCCTAGTTATCCATGTCCATTAAATACAAATCCAGGAAGATGCAGCTCAATCCCAACATAACACAAGTCTAGGTTGGATATTAGGAAAAACTTTGTCACTAGGAGGGTGGTGAAACACTGGAATGGGTTACCTAGGGAGGTGGTGGAATCTCCTTCCTTAGAAGTTTTTAAGGTCAGGCTGATATTCTATGATTCTATGACTGTCCAGTTCCAGTGGGACATTACAAATGACAATCATAGCCCTAAGTAAATGTCAGGAGATTTCATTTCCAGCTGCAATTGGGGAAATCAGCTGTGTAGAAATATGGCTGATATTTTTAATTGCAAACAGCATAACAAGCCCCACCCATTTTACATTTTCTTGCCATTTTAATTACAATAACTTAGGGAACATAGATTGCACAGCTGGACAATGCTGATTGCTTCTGTAAGTCATTTCAGGTTACAAATATATTCCATAATAGCTAATTACACTAATAAAGTACATAAGTTCATAAAAGCCAATTTTATCAGTCACTAAAAGAATTAAATTCCTACTTGTTAGCAGCCAATGCTGGTGCCGTGGGAGGAATCAGATGCTGAAAGCAGCAAACCCAAGCCAAACGAGGATCAACTTGCCATTTAAAAACAATTCCTCCAATTATTGACCCACCAACCCTCCCCACTGGAATCCCAACTCAGAACCATTTCTTTTTCCTTACTGCCCACCTCTGTCTTGCCTGCTCTCTGTGCTCTTTCTCTGTCCCCCCACCTCCATTTTTGCTTATTAATATCCAGTCAGCTCTGATTTGCTGGCCATGAGATATTATTGACCTTCCTGCTGACACCAGCGTTGCCACCTACCGAAGAGGTCAGAGGTATCCAGGACCTTGCAGCTCAGCATCCCAGTGGAGAGGAAATTCATAGAATCATAGAATCATAGAATATCAGGGTTGGAAGGGACCTCAGGAGGTCATCTAGTCCAACTCCCTGCTCAAAGCAGGACCGATCCCCAACTAAATCATCCCAGCCAGGGCTTTGTCAAGCCTCACCTTAAAAACTTCTAAGGAAGGAGATTCCACCACCTCCCTAGGTAACACATTCCAGTGTTTCACCACCCTCCTAGTGAAGAAGTTTTTCCTAATATCCAACCTAAACCTCCCCCACTGCAACTTGAGACCATTACTCCTTGTTCTGTCATCTGCTACCACTGAGAACAGTCTAGATCCATCCTCTTTGGAACCCCCTTTCAGGTAGTTGAAAGCAGCTATCAAATCCCCCCTCATTCTTCTCTTCCATAGACTAAACATCCTCAGTTCCCTCATGATGCGCTCTACTTCGCAGAGCCATTTATTCACCCCTGGAGCATCTAGCCAGCTCCTCTGGCCTTTGAGGGTATTTAGGGGAGGCAAACTAGGGCTCCTCCCACCCCCTGTCCCTCTCTTCTCCCTCCATCTCTACTTGCTTTCAATGGGGGCCTCACATGAGCTGCCCCTGCTCCCTCCCCACAGCTGGAGTCACAGTCTGAGCAGGGCCAAGCAGGGAGTAAGGGAGGCTTTCTTCTTGCTCCTTTTTTCTCCCCGTCCCTGCACTGCATGGCTTAGTGGAACACATGTGGGAAGGGTATGTGGACCCAGGAAGTATTAACTGTTCCTCGGATCCCTTTCTCAGGGTTCTGGGGACAGCTACAGTCACAACCCTTGGCGAGTTGTGCTACCAGGGAATCAGGAGGGGTTGATGTGACCGTGGCCAGGTGTAGAGGAATGAGGTGTCCACACAGGATGTGCTCAGTTGGGGTTCATGCCTGGGGATCCATGAAACATGGGGGCAGGTCCCATGGTAAGCCCTGTCTTCTCGATGGCCTGCTGTGAGACAATCTCTGGGTGGAAATGCCGGGGGAGATGTCCATGGAAAATGTCCCTTCCAGTGGCTGGACTAACCATTGGTGGGGAGGAACAACGATCTGGTTCTATGTCACCAAGTCATTTCCGACACTTCAAGCGGACAATGTTATTCTCCATGAACGAGACAATGAAATATTGGCTACCCCTGAATATTTAAAACCTTGAGCTTTAAATAGTAAATTAGGGCAGATGTGCCTGGGTGAGTGCTGTGCTTCAAAGCATTCTTCGCACTAGTTCTGTGCTTTCAGTAGGAACAGTTGGTCCAATATCTAGCCTAAGATATAGTGCGCTATTGTTTTTCTTTAAGAGAATATGTAGCCAGAGGTTTATACTTCTAAAATACACTCCGCTGAATACTTAACCTTGCACTTCAACTCAAAATTTGTTTTATTTTACTGTGATTTTGATGGGAACATAGTTAGGTCATAGAAATTATCCTATTGGATCAGACTCAGGGTCTGTCCAGGCCACAATCCTGCCTCTGGCTGTATCTACACTACAGAGCCTTCTTATAGTGCCTTGTGTAGATAGACTCATAGATTTTAAGGCCAGAAGGGACCATGGTGATCATCTAGCCTGACCTCCTGCACATTGCAGGCCACAGAACCTGAGGTGCCCACTCCTGTAAGAGGTCCATAACCTCTGACTGAGTTACTGAAGTCCTCAAATCATGATTTAAAGGGCTTCACGGTACAGAGAATCTACCCTTTACACTAATTTAAACATTCAAGTGACCCATGCCCCATGCTCAGAGATGCATCATATACCAACAGAAGTCTTTCTGTTGTTGTAGGAGCCCACCTTCCCGAACAATGTTAGCAAGGCCGACAGAAGTCCTCTTCTGTTTCCATAGCTGCGGCTATGCCGGGATTTTTCCACACCCTTGCTGACGCAGTTATGCAAATAGAAGTTTTACGTGTTGACCAAGGGCCAGATGCTCAAAAGGAGTTAGGCGCCTAAGTCACTATTTTAGGTGCCGGAGTCCCAGTTTTGGCTCCACCATGATGCACAAAGCTCCTGTTTAACCCCTGTAGGCGCCTAAATTAATTCATCACTCAATTTTTCTGAGTACAAATTCCCTAGGTGCCTCTGTTTCTGCCTCTGGGTGTGTGTATGCTGCCTTCCTGTGAATGTCCAGATACCTATCTCCCACCTAAGCCACAGGACAATTCCCAAAGCAGTGGAAGATAGGCATTTGGCTACCTAAGTCATGTGCAGGGCCTGCTCTAGTAGACGTGTTCAGAGACCGCCTACTGAATCAGCTCCTATTCAAAACCCAACTGGAGGAGCAGGACGTGGAGGTGGTCGTGTCTGCTGTATAACATTAACCTAGTGGTTAGCACTCTGGGATGTGGGTGACCCAGGTGAAATCCCCCCCACCCTACCAGAAGGGGTGAATGAATTTGAACAGGGCACTCCCATCTCTGAGGTGAATGCTCTAACCACTGAGATAAAAATTATCATTTGGCCATCTCTTCCTCCTCTTCCAGCAGTTTCTTTCTAAAATCACATATGGCGCCTAGCTCTAAAGAGGTTACCGGGTTCAGCTTCCCAAGCCAAGACAGGCACTTCCCTATAACCCAGAATAAGGCGTCTATCTATCGGAAAGGGGCAGGGCTTAGCACTCACCCATCTGGTCAGCCTCTCCCATTAGTTAGCTTACACAATGCCCAACCTAGGCTGCTAGCTTTTGTGAATGGCTGTCTATGGCATCTATCTCTCTCCATTCATTGTACAGGCACCTCACTCTGGCTTTGTGAATCAGAGGGATTTTCCAGGCACCTAAAAGTTAGGCAATGTAATGCTCAGTATCACAACACCTAAATCTTCCTGAGCATTCAGCCCACAGCCTCTGACAGTGGCCAGTCCCAGATGCTTCGGGGAAGATATAAGAAACCTTCTAGTCAGCAGCTGTGAGATGATCTGCCCCCGGGAAGGTCTCTCCCTCATCCCAATAGTTAAAGACTAAAACATCAGGTTTTATATCCCTTCAGATATACGGAGGCTGGATTTTTGGAAGTGCTCAGCTCCCTCTAGGCCAGCACTGAGCACTCTGAAAATCCCACCCTTTGTCTAGGGGTCTTAATTGACCCTTCGTTTTGGGGGCATTTTTTTTACTTCATATGCCAATAACTATTATGCTGAGCAACCATCAGTGAGCAGCTGCACCATTTCCATACGAATAAAGCTCTCGCTCTCTCTTTCCCCTTGCTATTCTGTTGCCAGTTGAGTCAAGCCCTGCTTTGAAATCAGGGGAGTACATGCCATCAATCAAGGAGCCTGGATGCTCTGCCTGAGCAACGCTTCAATTCACCATAGCCTGGGCTCTGAGGGAGAGATGCCTTTGTGGTGTTCCTCCCTCCACTCCCCCCGAGTTGGGTCATACCATCTCTGCAAAGTGGAAGTGGAAAGAACACCCCGTGAGGTTTTGGACTTCTAAGTCCCAGTGGCAGAGACCTACTCAGATAGTTCTCACCCTAGCACTCAAAAAAAGGCACAATTTCTTTGCCACTCCAGTTTTCCCACCAGTGGAAGTTGGAGTGGCTTTGCAGGAGCTATTGCTGAGTAATGCCGGTACACGAGAAAGATCCATACCGCTCTCTGTAACGTGGCCGGATCTGCGCCCACTTTGAGGTGTTTTACACTGCCATAACAGTGTAGAGGATCTTAGTGTAGCTGAGAGTCAGGCCCTCAGATTCGGGGCCAGATTTTCCAGCGCTCAGTCCCCATTTAGGCACCTAAAAGATGTGGGCCGATTTTCAAAAGGCTTCATGTTCCATTGAAAACAATGGAAGCTCCCGGCTGCTGAAATCTTTGGGAAATTTGGCCCTCTCTCTTTTTCTGCCGCAGTTCCTCCTGTCTTTTACTTTACATTTTTGGTTAAATTAACCATCATTTTAGCAGCTATTTCTTCTACCAAAAATCAGTTTAAAAATTATGGTATTTCCCTTCAACCTTGGAACTTTCAGCTTGCTAGGGCTTTTTAACAGTAAAGGCCATTCTCTTAGTCTTACTTTGTGACATCAAGTTGTCCAGATGGCATCTTCCTAGTTTGTTGTTAATTATTCTTTTGCACTACATTGAAAACAGGCACCTGCTTTACTTGATATATTCTTCTTTGTGGTTACAGCTGACCACGCAATGCATAGCAAATGGTTTATCTCACAATGCCAGTGTCAGCTTATGGAAGTTCTTGGGCAGGGCATGATTTTCTCAGATTTGAATGATCTGACAATTTTTTTGATGCTGTAGGATTAGTCCACATAGCATCCTATGTGAATAATCAGTGTCAGAGCTGTGTTGATTAGGTGGAAATGGTTGTAAGTCACATGAGTGGGGTTTTTTTTTGTTCCCTGATTGAACGAGTATTCCAGCATGTCCAGTGCAAACATCCACCTGCTTCTGTGTACTATTATTTATCCATGAATCCTTACAGCTCGTTTGGACATATGTTTGTTGCCAGCATTCATGCCAGTAAACACTGACTGCAGTTAGAATATCTTTACATTTCATTGACATTTTCCTTTAAATCTCTGTGGGCACATTAGAAATAAAGCCATTTGATGCATTGCAGTTTAGTTAGCAAGAAATTTCACATTTAATTTTAAAGCTTTCTAAGACTGGCCAAAGAAACTGAAGTCTCATATGGATTTGTTTAAGGAAATTCAGGGATAAACAGTTTGTAATTCAATAAATATTTTGACCAGAGGTCATTTTCTCCACAACTTCACTTCACCAAGAGTAAATTTTTATTCAGGAAACTGCTTAAAAATGAAAGAGATTTCCAAGAACCCTTTTAAAAATATTTCATCTATATTAACTGCGTTAGGGCAAGAAATAAGCTGGTGGCAACTGGCAAATTCACCCTCTTATACACCAAACAATTACTGAAGTATGAAAAGCATACACAGAAAATCACATTCCCTAAAGCTAGGTAGGATATTAGATTTGGCCACTTATAAGTAAGCCATCAACTAGCTTCTGGCTATACCATTTGGGAGTTATGCTATCTTCCAAGATGAAATTTACATTTTTCTTAATGCAGTATGATGTGTTCAATTTAAATCAAGATGCTTGATAAAAATGCTTGATAAAAATGATGCCCCTACTTAGTGACACAAATATTTAATGGGTTGCAAGATTTTATTTTGAGTGTTTTAAATGTAAAGACAGTGAAGAATGTCTTTCATTTTTTAAGGCTACAAATTCTTCACCATGGTAATAAGAAAATCAGATCATTGCAAATCTCTCAAACTGATGGCTCAGGCTCTACATCTGTCTATTGTGGGGTTTTGTTAAAAAGCTAGGATTTTTTTTTTTTTTAAGTTTAGATTCAGCAGAGATACAGCAGAGAATATAAGCATGGACTTAACCAAGAAAATGAGACCTGATCCAAAGAAAATGGTAATCTTTCTATTGAGATCAATGGCCATTTCATCAAGCCCATGAAATCCATAAGCATGTGCTTAAGCACTTTGCTGTATTGGGGCCTTAATTGGGAGTTGTCACTGATCACCACCATTCCAGATGAGGCCCTGTGACAGGAATGTGGGACTCCTGTAGATGCCTTTCCCTATTCTCAGCTCTTTTTCACCTATCCAATAAAAAATGCTCCGAGGCAATCTTTGAATTCCCACATCCCTGGGACTGCTTCAGTCCCCAGGGTAAGCTAGTGCAGCCCTGCGTGTGCACAAAGCAGTGCTGCGGGGCTGTAACATCAGCTCTACATGATGGGTCTTAAACAATGGTTGTTTCAACCCTTTCTCTCATCCTGGGGTTCAAACTAAAATGTCCCCCATCCTATTCCCTTCCAAGGGTAGGAAGTAAGAAACTGACCCCCTGTAGACTGCCTGGAGTATTGGTGCTATTATTTCTCAATTCAGTGAACAGACCAAACTTCATACATATGCTTAAACGTACTGGGCACTTTGTCCATGTGATCACAAAGCCATTCAGTGGCCCACAGCAAAACACACAGCAGAGCCAAATGAGACTGAAAGGGAAACATGAGATGGCCCAGGAATCACTGGATGAAATTCTAGGGTCTGTGTTAGGCAAGAGATCAGATTAGATGATCACAATGGTCCCCAGTGACTTTAAAATATAGGAAAAATGATCCATCTTTCTCTTTCCTCTCTCTGGAATATGGCACCTGTTAATTTTTTGCACTCAAACAGGGTAGGCTCAGAACTCTTCTATTTTGTGTCTAGGATGAATCAAAAGCAATCTTTGCTCTTTTTTAAAAAATATTACACATTCCATCCAAAGTTTTTGGGGCATGTGCCTGGCTGCCATCTGCTAGTGTTGGATAGAAAGGGTAGGAGGAATAAATATTTTATCATGAATTCAATTAATGGCTTTTTAGACAGATGAGAAATGAAATCTCGTTATAAAGCTATGAAACACAGCAGATGTAGTAGGTAATGAGCAAGCCCTTGCACTTAAGGGACTGCAGTTCAATTCCATTATCTGCCAATCAGGTCACTAATCACCAAACAAAGCTCCTGGAACTGGGAAAGGAAGGCAGTCCAAAAACAAAAAGTGATTGCCCTTTAAATTAAAAGTAGGCAAAACAAGTATGTGAAGCTGGTAAGTGGCCATGGAGTTGACAGCTCATCTAAGAGAAGAGACAAGATTCCAAGAGCTTCTTTGAAGGAATAATACAGGATTACAAACACATCAAAGGCACAACCTGTCAGAAAGGAGAGCACCAAGATAACCAAAAATAGTCTCAGAAGTTCATTTTTTCTAAAAACAGCCATGAAATAACCTAGCCTAATATATGTGGCAGGCAGTTAGTTGAGCACATTAGCAACAGAAAGACTTCCACAACATGAAAGTAGGAAAGAGAAGGCTGGATCTCATCTGGCTGAGTCATTGTTGTCCCATAGCCTTTAGTGGGACTGCATTGATCTGAAGATCTGGTCCAGAAAGTGTAGTAATATCCTGCCCATGAATCTTTACTTTCTAATAAGCAAAAAGATCATGTATTACATGTGGGAAACATGCCTTCTTATACATGGACTGTATATGGAAAACACCAAAACTCACACACTTCTAGTATATATGAAAAAAACACAGTCACGTATATTTACTGCACATGGAAATTTACACTCACATACATTAAATGTATATAGAAAATATGCACTCATTCACAGGCATGTATTGCATATGAAAAGAAGGCACGTGTAGTGTTTATGAAAAACATACATTATTTCTATTGATGACAAAGGTGTGATCAGCTGATCTGCACCCCAAAAGGCTCTCCAGCAGCAGCATTCCTTTAGCTTGTGCATTTTTGATTCAGTATCACTTCCACGCAGCAATCTTTCCCAGCGGCATCCCCTCCCACACTCAAGTACCAGGTTTCGTTTTTCAGCAGACCTCACCTTTCCCATATGCTCAAAGCAACTGGGGCATGGGATAGAGAGAAAGCTTGAATTGATATTGATCTCAAAGGCCCAAAGAGTTAAAGGTGTTTATAAACTCTTTCCCAGTCCTACATTAAACAGGGACAGATAGGTTTGGGGTTATTTTTAAACAGAGCCCTCGGTTTTACTTGGTTACTAGGCAAACACTCCAAAACATCCATTCAAATAGAAAGTTTATTGGTTAAACACAAAAGAGAAGAAGAAATTAAAACAAATGTCTATACTGAAATTGTGGTTGAGTGATTATGCAGGATGGACTTAGTCAGACCTTATCAAAATGTCTCTCCTTTTGGAGTCAAAATATCAGAGTCTCTTGTATTCAGAACAACTTTCTTTGAGGAGAAGGAAATGTTAATTTTTCTCTCAGTCCTCATGTCACTTATCCTGTTCTGAATAAACGAAGACACAAGAGGGAGGACAGACAGGACAGAAAAGATAGGTGAAATACAGCTTTTGTTGATGTTTTTGGAAGACTGGAACACTTGTTAGTTGCAAGTGGATGCTTTAGCTGGCAAGTCAACCACAACACCTAGTGTTTGGACCCTGGTTAGTTACAATTTGATCGAGTCTGTCATCTGGTTGGAAGCTTTCTCCTCAGACAAGGCCAGTTTGGATGAATGGCCGGGGTAGGGACCGTCGAATCGTGGAAGTCAACGAATGGCTACGCAGGTGTGTTGGAGAGAAGGCTTTGGATTCTTTGACCATGGGATGGTGTTCCATGAAGGAGGAGTGCTGGGCAGAGATGGGCTCCACCTAACGAAGAGAGGGAAGAGCATCTTTGCGAGCAGGCTGGCTAACCTAGTGAGGAGGGCTTTAAACTAGGTTCACCAGGGGAAGGAGACCAAAGCCCTGAGGTAAGTGGGCAAGCAGGATACCGGGAGGAAGCACAGGCAGGAACATCTGTGAGGCGAGGGCTCCTACCTCATACTGAGAATGAGGGGCGATCAGCAGGTTATCTCAAGTGCCTATATACAAATGCACAAAGCCTTGGAAACAAGCAGGGAGAACTGGAGGTCCTAGTGAAGGCAAGGAATTATGACGTGATTGGAATAACAGAGACTTGGTGGGATAACTCACATGACTGGAGTACTGTCATGGATGGTTATAAACCATTCAGGAAGGACAGGCAGGGCAGAAAAGCACTGTATGTAAGGGAGCAGTATGACTGCTCAGAGCTCCAGTATGAAACTGCAGAAAAACCTGAGTGACTCTGGATTAAGTTTAGAAGTGTGAGCAACAAGAGTGATGTAGTGGTGGGAGTCTGCTATAGACCACCGGACCAGGGGGATGAGGTGGATGAAGCTTTCTTCCGGCAACTCGCAAAAGCTACTAGATCGCACGCCCTGGTTCTCATGGGAGACTTTAATCATCCTGATATCTGCTGGGAGAGCACTACAGTGGTGCACAGACAATCCAGGAAGTTTTTGGAAAATGTAGGGGACAATTTCCTGGTGCAAGTGCTGGAGGAGCCAACTAGGGGGAGAGCTCTTCTTGACCTGCTGCTCACAAACCGGGAAGAATTAGTAGGGGAAGCAAAAGTGGATGGGAATCTGGGAGATAGTGACCATGAGTTGCTCGAGTTCAGGATCCTGACACAGGGAAGAAAGGTAAGCAGCAGAATACGGACCCTGGACTTCAGGACAGCAGACTTCGACTCCCTCAGGGAACTGATGGGTAGGATCCCCTGGGGGAATAACATGAGGGGGAAAGGAGTCCAGGAGAGCTGGCTGTATTTCAAAGAATCCCTATTGAGGTTACAGGGACAAACCATCCCAATGTGTCGAAAGAATAGTAAATATGGCAGATGACCAGCTCGGCTTAACAGTGAAATTCTTGCAGATCTTAAACATAAAAAAGAAGCTTACAAGAAGTGGAAGATTGGACAAATGACCAGGGAAGAGTATAAAAATGTGGCTCGGGCATGTAGGAATGAAATCAGGAGGGCCAAATTGCACCTGGAGCTGCAGCTAGCAAGAGATGTCAAGAGTAACAAGAAGGGTTTCTTCAGGTATGTTGGCAACAAGAAGAAAGTCAAGGAAAGTGTGGGCCCCTTACTGAATGAGGGAGGCAACCTAGTGACAGAGGATGTGGAAAAAGCTAATGTACTCAATGCTTTTTTTGCCTCTGTCTTCACGAAGAAGGTCAGCTCCCAGACTGCTGCACTGGGCAACACAGCATGGGGAGTAGGTGGCCAGCCCTCTGTGGAGAAAGAGGTGGTTAGAGCTACTTAGAAAAGCTGGACGTGCACAAGTCCACGGGGCTGGATGCGTTGCATCCGAGAGTGCTAAAGGAGTTGGCGGCTGTGATTGCTGAGCCATTGGCCATTGTCTTTGAAAACTCATGGCGATAGGGGGAAGTCCCGGATGACTGGAAAAAGGCTAATGTAGTGCCCATCTTTAAAAAAGTGAAGAAGGAGGATCCTGGGAACTACAGGCCAGTCAGCCTCACCTCAGTCCCCAGAAAAAATCATGGAGCAGGTCCTCAAGGAATCAATTCTGAAGCACTTACACGAGAGGAAAGTGATCAGGAACAGTCAGCATGGATTCACCAAGGGAAGGTCATGCCTGACTAATCTAATCGCCTTCTATGATGAGATTACTGGTTCTGTGGATGAAGGGAAAGCAGTGGATGTATTGTTTCTTGACTTTAGCAAAGCTTTTGACACGGTATCCCACAGTATTCTTGTCAGCAAGTTAAAGAAGTATGGGCTGGATGAATGCACTATAAGGTGGGTAGAAAGTTGGCTAGATTGTCGGGCTCAATGGGTAGTGATCAATGGCTCCATTCTAGATGGCAGCTAGTATCAAGTGGAGTGCCCCAAGGGTCGGTCCTGGGGCCGGTTTTGTTCAATATCTTCATAAATGATCTGGAGGATGGTGTGGATTGCACTCTCAGCAAATTTGCGGATGATACTAAACTGGGAGGAGTGGTAGATACGGTGGTAGATAAGGATAGGGTACAGAGGGACCTAGACAAATTGGAGGATTGGGCCAAAAGAAATCTGATGAGGTTCAACAAGAATAAGTGCAGGGTCCTGCACATAGGATGGAAGAATCGAATGCACCGCTACAGTCTAGGGACCGAATGGCTAGGCAGCAGTTCTGCGGAAAAGGACCTAGGGGTGACAGTGGACGAGAAGCTGGATATGAGTCAGCAGTGTGCCCTTGTTGCCAAGAAGGCCAATGGCATTTTGGGATGTATAAGTAGGGGCATAGCCAACAGATCGAGGGACGTGATCATTCCCCTCTATTCGACATTGGTGAGGCCTCATCTGGAGTACTGTGTCCAGTTTTGGGCCCCACACTACAAGAAGGAGGTGGATAAATTGGAGAGAGTCCAGCGAAGGGCAACAAAAATGATTAGGGGTCTAGAACACATGACTTATGAGGAGAGGCTGAGGGAACTGGGATTGTTTAGTCTGCAGAAGAGAAGAATGAGGGGGGATTTGATAGCTGCTTTCAACTACCTGAGAGGTGGTTCCAAAGAGGATGGTTCTAGACTATTCTCAGTGGTAGAAGATGACAGGACAAGGAGTAATGGTCTCAAGTTGTAGTGGGGGAGGTTTAGGTTGGATATTAGGAAAAACTTTTTCACTAGGAGGGTGGTGAAACACTGGAATGTGTTACCTAGGGAGGTGGTAGAATCTCCTTCCTTAGAAGTTTTTAAGGTGGGGCTTGACAAAGCCCTGGCTGGGATGATTTAATTGGGGATTGGTCCTGCTTTGAGCAGGGGGTTGGACTAGATGACCTCCTGCGGTCCCTTCCAACCCTGATATTCTATGATTCTATGATTTGAATGCAATACAGTTGATTTCAGGATTTGAAGAAAAGCCAAGAGAGTGAGGAGAAAAGCAATGCTGGGGCAGAAAATAACATAACAAGGGAAGGGAATACAATCTAGGCCCTAGGGAATAAAGGATATTGTGTGCCTTTGTGGTGCTGCTCATTAGATCTCTCCACTGGTGGGCTGAGGATGGAATATCATAGTATTGTGATGATTTTCAGCACTCACAAGTGAAAACAAAGTTCTTTGAACAAGAGCAAGACCAGCCAGCCTTCTCTTCAGGAAGAAAGTCCATGAAATGAGTCGAGATGAGTTGCAGTGATGGCAGATTGAAGGATGAACTGCGGAAAGATGAAAATGAGGCAAGATGAACTGGGATGCAAGGTGGGATGGGGCATGAGAAAGACAGCTGAACTGAACTGATCATGTGTTTTTTGAAGTATCTTTTGAAGATGCCAAAAAAGGGGGAAAGTGGGTGATATAGTCCATCCTCCTCACTATTTTGTCCACCAATTAGTGCTACTATCCGTCACACCAATTTTGGTCCATTCACTTTTGATAATACATCTTCTGTTTTTACCAAGCATAATTTCAACAGTCCTTGGATTTTATCAGCATGCCCTTTTTGGTTTAGACTAATCCAGTTTCTCTGTCTTGTTCTCCAACACTTATAACATTCAACATCGGAAACAGCTTGGCCTAATTTTCATGCTTATTGTTCATATCTTATGAACCTTCACATCTCACAATAGGGGTACATTCTGTAGGCCCAGTGGTTACAACAGGCCTCAGTGTTCTGATTCGTTCAGGTCATGCTGAGCCTGCCTTCCATCTCTGTGGAGAGACAAGGTGGGTGAGGTAAATAACTTTTATTGGACCAACTTGCGTTGATGAGAGACACAAGACTGAAGGAAAGCTCTACGTAATCTCAAAAGCTTGTCTCTCTCCCCAACACAAGTTGGTCTAGTAAAAGACCTTACCGCTCTAATATATTGGGACCCACACGGCTACAGAAACACCACATACCATCTCTGTACTAACTCTGTGCTTCTCTAACATCCTCAGTTATTAACAGCACCACACAAACAGGCCATTGCCATATATTTTGGTGACAACAAAACTTAAAAGGAGACAGGTTATCATTAACCAAGAGAGGCTTTCATCTGAACATTCCAGTGAAAGGCTATTGAGTGATTCCTCTGACAAAATTTGAGAGACAGCACTATTGACAAATCAAAGGAATGTTTCCTACTGTGCTCATAGCAGCAGACATAACTTCTCTGGACTTTTCCAAGAGAAAAGATAGCATCAGCAATACCTGCTCAAGTAAGCGACCAAACAAGTTTACCAGGAAAATCAAATAACCAAAATGCCAGTGGGAAAATCCAGTGGGTCAGACAGGTAGAGATTGTAGCATATTAGAAGTACAATAAAGACACAAAAATAATGCAGTATTCTACATTAATAAGCTGAATCATTGTATCCTACTTGAGCACTGCAGCAGTACTTGGTCTCTTATCTTCTATAAGAGAAAAATATCAGAGGAAGGATAATCTTGTCCATAAGGCAGTTGTCTGGGCCTCAGAAAGGCTGAATCCAGTTATTGCCTTTGACACAGACTTCCTGGGCAACCTTGGTGTGAGACCCTTTGGCCAAGATTTTCACAAAGAAGAGCCTGAAGTTAGGCTTCTGACATCAGTGGAAGCTGGTGAATGCTCAGCACTTTTGGAATCCAGGCCTCTTAGTTAGGTATGTGAATATAAATTTAGGAGCCTAACTGCAGGTCTTATTTGTGAAAATCTTGGCCTTACTCTCTGTGTGGGTGTAGTGCTCCACCTGTCCAATGGGGATAACGCATTATACTATTTCCTTTGGCAGCCATGTGCATTAGACCAGGGTTCTCAAACTAGGTCCGCCGCTTGTTCAGGGAAAGCCCCTGCCGGGGCGGGCCAGTTTGTTTACCTGCCGCGTCTGCAGGTTCGGCCGATCGCAGCTCCCACTGGCCACGGTTCACCGCTCCAGGCTAATGGGGGCTGCAGGAAGGGCGGCCAGCACATCCCTTGGCCCGCACTGCTTCCCACAGCCCCCATTGGCCTGGAGCGGCAAACCGCGGCCAGTGGGAGCAGTGATCGGCTGAACCTGCGGACGTGGCAGGTAAACAAAATGGCCCGGCCCACCAGGGGCTTTCCCTGAACGAGTGGTGGCCCTAGTTTGAGAACGACTTCATTAGACTATAAGCTCTCTGAGGCAGGGATTGCATTTTAGTTTGTGTATGGACAGCTTCTAGCACAATGGGCAGGACCCATGAGCGCTCTTATAATTCAAACAATAAATAATTGATAACAATTTGCAAGTGTCCTTGGTTGCCTGAATATCAAACCTAACAATGCAGTAGACAAGTTCTTAAGCCTTTAAGCCTATGTACAAAATTACAGAAAGGATGGTTTATTATTTCAAATGGATAGAGCCTTAGACAGTGGGGAAAATCCCACATATTTCTGTCTGTCCTATAACAAAGGCTATGAAAGTCATAAATCTAGTTTTAAATCTAGCCATAAATCCTCAGAGAAATGTTTACATGTATTCAGAGCCCACAAAAGGTGACTCCAAATGAATCTCTGGCTAAATATATTTATATACCATGATCAAACCTTTTTCTATGTTACAATCACTCTGCAGTTTATGAATTCAAGTCTTTGCCAATGCAAATAAAAGAAAACCTTGTTATTATAAAAATGGAATTGGAAATAGAGAAATGATGGAATAAAGCTCTGAGACAAATTAAAGACTTGATAAAAGTCTCTCATTCTAGATGAACAGCACAGCAAAAGCAGTGAGATTGGAAGTCATTGTATGTGGGCTACACTTTCTCAGGAAGTTTTAACAAATTGTCCTTTGCAAGTCCCAGTCAAACACATACACATAAAAGATCACATTAAAGAGGAAGTGGGACTATTTTTCCATGCAGTTGCTTTGGGTTTTGTCTTCACTGCTGCCATAAATATAAAGGGAAGGGTAAACCCCTTTAAAATCCCTCCTGGCCAGAGGAAAAAACCCTTTCACCTGTAAAGGGTTAAGAAGCTAGGATAACCTCGCTGGCACCTGACCACAATGATCAATGAGAAGACAAGATATTTTCAAAGCTGGAGGGAGGGGAAAAAAAGGGTCTGAGTCTGTCTGGGTGATGCTTTTGACAGGGACAGAACAGGAATGGAGTCTTAGAACTTAGTAAGTAATCTAGCTAGATATGCGTTAGATTATGATTTCTTAAAATGGCTAAGAAATTAAGCTGTGCTGAAAGGAATGGATATTCCTGTCTTTGTGTCTTTTTGTAACTTAAGGTTTTGCCTAGAGGGATTCTCTATGTTTTGAATCTAATTACCCTGTAAGGTATTTACCATCCTTATTTTACAGAGGTGATTCGTTTTACTTCTATTAAAATTCCTCTTTCCGGAAACTGAATGCTTTTTCATTGTTCTTAAGATCCAAGGGTTTGGGTCTGTGGTCACCTATGCAAATTGGTGAGGATTTTTACCAAACCTTCCCCAGGAAGTGGGGTGCAAGGGTTGGGAAGATTTTTTTGGGGAAAACGTTTCCAAACAACTCTTTCCCAGAAACCCAGTTAGATGTTTGGTGGTGGCAGCGAAAGTCCAAGGGCAAAGGGTAAAATAGTTTGTACCTTGAGGAAGTTTTAACCTAAGCTGGTAAAGATAAGCTTAGGAGGTTTTCATGCAGGTCCCCACATCTGTACCCTAGAGTTCAGAGTGGTGAAGGAACCTTGACAACTGCTCCCATTAAATTAGGCACTTGCACAGGTCACATTCTCTTCATCTCCTAAATATCCTGGCACATGTCTGACAATCCCATGCCCCAAAGCCAAGGAGTTCTGCCTTAAAGGAGGCAGTGCAGCCCTCTCCTAGAAGGGCTGAAGAATTCTGTGATATATTTTGCTCTGCATCTCTAACCAGCTCCTTGAGACCATTTGGCTCATGGAGTGCACAGCATATGAGATCACTCAATGTTTTGAAGACACCTGGAGAAATGCAAAGTAGAATATGTGTGTGGCTTTCAGTTCCAGCCTCTATCTGCCCCTCCTGGGTCCCAACAATAGCCTCTCTTTGTTACCCTGAAGTCCATGGAAATGTCTTTGCTGCTCCAGCCCCCTGCTCCAATTTTCTCTCATCTCCCACAGCCTCTTACAGCTTTCCCAGCCACTTTGATCCTCTCTTCAGCCTCCACCTCCTTTCTGATCCTTTGGTGCTCATTGGACTGGCTCATCATCTCTTCATGCTGGTCTGGGCTGCTTTCTCAGCTACTCCAGGCTGCTGTCCATTTTTTACTTCTGACCCTGATCCCTCTCCACTCCCTTTCCTCAGCTCTCCCCACAACCTTGTTCACACCTAGACATCTAACTCCAATTCAAATCTATGGAAGTTAGGTGTCTAGGTGTCTGTCTCCATGCTTAGGTGCCTACATAGCTTTAAAAATTGGCCACAGTTAACATGTCCATGGTCACACAGGAAGTGTGTGGCAGAGCAAAGTTAGAGGACCTGGACATCCTGGTGCTCTAATAATTCCATCCTTCCCCCCACAGTAGCTTCTGGTAAATTTAGCGCGAAAATGCACTTGTCACAAAACATAGGCTCATCTGTCAGCTGGCTATGTAAGACATTTTGTTTGCATTTGAGATTGGTGAGGTGCACACAGAGACTTTATAAGGTTTGCTTAGTACAGAGAAGTATAATTGAAATCATCGAAAAATAAGAACGAGTTTGAAAAGTATAGCAAACTGACCCCCTGGATTGTGCATGCTTACAACCTTGGGCTGGTACAATATAAATCAATCCTCCAGTTTTGACATACTTACAACCTTGTGAATGCTCACAACCTAACAGAGCCCATTAGACACAAAGATGGAAGAAACAGTCAGTGGAGTACACCCCAACATTTTGGGCTGATGCCTACTCAGTCACTTCCCATGGCCCACTTGTGAACATTCTTGCATCAGGTTTTATACTCCCCTTTCCACACACTTACCTGTCCATGGCCCTATTTGCTTAGGTCTCAGTCCCTTATCCATATGTGGCTTTTCAGTCTCCCATATTTAGGGTTCCAAATGCTGACACACGCTATTTGTTTCAATATTGCATTAATACATATCCCAGTGTTTCCAGTATGTGAATGCTGTTAAACATATGGTTCTATGTGCTAAAAATCGGCCAGGTTTTGTATTGCTGTGATGTTCTTGTTTATTAAAAGCTACCTATTGCAAAATATTGCTAAATCGTATAACCTTAGGTTAAGCAGCCATGCTAGTTCCTTTGCGATTTAGGCTACCTATCACAACAACTAACAAGGTTACTAGGCCTCAGCTGATTGCCAAGCCTACATCAGTTATTATACAAATTCTTATGTTTCTCTACTAGCATCACAGCTGTAGTATCTTCTGTTTGACTACCTCAAAGCATTTCAATATGCCTTAGCATGTAATATAAAATTTAATCTTTCACCCTAGGATCACATTAGGGGTTACAGGTCAACACCACCAAAGGTTCTTCTTCAAAGCTGCCTAAGGCATTTGGACACCCAAATATCACTGAAATCAATGGGAACTGGTTATCCAATTCCTCCATGTGGCTTTGAAATTCTCACCCATGTGTGTTTGGGTTCCACCAAGCCAATAATACTATATTGCAGAGTTTGGAGGTAACTGTATTTCATTCAGGAGAGATAGAGCACTTGGCACATGATGTACTGGAGCTACATATGAAATAAACTATTAAATGTGAAGGTGTTGAACAGTACCATAAAGGGCAGTGAAATATACAGAGCCAATCCAGGAGCCACCTCAAGGTATATTTACAAAGGCTGGGCACAGTCTCTGGTGTCTCTAGTGTGTAGGAAGAACACCAGATATTAATAAAGTATCAGTAGAAGAGCTCCAGGCTCTTCACTTAGATTGGTCAAATATTGAGTAAGACCCATTGACCATTTTTCCTATAGTAAGAGGGGCTCCTTTATGGGGTGTAATTGGAATTCTATTTCCAGTTGAATATCTGATGTTGGATCAGGAGGGGAGGACAATGCAGAATGGAAATTTGCCTTTTCAGAAACAATTTATCTGTACAGTGAAAGCAACCAACTAACAAACAACCAGAGTTTGGACATTTCTATGGCAGTTGTAAGATCAACAGCCAACCTCGTCACCTAGATGTGTTTCATAATTACTGGGTTGAAATCCTAAACTGGGAATTGGAACCTGGTATATTTTTCTTTCCTAAACATTTAATTTCTTTGGAAATAAATTGAGAAAAGGAGAACTTTAAATGTAACAAAAATCCTCTTCACCGCAGTGTAAATCCCCAAGTGGCAGCAAGTTGGCCATAAGCCCTTCAGAACGGACACATGCCATCTGTAAGATGCTTGACCTCTGTTGGGCTAACATTTGGACGATGGATAAGGAAGGAATCAAGTGGTGGTGAACAAACTCTGTCCTGTTTATGGAGCAGAATAAAGATGGAAAGGACTTTGCCTGTGGGGAACTTATGTGCCATTGCTATGAAAATAACCTGTTGACAGCTAGTTGGACACTAGCCATGCAAAGTTAAAAGGATTACAGCCAACTGTCCCCTTAATTGTTTGGCCATCATATACTATAGCATGTCTATTTAGTTGGAATGTATACAAAATTAAAACAAAACAAAGTTTGTGCTGTAGGTCAAGGCATTGGGAAAGCATGAAGTTTTATTTCTTCTTAAGAAGGTCCACAAGCTACGAGCACTTCTTTTTGACAGGGATCTGCAACAGGAATCTTGGCTTCCCAGTAATATGGATTTCCCATTCTTAGCCCTGCTTGGCTGCCAGATAACAGACGTTTAACAAGTTGTGACATTTTTACTAACAGAGTAGCAGTAGTTGATGTAGGACTGAATCAGGGACTCCGACAAATACAATTTGGGGTGAAAAGGAGAAAATATTTCTCTGGAAGGTTGAGATAAACAACTAAATAAATAAAGCAGCTGTTTTTGCCACTCAGGGGTTTGGTATGTTAGAACAAGTCCCGGAGAGATGACACTGGCCATAGAACAAGTGAAGTGGTCAAAAGTGTATTTATCACGTGGATGTCACTTCTATATGTGCGGATGTGGAGAGTGTGTGTGCATCTCCATCTCAAGGTCAATATAAATATCTAGACTGATATGAAATATATTTCCCAAAAGCAAAACAAAAAATCATTAAAATAAACAAGTAAATACAGTTGGTCAATTAAAAATATATATATTTAAATTTTTTGGCAGAAATTCAAATGCTAAAGAATTTTGCTTTGGAAATGCCCTGGTGTAGTCGTAGTTAAAGTGCTTCATGCTCCCATTCTCCTTTAGAGGCCGAGCTTCACAGTTAGGGTGCGGGGACATGCATCGTGGGAGATGTATTTTGGGCAAGGAGTCCTACCATACAGGAGAAGAATAACAGAGACGACCAAACTACAAATCGCATGATTCTGTTTGGTCGTTTGTTTTCTTCTATGAAAAATCAAAATTTTCTTTAGAAAGCAAATACTTGTTGTGAAAAATATTAGAAAATATAATTTTCTATCAGCAAACAGTTTCACTGGAAAATTTTAAAAAAGCCTTATAATTAAGGTGATGAAATCACAAAAATATATTTATCACATCTCCAGCATCTAGGGACAAAATTAGAGAGGCCATGCCACAAAACAGAATTAAACTAGCTAGGGATATAAAAGGTAGCAAGAAATTATTTTACAAATGTATTAGCAGCAAGAGGCAGACCAAGGAGACAATAACCCCTTACTGAACATGGTGGAAAATACAACACAGCAATGGCCAAAGTATTAAATGCCTTTTTGTTTCAGTATTCACCAAAAAAAAAAGTTTAGCAGTGATTGCACGACTGGCTTCGTGAATATCAGTGTAAACGGGGTAGGTTCTGGTGCTAAAATAAGGAAAGAACAAGTTAAGAATTACTTAGACTAGTTAGATGTCTTCAAGTCAGCAGAGCCTGACAAAATACATCCTAGAATACTCAAGGAACTGGCTGAAGAGATCTCTGAGCCATTAGCTTTGAGAACTCACAGATGGGAGAGATCCCAGAGGGCTGGAAAAGAGCTAATATAGTTCCTATGTGTAAAATGGGGAATAAGGACAACCCAGGGAATTATAGACCAGTCAGTTTAACTTAGGTACCCAGAAAAGTAATGGTGTAAATAATCAAACATTCAATTTGAAAGCAACTAGAAGGTAATAAAATGATATGTCAACTTGTATTTGTCTAGAATAAATTATGTCGAGCCAACCTAATATTGTGGATGGGGGGAAACAGTGGATGTGATCTAGCACAACTTTAGTAAGGCTTTTGATACTGTCTCACATGACCTTTTCACAAGCAAACTAGGGAAATATAGCCTGGAAGAATATATTATAAGGTGGGTACATAACTGGTTGGAAAACCATACTCAGAGAGCAGTTATCAATGGTTCACAGTCGAGCTGGCAAGGCATATTGAGAGAGATCCCACAGGGATCTGTCCTGGGTCTGGTTCTATTCAATATCTTCATAAATGATTTGGATAATGGCACAGAAAGTACTCATAAAGTTAGTGGACAATACCAAGCTGGGAGGGGTTGCAAGCACTTTGGAGTACAGGATTAGAATGCAAAACGATCTTGACAAACAAGAAAAATTGTCTGAAATAAATAGGATGAAATTCAACAGGGACAAATGCAAAGTACTCCCCTTACGAAGGAACAAGCAATTGCAGACATACACAATGGGAAATGACTGCCTAGGAAGGAGTACTGCAAGAAAGGATCTGGGGTTACAGTGGATCACAAACAAAATATGAGTCAACAATGAAATCCTGCTGCCAAAAATGTGAACATCATTCTGGGATATATTAGCAGGAGTTCTGTAAGAAAAACACAAGAAGTAATTCTTCCACCCTACTTAGCACTGAAAAAGCCTTAACTGGAGTATTGTGTCAAGTTCTGGACACCACACTTCAGGCAAGGTGTGGACAAACTGGAGAAAGTCCAAAGAAGAGCAACAAAAATGATTATAGGTCTAGAACACATGACCTACAAGGAAAGACTGAAAAAATGGATTTGTTAATATGGAGAAGAGAAGACTGAGTGGGGGACATGATAAAAGTCTTCAAGTATATAAAATTAAAGAAATAGGAAAGTGATAAATTGTTCTCCTTCTCCACTGAGGACAGGACAAGAAGTAATGGGTATAAAAATTAGACATGAGGAAAAGCTTCCTAACTGAAAGGGTAGTTTTGAAACAAATTACCCAGGGAGGTTTTGTAATCTCTGGCATTGAAGGTTTTGAAGAACTGGTTAGACAAACACCTGTCAGGGGTGGTCTAGATCAGAGGTGGGCAAACTACTGCCCACAGGCCACATCCAGCCCGCATGACTGTCCTGCCCAGCCCCTGAGCTCCTGGTTGGAGAAGTTGTGAGGGGGATAGTAAGGGGGCAGGAAGTGGGAGGGGGCGGATAGGGGGTGGGGACCAGGCTGTTTGGGGATGCACCGCCTTCCCTACCCGGCCCTCCATACAGTTTCACACCCCGATGTGGCCCTTGGGCCAAAAAGTTTGCCTACCCCGGTCTAGATAATACTTAGATCTGCCTCAGTGTAGGGGACTGGACTAAATGACATATTAAAATCCCTTCCAGTCCGACATTTCTATGGTTCCATCACTTATAATACCCAGACTCTTAAACACGATAATAAAGAAATTATTCTTATTAAGAATAAAATGATGCATGTCTCCTCACAACGTAGCAACCTTGACTCCAACCCCAAGTGAATAGGAGTCATTCATGAGGAATCGTAAAATATAAACACAATGCAATAAAAAGGCAAATATTTTCAAAGGATTGTTCCTTTGCATAGTATAGTTTCATGGAACATGAATCTTTGATGATTCCAGATCACTCAGTCACAGAAGTGATCTAGAATTAAATTGTATCTATTATTATTTCATAGAATCATAGAATCATAGAATATCAGGGTTGGAAGGGACCTCAGGAGGTCATCTAGTCCAACCCCATGCTCAAAAGCAGGACCCATCCCCAATTAAATCATCCCAGCCAGGGCTTTGTCAAGCCCCACCTTAAAAACTTCTAAGGAAGGAGATTCCACCACCTCCCTAGGCAACGCATTCCAGTGTTTCACCACCCTCCTAGTGAAAAAGTTTTTTCCTAATATCCAACCTAAACCTCCCCCACTGCAACTTGAGACCATTACTCCTTGTCCTGTCATCTTCTACCACTGAGAATAGTCTAGAACCATCCTCTCTGGAACCACCTCTCAGGTAGTTGAAAGCAGCTATCAAATCCCCCCTCATTCTTCTCTTCTGCAGACTAAACAATCCCAGTTCCCTCAGCCTCTCCTCATAAGTCTTGTGTTCCAGACCCCTAATCATTTTTGTTGCCCTTCGCTGGACTCTCTCCAATTTTTCCACATCCTTCTTGTAGTGTGGGGCCCAAAACTGGACACAGTACTCCAGATGAGGCCTCAGCAATGTCGAATAGAGGGGGACGATCACATCCCTCGATCTGCTCGCTATGCCCCTACTTATACATCCCAAAATGCCATTGGCCTTCTTGGCAACAAGGGCACACTGCTGACTCATATCCAGCTTCTCGTCCACTGTCACCCCTAGGTCCTTTTCCGCAGAACTGCTGCCTAACCATTCGGTCCCTAGTTTGTAGCTGTGCATTAGTTTCTTCCGTCCTAAGTGCAGGACCCTGCACTTATCCTTATTGAACCTCATCAGATTTCTTTTGGCCCAATCCTCCAATTTGTCTAGGTCCCTCTGTATCCTATCCCTGCCCTCCAGCGTATCTACCACTCCTCCCAGTTTAGTATCATCCACAAATTTGCTGAGAGTGCAATCCACACCATCCTCCAGATCATTTATGAAGATATTGAACAAAACCGGCCCCAGGACCGACCCCTGGGGCACTCCACTTGACACCGGCTGCCAACTAGACATGGAGCCATTGATCACTACCCGTTGAGCCGACAATCTAGCCAACTTTCTACCCACCTTATAGTGCATTCATCCAGCCCGTACTTCTTTAACTTGCTTTAATTTGCAATGGGACTGAAGCTACCAACTGGGTTAAGAACTACTCATGCCCTCAGTAAAGACGGTCACTACTTCACTAGTGTGTGAAGACAAAGGAAGCATGCAATGTCGTCAGGGAACTCGTTGCCAGAGGAGATCTGCATGAGTCCAAATCTGACTGTTGCAAGAATTACATTCTTGCAAGAATCCTTGCTACACTTAGAGAGGCTGAAACAGGAGGGCTGGGAGGTGGGAGTAACATAAAATCAAATACACGAGTCTGTGATGGTGGGATCAGAAGCAGTGAGTGTTGGCCTCTCTCTTCTTCCATTGAGGTCAATGGTAAAACTCCCAATGACTTCCATATGGAAGCAAAGTTAAGTCACCTTTGAAAATCCCACTCTGTGTCTCTAAACCAAGGGATGGGCATTGGCCTCACATGCTTAAAAAGCACAGCACTCCCTGTAAACTGATTTCTGATTCAATTCACATGGTTTCTCACTCTCTCTTTATCTTGAGTTTTGAGTTTCTGGGGTGACGTGGGCCCTAACTTCAAAGTGAAGCTCTGTTGTAACCACCAATTTTTGCCTTGTTTCAGGTGGAAACCATTACAAAAACAATGAGTTTTAAAGTCAGAGTCATCAATCAATTCAGGTTCCCTTGGATACTCAAGTTCCGTGAAGCACAGTGGTAGGGAACTTCTAACCAGCTCCCAAGACACTCACCAAAATGAACTTTATGTACCATGCAGATGGCTTAAATGATTGCCACAGGACCAAGTGAGATGCAATCAAGTGAGTAATTCTGTCGCCTCTAATATAGATACCATTTTAATGCAAATTGGCTAAGAAGCCTGAGTGGCAGTATTTTTCAAGGGCCAAATTCTTCACTGATGTAAACAGGCACAATGTAGTGACTCCAGAAGAGATTTGTCCCTTTGCCCCAGCAGAGAATTTAGCCCCTCTTCACCCTCTGATATTCTCTATAGCACCAACTCATGATAGCACTTCTCTGTTGGTGCCTGTACCTTCCTCACTTTGCCATGGCATCCTGTGAGTTGCATCCGTGGCAATGGCTACTCTCTAGCGCTATTCCAGTTGTGCACTTCTAAATCGCCAAACTCGGGAGTTATTAAAAACTGATCTAATCCCCTGAGAGCGCCTGCAGGACTTGATGTTTGAACACTTGGAAGCAGAACATTCCTCTTCCGCTGAGTTTTCAAATTCTAAAGCTTTCCAAACACAAAAACCAAGGGCTGGCAATCAGTGATTGATGAAAGCATTTTGCCTCTGGCTAATCCAGTTTACAGAAGGGATGGTTGCTTTGTGATTCCCGCTATCTCCATGGATTGTTGCACTAGCTCTCTATTCTGGCAGAGTGTGACACTGGAGTTGTATTTTCAGCGGGTGATAAGGGCATTCCCCCTCCACACACAATTGTTGACAGATCGCTACAGTAAATTTCCCGCCGTGTATTTTAAAGACTCCCACTGGCTCTGTAAATGAAGTCATAATGCACTGTCCCATGAGAGAGGAGTTTATTCTGCAGAGGCACAGAAAGAATCAATCGGGTGGGATGTATTTCTTGCATAATGGCATCGCTGATTCAATTTTTTTCCTCCATAGAAAACTTAAAAGTCCTAGCAGCATCATAATCGGAAATATCCGGACTAGGTGTCTTCTCATAAACACTTCTATAACTCAAGTTGTGTTATTTTACTTAGCAATATAGGGGACAAGCCAGCATGTTTTTTTAACACTTCCTATGACTTTTCACGTCGGTGCTAGGATACGGGTGTCAAATCACTCGGGATGGAATGGTCTGAGCATAGGATTGGCAGCCTGGAATTCCGAGGGGCCAGTCCTCGCTTCGTCACTGGGAGCTCAGTTATGGTTCTCAGAGCCAGTGCTGTGTTTGGCCAAGCGGGAGGATGCCTAAGCAATGGCTTTTGGAGAAATTGTCCCTGCATGAGGCAGAGGTGGGCCATGTGGCCAGATTTTCACCTAAAGATGCAGATAGGCACCTAGTGGGTTTTTCAAAAGCACCTCAGTGATTTAGGTGCCTAACTTGCACTTAAATCGTTGGGAGGGAGAAGTCTAATCCCACTAAGAGCCTGTCTGCATCTTTAAGCATCTAAATACCTTTGAGAATGGGTTCCAATGCCTCCAGGGCCTGTAGGAGCAACACGCTCACTGGCAGCCATTGCTATAGTACAGCATCTACTCCAGTGGCAGCCTCTGATTTCTAGCCATGCCCTATGCCTGCCTTGACATAACCTTCCGCAGTGCTGAGAGCTGCCAGATGGGTAAGCGGCAGCCAGTTATGGCCAGGAGGCTGCAGAAATCCCCATTATCATAGAGTCATAGAAATTTAGGCCTGGGGTATACAGAATCCCCGGACTTTTAGTTGGATCTTCCACCAGGTTTTTATTTGGAACATCTGAAGTGGCTCACGATTCGAGCCAGCAAGTGCTGGTGTCCCCTCCGTTACCCTGTAGCATTGATACGTGGATCCAGAAAGGCTTCCTGGATTTGAGATGGGATTGAGGACATGGTATATTGGCAGGTCCAGAGTGGCCAGGATCTTGTTGTACTTAGCCCACTGGACCACAGTACTTACCATGATGTGGAACAAGTTCCACAGAAATGATATAAGATCCATCACTTGGGATATTTAAAATTAGACTGAACAATGAATTACAAAATGTTCTGTGAAGAACAATCTTACACTGGTAGAAAGGTGAACTGGGTGGCCTTTAGGCCTTTTCCATCTCTGACTCCCATAATTAAGCAGAACATGTTGTTTATTATTATGATTCAAACATAATCATGCTGTGGGTTTGATTTGCAGCCTTTAACTGTGTAATGGCAATGCACCAAGAAAGGCTTTTTCTGTGCTTTCACCACCACGTCCACATCAGGAAGCAGAGAAGCAAGTGGCATATGCAGGATTCTGGGCTATATAATTATCTTTTCAATTCTTGTCACCTCTTTGAGCTGAGTTTTAATGCAGCTGCTTTAAAGTTGAAAAAAATACATTCTCTCCATTCCAGAGAGATGCAGTAGCCCATTAGATAACATGTTATTTCCCTAATATTACACATTACATTATATATATATATATATGTATGTATATGTATATTACACATTACATTATATATACATATAGATATATATATGAATGTGTTCATTGTTTATATTCAAAACTATGGGAAAGAGGAGAAGGGCAGAAATAGCAGTCTGCATTTTCATTGATAGTTGATATTTCAATTACCATATTACCCAGGGCGAAGTCTAGGACTGAGGTTTCCATATGTGTGTAGGCTATTGGTTGTTTGAACAATTCCTTCATGCTTTGTTCCACTTGCTAATAAACGTACATTGTTTTAAGAAGAGCATGGGTCATTGTAATCCCTGGTCACAGGCTCCCAAAGAGAGGATCAAACGCGTGCCCAAACCCATGTGGGCATGCATGGTAATGAGCAGTTGGGCTAGATGGGGGGCTGTATCCAGTTCCCAGTCCAAGGGTATGAGAACCCCAGACAGATAAGGGCACGAGACTGAACAGTGTAAATTAGCTTCGCTCCAATGATTTACTGGAGTAATCCTGGGGACACACTCAGAGAGACCAGAAATGGGAAACAGGTGTGGCTAGCCCCATAACTGTGACATTTTCAAAGCGATTCCTTCTGCAACATCCTGTTTGATGACCCGGCTTGTATTAGTTCTGCCAAAGCATGAGCATTGTCAGCAGCATTCTGGATATCATCAAGAAACAAAGAGTGGGCCTTCCCCTTAGATGTCCTCTGTACCTCGGGTAGAACTGACCGACAGCACTGGCTCATATGAATGACCTTGATGTGGGTGGTGCGGTTATTACCATAGCAATGCATTCGCTGTCCTTAATGAAAATTTCACACTTCGATATTTTATCATCAATGCAGCATTCTTGTCTGTCCAGAGCAAGATACCATGGCCTCCATTCTTATACCTATCTATGCCCAGATGAGTGTTGTGCTTTTTGCTTAACCTCTCCAGCCTCGGGCAGAAGACTAGAGTCATATATTCATTCAGGCACCCAAATGAATGAATGGCCTGATGTTCATAATAACTGAGCATCTCTCAGCTCCCCCAGATTAACTGTAGGGTGTGTTGAAAATGTTTCTCTGTGCTCCTGACAGCAGAAGTGCTGATGTTAAGAGCTGAGCCAGGGCTAGAAATAAAAACTTCCTCTTTTCATCACACACCAGGGGTCTAACAGCTAGCCTACTGCCGTGCAATCATTCATCAGCCATGCATATATCAGAGTGAAAATGTATGGCTCTGTCTACTTCTCCTTGAACGTCTCTCTCTGATCAATAAGCTATCACACATATGAGGCGCAGCGATCACGGAGAAGAATTTTCTCCTTAGGAGGCAATACCAGAGCTTGATAGTCTCTCTAAGATTCCATACAATATCCTTGATGATTGGATGTGAAGGCAAATTGAAGATAAATATATCTCCTACAAATTCACACCGTTGTTGGATAATATTTTAAATATGTTGCTTTACAAAACAAAACCCCAATGACTTGCTGGACGCTAAGGCCAAAATTTTCAAAAGTGCCTAACGATGTTGGGTGCTCAGTTTGAGACACTTGAAAGGGGCTTGATTTTCAGAGCGGGTGATCAGCATTTTCTGAAAATCCAGACTCTTTTAGTGAGTGCAGTGTAGTTGTAGCTGTGTCAGCCCCAAGATATTAGAGCGACTTTAGAGATATTAGAGAGTTGAGGTCATATTTTTTACTGGACCAACTTCTGTTGGTGAAAGAGACAAACTTTCGAGCCACACAGAACTCTTCTTCAGCTCTGGAAACTGAAAGTACTTCAAATGTCACAGTGAAATGCAAGGCTCTTTAGAAGCATCTAAAGTGGGCAACCGAAAATTGAGACACCCAAACTCAATGTTCATTTTGGCCTGCTTTGTTTTCCCATCTTATGTGGGCAATGAGTTCCTGCTCGGAGGAGGTGGGCATGCGAGGGGATGAAGATTTCCCATTAGTGACGTGCAAGTAGCTGTGGAATCTGCAGAGGTGTGCTAGCAGAAACAGGATGAATTCTCCTGTCTCAGGCTGCGATTGCTGTCTTTCAGCACACACTCTTTCAGGCTGGCAAGCAGCAGCAGAAGTAGGAGAAATATCAAACAAAGAGGCAGAGCCAAATATTTTATTCGGTTCATTACACTCAAGATGACTCATCGGGGCTGTGGTACTCAGAGGACCAGCAATTTGCCTCTCTGTTTTATGTGCCCTTACCAACAGATGTGTAAAGTGTGGCACAGATTATCCTGTCACCCAGGAAAGTGCTCCTTGGCGAGCGGATACTGAGTGATGATTGTGAGACTCTCACTGATGGGGAATCCGTTGCACCAGAGGAGATGGAGAGAAAACAGAATAGAGTTTATGCAAGCATCAGAAAGCAGTTTGGGGCCACACAGCAGCTCCAAGAGCCATCAGAGCGTATGTGGGGAGCGCAAAAAAATAATGGAGAAAGGCGCTATTGTATGTTGTATGAGGCCTAATGTCTCCTGGCCACAAGGGGGCAACACACTGTGAAACAGCCCTTACTCCACCCATATAACAGGTCCACAAAAAGTGTAGCATGTACTTCCTGGAGGTGCAAGCTGTTGTATAGGGAGGAAGGAGGAGGCTCCTGGCCACACCCCCATCCATACGCTGGAGTACTCCAAGGTCTTGATCCAAAGACCCACGAAGTGAATGGAAAGGCTCCCACGGACTCCAATAGACTTCGGATCAGGGCCCCAGGGCACCGTCAGCTGTCTGCTGACAGGTGAACAATGCTGTGGGGCAAAATGCGCCTGGCACACTACCTCCCACACTAACTCCCAAAGACCAAGACACAGCCCTGAGATTCATTTGCTTTTGGTCTGAGTGAAAATTAAGTGTGATTTTTATTTTATCCTTTACCCAAGTGTAGAGAAAATTGCCTTTCCATGATTTCAGGAGAATGCGTTAATTTATATGTGCATGTCCCCTTCCCTCCTGAAGGAAACCAAGGTGCTTTACTAATCGATACACAGCCGGCAAGACACAGGGCTTGATTCATCCCATTTGTGGTACCTTTGAGTCAGGGCTTCTTCATCTCCTCTAACCACCATCTTCCTCGAAGATTCTTCAAAAGGAGGTCCCCTTTAAAGTACCATGAGGGTCCAGAGGAACCCCTTGGCTAGAGCTCACAAAGAGGGAGTTGGGGCGGTCCAGTTACTAGTGTACCAGACTTTGCCATAATATGGTGTGTGACGTTGGTCAAGTCACTTCTCTCTGTCCCTGTGTTTCCCCTCCACCCCTTTGTCTATTTGGATTGTAAAATCTTCATGACACGATTATCTCATGCTACATATTTGTATAGCACCCAGCACACAGGACCTCTGATCTTAATTAGGGTTTCTAGGAGTTACTGTAAGGATAATCCAAGTTTGACTGAAATTCTGTGCAGAACCACATATTACCTTGATTTTATGAAAGATATTCTAAATCCCATGCAAATGAGGGAAAGATATTTATTTATGTGCAGGAGCCAGGATTTAAATTTAGGGTAAATGACAGTCGTTCAGATAATACACTACTACTGTGCAAAATTATGTGCTGAGATACCGCCATTAGTCTTTTACTAATCTGCAATATGCAGAAACTGTGAATTTAATGAGCTTCATAATTATTTTGTTCTCGAAAATCCTCACTTTTAGGTAATGACATTATTTCAAATGATAATTTTTACACCGTGTCCTTAGTCAATCATGTCAATTTCCAGCATGTGTGCCTAAAGTAAACTAGTAAAATCAGGAAAGAGAGATTTATCTCAAGGACTCTGCACCTTAAATAGCCAGTCAAATATTAAACATCACTATCAATAACAGGTGGACCGTATTATAAGCTTCATCATAACTAGAATTTTATGAGTGAAATGACATCTTGCTGAAAAGATGTCAAAAATTTCATTTAGTCCTTTTTATAGTGGAGACCATCAATCTGTCTTCATGTCCATTGGAGAGAAAATAATTGTCTTTTCTTTTTGGCAATGGTATTTCATTATATGCAGTAGGATAAATAACATGAGTTCGAATTAAAATAAGATGAGAATGTACCTGTATTTGTTTTCTTAGGTTTTCCTTTCTTTTTGTTTAATTTCACATTGAAAAAGGCGCGGGTCTAATTAAATTAAGACCAGTTCTGTTTTTAATGCACATCTTACAGTCAAACCAGCAAAATGATTTTAGTTTTCAAAGTTATGATATTCCAATTGATCTTCCAGGCATTGGGATTATGATCTGATTATGAAGATATATGCATTTATCAAAAGCCAGAGCCATCTGTCTCAAGTCTATGTAATGTTATTACAGATTCATCATTTATCCAGTCGGAGTGTGTGACATGGGACCCAAGTACCTAGCAGTTCTAAACTCATTATCGCTTCGCTCTGCATATGGATGGACATGAGGCTGTCGACTTCCACTAATCTACTTTTGAAGTACAAATCATCATCCTGGGCTAATCCTCCAAACTCCTGAATAACCAGGCAGTGCTGATAGCTACACTACAGTACAGGCACCGGCCTTTCCGTCGGGAAACCTACAGCATCTTGCCAGCCAGCAGACAGATTACGCCCTGCAGCTGCTGAGTGGAAGCATATTGATATGTAGCATGCAAAGGGCACCGCACAGGAGCAAGGGTTAACCGTCTGACTTGGGAAATGAGCAGGGTTTAATGTACATAATCTGGAAGCTTTCTAACTCAGAAAGACAATCACAAGCCCTGCAAGGCCCACTTTATTTAGAGATTAGAGGCTGCATCAGGCCAGGCACAAATCTGAGGGCATTTATCCTCGGGCTTGTCAGAGTAATTTACAGCGGCTGATTACTTTACAATGGTAGTGCGGAGACGCAGCTATCTGCACAATAATATTTGAGAAGGGCTTGATTAAATAACCAATCACCACCCTTTATGCTTTGTTTATGTGCTGTACCCTTTTCCCCTTCCCTTTCATCCGTCTGGTTAAAATCGCACGATCTCGGTGAGCAGACCCTCAGCGAGTGTAAATTGGCTTCACTCCAATGATTTACTGGAGTAATCCTGATTTACATCAGGTGAGGCTCTGGCCCCATACCTTCTCCTATGTTGCTGTGCACATTCTGGGAGCTACTTAAAGCAAATAAATTATTAATAATAGCAACCCAGTGAGGCTGCTAGGCTGCTCATTATTATTATTAATAATAAATATTGAATCCGTTTCATTTGCAGGATCAGGCCCGGGTGAATACTGCATAAATATTAGTAGAAGCTTTGACATTAATTAATTTTGACTGTGACCATGCCCACTGTGGTCTATTCCTTAAATATTGTAGTAAGCAAATTTACAGGCAGGAATAATTGCCAAAATGTGCGACTCTTGAAGAATATTTGAAGAAAGTGATTTTTTTGGGGGGGGGAATGAATATTCACTTTGGCACCCTCATCCTCGGAGGTATGCTCATCCTGTGAGAGAAGCACAGAAAGGTTGTGTGATCTGTCTATCAAATGAAATATTTCAGATTGCACTTTTTGCAGATCTGAAGCAACAATAGAGAGACAAGGTGGATGAGGTATTATCTTTTATTGGACCAATTTCTCTTGGTGAGAGAGAGAAGCTTTCTAGCCACACAGAGCTCTCCTTCAGGTCTGAGAAACTTGTTCATGCCTGGTCTACACTACAAAATTATGTCAACCTAACTTACGTTGGCATACAGGCGATGCAGCTATTAAATCACTTGTGTGTGTGCACACTTGGCTCTTTGTGTCAGCAGTGCATGTCCTCACCAGGAGTGCTTGTATCGATCAAATCAGGGGGTCTCAAACTCAATTTATGTTAGGGCCAGTACCAGTCCTCAAATCCTCCCAGTGGGCCAATCATGTCACTGAAGATGGTGTTCAGAAAAGAAAATGTGTATAACGTATTTTTTACTTCGAATTTCTTAGAAATAATAAAACTGTCATACAACTTTATACAGTTCTTTGCCTGCCAGAGGGTTTTTAGTGTTTGCCAGACACCTGGCAGTGCTTCAGCTCTGTCAGTTTGTTGACGTTTGGCCAGTGACTGAGCAGTTGAAACCTTCAGGAAGCAGCAAGGTGGGCATCGGATAGCTGTGTTCGGTATTTTGACTTGTTTATAGTCATTGTGGAAAAAAGTGAAGCCGCCTCCACAGCTGACTCTGCCCAGCAACTCATGATGCTGCCTCCATGACTGACTCTGCCCGGCGACTAGTGATGGTATCTCTCTCCCTCTCCCCCAGCCAATGGGAGCTGCGGGGGCGGCACTTGCAGCGGACAGAGCCAGCAGCGTGGCTGCATGGGTCTCTCCTCCACAGGCCGCAGTGGGGAGGCTCTCAGGCTGCAGATGGCCCGCGGGCCGGGGCGGCTCTACCAATTTTGCCACCCCACGCAGTCGCCGCCAAATTGCCACCGCCGCAACAGCGGCCGAGCCCCCGCCCCCAGAAGAGCGGCGGAGCTGCAGCCGAATTGCCGCCGCGGGACACGGCCGGCCGCCCCATTCTCATTGCTGCCCCAAGCACCTGCTTGGAAACCCCCTGGATAAAACTGTCAGTGTGGGACATTGTGGGATGGCTCCCGAAAGCCAGTAACGGTCAGTGTAAGCAATGAAGTGTCTACACTGATGCTACGTTGGCCTCGCTACATTGACCTTGACTCTACACCGCTCGTGGAGGTGGAGTTATTAAGTCGGCATAGCTGGCATAAGCTGCCTTGCGTTGACCTAACTATAGAGAAGAACAGGCAATAGAGAGGCAATTACGTCAGCCACTGCAGTAATTATATCAGCTGTTCATGACCACACTATCCTCCTTCTGCTGGCGGTGCGCATCCTCACCAGGAGCGCTTGCATCAACTTTAGTGGGGCCTTGTGGAGGGCTGACCAAGGTGGCGGGGCTCTGGCGGTCAGCCACATGTGAGTCTGAACGCTCCAGCTGTCAGCACAGAGTGGTGGGGCTCCAGTGGTCAGTCCAGGGTGGTGGGGCTCCAGTGGTCAGTCCAGGGTGGTGGGGCTCCAGCGGTCAGCCCAGAGTGGGGCTGACAGCTGGGCAAAGGAGTTCCAGCAGTAAGCCCTGTGGTGGCAGGGCCGACAGCTCGGGGTGTCAAAGGCAGCAACAGGCAATGTAAGAAACACAGTGGCTACAGAGACACTGCATCAACCTAACTACATCGACCTAAGTGCTACACTTCTTATGGAGGTGGAGTTATTAGGTAGTTGTAGTGGGTGACTTACATCGGTGGGAACCACATTTTATTGTAGACGCTTATAGAGTTAGACATCTGATGTAAGTGCCTCACGTCAACCTAACTCTGTAGTGTAGACCAGGCCTTAGAGTAAGTTTCCCCCAGGTGAAGAAGAGCTCAGTGAAAGCTTGTCTTACTCACCAACAGAAGTTGGTCCAACGAAAGATATCACCTCCCGCACCTTGTCTCTCTGATATCCAGGGACGACATGGCTACAACAACACTGCATGAAGTACTATTAGTCATTTGCAATGAGGGGGTGTGTCACTGCTTTGTAGTACCGCTGTTCACTGCTGGCACTCCCTGCCTCAGTTTCCCTCCTGAAAGTTGGTTGCCTCAGCTCTCCACACCAATCTATGGTGTAGCTTGGCTTAGCCCACCAGCCAAGTCACAACAAACATAGCCCCTTCCAGGGTGCAAAGAGTCCAAACTGAAAACTCCCAAACAAAAGGTCACAGTGCCCTTCAGCTGGCTCTCCGGGCCCTGCTTCCAGTCCCTCTTCGGCGCTCTGTGCCTTGTGTCCTATCTGGTTGTTATAGAGCCATGGATCCACAGCCTGGATCCCCTGGTGTACCCTTTTCCTTGCACACCCCGGCTCAGGGCCTACCACAGGAGCAAGTGAGACAGACAGACAGATAGCCTGCTCCCTGTGATTCCAGCTCCAGACTGATCTCACTCGCATACCTTGATAAGGCCCAGGTGTCCATTAAGGTATCACCAGATGCTCCTTAGTTCTGCCCCTTCAGGCTGGGAAGCAGCTAATTAATTATGGCACAGATATGACTGGCCCTATCTACCCTTAAAGGGGCCAGTCATGTTGTGACATGCAAGGAATCCATAGGTCACTAGGAGACAGGATTTATGCCAAGCTTTGCTACTAATCAGTTGTGTGACCTTGGGCGATTCGATTTGCCACACTGTCTCAGTTTTCCCATCTGTAAAATGGAGATAATAGCCTGCCTTTGTAAAGAGCTCTGTGATAAATGGACAAAAAGTTCTATACAGGAAGTTATTATTATTATTATTAACTGACTCATAGAAACCATGATGATTTATGATTCAATGGACAATTCATGAACAGAAAACAGGGCAAAGTCTAACAAACAGATTGCTGTCATTCATGGTATTACTAGTGCTCTTCAGGATGAAGAGTAACATGGACTTCTCAGAACTTTTATGACCTGTGACTTAACAGATATCATAAATGAAAGGGCCTAAACAGGTGAACACCCAGGTGCTGCAGAAAGTGGCCATGTTGCATCACTAGGTTGCGCTCTTCCCTCCTTGTTAGTATAAGCCTAAGGTCCAGTCACAATATGGGGTCTTGTGTTATAGAAGAAACTGGATAAAATTTTCAACAGCACCTATATGACTTAGGTGCCTAAGCTGAACTGACTTTCAGTGGGACTTAGGTTCCTAAGTCACTTCAGACCTTTTGAAAATGTGATGCACTGTCTTTTAGGTGAGATGTAAAAACAAGTCACTACCCACTTGTGGCCATTAAATGCCCCGTGCCATTTTTCACAAGAGTGAGGTTAACCATAACATGGCATTCACGTTCCAACTTGTATAACTATATTCCCTCTGCTTTTCCAAATCAATGCGATTTTTTTTTAACCTCCTGCACTAAACTGCTGTACAGTGTGGTTCTAAATTGTCAAACATTTGCCCTCTTTCACCCCAAATGTAGCTACATTTTACTGGCTGATAAACTTATCCTGTGTATAGTTTGTATATCAGCTCATTGACTTTGCAAAGTGATTCCCAATTCATCTGGGTGAACGGCCCTAGATATGTTGCAGAATTATTTATTTAGGTAAAAAATGTGGTCCAAGTTTTGCCCATCTGTACATTGGTCCTAGTGAGTTTCTCCTTCGGTTAAACCTTGCAATGAACCCTTTGTGTGACTTCCGATCCAACACCCATGTGGGTCAGATTTGCAGAGCCGCTAGACACTGAGCTCTTTTGAAGTTCTGAGCCCCATTGTGGGTGCCGAACACCTCTGAAAATCTGAATACAGACTAATAGAATCATAGAAATACAGAGCTGGAAGGGACCTTGAGTGGTCATCAAATCCAGCCCTTAGTGCTGAGGTAGGACCAAGTAAACACACACCATCCTTGACAAGTGTTTGTCCTACCTGTTCTTAAAAACCTCCAATCATGGGGAGTCCACAACCTCCCTTGGAAGTCGATTCCAGAGTGTAACTACTCTTATAGTTAGAAAGATTTTTCCTAATATCTAACCTAAATCTCCCTTGCTGCAGATTAAGCCCATTACTGCTTGTCCTACTGTCAATGGACATAGAGAACAATTGATCAAACTCCCCTTTATAACAGCCCTTAACACATGTGAAGTCTATAATCAGGTCCACTCTGGGTCTTTTCATTCAAGACTAAATACGCCTGTGTTTGTTTTTTTTAAAAAAATCTTTCTTTATAGGTCAGGTTTTCTAAACATTTTATTAGTTTGGTGGCTCTCCTCTGGACTCTCTCCAGTTTGTTCACATCTTTGCTAAAGTGTGGTGCCCAGAACTGGACACACTACTACAGCTGAGTGCCAAGTAGAGTGGGACAATTACCTCCAGTGGCTTACACATAATACTCCTGTTAATACACTGCAAGATATTAGCCTTTTTTGCAACTGCATTGCAGTGTTGACTCATATTCAATTTGTGATCCACTATAACCCTGATATCCTTTTCAGCAGTAGTACCACCCAGCCAATTACTCCCCATGTTTAGTTGTGCATTTGTTTTTTCCTTCTTACATATAGTATTTTGTGCTTGTCTTTATTGACTTTCCTCTTGTTGATTCCAGATCAATTCTCTAATTTTTCAGGGTTGTTTTAATTCTAATCCTGTCCTCCAATGTGCTTCCAACCCCGTTCCCACCCTAGCTTGGTGTCATTTGCAGATTTTATCAGCATACCGTCCACTCCATTATCCAAGTCTTTATTGAAAATATTTAATAGCATTGGACCCAGGGTTGACCCTGGTGATTTCATGTAAACCACATTTACCTAGTTTGCTTATGAGAATATCATGTGGGACTGTGTCAAAAGTCTTACTAAAATCAAGATATAGCACATCTACTTCTTCCCCCCATCACTAGGCCAGTAACCCTGTCAAAGAAGGAAATTAAGTTGGTTTGGCATGAATTGTTGGTTTGGCATGAATTGTTCTTCACATATCCATGCTGGCTATTCTCTAGGTGCTTACACATTGATCGCTTAATAATTTGTTACAGTATCTTTCCAGGTATCAAAGTTAGGCTGACTGGTCTCTAATTCCCTGGGTCCTCTTTGTTCCCCTTGCTAAATATAGATACCATATTTGCCCTTCTCCAGTCTTCAGGGGCCTAACCTGTCCTCCATGCATTCTCAAAGTTAATTGCTAACAGTTCCAAGAATGTTTCAGCCAGTTCCTTAAGTACCCTAGGGTGAATTTCTTTAGGCCCTGCTGACTTGAATACATCTAAATTATCTAAATATTCAGTGACCTGTTCTTTCCCTTTTGCGACTTATGTTTCTTCTCCTTTATTGTGAATATTAATTGTGTTGAGAATCTGGTCACCATTAACCTCTTTAGTGAACAATGAAGCCAAATAGGCATAAAACACCTCACCTTCAGCATGTCACTAGTCATTAGCTCTCCTTCCACGCTAAATAGAAGACCTACACCTTCCTCCATCTTTCTCTTGTTCCTACTATATTTAAAGAACCATTTCTTACTGCCTCTTATGTCCCTTGCTAGGCGTAACTCAATTTGTGTGTTAACCTTTCTGATTCTGTCCCTACATCCTTGTGCTATTCTTCTGTAGTCCTCTTTAGCAATTAGTCTGTTTCCACTTCTTGCAGGATTCCATTTTGCTTTTCAGGTAATTAAAAAGCCTCTTACTATTCTTATTTTTCCTTCTCATTGGGATAGTTCAGAGTTGTGCCATTAATATTGTCTCCTTGAGAAACTGCCAGTTCTCCTGAACTCCTTTATCCCTTAGATTTACTAACCTTATCTACCAGGTCTCTGAATTTGTTAAAGTCTGCTTTTTTTGAAGTCCAGTCTCCTTATTCTCTTGCGCTCCCTCCTTCCTTTCCTTACAACCATGAAATCTATCATTTTGTGTTCTTTCCACCAAATTGCCTTCCATTTTCATATTTACAACCAATTCTTCCCTGTTGGTCAGAATCCCAGGTAAAATGACTGTCTTCCTCCACTTTCTGACACAAAAAGTAGTCCCCAACACATTCCGAGAACTTACTGGAAATGTTGTGTTTTGCTGTACACCGTATGCTTGCCTTTAATTAAAATAGAAAGATTTTTCCCTCCTTGCTGAGCTTTTCTGTTCCTTCTGATAGTTATAGCTAGTACATACTAAAATTAAGCCACACAAGCACATCTCCAAAATAAGTGTTTGAGGCAAATTGTAACATCTCCTTGTCACTTTATGGATATCTGTGTTGTCACTCAATTTATGTTCTAATACTACATTATTACCTATTACCATAGTTGTAAAAAACCTTAATTTTCTTGCCAATGAAAATGAAGAAAGACAGGGGTTTTGACATAAATACCATTAAAAGAACCATATTAATGTGACAGACTATTGCTTCTGTATGGCAGACTGTGAAATCTTATGTGAGCATTATAGAAAGATCAGTTAACTGTGTGTTCATCCTTCTCTTGTGACTTGGAGGTACAGGCTCTATGTTAGAGGTTGGAGAGAGACAGGGAAATTGGAAAGAGGCCAGTGATTGTCATCACAAAAAGAAATGTTTCCCAGAGCAGAACACATTTGAAGGGGCTCTGAGCCAAGATTTTCAGAAATAGGGTGCTAAAATCTGATGTCTTAGGGCTGCTTAGGCACCTCATTAAGTAATCCTGGGTTAGATTTTCAAAAGCATCTACGTGATTTACAATCACAGGTGCTGAGTCAATGGGACTTGTGCTCCTACATCACGTAAATCTGACTAAAACGTACACCTTGATCTTCATAATGAAGATGGACCTCTCCTACTGGGAAAGGTCCAGCTATCTCTGTGTATTAGAATACACATCTAACTGTGGGTGAAACCCATGTCCCACCATTATCTCCAACTCAGACAGTGAATAAACTGGTTCTGCATGTTTGATCAAGTATTTCAAGGATAAACAAAAGGAGTACTAGTGGCACCTTAGAGACTAACCAATTTATTTGAGCATGAGCTCAAGGATGTTCATGAACAAGCAACTAATAGATTAAGACACAGAGAAGGCATCAAGGAGGCTGTAAACTGTTTCCCATTAGTCAACTGTTGCTGGATCTTTGTTATTTTATTTTTCTGTGACTTAGTCTGATAGCATTGTTGCCAGTGCCATGTGTTCTCATACATTCTGAGTCAGCTGCAGGGAGAGTATCTTTACTGGCATCTTTCATAGCACTGCTAGCAAGAGGCTGCTGTGTTTTGGTCTGGGACTGTATTCTGCAGTAGCAGAGGGATAGCCCTGGTGTTCAACAGCTGTCTACTCCTTTTCCAGCTCCATTTATTGTGGGTCTGATTTTGATCATTCTTACACTAGTTGTAAATCAGCATGATTCCCACTGACTTCAGGAGAATCACTGGTATTTTACACCAGTGAAAATAAGATTAGAAGTGGGTCCTATGATCTTATGCAAGGATTTGCCCCTTCTTACCCTGTCACTCTGTCTGCTAATGCCTCAGGAGAGGGCTTGGGAACAGTTTGCTCAGTACTGCCACTCCAACACTTCAAAAATCACAAGTCAGGTCTGACAAGATCATGAGATTGGCTTAAAAATCATAAGACTTACAAATAATATATCTAGGATTCTTTTTATTTGCCTTTTTGTGGTAGAATGTTTTGGGGCCCTGTTTTCAAGCTGATCATTGCAACTACAAAGGACAGAAATTTCCTTTTTTAAAAAAAAATGAAAGCCAAAATGTTCAGGTAATTATCCAGTTCCATTAGCTGAGGCTCGAACAAAGCCATCCAATTGCATGAGACAAGAGCTGGATATACTGTAGCCTTCCATTACTCTAAGTGTACAAAATGAACAGCAGAAATTGGCCCTCCTGAGAGTGTTGGGGAAATAATTTCGTAACAACAGCTTTGTTTTTCCAATTTTCAAGCAGAGTCCTCAGTTTGCACCACTTATTATTATTTGTACTGTGGTATCCACCCAGAGGCTGCAGCTGCGATCAGAACTCCCTTATGCTGGGCATTGTTCGTATGCAGAGTAAGAGCCCATCCCCTACCATGAGAAGTTTACAATCTGAGGTGACAAAGGGTGGAAACAGAAGCACAGGAAGAGAAAGGTCACGCAGAAGATCACAGAGAGGACTAGAAGCTAGATCTTCTAATTCTGAATCCAGTGCCCAATTCATTGGACCACATGGTGCTTGTGATAAATGCCTTTTCATCTGTGTTAGGTAGGTCTACCCCCTGCATAGTAGTACAGGACTTAGATTATCCACATTTCTCCAATCAATGGGTATGTGGCTGGGTGCTATTCTGTTTCATGCATCCTCATTCACAATGGGATGCCACAAAGGCAGCAGACTTGAGAAAGCTAAGAAATACAGATCCGTGAGTGGCCGTGTTGTTATGTTGGGATTCGTGGCTGTTGTGCATTGGGGAATTGGGCCCTGACAGTGATTTATTTGTCAATGCACTGCCCTGACAGCCAGATCAGTGAGCGAGCAAACAAGAAATAAAAGACCACAGGGGGAAAGAAGGTTGGGTTTGAAATTGTTCTCAGAATTTTTAATAAAAAAATCAATTGCTAAGCAAGGAATTATTGTGTAGTGTCCAGGGCTAGGCACATCGAGCTGAGCTGAGAATCAAAGTCGTTTATCTTCACGTCAGCGATTGGGAACAGAAACAGGAGAACAATATTTTTTACTTGAAAATTCTAGGCCAATCGGGTTGTTAATTTGATTTCACCACTAACAACAGAGTGTGCCTCAGTTACCAGCACTATCGGTTTGCAATTTCAATTTGCACATAGCAGCGTGGCCTACTTCTCAGAAAAGTTTCATTTCACAAACCTCCTGCTACAAGCGATGAAAACAACTAAAAAATAATAGACAGCTGTGGGTAAGAAAGATGGTCCTTGTGGAAAGACACTGGGTTGGGCCTCAAAAAAAACTGTGTTCAGTTCTTGTCTCTGCTGCATTGCACCAAGCACTTTAGCTCAGATCCACAAACAACTGAGGCTCTTAACTCCCATTGATGTCAATGGATGTAGTGTTGTAGCATTGTCACTCTCAGGATATTAGAGAGGCAAAGTGAGTGAGGTAATCTTTTATTGGACCAACTTTTGTTGGTGAGAGAGACAAGCTTTCGAACTACACAGAGCTCTTCCTAAGGTAGCCTGAAGAAGAGCTCTCTGTAGCTTGACAATTTGTCTCGCTCACCAACAGAAGTTGGTCCAATAAAAGATATTACCACACCCACCAGGTCTCTCCAATTGATTATTCTGGACGTTAGGAGCTTCAATATCCTTGTGCATAGGCACCGACTTCCCCACTTCCCCTGGGTGCTCGACCCCCCACTCTGCCCCCGGCCCCACCCCACGCCACCCCTTCCATGAGGCCCCCCTGTATTTTTCAATTCACCTCACACAAGTACTGTAGTGCAATCTCTTTATTGTGAAAGTGCAATTTACAAATGTAGAATTAGTTATTATTATTAATTATTATTATGATTTACATAACTGCACTCAAAAACAAAATAATGTAAAACTTTAGAGCCTACAAGTCGACACATGAAGGGGCATACAAATGTTTGACATATCTGGCATGTAAATATCTTGCAATGCTGGCTACAACAGTGCCATTTGAACATGTGTTTCAGGTGACATTGTAAATAAGAAGCGGGCAGCATTATCTCCTGTAAATGTAAAGAGATTTGTTTGTCTTCATGACTGGCTGAACAAGAAGTAGGACTGAGTGGACTTGTATGAGGTGAATTGAAAAATGCTAGTTCTTTTTTACAGTACAAATATTTGTAATCAAAAACAAATAATATAAAGTGAGCACTATACACTTTGTACACTGTGTTGCAACTGAAATCAGTATATTTGAAAATGTAGAAAAACATCCAAAAATATGTATCATAAATTTAAATTGGTATTCTACTATTGTTTAACAGTGCGATTAAAACTGCGCTTAATTGCACCTTTTAAAAAATCTAGTTAATTTGTTTTGAGTTAATCATATGTATTAACTGCGATTAATTGACAGTCCTACTGCTAAATCAAAGAGCCCTTCAGTATCAAAAGTGTCCTCAAGTAGATGCTTTTAGACCTGATGAAATCACTTCTTAACCTTCACATTGACAAGCTAAATACTGAACTTCTGAAGTTCTAGCCACATCCTCATTATTGAACACAAGGGCCCCTGAACATCCTAGGCACACACTTCTACATGCACAGTCCAAAGAAATGTGCTGTGCACTAAACCAGGAGCACCACAAAGCTGCCCCTGCGTGCCCTGCAGCGTAGACAGCACAGAAGTTGAACTTGGGACAGCCATAGTAGCACGCAGAAAGAGGGAGCTGCCAAAGATACAGCAATCCTGCTGTCATTTACACTTGGTGTATATCTGGGGTGACTCCACTGAAGTCAGCGAGGTGCCTTGAGAATTACGCCAGTGTAACAGAGAGCAGGTTTAGGACCAATATGTCCAGGAGATGGAATCCAGCCAACACATATACCGGAAGTGCAAGGAGAGCATAAACAAAAGCTGTCACAGCCAGCTGTTAAGTATATTGTGTTGTGTGTGCGCGCTATTGTTGCTATGGCAACCGGGGACTGCTGGGAGGGCCCCGGTGCTTATAAAGGGAAGCTGATGGGACTGTCAGGCGGGAAATCTCTGGTGCGACAGAACAATACTGGCCTTCAGACAGGATAATGGGAGGGGCTGGATGTCCAGAGCAAGCACAATGGTGTCCTCTTGCCACACTGTGCATACAGTGCTGTGTTGGCAGGGAGGGGGAAAGGGAACAGGGGCGCCCGGTACTCCCCATCAGCCACTCCTCTGTGGAGAAGGGGCATGTTGAGCCCTGTCTATTCTAACATGGGACATGGCTTCTCTTTCCAATACAGCTATTGTTAACCTCCCCCTGTGGTTATGGGCATTGGTCACTATATCTCCCACAGCAGTTGGAGCCAAGTCCTTGCTGTCACATAAAGTCTGCTAGGTGACAGCTTTGCCACTTGTCCCAGCTGAACTATTCCTGTCCCAAATCCTTCCTGCTTCTCCGTCACCGTGGCTTTTGTGCTGTTAGTAGAACCAGCCTGTGACTTGACCAGTCATGCACCTTTTCAGTGGATTCTGTGTATGTTCTTGTTGAGGTTCCCTGACAAAACATGCCCATAATGTGCTCTCTGGATTCCACCAGTTGCTACCTGCGCACTGGTTATGTACACTGTTCCAGTGGGATGGCTGAAAGTAGGTTACACAAACCTGTGTCTGATTATTGTACTGCATTTTTTTTCCTGTATATCATTTCTGTTCCTGTTATTGTTTGTTTGGTTTGTTTATTTGGGTTTTTTTTTTTGCACACAGGTAGATGATCAGGACAAGGTAGGGGGTTGGTTGGCAGCAGGTGAGATAAGAGAGAGGTCTCCACATCACAGTCAAGAAATAATTGAGTCTCTTCCCTGTTCATTTTTATATTCTCCTCCTTCAATTCAGTGGTTCTCTTTTCTCATGTTACAGCAGAGGTGCTGAATGCAAATAAAGACATGTTAGGCTAATGCCAGGAAATCATTTTAATATACTATATATCAGCATGAAATAATTAACCTACTCTGGTACTTATTCCAGGTACCTAATCAGTCAAACTAATATATTACCATTAGGTATTTTTCAGGAGCTTATGGATACTTAAAAAGCCATAGTTCCAATATATAGTCTAACTAGAGGGGTGGCATCGTCATTAAAATTTGGAATCAAGAATGTTTTGCACATACAAAAACTTTATTTGAACCTTCTAACTTACGAACAAGACTACATATTCTTATGTACCAGTAGATGGAACTCCTTACATTAACTATCTACTGCAACTGGTCAAAAACATTGTCAAAACTTTTGTTTGTCAAAGAAAAATGGCTTTTTTCACTAAAGATAGTCATTTCATTTGAAATTTTTCAGTTTTTCAACAATTTTTTTTTTCATTTGGGAATACTGAAAAAAATGACAATGTTTTACCAAAAACTTGAAATGTTTGAGTTTTAGCAGGGAAACGTGAGATTTCACTTTTTGATCAAACTCTAGAAAAGTTTCTTTCCAGATCTCCCCCCCCCCCCATCATTTTGACTATCTTTTATCTACACAGGCACACATATCTCCTTTATGCAGCACTCAACCCCATATCAATAATCAAAAACCTCAGATATACAATACGCCAACTCCCTTGAACAACAGATTCAATTGCCAACAGAGCTGACTCAGTTTTGATCTTTCTGGGGAACTGTAGATACATTGGAAACCATGCAGTTTTCTCTATATGGGCCTTTCTTATTAAACCTTAAATGTGATTCTATTCTGAAAAGTTGTGATGTAAAAATGGCACCTTCTTACTCAACAGACCACATCCATGTGTGTATTCAGAGGCATATCCACTCACTTTAGTGCTAAAAGTAAGGGTTTATTTTTTACGCTTTGTACTCCTTCCTAGTAGCTTTTCAGAGGCAAAACAGCTAAGAGGGAGTGAACTGGTTTTCATTCTTCTAGTGCAAGGATCTTGTCAATTCTTCACTAAATTCCAATCATTCCAGCATTGCCAACCCCAAGCGCTGAAAAGTCATGAGTCAGGCCGCCCAAATCATGCAGTTCTTTTTAATCGCCTTCTAGTTTTTGAATCTTTTGAGTGCACTTAGTTTACATTTCAGGCTTTTTTGTCCCCAAGGGGCTAGAAATTTACTTATAATTACTTGATTCCAGGAGCTGGGGGTTAAAAAAAAAATCACAAGACTGGTGATATCATTGTAAGAGTTAGCAACACTGCATGCATATCTGTGCAACTCCCCTAAAGCAAATGGGAATGCACAGGTGTCACTGACTCCTAGACCTTCCAAAGCATTTAGGGAATTGTACTGCTGTATGGTTGAAATATACCTGCTCCTGTATTTTCCACTTCATGCATCTGAAGTGGGTTCTAGCTCACGAAAGCTTATCCCCAAATAAATTTGTTAGTCTCTAAGGCGCCACAAGGACTCCTCGTTTTTATTTATATCAGTGATATTGCCACTGTTAGACAATTGCAACAAATCTTTTACAAAGCATGTCATGTACGGTGGCAATGGAAAAGTTATGGTTTGGTAAATATGATTATCCTGTTTATATACAAGTATCGTTCTTGTATCTGAAGTTATGAATATTGGCTATATACATGTATCACCATTGTGTTTGTTCCTGGGGTAACACCCACAAGGTAAAAAGAAAAGGAGTGCTAGTGGCACCTTAGAGACTAACCAATTTATTTGAGCATGAGCTTTCGTGAGCCACAGCTCACTTCATCAGATGCATACCGTGGAAACTGCAGCAGACTTTATATATACACAGAGAATATGAAACAATACCTCCTCCCACCCCACTGTCCTGCTGGTAATAGCTTATCTAAAGTAATCATCAGGTTAGGCCATTTCCAGCACAAATCCAGGTTTTCTCACCCTCCACCCCCCCACACAAATTCACTCTATCACCAGCAGGAGAGTGAATTTGTGTGTGGGGGGGTGGAGGGTGAGAAAACCTGGATTTGTGCTGGAAATGGCCTAACCTGATGATTACTTTAGATAAGCTATTACCAGCAAGACAGTGGGGTGGGAGGAGGTATTGTTTCATATTCTCTGTGTATATATAAAGTCTGCTGCAGTTTCCACGGTATGCATCTGATGAAGTGAGCTGTGGCTCACGAAAGCTCATGCTCAAATAAATTGGTTAGTCTCTAAGGTGCCACTAGTACTCCTTTTCTTTTTGCGAATACAGACTAACACGGCTGTTACTCTGAAACCCACAAGGTAGTTTACATCTAGTCTAGCCAGCACATTGTGAATGGACTTTTCAAGCTTGATTGGCTGTTAAGGGCACTTCACTCTCACAATGGGCCATAAAAGAAACTCATTCCACTCAGATGTCTCTTCCTGCTGATGCCTCAGCCTCCAAGGGGCCAATGGCTGCCTCCTGGGAGTCAGCAAGCCATGTTAGGACATTTGATATTCTTATGTGACCCTGGACTCCATCCTGTGCCAGTAACTTTCCACAAACAGAGGCTGTGAGCTGTGCTTTGATCCACTAAATTTCCAGGCACATGGCAAAGGGTATAAAAGACTCCTGAAATGACTCCATTTTGCCTCTTTCCTGCTCTGATTCTCTGGACTATGGATTTACCACTAAAAGGAGCATATTGGACTATGGACAGAGGGCCTTCCAATCTTTTGGAAGTTACCTTAGACTTTACAAACCAGCAATCTATAACATCATTGCTACAAACCTGATATAAGACCATTGTCATGCTTGTATATATTACAACATACAATAATGGCGTACATTTTATACACATTGAATGGATCTATTAACCATTTGAGCTCTCTTTCTTCTTTTATTTTATTAATAAACCTTTAGATTTTAGTTACTAAAGGATTGGCAGCAGCATGATTATTGGGTAAGATCTGAGTTATATATTGACCTGGCTCTCTGGTTGATCTCTTGAGATTTGAAGCACCCCTATATGTGATGAAATTGGTTTTCAGTAACCACTTATCACAGAGTTCAGTGTCTGGGTGGTGAGACAAGAGCTGGGATGCCTAAGGAGACTGCGTCTTTCACTTCTGGTTAACTAGTGTGGTGAGACAGAACTTTACTTTTGTTACTGGCTAATGCTAGAATAACCACCAGTTTTTGGGTGGGTCTGCCCCATTTCTCAGTGGTTTTCCTGAATCCGGTATTCTCAGCTGTGTCTCACTGAGACATGGTGACATTTGCTATAGTCAGCAGGATCTACAGAATCAGGTCAATTAAGTTTTGGATCAGAACCCCATGCTATTCAACGTTTAATTTTGATATTAAGAGTGTAAAAGGGTTAAAGATTAGTTACAAATGAGTGAGGCAGATCATATGAGGGTCTTGACAGAAAACCCCTTTAAGAGCTGTGCTTACAAAAGGGGTTATCCTTTAAGAAGTAAGCCCCAGGTCCAGAACTAAAGAAATCTGCTAACGACCAGTGATCAGAAAGCCGGAGATCCACCTTCACCTGTCCCAGATGCAATTTCAGCAGAAGCATTAGAATGCACAAGCTGGCAGACAGGCAGCAGTGGGAGCATGAAAAAGAAATGATAGAACTTCGATTAAGGGAGAAACAAGAACTTGCTGAGTTGAAAAAAGCTGCTCACCAAAGATGAATGCTGCAGGTAGAAGCTGAAGAAAAAGCTGCCAGACTCAGCTCCAACTCCTGGAAGAGCAAAAGAATGGCATGCCGACAGGTATATCTACCCAGCAATAGAAGATCCATGGTACGGCCACAGCTGGCCCGGGTTGGCTGACTTGGGCTCTCGGGGTTTTGGCTGTGGGGTTTTAATATTGCAGTATATCAGGCTCCTTTGCAAAAACCACACACACACACACAGAATGATCAAGACCCCAGAGTAGTCAACAGGAAAACCAGGCATGGGCGACCTCAGTAGCTGACCTGGCGTAGGTGCCTAGCTCCAGAAGAAGATTCATGGCTGAGGATCCCAAGAGAAGAGAGGCACCTAGGTCAGCCAGTTAGGCACCTAAGCCCCTTTCCTTTCCCCATTCCCAACTAATTTCCTTGCCATGTCCTACTGGGTAGCTCAGATGGCTCCCCACTCAGCTTGCTGGCTTCTGAGGATCCCATTCTGAGGCATCTAACTCTCCGCACACACTGTATGGGGAACCTGGGTGCCTACCTCAAGGTTGAGGATTCTCCTAGACAGCAGGCTGCCTAGTGTTTAGGTTTTGCAGTGCTGAGCACAGCAGTGCCTATGTACCTTGGAGCATCTGAGCTGAGGGCCTACCCTGAAGACATTGGCAGCTGCACACGCGTATCCGAGGGCTTAATTTGGCCTGCAGAAACTTTATTACTGGCAACGTTATGCAATAAGGAAAGACCCAATCTTGACCTACAGAGCCAAAGTTCAGTGTGTAATGCTGATTAATTAGGCTCCAAGTGAGGTGATGGATTCTCCATCACTTGAAATCTTCATATCAAGACTGGATATCTTTCTAAAATTAGGCTGGAGCTCAACCAAACATTGTTGAGCTCGATGCAGTAATCACACGGTGGAAGTCTACGGCCTGGGCCATGCATCAGGCCACACTAGATGGTCATAATGGTTCCTTCTAGCTTTAAATTTTATTAATCTCTGATGCCATTTTTACAGTCAGCTTCCCTGGCACCACATTTCCAAAAGTAAGGTTGTTTCTACTCCCTGAGAAAGACACTCCCATGGTATGTTTTTCAACACGAAGGATTTGATCTTCCATCCTTAGTCCGAATGTCCTCTCTCCTCCCCAAATTGCACTGTGTGTTGTGAGCTGATTGGACAGTCAGTGTTTTGAAAACATTCTGGGAGAAATCCTGGTCCCATTAAAGTCGGTGAGAGTTTTGCCATTGATTTAAATGGGGCAGGATTTTACCCTCTGTATTTAGTAGTGCTGCATGTATAAACACTGTAAAGCAAACTTTTTGATCTGGAAGCTGTTATTTAAAGGTGATATTATTTGTGTTTATATCCAGGCAGACATGCCAAAACTGTGGGGGGGAAAATGTAGAAATTGGGCTTGTTTTTGGCTTAATTGGCTTGTGGGTTGCTTGTTCGCTAGTTTTTGGCTTGTAGTTTGTTGCTTGTTTGGCTTGTAGCTTCTTTTTTTTTTTTTTTTTTTTGATCAGCAAGAGGGGTAAGAGGGGGCGAGCAGGGGCAAGTGGGGGGGAGAGTCAGGGGTGTACAGTGGGCCCACCACAGTCCCAGACTGCACACCGGGGGGATCTGGTCATGTAGAGTGTTGGGGTTCTTAGGGATTGGCTTGTTTGGGCCTTGTTTTGAAATGGGATTAGCTTGATATTTGGCTTATTGTGAAAGTCTGGGGGCTTATTTACCACGTGAAAGTTGGCAACCGTGTATCCAGTTCACACCAAAATAATGCATTTGACCAAAAGAGTTAAATTAAATTTTAACAGGATAGACTCTACTGTGAATCAGTCAAAGTTGCGAGCCTTCATTCCTATTCTGCACAGGAACTAAAAAGCCAGTGATTTGAACAGATGTGATCTTGACAGGATTCCACTCTTTCTAGAATCTCACGTCACGCTCTCATAAGCCAGCTGGGAGAATAGAGGAGCAGACTTCATGATATTCCTCTAGCGTTCTTGTATTTAGCAAGTGGGACGTGCAGTCCTTGTGTCACATTTCTATTTTTTTCTTTAAATAGCAAGCTGTTTATAATATTTTTTTTTAAAAAAAAGCCTTAAAGGTATAAAGCATTAAATAGCTTCTGCCCAGAGGATCAATGAGCAATCTGTCTCCTCAGTCAGCCCAACAGATAAACAGAACAAAGTGTAATCCCACTGAGAAGAAATATGGAAATACTCCATTTAGAGGTGACATAACTAACTACAATGCTCGTCCCTCAAGGCACTGATTAATTTAGAGGCGCTTTCACACTATATTTCAGGATTTTAATTAAGATGAGAACAGTTGAATGTGTGTCCACGTGATTATATATATTTCAGGAGAACCTAGTGGTTCCAACCAAAACTGGGGGCACCATTCTTCTTCTTAGCCAATGCAGAGTTTGCTAAGCCAAGTGTGACAGCCCTACCTATGAAGCACAGACGCCCCTCAGACCACCATCCAGTCAGGTCTGAGAGCAGTTGTCAGTGATGTGTGACTGAAGTGGGACAGTTGCCCCACACCAGGAAGACGAAGGGTTAAAGCATGCCAGAGGGAGCCTGCGCGGAACCTTCCAGTTAGAGGGGGGCTCACTAAGTGAGCTAATCGGGAGGTGGTTTGTTGCAGCGGCCCATCAGGGCCAGCAGGGGCCATATATAAAAGGCTGCTCAACAGAGCAGAGGGAGTCTCTCCTTGGCCTGTGAGGGAGAAGGACTGGTTGCCTGGGAGCACCATGGCTAGAGCAGTGCTGGGCAGGGTAGCAGAGCAGAAGGAGCTTCTGGCTGACCACTGCGAGACTGAGGCCCTGGAGGAAGGGCAGAGTAGGTGTTAGGGCTGCCCCCACTTGCTCTGAGGGAAGTGGCCAACACAGACTGCAGTTTGCCCCTAGAGCAAGGGACTAGACTGCTGACTGCAGCAGGCCACTGAGGCAAGTGGCTGCACTATAGACTGCCGGTTCCCCGAAATGGGGGGAGACAGCAGAGCAGGGCACAGCTGGAGGGCTCTGTCCAGAAGAGGATGCTGCAGTCCAGAGAGTGATGCAGGTCACAGAGTTGTGGAGACAGGAATGCGGGAGTAATGGCGAGCGAGACACCACCGGAGGAGGGCGACCTGCAGAAGGCCTCTGAGCTAATTCCAGAATGGCCAGCAAGAGGTGCCATGGCGGTGAGTCGCACTCTGCTGTAGTGACATTATCTGTCTTTGCTACAGCTGCATGGAGGATCTTCTCATCGGCCCCAGTTGCAAAGGCTGGTTGCACATTGACTCTGGCTCACTCGAAACCAGTTCAGAAGGGCCCATGTGCTGCATGGCAAACCAAAGCCAGGTACACACATGGTCGGGTCATTTACAATAGATGGGTTTTTTATGTCAGCTGCAGACCTTTCTTCACACCACACCGATGTGACAGAGTAAGGTGGGTAGGGCGAATGGGCCCACAACAGTTGCCTCGAGAATGACTGCACTTTGGGGAGGCCAAAGAGATCTGTGTAAGCAATGTGTTAGGTGCTGTACAAACACATAACAAGACACAGCTCCTGGTCCAAAGAGCTTTATGTCTCAATAGAAATTACAGCCAAAGTTTGGGAAGGGAACCAGAGGCACAAAGGGAAGGGACTTGCTCAAGATCACTCAGTAGACTGGTGGCCAAGCCAAGAGTAGAAATCAGGTCTCCAGAATCCTAGTCTCATGCCCTAGCCCCTGGACCACATGAGTGATAAAACCTCATGGGAAAATGTAAGAATGTCATGGAGTCAGAGTTTAGGGCCAGAAGGGGCCCCCAGATTATCCAATCTGACCTGTGTATAGCACAGGACACTAACCCCCAGCCAGCACCCCAACAGTACCCCAACAAATCAAATTAAACCAAAGTATTACAGCTCCCAGGATACTAAACTCTGTGTGCCACGGGCAGAGAATAGGACAGGGCACCAATGCCTGAGGCCCCTGTAATAGCAGGGAACTGATTGCCAGAGAATCCTGGCAAGTGATCCATGACTCATATTGCAGAGGAAGGCCAACCCCCTCCCTCCTCCCCCCCCCCCACACACACAACACCAAAACAAGCAAACAAAAATAAAAAGTCCCTGCAAATCTGACTTGTGGGAAAATTCCCTCCCAACCACAAAAATGGCAATCAGACCCTTAGCACGTGAGCAAGAATTGCCAGCCAAGCTGATGAAGTGAGCTATAGCTCACGAAAGCATATGCTCAAATAAATTGGTTAATCTCTAAGGTGCCACAAGTACTCCTTTTTCTTTTTGCGAATTCTCAGTACCACCTAGAACACCAGCCCCACCTGTCCAGTGGCCCACTTCCAGTGTTACCATCTCTGATGCACCAGGGGAAGGAGACCAACTTCCCTCCCCTTGAAAAGTAGCCAGTTTGTAATCAAAATGGTGCTGTACTTGGAATACAATGATATTTCTATTGGTCTGAATGTTGAAGCCCTGGTAGGGAATTGGCTCAATGGCATTACAGAAGCACCATTTTCACATAATCTTGGTACAGTGAGGAAATGCCTGCATCCCCCCTTCCGCTCTGTATAAAGCAATTTCCTGCTGAAACTTCAGACACTAAATAAAGCCAATCAAGTCTTGATTGCACATTGAAAAGCGGAAGCACTAAGATGAGGTCATTTCTGTGAGATTCCATTTGGGAACTCAAGGCAAAAGGCAGTCGCTTCACTCATGTCAGGTATGTCACGTGTAGCCACCTTAACTGTTTCATATAAAGGTTTTTTGTTTGTTAATAAGCAAAGCAGAGTAGAGAAAAATCCCAAATGGTTGCTTTTTATGTTTCTTTGTTTTCTAATAACTAATGCATGGGATCAATAGTAATAATAACAAGTAGTACATATTTGAAGTCAATCTCATAAGTGCTTTTTCAGGGGAGCTTTTCCAGATTTACACTGATATAAAATTACAACCACACCCACAGGGCTGCTCACAAACCCAGAGACATTAAAACCTCCAAGCAGTTACCAGGAGAACTGTCTGAATAGTTGATTTTTCAGCTTGATGGGGGACACACGCTCATTTTGGGCAGCTCAAATGAGAACTTTTCAATTTTGGGGGGCAACCCAAAAAGTAAATCAAAACAAAAAAGGTTCAGTTGGTACCAAATGTTTTATTTGACCTGAGACGAAACATTCACTTTTGATTTGAGGATTTTTTTTTTTTTTTTTTACATTTTAAATATTTGAAAAAATAAAACAGAAGGAACTTTCAAAACAAAAAGTCCTTTCAAGTGGGCTTGAAACACTGAAATGAATGACTTGGAATTGCCACTATGAATGACAGTTTATAGTCACTGGGATAGGGAAAATGAGTGAGAATGACTCTGGAGCAGGGACTTTAACCTGAACCACCAGGCTACAATGACTATTTAATGATTTATAAAAAGTGGAACAGCTTCAACAGGAGAGACTTAGAGAGCCCTGATGCTGGATAGTCCATAGTCCAGTGGTTAGGGCATTTGCATGTACAGAAGGAATCCCAAGTTCAAATTCCTTCTCCATACCAGGCTGTGGGGGAAATCAATTCTGTGTTCCCCACATCCCAGGTAAATACCCCAGTCTCTGGGCTGAAAGTTTCAAGGAGAGCACCTCCTCTACTGGCAATTTTATGAATGGCATCTAGGTCCTGAAAACAAAATGTTTTTGGCCAAAACTGCTCAGCAAATTTGTGTCAGATTTATGAATACTTTCAGGTTGACCAAAACTGCATTTTTTGGGGTAAAGAAACTATGAATCCAAAACATTTGCCCAGCTATCATGAGGTGCCTTTCCCCTTTTTGTGGTACTCCCTTCACTTTCGTCTTTAACGAATTCCACATCCTTGCCTCTGCTAAAGTACAGTACTGAAAAAGGAACTCAGTGTTAAGGAGCCACTTCATGTGATACCCACCGTATTTCATTTTAAACTAAGGTAGATTATTGTTGTAGAAAAACAGCCTCTGTTTTCTTTAAACAGGGTCTTATAACCATCTCCTAGGGTTAGACCCTTTTAAAATAGAAACCTTCCCATTACAGAACAGGTAGATGCAATTACTTTGCATGAATGTGAAGAGGGAAAATAAGATTTACACTCTGCACCTGGACAAGACATATTAAAGAAGCCTAATTTTTCAAGGAGTTATGTCTTGACTCTGTATGGTTCAGAAAGGAAAAAGGTTTTAAAAATTCTAAAATTCCTAATCCTTTTTATGTGTTACCACTGTAAGCTGTCAAAGTTTCAAAGTTGTAGAGACTACTTCTTTAAGCCTTTGTCATTATAAATTACACTCACTCAATCAGAGAACTGAAACAATCCCATGTGATTTAGGTAGCCAATCATCTCTAACATGGCTTGATCTTTGAACATCAAATGTTCACAGCAAACTGGGCAAATCCATGTTTGGTTTGTTCAATCACAAAAAAAATAAATAATTAAAACAACTCCATTTTAGGAAGCTGCAATCTCCTAGTGATCAGAAAATAAAAGAGTAGGCTGGAGTTTTCAAAAGTGCCTGCTTGTTATGAATTCTTCCATTTATGTGGGCTCCGTTTAAGACACCTAAGAGCTCTAAAATAACTCGACACTTCTGAAAATCTTGCCCTAAATTCCTTGAGTACATTGTTTTCTGGGAAAGATTCGCCCTGTTCTCAGAACTTTGATTAAAAGCACTGTTAGTTTATAGTTGGGGTACACCATGTGGATTAGGACCTGAGCCCCGCTGATGGGGCATTAGTGTGAAGAGTTGGTACAGTGGCCCATAACAGAGTGAGGTCAGACTAGCTGGCAGAATGGTCACTTCTGTCCTTAAAATTTATGAATACTAGAAAAGCATGAGATTTGAGGTCTCATTCTGATCTCTAGGAAGCTGGTAAATTCTTCCTAGAAGGCAGCACTAGCATCTAATAAAGAAACATGTTTTACTGTTTTGGAAGCCTTAAGGACAATTTACTGCCTCGAAAATGAAGACGGCTTCAGCTTTGCAGTCACTTAATATTTCTCTTTGTTAGTCAGTGTGGAAGCAGGCTTATTGTTCGGATTGTAATCAAGGAGAAAAATTGACTGCTGCCTTTGCCAGCCACACTCAGAAGCCCTTCAGACATGATACAGTGTAATCCAAATGTGTCCCTCATTAAAATGCTTCTCTTTTATTAGCCTTAATGTGGATCATATTTATAGAGGTAGGGGGTCTTGCCTGATGGCAGCATGATTCCTGAGGCCATCAGAAAAGACAGAAAGAGAAAGCAGCTTCTCAGTGAAAAAGAGGTCTGAGCAACTAGCCTTATAAAACCCTAGGCTTCTAACATGCTAACTTGAGTTGACAGTAGATTTCTAGTTTATACGGCTTTAAGCTTAAATATCTGTCAGGAAATTATATAAATTATATAAATCTGATTGCTCCTGTCAGAGCCAAATAGGCTTTGGCTTTTCAGACTTCAGACTTCCCAGAAATTATGTCACTTATCCTTTAGAGAAGAAAGTGGTATGTTGCAAGACACCTCCGGCATCTCATTACAGACCCTAATGCAGTTAATGCTGTTTTGCAGCAATGCTGGACCAAGATTGAGATTGGACCAAGGGCAGCAGAAGTTACAGTGGGTTCAAGATAGAGGAGAAGAGTTTGATTCTTGAATTAGCTACTGCTGTATTTTAGAGGGATGAAAAAACAGGGAAGGCCCCAATTCATAGAATATCAGGATTGGAAGGTCATCTAGTCTAAAGCCTTGCTCAAAGCAGGACTAATCCCCAATTTTTGCCCCAGGTCCCTAAATGGCCCCTCAAGGATTGAATTCACAACCATGGGTTTAGCAGGCCAATGCTCAAGCCACTGAGCTATCCCTCCCCCTTCCCAAGCTAGAGGGATTCTGCAAGAGGATCTAGACGGAGACCCCTATGCCTGTGGTGAGCCCCATTGACTTTATTATAATACTACCTAGCCCTACAAAGAAGGCCAATATCATATCCCCATTTTACAGATAGGGAAACTGGGGCACAGAGGGGTGAAAATAGGGGATCTTGCAAAATCTGACCCTAAACACAGTCCCATGGCAACTATGGCCAAACCAATAACACTTGCATTTTCAAGTAATAGCTAGAGTTGGTTGGGAAAATGATAAGTTTTTTGTGCAAAACATTTCAAAAGAAACAAACAACTGAGGGGATTTTTCAACATTTTTTCCCTGAAAATTTTCCATCTCTCACCAAATAAACATTTTTTTTCCCATGATTTTTAATGAAAAAAATCAATTTGCACTTTTTTGGCTTACCCCAGCCTCTTTCCCTCCCTTTTATCCAGGGGAGAAAGGTTTGTGCATGTGATTTCCCCAAAAGTGTTTGCATCATTCCAAAAGCCATTTTTCATTGAAAAAAATTAAAAAAGCTTCTTAATGAAAAAGTTTTGACCAGTTCTACTAATAAATAGAGCGGGTTGGGACTTCGCCATTGGAATGATATTGCAACAGAAAAACATTTCCACACATTTGAAATTTTCCATGGGAACATTTCAGTCTTGCCTGAAAATTTCATCAGGAAAATCAAAATTAAACCTTCCAACCTCTGAGGGCTTCCCATTTCCCCAGCTGCCCAGCTGGTGGGCCGCTGGGCTGCCAGTCTTCCTGGGATCCCCAGCAGCCTGGCTCCCAGGGCTTTTGCTGCTCAGTAGGCCAGCTCCCAGGGGTGATGGGTGGTGGGGTGATGGGTGGCCAGTGGATGGGCTTCCAGGCTAACTGGCTCTCTGCACTCCCAAGGATGGTCAGGCACCCCTGGAACAAACTGAAAACTTCCTTTTTAGTTCTCCCCAAATGGAATTTGTTTGAGATTTTAGCTCTTGCAAGGGAAAAAAAATCAAAATTTTGACCTTTATTTTATTAGACTTTATTACACTGTTTTTCTGAAATTTGTCACATAAGCTAAATTCTGTTTTCTGGCCAGCTCTACCACTAAACATGGCCTCGGGATAGAGCACTGGACTCTCACTCAGCTCTGCCCCTTATGTGCTAGGTGACCTTGAGCAAGTTACTTCCCTGCTCTGTCTTAGTTTCCCAATCTGTAAAATGGGGATAATCATGCTGTAAAATGATATCTCTGGATACAAAGTGCTAATACTATTCTGAATGTAGTCAGCAGGGCCTCATGGTGAAATTCTGCAGCAGGGCCTCATGGTGTCTTCTGCACCCTGGAGATCAGACTTGAATTTCTGCTGCAACTTTATTTACATCTTAAAACGGCGAGTTGTTATTGAAAGCAGTAGGACAACACAGTACAGAGCCCCTATGTTTTTCCTTTTGGCATTCAAATCATTTTCTGTTTTTTTCCACATCTTTAGCTTTCATGGTTTTTGTCCTGATAACACATAATTGCATGTGCGGGGAAGTGAAGGATTTAGCAGCTGGGTAAGTTGGGGTTTTTGGCAACCGAGACAACAAGGGAGTTGGTATGGGATTTTGAAATAAATATATTGGGGCATGATTCTGGGAAAATGAACAACCATAAAATTAACAAAGTTGACATTTAAATAACCATCATTAGGTTTCAGAGTCAACATTACATAGCGATAACTGGGACAACTGACTCCCCTTTGAGACTTTTTATTTCAGGCTTCCTGCAGACTCAGGAAGGCATTGGTTTACATTTCATTCATGACTTTGGATAAAATTTTCAAAAACATCTCAGCGATTTAGGAGCCTAAGACCCATAGAAAGTCTTTACCATTTAGGTTTTCTGGCAACCATAATTAGAAACAAACATACCAAAAAAAAAAAACATTAAAAGATGTTAAAGTTGCAAAGTCAAGCAATGAAAAATTAAGAAATGCCACAATCAAGGAAACCTGTACAACCTTAATTCCCCCCCACCCCGCCCCCAAGGTGTATGTATTATCTATAGTCTTTAACTGCATAACAACATGCTATTTCTTTCCACAGGGTCACAAAATATTAGCAAAATATTTGCCCACCTTGCTACTTTTTGGTGAAATGTTTTATCAAGGAACATCGGCTTGTTAATTATTTTATTTAAAATCTGTGCTTAAGACTTACTTCTTTGCCCGCTGTATCTGATTACAATAACAATAAACCACAATAAGAGCAAAGGATCAACATGTGAGAGCATGGTCCTTTGAAGAAACAAATAAATAATGAGACTAATAATATGAATAACTACTCTAATAAAGTATGTTCCTGGGACTGGAAGTAAATGTAAGCTTGTATCGCATGCTGTGTTTTTTAAGCATAGTTTTCCATCTTCAAGTAATGACTCTGGGATAAAATAAAACTGCTAATTTTACTCTCTCAGTTGCTGTGTCTACTGAAGACTATATTTTGCTATGTTTCAGAACTACTATGTGGGAAACATGCTGCCCCCATGGAGCTTTGAAGTGCTCAGAAATGTTATTGTCCCTCAATGAAGAGCTACATCCCATGAATTCTCCGCATGCTGGCACAGCAGCTGCTAAAGCCTATTCAGTCATTATTCAGTTCTTCTTTAAGATGAGATGAAAATGCCTAAAGTTTTCCATATGGTTCCAATAAAGCCAGTTATTTTAATATGTAGACAGAGTGGCAAATGTATTAATAAAAGGAGGCCTACAAACAGTGGCCTTTGCTTTCACATAGCGGCAATAAGTAAGATTACACATAGGCAGAAAACAATTTGAGATTTAATCTCAAAGCTTCTTTAGTCTTTTAAACAGGTTCTCAGGAACGGTTAAAACAGACTTTTAATCTCACTGTTACTAGTGCATTCTAGGGTATGTAAATGGTGGTTCCATGATTGTTATCTGCATCTAATTTCCATGGCTTAATTTAGGTCTAAAAATAATAGTTCCAGAGCCATAACAGCTCTTAAATATTTCCCCATTAAGTAAAAAGCCAATTTCTGATCTCATTCCAGGGGCAATTAAATTCAAAAGGCAATTATGGTTTCAGAAATCCCCGACGGCAGGAAATGTTCAGCCTAATATCCATTAGCACATTAAAATAAAACATTTTTAGGATTATTAGGAAAATATGGTCTAGCTCTGTAGCCAAAGACTCCTGAGGACAGGGCTATGAAGAAGGGTATACAGTGACGCCGTGTAAGGCACATTTCTGGATCAAGCCTCATATAGGTCTGGCCAGGCAAACCACTAACTAAGGACTTCATTAAGACACTAACTAAATTCATTGCCAGCGTTCAGTACTGAGGGCAAGTAGGCTGGCCAATCGTTTGGTTGAAACTAGGTTTAGACAAAGATAAGCACCCAAAACTGCTGAGCCTTCCCAACTGGCTTGTCATAAATATAAAGGGAAGGGTAAACCCCTTTGAAATCCCTCCTGGCCAGGGGAAAGCTCCTCTCACCTGTAAAGGGTTAAGAAGCTAAAGGTAACCTCGCTGGCACCTGACCAAAATGACCAATGAGGAGACCAGATACTTTCAAAAGCTGGGAGGAGGGAGAGAAACAAAGGGTCTGTGTGTCTGTCTATATGCTGGTTTCTGCAGGGGATAGACCAGGAATGGAGTCTTAGAACTTTTAGTAAGTAATCTAGCTAGGTATGTGTTAGATTATGATTTCTTTAAATGGCTGAGAAAAGAATTGTGCTGAATAGAATAACTATTTTTATCTGTGTATCTTTTTTGTAACTTAAGGTTTTGCATAGAGGGGTTCTCTATGTTTTGAATCTAATTACCCTGTAAGGTATCTACCATCCTGATTTTACAGGGGGGATTTCTTTATTTCTATTTACTTCTATTTCTATTAAAAGTCTTCTTGTAAGAAAACTGAATGCTTTTTCATTGTTCTTAGATCCAAGGGTCTGGGTCTGTAGTCACCTAGGCAAATTGGTGAGGCTTTTTACCAAACCCTGTCCAGAAAGTGGGGTGCAAGGTTTTGGGAAGTATTTTGGGGGGAAAGACGTGTCCAAACAGCTCTTCCCCAGTAACCAGTATTTGTTTGGTGGTGGTAGCGGCCAATCCAAGGACAAAGGGTGAAATATTTTGTACCTTGGGGAAGTTTTGACCTAAGCTGGTAAAGAGAAGCTTAGGAGGTTTTTCATGCAGGTCCCCACATCTGTACCCTAGAGTTCAGAGTGGGGGAGGAACCTTGACATGGCTAGACCCCCTGAGCTGGGATTCTTGTGAGAACAGGCTTTCTTGCAAGATTTCCAGTACTTCCTGCTACTAGTCAGGTCAGTGATCCTGTGAAATATGCCCCAGTCATAGCATTTCAACACCTCAACTTCAGGCCCTGGCAGGAACCCGGAAGTGCAGATGCAAACCAAAATGAATGATAATTTAAAAGAATGACAATAATCATCCACGATGCTAACAGGTTTGGATTATGTCAAAATTTCGGTTTAAACTATTATTACAGCACAGCCAAAGGGTTGCAATTAAAATCAAGGCCCCATTGTAACCAGCACTACACAAACATTTAGGGAGAGGCATTCCCTGCCCAGATTGTTGACAGTTTAAATAGACAGGGCAGCCTAAATGTCAGGAGATGAAGTGACTTGCCCAAGGTCATCTAGCAAGTGATTGGTAGAGATGGAAACAGAAGCCAGGCTTCCCATGTCCCAGGCTGGTAGCCTACCCATTGGACTACACAGCCTCAGAAAAATCAGAGCTGGAATTGAATTGCTCTTGTGAACAGTTCTGGGATAGGCAATGTTAAGAAACTGGATACTCTAACCAGACAGGAGATGAAGAACAGGCTGCACCTCAAGCATCCTCATGCAACCTTCACTCCTAGACCTCCAATCTATCCTGGAAGGCACACCTCTAGGGGTGGGAGCATAGCCTCCAGGACAATCCTTTCCTTGAGGTCTCATGCTGAAAATGCCAAATGAAGGGGCAATTGTTAATGCCAGTAGTTGATAGTGCTTCTCTTCCTGCTAGCCCCTGGACTGAGACCACCAACACATTTCCCATATGTCAAGCTGCTGTCCCAGACGAACGTCTTTCAGCTATTGCTAACATGGCCTGGCTTTGATGTATTGACTCAGACTCTGTTATTACTAATCTCCTAAGCCAGTCCTCTTTTAACAAGTTTTTAACAACTGCTAGCATGCAGCTTTAGGCACTGATCAAAGCCATGCTCTGACTGTCTGGCTGAGCTTTTAAGGTGATGTCCCAGTCCCAGACCAATAATGCCCAGTTTCCAGCAGTGAACAGCATGTCTCTTGTGATAGAAAATAGACAAGAATGAATTGAAAACCACTACATGCTGGTCTAATTACCAGCACAATAGCTACCCCTTGCCCTGAATGGTATGACTCCTTTGCAGCACCCCGTAATGGCCCAGTTATCTATTCTATCCTTCCATGGAGTGTATTATAAATTACCCCTATTGGCAAATGATCTCATTATATTTCTTTCTCCTGGCACAGTGGTATATAGACTAATTCTTTCATATTTTGTTATTAAAAACCCTATTGTTAATACGCTAAGCCACAACAGACTGTGCATGAGGAAACTGTTGGGTGTGCTGTGGGGATAAAGACATTGGCTGAATGCACCACAGACATGCACCATTGCCCAAGTAACGCACACCATGTTGTGACTTAGTTCTTAAGCTCAAACGCACAGAAATCACTTGAACGAAGCGATAATGCTGCACCTCAAGACTAACATGGTTGACAGATCATAGAACTGGAAGGGACCTTGAGAGGTCATCTAGTCCAGTCTCCTGCACTCATGGCAGGACTAAGTATTATCTAGACCATCCCTGACACATGTTTGTCTAACCTGCTCTTAAAAAATCTCCAATGACGGAGATTCCACAATCTCCCTAGGCAATTTATTTCAGGGTTTAACCACCCTGACAGTTAGGAAGCTTTTCCTAATGTCCAACCTAACCTGTCCTTGCTGCAATTTAAGCTCATTGCTTCTTGCCCTATCCTCAGAGGTTAAGAAGAACAATTCTCCCTTCTCCTTGTAACAACCTTTTATGTAATTGAAAACTGTTATGTCCCCGCTCAGTCTTCTCTTTTCCAGACTAAAGAAAACCAAGTTTTTCAATCTTCCCTCATAGCTCATGTTTTCTAGACCTTTAATCATTGCCAGTGATGCTACGTCTTCTCTGATAAGACTTTCATCCACTGAGCAGATCTGATAGTCCAGTGAGGTTATTATGCATCATTTTTAGCATCAGAAATCAATGGTACAATTGTTGTCTTCAGTGCGATTTGATTCAGCTGAAGCTCACTGTGTAGGAGAATAGGGATGTGCATTATCAAATGTCAAAGGGGAACAGAAATAATTGTCTTACCAGGGTCTCTCTTATGATGTCAGTTGGTCTGTGAGCAGTTTCCCTATTTCAATATTTTGGATGTCTTGCTAGTATGCAAGATAGCAATAGCCACAGCCAGGCTAATCAAGGTTAAGGATGGAGTTACTTTTCTCACACAGCTCTGCCAGCTCACCTCACATTTGATCTTCTGGGATGGTGAACTAGAAGTTCAAGCTCCACCTCCTATTCCCCAAATATCATGTAAAGCCACCTTTGCCTCTGTTCACAAAAAGACAAGAAAGACACTCAGCCGTGCTCTCCCCTGCTTCTCGGTGACAAGACCTCCAGCCACCCCTTCACCTTCCCAGCTGCAGGAAGACCGAGCTGTTAAAACCTCAGGCTTTCTTCTGACATCTCTTACAGTGCATTTATTTCATAGTGAATGCATATTGAGAAATGAGCAATTGCGGGCGGCACAAAATGAACAGAATTAAATATAAAAGTGAACAAGGGACCTGCTTAACTGAATAAAAAATCCTCATGTTTTTTAATTCACCCACTGTTGCTACCAAATTTCTCATGTGCTGTACCAGAGTGTTGTGAAATTCAGGGGGCCTGTCCTCAGAACCGAGGTTCGTCTTTCCATGGACCCCTGGTATAGAAAGAACGGGTCAACTTATTTTCTGGAATACAGTGGGGTTGCACCAGTCAAAGGGGAACTGCCAAGCCACTTACTGATCTGGCTAGTCTAAAAAACTTCTGCCCTGCATTCAAGCAGTAGTGAGTGTCTACAGCACGTGAGTCATGCTAATATCTTGTAACAATGAAGTTAATACATGGGGCTTGGTGTGGACACACAACCCCTTCCTAGACTTCCTGGGGGTAGGAAGAGAACTAAAAGTTGTGACAATCTGAAGAAATAAGGATAGTGTGACGCTAGACTGGCACCTTGTGTTAAGCACCATGTAATCTGGAAACCATTTGCAGTGAACATCATCAACTTCATTGGTCCTACAAATTTATTAATGTTACATGTCCCTAAGTGCCAGTAGATGGTGCTCTATTAACTAACTACTTGCACTCAGATATATACAAATGACATCTATTTTATATATAAAACCCATCACATCTGCTAGTGTGCACTGAGTAAAGGGTAGTACGTGCTTGCCCAATGAGTCAATTTGGTCCCTGCTACCCCAGGCATCATGAGGGAAATAATCTATGTCAATCCTAGAGCAGGCACAGGTTAACTCCCCCTCATCACTGGCTTAGCTGTGCTGGCTGCTGCATTGGGTCAAGCTCCCTGCACCTTTCCACCCACATGTGCATGTAAGGGGGTAATGCCCCCACCCACCATTTCTTCCTCTTCTGCAGGTAGCCCGCATGGAGAAGGAAGGGAGCTGGTGCCTTATGCCCCTTTCCTCCCCCGTGCAGTTGCCCAGGAGGACTATGATTGAGCCCTGAGGGAAAAATTCTGCCATTTGAGGTTCCAAGAGGAACTGGCAAGAGGCAATTAAAAGGTGGGACGTTATTTAGGGTCACACTCGCTGTGTTCTAAACACTCCCCCAAACCTAAAGAAAGATGGTCCCTGCTCTGAGGAGCAACCAGTCTAAGAACAAAGTGACTTTTGCTAGGACGGATGGGATCAGGCAGGCCCCAATATCAACTGGTGACCTCCAACCACCAAATTCTAATAAGCCTCAAACCAGCCACCAAATCACTCTACCTCATGATCTTTTACTGGACTGACTTCCGTTAGTGGAAGGGATATTGTTTTGAGCTTCACTGAGCTCTTCTTCAGGTCTGGAGAAGGTAACCAGAGTGTCCATGCTAATTACAAGGTAAGACAGATAGTTTTCAGCATAGGGGTTCACACAGGTTGTAGAATGAAGTGGTTCATTAACCCTCCAGAGGTTTAGCAGATAGTCATAACAACTGTAATATAACAATTTGTAACACAGCTCTCTGACTGCTAACCTTGTGAGATTAGGGGGGTAATTACACAATTTACAACCCCCAGCATGCATAAATCATGAGACTGGCTTCAAAATCATAAGATCTTTAAAATAATAAATTTGGGGTAAATTTGCTGTCTGGCTTGTGATCCTTTGAGGAGGAGGAGGAGGAGGTCGTGTTTCCAAACTTCTCTTGCAATCATGAGAAACATACTTTCTTTTTTAAATGAAAGCTGAGATCCTCACATAATCACAAGACTCCAGGAGCTGGAGCTGTAGGTAAAATGACAACAATGTGAGACTCATGATAATGGCCTTGAAGTTTGAGTGTGAGTCTGTAATAATCCCAACCTCTTACAGAGCACTTTGGAAAGGAGATTGGTATCATTATCCTATTTAACAGATGGGGAACTTGAGGCAAGGAGCAACAAAGTACCTTCCCCAATAGCACTCAGGTCTCCCTATCCTAGTTTAGTGATCTGTCACTTAGTTGTCAACACTGCAGTTTAAGTCACTGAGAGCTGTAGATCTCCTTTTGATTTATTAGCTAACATGAAACACTAAGAACATTCTTATTTTGCATCCTCAATGTGTGTTTGTGGGTGAGTGATTATCTCTGTCCGACATACAAATGGGTGGGACTCTGTGTTCAATTTTCTTGGAGGCTGTGTGAGAGTTCAGGGCCTTAAAAATAAGTTATGTGATGGCCCTCGCTCGGGGTGGGATGGTAGGGGAGGGCCAGCTAGTGGTTAGGTCTTAGCCTGGTGATGTGCTGGGGGATTGTCGGTATGGGAGCCTGGGCCTTCCCATTCACCAGGCACTGACCCAGGACCCTTTGAGGGCTGTCAGTGTTCTGACCGGTGGGAATGGTTAAGGCAGCCCTGCCTGGGCCACTTCCTACCACCTCCCTTCAATTGTCCCCAAGTTGTCGTCTGGGGTAAGGTAGCTTGAAGGTTGTCTGCTCACTGCAAGGCACCTCCTGGCATCAGCATGGCAGCTACCTCCAGCATTAGTAAGGGGAGAATATACAAATAAGGAAAAGGGGAAAAACCCCTACTGAATATGCATCAAACATAGTGGCATTGGCATCCCATATTATAAAAGTTGCTTCCAAGCTTAGGAACAGAAGTAGAAAGAGATGTTGTTCTTGGGAAGTGTCAGAATGAGGGCTGCTGGTGATTAGGAAGGTGATGGTGATGAGGAAGATGATGGCTCGCATTTCAGGTTGTTCTTCAAGGGATGGTGTGAATATATGGTTGTGCGAATGTACATTCTGTAGTATCTCTATTTACCTTACTGAGTTGGGGTGTTTGAGACAGTGCTAAGTGTATTAATAAACTATTTGTAACTATAAAAGAGTTCCTATAGTGCGAGTGTTGCAATTATGCCCATTGGAGTTCCCAACTATATAATAATTTGAATAATACTTGTCCTGATCTCGAGACAAGAACATGTAAACCCTCAAAGTGATAACTGGGAATTCATTAAGTAATTAATATAATTAATACATAATGTGACGGGGTCAGGCCAGATGGCTACAGGAGAGTGATCCTATTGGGATCCTATTGGGCAAAGCCCGCCCGCTGCTGAAGGATCCCTCCCCAGCCTAAGAGGGGGATCCACGGGACCTGGAAACCAACTAAATATGGGGGACAACTAATGAAATAACAGGGACAGGAGTGTAGTCAAAGGGTCAAACGAAGGGAACCGGACGGGGACACCGAGCAGAGAACCCCGGACAGCGCCCACTGCTCCTCAAAGGCATCAAGAAAGTCAGTGGACGCTGCCCAGAGGAACTCTGCCCGGATACATGAACAGACGGAGGATCGGAAATAGGCCCCAAAGTCACAGAAGACTCCATTGTCAACGTCCTCACTCTGGTTTTATAGATGGCCATTTTAGCCAGGGCCAGGAGGAGGTTGACCAGGAGGTCCCGTGACTTTGTGGGGCCATGGATAGGGAGCGCATAAATAAGGTGAGGGGAAAAGTGCAACCAAAAGCGTAATAAAATATTTGTGAGGAGCCGGAATAGAGGCTGCAGCCGGGCACACTCCAAGTGTATGTGTGCCAGGGTTTCCCTCACACCGCAAAAGGGGCAGGTGTCTGGGATAGGGGTGAACCAGGCCAAGTACATGCCCGTGCTCACGGCTCCATGAAGGAGCCACCAACTGATATCCCCGGCGGGCCTCGAGACCAAGGTGGAATATAGGCTGACCCACCAGGGCTCCTCACCCTCCAGAGGTGGCAGGAGGTCCTGCAGTTTTGTATCAGGGTGGGACGCGAGGGTGAGGACGTGAAGGGTGTGGAGCACAAACATGTATAGATGTTTCCTTGGCATGGTCTGGAAGCAGACTGGCTGCAGCTCGTGCAGCTGGCTCACAGTGAAGGGGTGGGGGGGTCGGTTGGGTCCATGGGGCAGGGGCTCAATGAAAAGGTCCAGCGGGCCTGGGGTGGAGGGTGGGCGGGGCATGTCCTTGAGCAGGACCTGGTTGAGGTAAACCAGAGCAGCAGGCAGCAAAGCGGCCCTCACCTCCTGAAGTACGCGCCGGGGAGTATGAGGTCTGGAGAGCTCCATGCGCTGAGTGAGCTTCAGGGGAATCCAACCAGTCTCCCCGGTCATACTCCAGGAGGTCTCCGACCCTTGTGACTTCTGCCAGGACCAACCTCTGGCTACAGGAGAGTGATAGAAAGCAGATATATTAGCCCCAGGTTAAGTAGGTCCCTTTTCCTTGGGTAAGGTAACAGAGAAAGTTCCAGAACCATCAGGAACTTTCTGAAAACAATTAAGGCAGACAGTCTGATTAAGAACACCTGCAGCCAATCAAGAAGCTGCTAAAATCAATTAAGACAGGCAGGCTAATCAGGGCACCTGAGTTTAAAAAGGAGCTCACTTCAGTTTGTGGTGTGCGTGAGAGGAGCTGGGAGCAAGAGGTGCAAGAAGCTGAGAATGAGAAGGCGTACTACTGGAAGACTGAGAAGTACAAGCATTATCAGAGGAAGGTCCTCTGGTGAAAATAAAGAAGGTGTTGGGAGGAGGCCATGGGGAAGTAGTCCAGGGAGTTGTAGCTGTCACAGGACCCACTGTAGACAGCTTCGATCCACAGGGCCCTGGGCTGGAACCCGGAGTAGAGGGCGGGCCCGGGTTCCCCCCATCCCTCCATCCCCGCAACTCCCTACTTGATACTGGAGGAGTTGACCTGGAGTGTGGGTTCCACCAGAGGGGAAGGTCTCTGGCCTGTTCCCCGATCCACTAGGTGGATCAGCAGAGACTGCATGGATTGTTCTTCTTCCTTTTCCCCATGCTGGCCAGTGATGAGGCTAACTGAGTGAATGGCAGATTTGAGCCACAAATGTGGTCAAACTGAGGGCTGTCGTGAGCCTCTGAGGTGAGCAAATCCACCAATAAGTGCAGGACCCACCAAGGCAGAGGAGGAACTTTGTCACAATAATCTATAGATCAGACTACAGATTTGGCACCGCAGATGGGACCCCCAAGGGGCGCACAGGGACAGACTCTCTACACAGGATAGGAAACTAAGTAAAAATCTCAGTTGAAATCTAACTAATGTCTCAGTCAGAATTTGATGGTGGTCAGAAACACTACAACTCACCAGAAACTCTTTTTCCTTGGCCATTTCTCTTTTCTGTTTGTTTGGGGTTTTTTGCTCTAGTATGCTACTTCTGTTTTTCTTCACTGATCAACTTTGTAACAGAGGGAGGGATATGCCCTCCAGGGAGAAATAGCAGACAGACACAAACATGCATATTTCAAACAAAGGAGTGTTCCAGGTCTGGACCATCAGAGTAACTTAGCATGTCTTGTGGTGACCACCTGTCTCCCACCATTAAGTCTCCATGGAAATTGTAACTGGGCAAGGATCCCACATTGCATTCCAAGGGCATCCTCATTGGGTATTATTTACTAGTCATTGGGGTTTCAAATCTTTATACATATGTTAAGAGGTCTTTCTAAGTAGAACGGTGTTGTAATATTGAGGTACCTGAAGTTGATATTGCAGTAGCATTGGGGCCCGGTGACCCACACTCTGAGGTGGCAAGAGAGTTGATTTATGTTTTAATTGTACTGCCAAAAAGGCTGCAGTAGTGCAGTCCTAGCAGCTCTCTGGGCTATGCCAGATTCGTCTACTGCCAGCTTCTAGACTGCTCGGGAGGTCCAGACTGAGTAACTGTCTCTCAATCAGCTAAGAGCACATTAGTCAACGAGAGCAGAGAGAGGGAGCATACCCCTCTCCCTGCTTTTTCTTGGGACTTTTTAAAGTAATTGTTGACACAGGTTAAGGGGTTAATTATTTAAGCAGAGATGCCTCTCCATAGGTATAGTGTTAAGTGCGGATTGTGTAGATTTAGAATGAAGCTAGCTAGTAAAATTTAATTGAGCTCATTTGGAGTAGGAGTTGGAGATGAATTGAGTAGAGTCAACCGAGAGTTCTGGGAACCCAGCTGTGGTCAACCAAAACAGCATGAAAATACATTAAAGATCATGGAGGAGGTTTTGTACGAATACAACATAGCAAGGCTATTTTTAATCACCCTAACCTGTGGGGTTTGATCATATGATCATGTGTTCAATGTAATATTTAATATGTCATATGTTACCGTTGGGGAAAGTACAGAAAACTAGATTTACAAGTATCACAGACAGCTAATGCTTCTCAGGAGCTAATGCTTGTCAGGAGGGGGTAATCAGACGGAATGGAGAAATGAGAAGCAACAAGACTGTCTAAACACAGCTGTAAGAATAAACCCAATTTACAAAGCAGGGCATTAACAATCCAGGATACTAAATCAAATAGTAAGACAAAGAAATCGTTAAATAAGAAGTATCAAGAAAAAAAAAAAAGTACTGAGGTCCCTCCCTCCCACCAGGTCTTAGAGACCTTGTAACTATGCGTTTTGCTCATGTCCTGTAATCCACTAGGCTAACAGCCTCTGTGCCTTTAATTTGTAATTTCTAAGCCAATAGGAAACAAAAGTCACTGAGGCTTTGACCAGCAGCTAACACGTTGCTGTAAAAACTGTAGGGGAAGTGCTTTGGGGCGCGCTCTGTCTGGGAGGAAAAGGGGAAACAAGCAAAGTAAATTGCTTCTGACAGAATAATAATAAAATTAGGGACCCATAAAACACCTATTTACAAGGTTCAGCATCATTTTAGATCCATTAGGCTATGTCTAATGTGCAGGTACATGGTAAAACAAACCCTGTTTACTACCCCTCTAACCTGTTAAAGTGGGGGAAGCAGCAGAAGAAAAGGTGAGGGTAACACCCTTAGGTGAAATTCAAGTATTAGTATTGTTTTGTTACTTGCATATTTGTATTAGCCAAATTGCACCCACAACTCCAATAGAAATCACAACTCCAACAGCGCCTAGCACATGGGGGCCTGGTCCATGGCTGAGACTCCTAGGTGCTACAACAATACAAATAGATAACAAACAATAATAACCACTGTAACAGGTTCCCCCCGGAACTGGGGTACCACTGAGACCACCTGACCCACCCTTCCGGGTTCCCTTTACACTGTACTGCTGTGACCAGCCAGTCAAGCCCTATCCCAGGCTCCAGTCTGCACCTTCACCAACCCACATATAGGGAGGGACACACCCAGCCGCAGAAACATACAGATGCTGCAATCAGCTGTGCATGGGAAGGCTTCCACAAAGGAACTTCCCAGCCACATAGGCACCCACCCCCCTCTGGAGGGCAAAGTAAAAATTATAGTGTCTTGCGCTGCACAGGGAACTGTACAGCATAAGCTCATGAAATTCGCCCCCTCCCTCAGTGCGGAGAAAGATATGCAACAGCTTTCTGCCTCAAGTTCTGATTTCCACACACTGATTAAGACAAAACAAAAACAAGCTTATTAACTACAAAAGATAGATTTTAAGTGATTATAAGGGATAGCAAACAGATCAGAGCAGATTACCTAGCAAATAAACAAAAATGCAATCTAAGCATAATATACTAAGTAGCAAATTCTCACCCTAAATGATGATTTAAGCTGATTACAGGATTGGATATGAGTCAGCAGTGTGCCCTTGTTGCCAAGAAGGCCAATGGCATTTTGGGATGTATAAATAGGGGCATAGCGAGCAGATCGAGGGACGTGATCGTCCCCCTCTATTCGACATTGGTGAGGCCTCATCTGGAGTACTGTGTCCAGTTTTGGGCCCCACACTACAAGAAGGATGTGGATAAATTGGAGAGAGTCCAGCGAACGGCAACAAAAATGATTAGGGGTCTGGAACACATGACTTATGAGGAGAGGCTGAGGGAACTGGGATTGTTTAGTCTGCAGAAGAGAAGAATGAGGGGGGATTTGATAGCTGCTTTCAACTACCTGAGAGGTGGTTCCAGAGAGGATGGTTCTAGACTATTCTCAGTGGTAGAAGAGGGCAGGACAAGGAGTAATGGTCTCAAGTTGCAGTGGGGGAGGTTTAGGTTGGATATTAGGAAAAACTTTTTCACGAGGAGGGTGGTGAAACACTGGAATGCGTTACCTAGGGAGGTGGTAGAATCTCCTTCCTTAGAAGTTTTTAAGATCAGGTTTGACAAAGCCCTGGCTGGGATGATTTAATTGGGGATTGGTCCTGCTTTGAGCAGGGGGGTATACTTGATGACCTCCTGAGGTCCCTTCCAACCCTCATATTCTATGATTCTATGATCCTATGATTCCTAAGGGGCCAGCTGCTTGCAGCTTAAAACCCCAGGTACTTCTTTCACAGGCTAGAAATCCCTCTAGCCTGGGTCCAGCCCTTCCCCGCAGTTCAGTCCTTGTTCCTCAGGTGTTTTCAAGAGTCTCCTTTGGGCAGGGAGTCAGTGAAGAACCACGATGATGTCACTCCCCTCCCTTAAATAGCTTTTGCATAGGGCAGGAACACTTTATCTCCAAGCTTGGTTCCTACACCTTTCAGTGGAAAAACACTGTTATTCCAAGACGGAGTCCAGTGCCAGATGACTTGGTCACATGACCCCACAGCGTCATAGCAGCCAGGAGTCAGGCTGTTTGTAGCCTCCTCAGGAAGGCTCCCCAGTTAGAGATAAACTTCTAAGGCCTATTGTTTTCTCAAATGGCCCTTCCCAGCCAGCCATCTAGACTGATTGCATTCTGCCTAGTGGGCGTTCCCCAGGTGTAAATGTATTTGTCATACAGATACACAGTAAATATTCCTAACTTCAGACACAAATATGATGCATGCATACAAATAGGATAATCACATTCAGTAAATCATAACCTTTTCAATGATAACTCACATGCCTTTTCTTGCACAAAATACATCATAATTATGCCATACTCATATCCTAATAATATTACTATGAAGAATATGGGGTTCAATGCCACAAGCACCCCCTCTTTTTACTTGTAAACTGAGCATACTGGTTCTGAAAATCAGTGCAAGATAGTAAAACACGGAACCTCACAATGCCGCTTTCCCAGTCATTTTTCTTAGTAGACCCCCATGTTGTGAACACAATGTCACACAAACAACCACATCCGTTGCCATATGTTATCTAATTACATAAAGGCTGCTGTATGCAATGAATATGCTGCAAATTAACAGCATTCCTTGTTCCTGGGTTGAAAATGAGAAATTAATTTGGTGAACGTCAAATTCGGTTCATGTCATGGATGTTCTTGGTGTCATGATCCATCAGGAAAGATTAAACAGAGGGGTCCTGCTAACTAGATTCATTTTTTAGTCACCAGCTGGGACACAAATTCTTTCATTTGGTGAATTCACCACAGCTGGGTCACGGTAGATTGCTAAGATTAGATCTGTGTATTATGGGTATGTTTGCATTTCCTGTTCCCAATCAGCTTAGAACTGAATAAAGGCTGTGTAGTTACCAGACAAAACAAGTGTTAGGCACCTGTTGTTGGCAAAAGGAACAATAATTGTGCAACCCAGCAAATCAAAACCAAAGCAAAGATGTTAACTCTGGGTGTCTCCAATGTAGCCATTTCTTAATGTGAAGTGGGACAGGCTCATAAATGATTCAATAGAAGATATGGCATTATATAATTTAAGTACTGTACCTGGAATGCAGGGACAAGGGCTGGTGTCAGCAGCATAGGCCAGACCCCCCTCAAAATCTGTAATAAACTTCTTACAGAATAATCTGTGGTCAAACAAATATGCAGGTTGTCATGCTTCATACACCAGAGGCATTCTAAGTGGCTTGCCACTGGCTCCCCATTGGATGGTAATGCTGTCCAAATTTCTCATCAGTTTACACTTTCACTCCATAACTGTATGCTTGCTATGGCTTCTGCTGTAAAAAATTATTCTTAACAGAAAATATCTGACAGGAACTTTATGCTTCCTTGACAATTTTTTTATTGGGCTGAATCCTGGAGTGTAACTGACGTAGGTCTGGACAAGCTGTTCTGAGCTGAAGAACTGCTTTGGAAAAACTTCAGGTACTATACCTCGGCAATGAGATGCTTACAGGCCAGAGAAAAGGACTGGAATTTTGTTCCCCAAAGGCCTGACTCATCTCTGGGGATTCATTGCCACCCCTGTAGCATCAGGATGGTGGGAAAAAGGCTGCCAAATGTATATAAATTCCCCCATTAAGTTTAAACTATGGCTTTATCTTAAAAATGTTTGGTTTGGGATTTGTATGGTCCCCATTACTGTAGCAGCTAAGTGCCTCACAGTCTTTGATATGTTTCAGAGTAGCAGCCGTGTTAGTCTGTATCCGCAAAAAGAAAAGGAGTACTTGTGACACCTTAGAGACTAACAAATTTATTAGAGCATAAGCTTTTGTGGGCTACAGCATGGCTATAGAATGGAACATCTAGTAAGAAGATATATATATACACACATACAGAGAAGTTGGAAGTTTCCATACAAACTGTGAGAAGCTAATTAGTTAAGATGAGCTATTATCAGCAGGAGAAAAAAACTTGTGTAGTGATAATCAAGATGGCCCATTTACACAGTTGACAAGAAGGTGTGAGGATACTTAACTTAGGGAAATAGATTCAATATGTGTAATGACCCCAGCCACTCCCAGTCTCTATTCAAACCCAAGATAATGGTATCTAGTTTGCATATTAATTCAAGCTCAGCAGTTTCTCCTTGGAGTCTGTTTTTGAAGCTTTTCTGTTGCAAAATTGCCACCCTTAAATCTTTTACTTAGTGGCCAGAGAGGTTGAAGTGTTCGCCTACTGATTTTTGAATGTTATGATTCCTGATGTCAGATTTGTGTCCATTTATTCTTTTGCATAGAGACTGTCCGGTTTGGCCTATGTACATGGCAGAGTGGCTTTGCTAGCACATGATGGCATATATCACATTGGTAGATGTAAAAAGAAAAGGAGTACTTGTGGCTCCTTAGAGACTAACCAATTTATTTGAGCATAAGCTTTCGTGAGCTACAGCTCACTTCATCAGAATCCGAAAGCTTATGCTCACGAAAGCTTATGCTCAAATAAATTGGTTAGTCTCTAAGGTGCCACAAGTACTTCTTTTCTTTTTGCAAATATAGACTAACACGGCTGCTACTCTGAAACCTGTCATTGGTAGAGATGTGCAGGTGAACGAGCCCCTGATGGCGTGGCTGATGTGATTAGGCCCTATGATGGTGTCACTTGAATAAATATGTGGACAGAGTTAGCATTGGCCTTTGTTGCAAGGATAGGTCCCTGGGTTAGTGTTTTTGTTGTGTGGTGTGTGGTTGCTGGTGAGTATTTGCTTCAGGTTGGGGGGCTGTCTGTAAGTGAGGACTGGCCTGTCTCCCAAGATCTGTGAGAGTGAGGGATCATTTTTCAGGATAGGTTGTAGATCCTTGATGATGCGCTGGAGAGGTTTTAGTTGGGGGCTGAAGGTGACAGATAGCGGCGTTCTGTTATTTTCTTTGTTGGGCTTGTCCTATAGTAGGTGACTTCTGGGCACTCTTCTGGCCCCTCATACTGACACCCCCATGGACCTCCCCCTTACAGCCCCTCCCCCGCACAGAAATCTGGCACTAAGTGACTGGCCCAAAGTCACGCAGCAGGAATTGAAAGTCCAGTCCCAGATTATCACCCTGACTACTGCATCATCTTTTATTTCTTATATGTTGGCAACACATCAGTAGCTTACCCAGAAATGTGGGAGGGAGAACCAGTTAAATAAAAATCATCTGCCTCCCCCCAGTAAACAACCAGAAATTCACTTTTAGAGCCTCCGAACAGAGAATGAACAATTGACTCACTTAAGGGAGACATCATCCCAGTCACATGGTGCATTAGCTGCTTCAGGTTGAACAGCAGATCCATTGTGGGCAATACATTCCCCAGTCATTGCAGCAGGAAAAAAAAATCCACCAGTGAAACTAGCCACAGATTGCTATTTCCATCCTCAACTGCTGTGCAGCATTGGTGTGTTCTGTAAACACATCTGGTGTGCCACCTCTGATGCAACGCTGCCCATCCCTGATTGCCCTTCATCTCAAGAGATATTGAGGCTGATGTGGAAATCTTTTAAAACCAACCTCACCCAGTAGCAGGGATTTCTTCTAAAGACAGATTGGGAATGTGCTGGCTGACTGAAAGGAAATGGTCTCAAGATGCCAGTTTATGGTCTAGGAGAGAAATCCAGGCTATTAATCTAGGCCTGAGACCAGTTTCAAGGCAGGATGGGCTGGAACTTTGTAGTGATAAGAACATAAGAATGGCCACACTGGGTCAGACCAAAGGTCCAACTAGCCCAGTATCCTGTCTTCCAGCAGTGGCCAATGCCAGGTTCTCCAGAGGGAATGAACAGAACAAGCAATCTTTAAGTAATGGATTAAACTGTGGCCACACACATTCAGTTAGCCTCTCTCTCACTAGTTCAGAGAGTAAAGCAAGCTGGGAGTTGTTGTCTGTAAAGCAGTCAGTCCTTGTCTGTGCAGGTATTGTCCAGGCTCTGGCAAGGCCTTTTGGGCAAGGGGCTGGGTATAAGGAGCTTCTTTCCCTCAAAACAGCATGGGAATTGAAGGGAACTGGAGATCTTGAGGCACCTTGACTAGAAATGTGAGGTCCTTTGTTTGGCCTGTCACACAATGCACGTGCGAGATTAGTCTAACTGCTTTATAACTTCTAGGAAAATGGCCATGACTACAGTGATCCCTTAAACACAGTCTGTCAATAGCAGCAGCACGGGGCAGTAACCTACCTGACAGCTGTTTACAACAGCAGAAGAGGTTAAATGAGCTGTTAAATTCGCAGTTTCTTGGTATTTTCATCATCTTCCTTCATTTCAACAGCACAAGCGCCGCTGAAGATTGGAGGCAAGACTTCCAAAAATAAGAACCTGACGCTGAGCTCCTAAATCCTTATATAGGTCTGATTTCCAGAAGTACCAAGCACCTACAGCTCCCATTGACCTCATTGAGAGCTGTCGGGCATCCAGCACTGTTGAAAATCAGGCCATTTTTTCAATGTCTCAAACATGCCTAAGTAACCTAGGAGCCTAAGTCCCATCTTCAGAAGTAACGTGGGCTCTTTGGGGCCACATCTGTAAATTTATTTAGGTGCCAAAAGATGAAGATAGTTTCTGGGGCCTTCAAAAACACTGGTGCCTATCGCCCATTGAAATCAATCGCCCAGTGGTTAGGGTGCTCGCCTGAGAGATGTCAGATACCTATTCAAATCCCTTCTTCCCTTTAAGTTGAAGGGGAACTTGAACCAGACGACTGCAACATCTGAGGTACCCTAACCACTGGGCTAGAAGCAACTGCCTCGTCCCTCTGGGCCATTTTATGTAATTTCAGCTATAGGAGCCTCTGATCTTGTAGGTGAGGCCTGAGCAGTTATCAGGGCGGGCCCAGAAGGTGAATTAAGTGGAGAAACACCTCTGTCCTCCCCATTTGTGCATTGTTCTGTGGCTTGGGGGTCCAGCTGCCTGGTGTGGTGGTCCAGTGTGCATGCACAGAGGCTGAAACCTAGGCGCTTAGGAAACTTTTACTGCAAAAATGAAGGCAGAAAACAACTTTAGGGGCAGATTTTCAAAAGTGCTCAGCATCCAACAGCTCCAGTCAAAAATAACGGGACCTAAGCTCTGTTAGCTCGGTTTTAAATCTGGCCTTGACATCCTAGTTTTCATGCTTTCTCTGCTCTACTCATTTTTCCAGATAATGTTAGTGCAGAGGGGCAACATTCCCACTGCTATCTTGTTGGCAACTGCAGGTTAAAAGCAGTGATAAATATTTATAAGGTCTCCATTGCTCTTAGAAAATAATGTGGAACTTTTCAATAAAGCAAGAACCAGCATAACTGAAGCTATGTGCTTAATCAAAGATATTGTGCAGGCCAGCATTCCATACAGATGTCTCTTCCTGTCCCCCATGAGTATCCTGGCCCAGTGGAAATTAGCAGCGATTAAAGTAAAGGTTAATTAAAACTTACAAGCAGAATTTACAACAGTTAGTAGTCATCCAGGGGTTCCTTAGTTGTATGAAAAGTGTCATTTACAAGGAAAAATATGTGGGAGCATTAATTTAAGGAAAAAAAACACAGAACAATCAGCATCAGTTTTTTACTCAATATTTAGCTCTTGGTATAAAGATATGTAACAGCAGGCAAAGGGCCTAATCCAGCAAAGACTCACACGTGAGTAACTTTAGACTGAAGTGTGCAGGTTAGAGTCATGGACCGTAATTAGTATTCTAGGCTGGTCAGAGGGCAGAAAAAATATTCATCTAATGAATGTTTTCATTAATTTGCACTCAGCTTTCCTGAAAAATACACCACATTTTCCTCCAGTGAACATCCCCGCCAGTGTGTTTTCTCTTTCTCTGGACCACATATTGTGAAAGAGAACAGCCTGCAACTGATGCCACCTACAGGAGCTCCTCCTTTATTTTAATGGTGAGGGGCTCAGCAACTAATACCTCCCATTGTTCTCTTCGGACTCACACAATTACTGTATAAGGAAATTAACTGTCAATTCTGCATCAAGCCAATGGGAACTGATGGATGCTGTGTAATTATGAGAAGATAGCACCTCTGCAGCACTTTGGAGGCTAAGTGCTATGATTAAAATGTCCCATTTATGCAGAGTGTCTTAAAGAGCCATTTTGGAGAAACTGGAAAATATATATGATATTTGATCAGACATGGAAGCCCTGAGTTCTTCCCTCACATTCCTTTCTTTGAGCCAGTGGTTGCCCCCCTGCACTGTCCCATGCAGGAGAGCTAGAGGTCTGAGGCATTATGGGTAGCAGCACAGTGGTGGGCTAAGGAGACTCCGGAAAGTCACGGTTTCCCATCCTTTTCACGTGTGTGGGACATAGCCAGGCAGGGGTGGAGAATGCCAACATCCGTAGCTCTGCCCCGCAATGTGCTGGGTAGCAGAACTGCAATGACATGCCAAGAGACGTATGCTGCACGAGGTATAGGGCTGATGAAACATAGACCCCCTGGAGCAGTATGGGAACTTTGAGGCAGATAGTGACTTTCTGCATCACAGTCTGCTTCCCAGGCCACTCCTAGTGCACTGCAGCAACCTATTGCCCATCCCTAGGGCCTGTGGCAAAGTCTTGATTGAACCCTCTGCTTTATTTCATCTTTTTTTCATGAAAGGGTAGCTTTACAGAGCCTTCCTGTGATTTGCGCTACACTGTATTTACATAAGGGGACTTTATCATGAGAGGAAACAGTCTGTAGTATTTTCAGTTTGGATAGTTACACTGTATGTTCTGCTCTGCTGCACCTCTGGACTTGTTAGTGGAAAAGCACACAATGTCAATAAAATCACAATAAAACCATCAAAAATATGTTCCAGACTGTAGCCCAGATCCTGAAAGTTGTTCTGCCTTGCCAGACTCCCGCAGCCACACAGAGCTTCAGCAATTTCACTGGGGCACTGAGCCGGTCTGAGGATTTGTCTCTACTGAGGAGCCTGCAAGATCGGGACCCAGGTCACTATTTAGACAGGGGCCCATGAAGATGGTCCATTGTACAGACTGAAAGGTGGGCAGGAAGGAAAACAGAGAATGACAAAGGAAAACAGCAATGTTATAAAGACAGAGAAATCTGGCAAACCAGAGGGATTTATGTTTTCATTTGCTATCACGGTGTCTTTCTTTACTTGGCAAGAGGTTGGAAATCAACTACATGTTCAAGTGAAATACTGAATGGATCACGTGTTTCTATAGTGACTATAAGATCATGTCCATTTTAAAATACTCCAGAATATGAAATGCTGAGATAAAACCTACCTTCTGATTTCCACATGTGTGTTCAACTGGAGTCAATAGGAGCAAGATCTGCATACCAGAGAGCAGAACGAAGAGTTTTCATTCAGCTTACCCATATCTGTTTCTGCTGAGATAATTCTTACTTCCCACATTCCGCAGTGACAGGCCTTGTAGCCAGTCTATTGGCTGAGAAGTTTGTTAACCACAAGTGGCATTTTGGGACCACCTGTCCCAAGCATCAAGCCACAGCCCATGTGATTTGACTCACAGAAAGATTGGCTGAGGCTTGAGATGTGCAATTGGCTACAGAGCTGGTCATGCAGGTTAGAAGTAACCAGAAGCTATTAGCATACAATGGCTTTTTGGTGGGCTCAGTGTAGTTCCTAGGGGAAGTGTCTGCATCACAAAGAAGCTACCCCAACAACTGGCAAATCACAGCAGAGAGACAAAGGACCGAATGGGGACAGTGGATCACCCTAGGTGTGATTGAGGCACCTTGTGTAGAGCTCAGGCAAATATCCGTCATTTTGTGGAGTAATGGAAGAAATCAGGGCCCAACTCCCCACTGAATCATAGAATCATAGAATACCAGGGTTAGAAGGGACCTCAGGAGGTCATCTAGTGCTCAAAGCAGGACCAATCCCCAACTAAATCTGCCTTCCCCCTTGGGTATATAACATAACCCACTCTAGGAAATTGTGAATCTTCACCCTCCACCTACTAGCTAGTTCATATAAGACACTTCTGAGCCTGACTGCTTCCAGCCAATGACCTTTGCCCGAGTGCTGAGGTGGTAGCAGCTAATGGTCCCGTGTTCAAACCCTGCTGTTGAGCTGAGCAGGCCAGTTATAATTTGTCTGAAAGAGTTTAATGACCCATCTGGGCAGGCTGCAATGCCAGTGATTTGAGAGGGTTGAAGATACGTTCTCAGAGATAATGATGGGGAAAAAAAGCCTTTTTTTCTTTGTAGCTGATTCTCTGGCTGAGTTAATTTGTTCCTGAGAAATGGGTGTGTTTCATGGCTGCCGGATGTATGATGCTCTTTTAAGGTTAAATGTCAGGGTGCCTGGAGCTCTTGTGCAGGCATCTTTTAATTATCGAAAGAAAGAAAGAAAGAAAGAAAGAAAGAAAGAAAGAAAGCACAGAAATGGCACTCCATACAGGTCTCCGGCTCAACCAGCTGAGCTAATGCGACAGACATAGCCATCTGCAGCTGTGTAACAGCATGGGAGTGTTTTACACCCACTCTGTGCAGGTGTAAATGGATACACAAGGCATAGGTGCTCTGGGGCTGGAGCACCCATGGGGAAAAAATAGTGGGTGCTCAGCAACCACTGGCAGCCCCGTGGATCAGCGCTTCCCCCTCCCCCTCAGCGTCTCCCAACCCCCAGCAGGACATGCCAATCAGCTCCTCTCGCTCCCTCTAGCCACCTCCCATAGATGCTGGAACTAGGGGTGACTTGAAGTGGTTTCCATTATATACAGTTTAGCTCAATGGATCTCAGCACCCTCACTATAAAAATTGTTTCAGCACCCCTGCCGCCTTCTGCCTGCTGTGATCAGCCGTTCAGGAGCATGCAGGAGGCCCTGGGGGGGAGGGGCAGGGGCAGGAAGAGGTGGGGGCAGGGGTAGAGTGGGGGCTGGAAGAGGTATGGCGGAGGTGGCGTGGGGGCGGGGCTTGGGGCATAGCGGGGGTTGAGCACCCCCCTGGGATCTGAGTAAGTCAGCACCTGTGACACAAGGTGCAGAAGGATCAAGCCCATCGGACCAGTGCACACTCTCCACAATAGAAGCAGGCATTGCTTTCCTGCCTCACCTGAATGTATAGAGATTTTAGGATGTGGTAGAGCAGGGACTCCGAGTGTTTGAGGGGCAATTATCGTAGTTTAAGATCTAAATTGTACTCACCAGTGCTGACTACCTCCCATTCAACTAGGCACACTCTAATCCATAGCAGTGAGCCTGGAGTCTGACATAGCTCAACTCAAGAATAGGCAATGCACAGCTGAATTGCAGGCTGGCAGCACAGAGGCCCAGCAGAGGGCTCAGGTGAGGAATAACAAGCCCTGTCCTACCAGTGGCTGGGAAACACCGTCCTAAGGAACATGTGAGTAACGTGGCTTCCACTGCCAAATATCTTAAGTGGAGCATAACTAAAGAGACTGTTCTAATTGAATTTAGGTGCTTTAGAAAATCTCCCCCAGAAGGAATTTAAGAGACTAAATCCCACTGAATTCTATGGGACTTGAGCTCCTAAATCCTTTAAGTGCTTTTGAAAATATCACCCTTTAAGACTTAAGAAGCACCTGTATAACTTAACTTCTACTCCCTTGTTCCTCAGTTTTAAAGCCAGTGAATCCTCCTAAAAAAAAATTTAAAACAAACAATTTTTTTTTTGCTAAGGCTCCCCAGCGGGTTGCCTTAGACATGTGATGGTTTTGTACATTCAGTCTTATTGTGATGCGTATGTGTGTGTATAGCATGCTGTGTTAAAGTGACAAGTCTGAAGGAGTTTGTAGCAGACAAAGTGTAGCAGCCAGTGGGCAGAATATGACACTGCTGGGAAGGGGTTAATCAGGTGACTTGTTACTCCTCCCAGATACAAGGGGAGTGGAAGTTGTTCTCCAGGGAGAGAGGATACAGCATGTGAGCTGAGCAGTATTTAGTGAGGAATGCCACCAGCATCTAAGGCTAGGTAGAAGACTTCAGCTGACCTCCATGTTATGTTACTGTTCATTTCTTTATTAATGAAGCCAGAACCCCAGGAATGGCCTGAATTTTTTACTTTGATGCAACATGTGGATTGTGTTTCAGAGCAGGTTGGAACAAATAATAACTTTTGCTTTTTGCTATTCTCACTTAGCTTATGTTGCCAAGGAATTGCGTTTTCCTGTATTTCTATTTATTACCCATCAAAAACATTGCTTGAGAACAAAAAGGTAAACCTGTGACAAATGGAGGAAGCTGACAAGCTGGATATCTGCTTTTCCACCTATCACTCTCACCTCACATCTCACTTTTCCTTAAGTGTCATTCATAGTACATAGTAAATGAGCCTTTCCAGCTGCTCTAAACTACCTTTGCAATGGGGAGGTAGCGTACACTTTGGATGCCTGGGCTATAAGTGCCTCTTTCTCTCTCTCTCTGAATACATATTTTCTCAACATTTGGATGCTATGTTAAATAATTGTGAAGGAACTGATCATATTTATTATTTAGAGGTTGGGTTTAAGACATGCTGGAAGAACTGGATAATGCCTAATTCAGGTCACGGCGGGAGGAGGGGAGAGCATCACTGCAATGCTGAATATATCTAGGTTCAAGATCGGTTTGGGTCCTTTTCTAATCAGCCCCCTCAGTCCCACGTGGCTTTGGGTATCTGCACTTATTCAATTCGGCAATATAAATTCCATGGATAACTAGTAGATTCCACTCTACAGTTGTATGAATCCAGCACACTTAACCCACGTTTTGCTCATTGCAAAACAAGTAGCAATAAATCCATTAAACATTCATTTCTGCAGCGGTACTGTTCTTACAGACCAAGAAATTCCTGATCCCTGATTTGGGCTCACCAGGTGCTACCATAATACACAAAACAACCACTGCTGAAACCAGGTGTTTTGGTATTTGGTTATACATTCTAAACAACAGGACTGTCTTCATTGGGGGAGCATTTCCTTTCCAACAATGGACTTCACCTCCTACTTTTAGTTATTTAATTATTAATTATTATTATTATTAACAGTACAAAAGCATCTAGAGGCCCCAACCAAGAATGATGCCCCATTGTGTTAGGCTCTGTACACACAGTTTGAGACAGTCCCTGCCCCCCCCCGCCAAGAGTTTACAATCCAAACAGATACACGCTTTTTGAAAAGTAAAGGTTTTTAAAGTAGGACTGGGGAAAAAAGTCAGTGGACAATTAGAGACCATAATAAAGAGGACATTTCCCCTCTATGGAATATATAGGAATGCCCAGGGAGAAGACTGCTTTGTTGTATCACCATGGGTTTTGGTTTTATTGTTCAGATGATGGAACAAGCTGCTCTAATCTCATGAGGACAAATCGTAATATCAACAATCATGAGGAGACATATCTTACTTCTCTAACTGCCCCATGTATTTCCTGGCAGAGTCATGTGCTGCTTCTTAATCTGAGTAAGAGCGAAAGAACCTAGTTCATAACCATTTCCCGAAAGAACTGTGGAGATCTCAATGTGCTTGATCAGAGAGGTTTGCATGAACCTCTTCATGTTTTCCTGGTTTCAGTTTGTGTGAGGATCACCCTTCGCCATCCCTTGATTCAAATAAACCCCAATTAAAAATCAGCTGCCATTGTTGTGTTTTGCCTAGTCTTGGATGCGACCTGACAAAACCACCCGCTTTTGTATGATTTCCATCTAGAGCCACCCAGTTTCTCAGACTCAGCCCTGGCTTGACCAGAACTGGGAGTAGGTTTCCCCAAAAGTTCATGAAACCATGTCCTGGGATAGATAGAATCCCATCTGCTTTGGAGGGGATTCTCTTCCGAATGGGGTGCACATTTTACGTGACTTAAATGTTGTCACTTGCTGGAAAAATTCTTTTTGGACATGCATATGCTGGTGCAATGGTGACAATGTTGAGCACAGTTAGGCTGATTATATTGCTTAGGATAGCACCTAATATCTCAGCCCCTTTTCAGTATTTTTAAAAGTAACAGCATGAGTTTGATTAGTTTTGAAATATCCTGGGAAGATGACTGATTTGCAGGCACTTCATCCTCTGCCTTTCCTTAAACTGTCAAACTTTTTCTTCGCCCCACTTAGAATTTCACTTCAAAGTAAAACACAGTTTTACTGATACAGAAAATGAAAATGAAACTTGCTTCCTACTGGCACATGTAATGGCCTGATTTCCAATCTTTTCATCTCAAATGCAGGCAAATTTACACTTCCTGTCATATCACTTCACCCTCATACGGTGCAGCAGCAGGAATGCCTCTGTATGAAGACAGCAGAAGATACACACACTCCTTTGAACACATTTCAACCTGGCCAGATTAAAGACCTGTGATCCTAGGAGAGGTTCATTATGAAACTAATGTATCCTCAAGATGACTGTTAGCAGGTCTATTCAGGGATATCATGTTACAACAACGTATGGAAGACAAGAGATCAACATTTTAGGAAGTCTCATGAATGAATCTTTGCTTAGATGTCTCCATGTTTATTCATACATTGATTCACTGACTCCCCAACCACATCAATTATTTTGTCTATTATTTTAGTGTACGTGTATTGGGCCAGAGCAGTCCCTGTGACATGAAGCCAGATCTGAGGAATGCTGAGGTGGTGTAAAACAAATATATCCAGCTTCAAGCCATCTCCCCTGAGCATTCTTACAGCCCCCCGAGGGGTTTCACAAGCCAGAAGAAGTTAGAGCAACCGAGAGGCCCCTGCAATCTGTAGCTGCCCCCAGGTCAGAACAGGGGATTAGAAGGTGGTACAATGGCAATGTTGAAGCAAACTCTGGTTCATGTGGGGGAGAGTGCTGTAAAGATTTACAGACGTGAGTCTTTCAGCTACTCATTTATGTACCCACCTATCTCTGTGCTCAAAAAAAGGGCTGCTCTCAACTGCTGAATGAAAAATATGCTACTTTGACTTACATCAGATACGTAAGGATTTGAAAGTAAGCATCAGTGTTTGAAAATATTTGGATTATGTTCCTGCACTTAACTGCTGCATAGATGCACTAGGGGAAAAGCAGTCATTGTTTTTTTCCTTATTAAGTAAGATTTCCTTTTCAGTCAGGAAAGCCAAACTAAATGGGTTAAATATTGGTGCATTACATTTACATTAACTTGACAGTTTGGGTGGTTTACTGCAGTGCATTTTGTTGTTACAAAGGGTGTGCTACCTCTGTATTTGGCACTAGTTGACAGCTACTGGAATACTGTGTCCAATTCTGGTATCCACAGTTCAAGAAGAAGGTTGATAAATTGGAGAGGGTTTAGAGAAGAACCATGAGAACGATTACAGGATTGGAAAGCATGCCTGATAGTGACAGATTGAGTCCCTAGATACTAGTTAGCTTAACAGAGAAATGGTGACTTGATCACAGTACCTACGTGGAGAAAAGAAATTTGATTATAGAAGGCTCTTCAATCTAGCAGACAGAGGTGTAACAAGATCCAATGACTGGAAGTGGAAGCTAGAAAAAGTCAGACAGGAAATAAGTCCTAATTTTTAACAGTGAGAGAAAATTAGCCATTGGAACAAATTACTTAGGGTTGTGGTAGATTCTCCCTTGCTAGACATTTTTAAATCAAGATTGGATTTTTTCTATCTATATCAGGGATCAGCAACCTTTGGCACGTGGCACGTCAGGATCCGTTGGCGGGCCAAGAGGGTTTGTTTACCTGCAGTGTCCACAGGTTTGGCCAATCGCAGCTCCCACTGGTTGCGGTTCACCAATCCAGGCCAATGGGGGCTGCGGGAAGCAGCTCGGGCCGAGGGATGTGCTGGCTGTCGCTTCCCGCAGCCCCCGTTGGCCTGGAACAGTAAACCGCGGCCACTCGGAGCAGCAATCAGGTGAACCTGCAAACTCTGCATGTAAACAAACCACCCCGGCCCACCAGCGGATTTTCCTGATGGGCCGTGTGACAAAGGTTGCCGATCCCTGATCTATATACTGTAGTTTAAACAGGAATTAATTAAGGGAAGTCCTATTGTGATATGCAGGAGGTCAGATGAGATAATCACAATGGTGACCTTAAAAATCTATGACTTAGATGCAATTACTATTATTAGGTTTGGGGGCTTTGTTCTGTTGTAATTTATACAACCCTCTATCACCTATAATTTTAGAATACTGCAAGTAAAACTTCATACAATTTTAAATATGTATCCAGTAATTACAGAGGTATCCATCATTAACACATTAAGCAGATTATTAGCAGCCATACACTTACTGATGGGTGATTTCCAAAAGTCCAGAATCTGGCCTTGGTTCCAAAAAGCCTCCAAGAATTGAAGGCCAGATTTTCAAAACTGCTAAGCTCCCAAAAGCTTCTGTGCAGGCACCTAAATATATGTGTTGCATACTTTTGAAAATCAGGCCCTGAGCATTTGAGCTAAATCTTATCCAAATTCCCCTAAACTCTCATCTGCCAACAATGTCAAGGATTAAAAAGGATGTTGCAAAGTCAAGCACTCTGAAGTCAGGAAGTTCAGAATGAACATTGCCCATACAATCTTCATTCAGTCTCCTTGTGTATATGCATTATGATAAAGTCTTTAATTACAGATCCCATATTCTATCTTTTTACATCAGACCCCAAGTTAATTCAGCGCACAGGACAGATGTGCTCTGGGAATGGATCAGGGCTGTGTAGTGAAGGAGTCTGTGGTCTCTAGGACATTTGTCACACAAATTGGAAGGTGTGTGCTATTTGAAAGCCCTGGGATTGAGTGGGCTTGGGTCCCCCCAAAACTAAAGGCCCTCCCACCCAGCTAAGGGGAGGAGCCGTGAGTCCAGGCTTCAGCTGATTTCCTGACAACAAATGAGAAAAAACAGGAGTGGGAGTGAGGTCAGAGGAAAAGACTAAGGGATCCAGAGCAGGACACTGAGCAGAGAACCCCAGATAGATGCCTTTTGAGGAGCTGTGGGCACTAACAAGCCAGTGGACATCGCCCAGAGAAGTGTTCGGATAAAGCGACAGAAATAGGCCCCACAGTCATAGAGCACCCTCTGCCATCCAGCTTCCTCTTCCTTGTATGATAGATGGGTGACTTTGCCAGCGCAAGGAGGAGGTTGACGAGACGGCATCGCAACTTTGCGGGGCCATGGAGGTGGTGAGTGCAAAGTGCAGCCAGAACCTCACTAGGAGACAATAGGAGGTTCAAGGTGAGCCAGAAGACGAGCTGGAACCTGACACATTCGGAGTAGATGTGCACCAGGGTCTCTCTCGCACTGCAAAAGGGACAGGTGTTGAGGGAGTTTGTGAACCATGCTAGGTACACACCAGTGCTCATGGCTCCATGGAGGAGCTGCTAGATGATATCCCCAGTGGGTTGTGCAATGAATTAGGCAGGGGACTGCAGGAAGATAAAGGGTAGTCTCATGTTTAAGGCAGTTGAATGCCACCCTGGAGAACTGGATTCTATCCCTGCCTCTACCACTGAGTTCCCATGTGATGCTGGCCAAGTCACTTACACCAAACTTCTCATTAGTGGTCACTTCTGCATGCTATTAAAAGCTGTTTTATAATGCATATGCACAAGGGGGCTGAATGAAGGTTGCACAGGCAACAATCATTCTGGCATTTCCTAACTTGAGAGTGGTTAATTATACAACTTTTTAATCCTTAATTATGTATTCCCTACTTCTGAATGGTTCAGTTTATTGATGAAAGCAAACGTAACTAATGTTAAACAAAGTTGTGTGTGCAAATCGCACATAACCCAATATAGTCAGGTTGTAATGCAGTGTGAGAGGTAAGGGGTATAGTACTGTATCCATTTTTCTCAGGTTCGGTTTCAGGATCTCACTATAAAATCAGTGTGTAAAGTAAATTACACGTTTAACTAGGTTAACATCCTTCAGCTTTTAGGTACTATATTTCCTTGGTGGGGTAAACCTTAACGAGCAAGCTGGCTTCCATTCAGTTGGGTCATTCCAATGTTTCCTTTCAGGGGCCATGTCTTGTGTCCGTAAATTAAGAATTGTTTTCCTTGCTCTAAATAAAACCAGTTACAGGGGGAGTTTTCCAAAGGTGCCTAAGGGGTTTAGGATCATTACTCCCACTGAAAGTCAATGGAACATGAGCTCCAAAATCTCTTAAGTGATTTAAAAAAAACCTCAACAGCAATTATGTATATGTGCTTTTCTCTGATTAGTAACAATTCCATACAGTATATTAGCATCAATGAGATTTTAGTGACGGACTGGTCCCCACTGTATGGTGCAGTGTCCTCCCAAAGTATCCATGTTAGTTAGAGCAGACTGTGCAAAAAAAGATGTCCTGCCTGTTGATACTTGTACATAAATTTGACATGATCCCAAGGCTTTTGTTCTATCCAGCAGAGGTGGAGAAAATACAATCTGCAAATTGTAAACAGCTGTCCTTGTCTTACATAATTACAAATAGAGAAAGCAGCAACCCACTTACATGCTTCATTCTGTATTTTGAGGGTTAGATAATATATGGGGAAAACCTTTATTCCAAATCCTTTTACTCCATGCACAATATCCTTTGTGTTAGCTGTAATTAGAATCAAGCAATAGCTCATGTTTCCCCCCTGAATATTCACTCAGATAGAAATCGGAATTTGTTTTGGTTGTGGTACTGTTTCCTTTGCGCTCCCTTTCCACGGATATTGTGGTGAGCAAGTTTTCTGGCTGGAATGTTATTGGAAACAGCAGATTTTAAACTAATGTTGGAGAATACTGACAAAGTGAATATTAAGCTCATGAAGATGACTGACAGCAGATACCTGATTTCAAGAGTTGCCTGCATTATAGTCCCAATTCAGGAAAGCATCCTCATTCTGAAAACAACTAAAGCACATTCTGAACATTAAGCATGTGCTTAAGTCCCATTCAAGTCATGGCTGTAGTGTTTTCCTGAATGAGGACTAGAAGCAGGGAAGAGAAGCCAGACCCTGTGATGATGTGTCCAATCAAAACTAACCAGTGTAGTTTTCATTTCTAATACCTACTACTCATAATGAACTGTCTGCAAACAACCTACTGCTCAGGAAATAGTCCCAGAAATAGCCATACAAATTACTTGTGAAAAGCTTCAAATGAATACAACTAAGAAAACTGTAAACTGTTTCCACACAAATCATGAAGAGGAGGTTGAATTCTTTGCATAAATTATTTCCGACAAATAATTTGTTCAGTTCTAGCGATAATAGAGCTACACAGCCTAAAGATGGCTTTTTGTTGTTTGAATAATTATCTGTGCAAGCAAGTCTGTCGGTTAGCCGTAAAATACTTCTCAATAAAATGTCTTATTTGAGCATATCTGTATTCACCAGCAAAAATCTTCATTACCTGTCAGTTCAGGTTGTTACTCAACATGAAAGTTAAAATGAATTCACCACAACTGTTACAGTAAAAATTAAGCATGAAAAGCCTGGAAGTTAACAGGCAAGGGAAAGTAGATAAATATTCCCACTTCAAGCAATCTCATAGAATACCAGGGTTGCAAGGGACCTCAGGAGGTCATCTAGTCTAATCCCCTGCTTAAAGCAGGACTAATCCCCATTTTTTTGCCCACATCCCTAAATGGCCCCCTCAAGATTGAACTCCCAACCCTGGGTTTAGCAGGCCAATGCTCAAACCACTGAGTTACCCCTCCCCCACGTCTCAGAGCTATTGAACATCTGTAAGAGTGTAAAGTATTGTTACCCCTTTTTGACCTAAGCAGTTAGCCAATTTCCAGTGTTTCTGTTAGGAGGAGAAATTGATGTCTAAATTTGTATTTCGTTAATGCAACCCTGTTTATTTACACTGTACAAAGTCCTGTTTCCCTGAACACATTAGGACTCAAAAAGCAGGATATAGTTTCTTTGCTCATTGTTCCAAGCCTACTTCAGCCAGCACTCCGCCCCAAAGTTCTTAACATTTTCTCAGGCTCACACTACCAGGGCCTCTCTGTCTGTGTGTGGGGCTTCTTTGCTCCTTCTCTCACCAGACTGATACACATGACTCCACCAATCAGTGCACCAGCCCCCGTGTTTGCTGCATCAGTCTCCAGGGACACCTGCTGGGCCACACGGTTTTACCTCTACTCAAAGCTTGCCTCAGTTCTGCATTTTGGGTGGAGGCTGCTATTGTTTCAGATATCTGGTTCCATAAAGGAGATTGATTGTTTCTTACATTTATCCCGAATGACCAGCTATGGTTCAACTCACTAACGTCAATGAGGTCTCACCCAACCTCTCAGCTTAACCGTTTAAAATTGTCCATTCTAAAACAACCATACAAAGATATCCCTCAATTCTACTTCCTGAATTACAACTCAGAGGGGTAAATTTCCTATGCGGAAATTTTCAAAGGCATACAAGGCAGTTAGGAGTCCAACTTCCATTGAAACTGATGGGCTTTAGATGCCTAATTCCCATTTGTGTCTTTGAAAAATCTTCCCCTATACTTTTAGAAGTTGTGTAAATAGTAGACTACAAATGAAAACACAACATGCTACAGCCACTGGTAACCTACGGCTATTAGTTTCCACCAGGAATATTGAATAGAGATTGACAAAAAAATTATCAAAAGGGTTTAATGATAAAAATGGATTTTTGTAGAAACTGAATTTTTACAAGAAAATTTCCATTTTTTTAAAATTTGTGTTGAAAGACTGAAACCAAAAATAATTTCACTTTTCATCAACTAAAACTGGACACATTTTCAGTTTGTGTGGGGTTTTTTGGGGTGGGGGTGGGGGAGTGGGTAGGTTTATAAATATTTAAAAAAAACAAAATATTTTGTTTTCTTCTATTTACCCCCCCCACACACACACACACACACAAAATAAAATACATTTGACTGGCTCAAATACTGGATCCCTTCTTTATAGCTTTAGCTAGGAAAAAAGCAATCACAAGTTAGCATTATTAAGGTATCAAAAATCCTTCAGCTCTAAACTTTCAGATTCTTAGGTGGTGTAATTCAATCAAGGCCCACTGGCTTCCAAGAGAGCTGCTGGTGGGTGCTCAGCACTTTTGAAAAAACAGGCCACCCTCTATTTTAGGCACCAGAATAAGGGTTTAGGGGACTTTTTGAAAAAAATTGGACCTGGTATCAAATGGGGTAGCTCCATTGAAGTCAAAGACTCCATTAAAGTCAATAGGGCAATAACCTGAGCTGAGGATCTACTTCTAGATTGTATCCAAATATAAAATCAGAGAATAACAGGGTTGGAAGGGACCTCAGGAGGTCATCTAGTCCAACCCACTGCTCCAAGGAGGACCAATCCCCAATTTTTGCCCCAGATCCCAAACGGCCCCCTTCAAAGATTGAGCTCACAACCCTGGGCTCAGCAGGCCAATGCTCAAACCACTGAGCTATCCCTCCTTCCTTTATCATGAAGAGCTGAAGTTAACTGAAGGGTGATTTAGTTGGGGATTGGCCCTGCTTTGAACAGGGGGTTGGACTAGATGACCTCCTGAGGTCTCTTCCAACCCTAATCTTCTATGATTCGTCTATGATTCTATGTAACCTGGGATCTCAGGATTTAAAAGCATGAGCCTTTCCTGCCTGAGGTAAAAGACCCAGCTCTGTTGGCTCAAAACCAGCAGCAGACTGTGGGGAGAGGGGAGGAGCTCCATCAAGTCCCCTCCAGACCCTGCTTCAAGTTCCTTATAAAGTCTTTCTGCCCCCACTCCCCAGCAGATACCCAAGGCAGAGGGCATTCTTCAAGCAAACAAAAGAGAAGTCCTCTCCTCTCTTCCTTCCCTTACACGAGAGGAGTTTGTAGGAAAACAGAAGTAAGGGTTACCTGGATATCAAGTGGTCTTCCCCAGTCAGCCCTTTGGGCTTCATCTAAAAACAGGGTCTATTTCCAGCCCTTCCTCTTGGGGCTTACTGCTCTGAGGCTGGGTCACACAGTTTTGGGAGCAGTGAGGTCTGCTGCTGTCTCCCTCTCAGCGAGCCGGTCTCCGCTGTCTGAGAGGGGCAGGCTTCTCCCCATTCTTCCCCTACCCACCCTACCCACCCTCCCCACCCCGCCCCAGGTAGAGCAAACCTTGCAGCTGTGCCTCGTTCGTGTTGACCAGGCCCAGAGGAGATCATCTATCTCCTCTCTGCCAGAGTGACAGCATGTCCCTTCACACAGCCTCAAACCTCTGTGTCGCTCCGCTGCTAGAGGGAGACAGAGCCACACTGAGGAAGCGAGGTTGTTAGAGCTAGGCGGCTTCATGAGAATCTGCTGATTCATCCAAATTGAAACCCTCTGCTGAGGTGGCATGATTTCCCTGACGGTCCCTCGGAACCCAGCACACCTGCCTGGCTCTTTGGCAGTCCCCCCTCAAGCACCCAAGCACCCCCGCAGCTTGCCTGACAGGCTGCCATGCAGCACCCCACTTGGGATCTGAGGCTTCCAGGCTCCTTTCGCAGTTTGCCAGGCAGGCTGATGGGGAAGCTGGGAGGCTACAAAGTCACAACTTGTCCGCAGCCCACAATCCATAGCTCTAGGGCAGCCCAGCTGGTGGACTGCCCCTCAGCTGGGGACCCCAGGGCTTCCAGGGTCCATGGCTCCGGGGTGGTCCCTTTCAGGAAGAATTTTGAAATGTTTGGTTTTCATCCACATCAGAATGAAACCAAAGACTGAAATATCAAAATCCTTCAGAAAACCAAATGACCTTTTTCTGCACAGCGCTTTAGGTTACAGTGGCTGTGATTGTTCAGTGAACCACTGTTTCAGGAAGAATGCTGTCAGCAGATGGATGTGATATCTTCTATTCAGTCATCTTTTGCACATTACAAAGGCAAACAAGCACATGATTGGGTGTCTGTGTGTGAGTGAGAGATTTCATTGATTATTCAGAATCTTTTAATCATCTGCAAATGGAAGTAGGTCATAAAACATCACAGTCACGTTGCCATAACGTTCAAAACCAGACAGAACATTGCAGTACATTACATTGCAAAATGTATAAGACCTGTACCTTCATTTCTATTGATTCTCTACCCTGTCATCTTACAACCCTGCATCATTTAGCCCTCCACTATTTCTTTCCGAATAGCAAAATATCTTTATTATTAAGTAGATGACAGGAGCTTTAACATCTTTTAAGAAGGGAATGAAATTAGTGGGAAAGGGAATTGGATAATGGGTGTATTATTCATAGGGACGCATACCTAATTTATACAGTGCTGCTGCTATGGCATCTGAAATTGCTATAACTCCAATTAAGCCAGTTTAAGTAATAGCAGGGACTATTCTACTGTGTCGGAATATTAATTTCATGGTCTGTTTTATATCCTAAAAAGTAAAATGTATTCCTAATTCATCTAGTCATTTTACAATAATTATGGACTAAATTTTCCAAAAGGCAAACCTGCACCCACAGGCCTGTGTACAAAGTCTCAGGCATAGGCTGGCATACAAAGTACAAAGATGTGGCTGCAGGTACAACATGAGTTTTAATAGTAATATCTAGCACTTTTCACCTAGGGAGGTGGTGGAATCCCCTTCCTTAGAAGTTTTTAATGTCAGGCTTGACAAAGCCCTGGGTGGGATAATTTAGTTGGGATTGGTCCTGCTCTGGGCAGGGGGTTGGAGTAGATGACCTCCTGAGGTCCCTTCCAACTCTGATATTCTATGATTCTATGATATCCTTCTGAAGGAGGCCAGTGTCATAACCCCTCTTTTTACATATGGGGAAAATGAGGCACAGAGAAGGGAAGTGACTTGCCCAAGGTCACCCAACAGGCCAGTGGCAGATCAGGGACTAGTACCTGCTCTCCTGAGTCCCAGTCCAGAAAGCACTGTGTAGCTTGTGATGATTTGGGGAATATGTTTATGTACAACTTACAAATTCTGTTTCATAATGGAGACTCTACTGATCGGTGTCAGACTAAAGACTCCCTTTTGAATGTGCGGCTTGTTTGCCTTCTCTGCTGACTTTGTATCTTTGTCATGGGATGAAATTCCATGATGTGGTGACACAAGGCTAACAAAAGAGGGTTATTAAACCTTGATAGTCTTCTAGTCAAATTGAAACACTCTTGGACAAAGTGGTCAGTCCAAGATCCCAGTCTATCCTGTGGACTAGTTCACTAAACAATGGATCACCTGGTGGGAGACTGTGATTGCATGATGAGGCTTGACTAGGCATCACCCAACTAAGGGGACTGGCCATTATATTCTCCCTCTCTCCAGAATGGCTGGTGAGAAGAGACTCCATGATCCAGAAAAGAAGGCATGTGCCAAGGTCCAGAAGGAGCAGAGAAGATCCTGGACTTCTTAGAGAGCCCCAATCTCAAAGAGCACTTCAGAGTGCTGAGAAAATGGAGATGGATAGGTATTTATTATTTTGGCTAGATCTGTATTTCTTTTGTGCAGTGTAATATAAAGAGGAATTGCGTTAGACTCCCTTTTGCAGCGTTTGCATGTTATATACTCCAACTATCATGCATCTCTGGAGAGGTGACCCGCAAGCCAGTGCCTACAGGGTTGGTGCTCTGGGAAAGGGTGGGCTTAAGTTATCGGGGTGTCTTAAAGGGGCCTCATCACTGGTCCTGAGGCCTAGGGTAGCTGTATCATGGGGTAGCCTGGCTCTAGAGCAGTCCCTGCAGGCGCTACTCCCCCTCCTATGCAGGTGGGTAGGGAGTGGCATGGCAGGAGTGAGGACTGGGCAGAGTATTAGCTATCTCTGCCCTGCAGCATGCCAGCCACTGGAGAGGACCTAGGACATAGTAGGAGATAATCTGCTACTGGTATAGACCTTCTCCTGGAATATTGGGGAGAAATTGTCACGTGGAGTGACAACACCCTTCCATGTCTGCTCATGGGACCATACCCCACCAGCCCCTGAGGGCATCAGATGACGCACCACGAAGGTAATTTAAGGCCCAAGGTCAGGGTCATAATGGGCTCCCTCTTGCGCCTTAATATGCAGGTTACCACAGTGGTGGGCAGCAGGATCCTAACCGTGTGCATACAGACTGGCTTCCTGGCACCTCCTCCAAACTCTTCCCCCCTGCAATCATGCTCCTCCCTCCAACTTCCATGTAGGATGCTACAGTGTGGAATGCCTTCCTCCATCTTTGTGGTGAAGTCTGGAAACTGCACCTTTTCTTCTCTGACAAAGATCTAGCCATAGTGGCCCATACTTCTGTCACTTCAAGGATAAATTACTGCAGTCTCTACTTGCCGGGGTTGAATGACACCTCCACAAGTTGAATGAAGTTGGTGCAGCTGCCTCAGAACTAGCAAAGGCAGACATGATCACATCCTAGGATTGCCAGCTCTCCAGGATTGGCTTGGAGTCTCCAGGAATTAAAGATTAATCTTTAATTAAAGATTATATCATGTGATGAAATCACCAGGAATACAACCAACCAAAATTGGCTGGCAAATGCCACTGACTCTGTTTCTTTCAGAACACACTTTTATTACAGGCTTTGTTGATTAGAACCAGGCCTTTAACAAAATAGGAACCTCAAAACCACCTCGCCATAGCCACCATCCACCTCTTCCCAAGCCATTTACCTTTCACAATGATGATACAGCTGGAGAGACACATGTTAGAGTGTTCTTTGTGTTGGGATGCTGTCTCTGAACTTGATTACACAGAGCACATTTTGATCCCTGCTTGTCTGTGTTCAGATCAAAGTGTATAATGGCCCTTCGTGGTAGACACTTTCCCATCTACAATCCCCATTTGTAAAAATATCCTGACCCAGCACACAAAGTCAGGCACTTCTGTACTCAGGGGAACAGAGAAGTTGTCCAAACTTCCTATACTCCAGGAAAATTTTGCTCAGCACTTCTGTACAAAGGAGACAGGTGCCTTCACCAAGACTTTCAGGAGCAACTAGTGGTTTTGGGCCCCGACTGGAGATACCATAAAGATCCCCTGATTTTTAGAGGGTGGATGCTCAGCACTTTTTGAAAAATCTTTAAGGTGTTTCCAAGCTGGGCACCCAAAAAACAGTCACCCAAGCTCACTAGTCTCTGAAAATCTTGACCCTTGTAGATAATGTAGATAGGCAGACAGTTAGATGAAAGGTGTGGCTTTCCTCTCACTAAACCAGGTTTCATCTGTGTGAAATGGGTGCGACTTCAGACGAGTAATGTCCCCTTCTCACCCGTATGAAGCAGAAGAGACCACGTTTCAGAATCTGGGGAAATGGGAATGTTCTTCATGTGGAAAAGAATTTTTGAAAAGGGGTGAAACGCAGTGCATTGGAAAAGCATGTTATAAGGAAATTGATCAAATATTACATTAGACCAGTACTTATTTCCACTGATTGACTGCTATAGCGTGCACATCCTATTACCGTCTATAGGCTTGATCCTGCCAAGATACTTACAGTTAACCATATGCATACATTTTTGCAGCGTGGAAGCTGGTGTTACTGAAGAGAGGCAAATTTTAAATGTAACAGGGAGCAGTAAGTAACTCTTCATGTATCTAATGATCCCAACTGCTTTATATCACATTCAACTCAAGTAAGAGCTAAGTCAGCCACTATCTGTATCGTTATTATTCACACACTTCTTAAGACATTTGCACCTCCTTTTCCAATTCATAAGCTCCTTGCTAAGTAATATGCAAGTAATTTTCTTTTACTTCCCAGGTTCTTATTCTTAATGCTATCTCTAACAGACCATTTCTCTCTGTTTCGTAGATAGCAAAGGATACAGGATAAAGAGATAGCTCCTGAGTATAGTTACGATGACATTTCTGGAAGCTTAAAACTTGCTCTGTTGACTATATCACAGCAATAAAATGTGGCCTCTGAATAGAATTTAATGATATCAGCAGGCACGGGGAGGACTCCAGCTGAGGATAAGTGAATTGTATGAGTTAACTTAATAACGTGCCTTTTACAACTGGTAAAAAATAGGACTTAATTAAATATAAAGGGTTAGGGAGCTCATTGTCTGGATCTTTTGAAATTCAGAAACCTTTTGTTTGATTTTTGCTTTGACAGTTCAGGTCATGTTGAACCTTCATAGCAAAGCATTGGGACCAAGGATAGCCGCTTATTGAAACAGGCAGCTCGCTCCAGTACCTGCTGAATTATAATTCTCAGGGGTTATCCCAGCCCACAAAAAGAAGGCTGGAGAGGCTTTTTAAAGATGATGGGCAAACTCTGCGTAACTCTGGCACCTACACAGATAGCCTGGAATACATGACAAGAGGGTATTTCTCAGGAAATTTCTGGCATATCTGGTCACGGCTAGATATTCTGCAAGGTCACCCATTCTCATGGCATTTTAGCACAGAATCATAGAAAATTAGGGTGGGAAGGGGCCTCAGAAGGTCACCTAGTCCCACCCCCTGCTCAAAGCAGAACCAACCCTGACTAAATCATCCCAGCCAGGGGTTTGTCAAGCTGGGCCTTAAAAACCTCTAAGGATGGAGATTCCACCACCTCCCTGGGTAACCAGTGCTTCACCACCCTCCTCGTGAAATGAGGGGAAAGCAGTGGACGTGTTCTTCCTTGACTTTAGCAAAGCTTTTGACACAGTCTCCCACAGTATCCTTGCCGGCAAGTTAAAGAAGTATGGGCTCGATGAATGGACTATAAGGTGCATAGAAAGTTGGCTAGATTGTCAGGCTCAATGGGTAGTGATCAATGGCTCCATGTCTAGTTGGCAGCCGGTATCGAGTGGAGTGCCCCAAGGGTCGGTCCTTGGGCCGGTTTTGTTCAATATCTTCATAAATGATCTGGAGGATGGTGTGGATTGCACCTGCAGCAAGTTTGCAGACGACACTAAACTGGGAGGAGAGGTAGATATGCTGGAAGGTAGGGATAGGATACAGAGGGCCCTAGACAAATTAGAGGATTGGTCCAAAAGAAATCTGATGAGGTTCAACAAGGACAAGAGCAGAGTCCTGCACTTAGGATGGAAGAATCCCATGCACTGCTATAGACTAGGGACCGAATGGCTCGGCAGCAGTTCTGCAGAAAAGGACCTGGGGTTACAGTGGACGAGAAGCTGGATATAAGTCAACAGTGTGCCCTTGTTTCCAAGAAGGCCAATGGCATTTTGGGATGCATGGGTAGGGGCATTGCCAGGAGATCGAGGGACGTGATCATTCCCCTCTATTCCACATTGGTGAGGCCTCATCTGGAGTACTATGTCCAGTTTTGGGCCCCACACTGCATGAAGGAGGTGGAAAAATTGGAAAGAGTCCAGCGGAGGGCAACAAATATGATTAGGGGACTGGAACACATGACTTATGAGGAGAGGTTGAGGGAATTGCGATTGTTTAGTCTGCAGAAGAGAAAGATGAGGGGGGATGTGATAGCTCCTTTCAAATACCTGAAAGGGAGTTCCAAAGAGGATGGATCTAGACTGTTCTCAGTGGTAGCTGATGACAGAACAAGGAGTAATGGTCTCAAGTTGCAGTGGGGGAGGTTTAGGTTGGATATTAGGAAAAACTTTTTCACTAGGAGGGTGGTGAAACACTGGAATGGGTTACCTAGGGAGGTGGTGGAATCTCCTTCCTTAGATATTTTTAAGGTCAGGCTTGACAAAGACCTGGCTGGGATGATTTAGTTGGGGATTGGTCCTGCTTTGAGCAGGGGGCTGGACTAGATGACCTCCTGAGGTCCCTTCCAACCCTGATATTCTATGATTCTATGGAATAGTGTTTCCTAATATCCAACCTAGACCTCCCCCACTGCAACTTGAAACCATTGCTTCTTGTTCTGTCATCTGCCACCACTAAGAACAGCCTAGATCCATCCTCTTTGGAGCTCCCCTTCAGGGAGTTGAAGGCTGCTATCAAATCCCCCCTCACTCTTCTCTTCGGCAGACTAAATAACCCCACTTCCCTCAGCCTCTCTTCTCAAGCATATTCAGCTCCAATCATGCTAAGGAGACAGAAGGGGAAAAGTTCACCCCAACATTTCAGACCTGAACAGAAAGCTTCTGTCTGAGTTCAGATCTAGATATGGGTAAATGTAATGGGTAAATATATTCTGTCTTTTTTCAAACCAGTCTATTCCACCTCTACCACATTCTGCATAATGAGACAGCCCCTCAACCATTTTTGAAATATTTTAATGGAGCTATATGGATTTATATCAGCTCTAAATCTGCTCCATTGTTCCCAGAATGTATGGCCTTGGGCAGTGTAGATTTGTGCAACTTGCTATCATTTTGCAAATCCCCTGAGCCCTTTTCTGCACAGCCCATCATGTTCCCTATTACTCCTGCAGGTTATGAATGCACTCTGGCCCCAACAGCCTTGTCAGGGCTCCTCTTAGCCTCATGGTTTCTTGTTTCCCTGGATGATGGCTTAAATGTCTCTACTCAGCCTGCTGAAATAGTTCTATAATTACATGTAAAAAATAAATCAATAACTTCTATAAATAAAAGCCAAAATCTTTAGCTGTGGGGCCTCTAAAGCAGGTGCCTGAGGGCTTGATCCTGTGCCAGTGAATTTAATGAGAGTTTTGTTACTGAATTCTATTGGAGCAGGAGCAGCCCGAAATACTTACAACTAGACTGTGCCTTGGACTCCATGTTTCTGCGGAGGAGCAAAAAAACTCCCCTAATTCCTCTATGCGAGTTACCTGGATTTTGAGTCCAGTCACAACAGAGTGAGAAGTGACACATGCCCACTTATATCTACTCCCTGGAGCAGGTGGGAAGTGAGTAAATGGAGAATGAATGGAGTCTTGCTCCACCCCTTTCCCTCCCACTTTCCATCCAGTACAGCTGAACCAGGGAGGTGGTGGAATCTCCTTCCTTAGATATTTTTAAGGTCAGGCTTGACAAAGCCCTGGCTGGGATGATTTAGTTGGGGATTGGTCCTGCTTTGAGCAGCAGGTTGGACTAGATGACCTTCTGAAGTCCCTTCCAACCCTGATATTCTGTGATTCTATGAACCAGTGTGTGTGTGTGTGTGTGTCCGGGGGAGATGGTGCGTGTGTCATAACTTTCTGTGGGTACAGGCCATCTGTGGGTACATTAGCCTCTCAGAACAAGGGGCAATCAGAGAGACATGTCTCAGTCACAACGCCTTCCTGGGCCTCCTTCTCTTTACACAAAATCCCTTGCTCAGGACTGTGTCTGAAGGCACAATCTAACCCTGGACACTAGATCTAATGCGCCCTTCTGGCCTTAAACTCTATGAATCCTTATTTGCCGAGGGAAGATTTCCAAAGGAATAAATAAGAATTACTCACCCAACTCTCATTGAATATCAGTGTGAATTAGCTACCTAACAGCCCTTTATAATGTTGAATACCTCTCCCAGTAAATGAAAAGAGACTGATTTCCAGAGTTGTTCTGTTGTCTTCAAGCAGATCTAACTGGTGTTTTGCACTTGCCTGTCTGTGGATTTAGGCACCTAATCTTATGTATCCAAATGTTAAAAACTGCAGCCAGTGCTGGGTGCATCTTCTTAGCAGAATGAAGTAGGTGAATTCTTCCAAAAACTTACAGCTTTCTGCACTCTTTTATGAGTATTCAGAGCCCAAGAAGTGTTAAGAGAAAGAAAAGGATGGTTAACTAATGAGGAAAAATGTCTTCGTAAAAAATAGTAGATTTAAATATCTACAAAACCCACATTTTAAGTGAACAGACACAGTTACTCAAACTGCCAAGTAATGCAATCATTTCAAACACATGCCAAGAAAGTAGTTATAGTGTACCACACCGCTCTGTACAATATTAAATATATAGAGATGTCAAGAATCAGATGCACACATTCATTTTGGGATGAAGGGATTATAAATAGACATTTAAACTGGCAATAAAACCACTCATTAAGCTTTTTAAATACAAAGTTAGAGTGAAAAGCAGCCAGAAGAATAACTGCTACAAATATCCACAGCTGGCAGGCAGCTGGATTTCAAATGGGTTTACCCAAACGCCAAAAAAGCTCTAATTCAGTGCTGTGACTTCAAGAATTACAATTTTTACAAACACCGTCTATTAGCATGATCTACACTGGTGGAGTCTATGCAGGACATACTGTATTAATCAGAAGTATAGCAAGGCAGAGGGGAAGGGTCTGGACTAAATAATCAAAAGGTATCTCCAAAAACATATACCTAATTTCAGAGTCCACGGACAAGTTCATTTCTGGTGTAATTCTTCAGACTTCAAACTGGAGTGAGACCAAGAAGGAATTTGGCCCAATAAGACTAATTCTTGTAAAATAATGGCAGTAGCTAAGCTCTAATAAGAGCAGAAATCTTGGGTTCAACTCTTTAATTAATTAAGATCCTGATTTTTTTCAAAAATATACAACATTGTGCACCTAAGCCCAGAGCCTTAGTTGGTGTAAGTCATGATAGCGCTACTGATGTCAATCGCGCTATGCTGATTTACACCAGCTGAGCATCTGACAACACTGAATTAGTGTGAACCATGCTGGTTTATGTTTAACACCTTTACATGTTACTGCAAGCTCTTTGGGGCAAGGAATGCATTTTCCTATGTGTTTGTACAGCACCTAGCACAATGAGGCTCGAATCCTCATTGGGGACTTTGGACCTGACCCAAAGTCCAATGAGAGGCTTTGGATTGTCTTCAGTGAGGTTTGGATCAGGCTTTCCATGTGTTCTTGCAGTATGGCTACTAATAAGAATCCAGTGGGATTCATACCAATTGACTGTTAACTATTTAACTGTCATAGGGTCCACTCACCCTGAGGACCTGCCTCACTCCAGGATCCGCAGTGTCCTCTTCATGTCCCATTTAGGGACAGATTCCGATGCCCTCACTCATGTTGATTAGCAAGTTACTCCACAATCGACCCATTGGCTTCAGTAGGACTGTTCATACAATAAGATGTTCCTCAGTTAGAGTGAGTGGATCAAAACCTGGCCCAAAAATGAGTACAGCAGCTAGATACTATATTAACTGCTTTAGCTACATACTTGCTAGTGAAAAGTTCACGTACATTGGCACATATGTGGTCTATGCTTCCAGACATATAACGGCTGCTGTTCAAAGACAGTATTTGCCAATGGTTTTCGCATAGCAGTATCTGAGATGCCATATTCCCTATACTTACAGTAATAAATATCTGTGGGCCCTGAACAGTGACAAGAGCCAGAAATTATTATTAATTAATAATAATTATTATTGGCTCTGCCACTGGCTTGTTGTGTCACCATGTGTTCCCCTCTCCATGCCTCTGGTTCCTCTTCTACCTCATGTGTATTGAGATTATAAGCTCCTTGGGGAAAGGCTGTTTCTCGCTATGCATTTACACAGTGCCTATCACAGTGGGGTTCTAATCATGATTAAACACAAACAAGAAGCTTACAAGAAGTGGAAGATTGGACAAATGACCAGGGAAGAGTATAAAAATATTGCTCAGGCATGGAGGAGTGAAATCAGGAAGGCCAAATCACACCTGGAGTTGCAGCTAGCAAGAGATGTTAAGAGTAACAAGAAGGGTTTCTTCAGGTATATTAGCAACAAGAAGAAAGTCAAGGAAAGTGTGGGCCCCTTACTGAATGAAGGAAGCAACCTAGTGACAGAGGATATGGAAAAAGCTAATGTACTCAATGCTTTTTTTGCCTCTGTCTTCACGAACAAGGTCAGCTCCCAGACTACTGCACTGGGCAGCACAGCATGGGGAGGAGGTGACCAGCTCTCTGTGGAGAAAGAAGTGGTTTGGGACTATTTAGAAAAGCTGGACGAGCACAAGTCCATGGGGCCGGATGCGCTGCATCCGAGAGTGCTAAAGGAGATGGCGGATGTGATTGCAGAGCCATTGGCCATTATCTTTGAAAACTCATGGCGATCGGGGGAAGTCCCAGACGACTGGAAAAAGGCTAATGTAGTGCCCATCTTTAAAAAAGGGAAGAAGGAGGACCCGGAGAACTACAGACCAGTCAGCCTCACCTCAGTCCCTGGAAAAATCATGGAGCAGGTCCTCAAGGAATCAATTCTGTTCTCAGTGGTAGCAGATGACAGAACAAGGAGTAATGGTCTCAAATTGCAGTGGGTGAGGTTTAGGTTGGATATTAGGAAAAACTTTTTCGCTAGGAGATTGGTGAAACACTGGAATGCGTTATCTAGGGAGGTGGTGGAATCTCCTTCCTTAGAAGTTTTTAAGGTCAGGCTTGACAAAGCCCTGGCTGAGATGATTTAGTTGGGGATTGGTCCTGCTTTGAGCAGGGGGTTGGACTAGAGGACCTCCTGAGGTCTCTTCCAACCCTGATATTCTATGATTCTATGATTGAGCCTCTAGGTACTATTGTTAGACAAATACAGCTGATATTCTTGTTAGTCTTTTACATACAGAGCACGGACCCTTGGAAAGTGTTGCAGTACAGCGTATCCTGGATATTTGCCAATTCTAAGATGACCTCCATAAAGGCCGTGATTTGATCAGCCAAGAAATACTACTAATTGGCCTCTCGCTTCTGCGATTATGGTCTAAATCTCAACCTGACCAGTGTGATGGAAAATCATTCCTCTGATTACTACAACTGCCTTGAGCAACATTCCTTTTGGGGTTGTCACTGAAGTTTCATAACTAGTGTAAACAGTTCATATAACAAAACTAGCATTCATTTATCATAATTAAATGCAGTTGGCAGCCTTTCTCCAAAACAGACAGGGTGAAATAATGAGTATAGAAACTGAAATGCCCTTAGCTCCCTCAATAATATGATTCTAGAGAAGGTAAAACCATAACTTATAGATGCAGACAGTGTTCTTTGTCTACAAAGGGCTTGAAACAAGGTATTATGTCTCATTCCCAGCTATGATACCTATGACACCTGTTACTACAGTATCTGAGTGCCTAATGCTCTTTAAGGCACTTATCCGCACAGCATCTCTGGGAGGTAGGGCAGCTCTAGTATCCCCATTGTGCTGATGGGGAACAGATGCACAGAGATGCTAAGGATCAGATTTTTAAAGGTATTTAGAAGCTTCACTCCATTGATTTTGATGGACGTTAAATGCCTAAATGCTTTTAAAAACCTGGTCCTAACTGATTTGCCTACGGTCATGCAGGAGGTTTGTAACAGAACATAGACCTGAACCCAGGCCTCCTGAGGCTCTGGACAGGGCCCTAACTTCTGGGCCATCCTTCCTCTTTGTACTTCTTGGTCCATATCTCAGTGTTTGTGCCAGGCTTTCTTAGTAGACTCCTTATGAGTACTCCATTTACCTACAATGATATTCATGTAGATAGCAAAGGTGGATCCACACCAAAGCTCCAGTTCCAAAACCACCCCGTCCCCAGCCAAACTCTGGGAAAGTTATGATCAGGATTCAGATCCACCTGTATGGTTTGGATCATTAATACACAGGCAGTTTATTTAACTTGTGGGATAGAAAGGAATCATTTTAAATGGTTGTCTTTAATCAAAAGGCAAATTCATAGGCCAAAAAGGACGACTGTGATGATCTAGTCTGACCCCCTGTATAACCTAGGCCAGAGAACTTCCCAAGTAATTCCTAGAGCAGATATTTTAGATAAAACATCCAATCTTGTTTTTTAAATAGCTATTAGTGATGAAGAATCCACCATAACCCTTGGCAAGCTGTTCCAATGGTTAATTACTCTCACTGTATTAAGGTTATTTAGGCAACACGTTGGCCAAAACCAAATACAGTGACTAAATTGTGCCTTACATTCGACCACCACAAAGACAGAGGACATAATTGTCAAGAAAAAATTACAACCCTAAAGCATATATACATTTAGAGACTGCATATTCAGGAACTGAAATATCACCTAAGTTAACCCTGAAGGCATGGAACAAATGAAAGAGTTTGAATCTAAACAAGCCTGAAAGGTGTGTTTTCTTTTAATTTTTGGGAAATAAGGACAAGGGTGTAAAGTTCTGTATGTTCACCGGCACGCACACACTCTACTAGCCTGCTCATACTTCAAGTATGCCACAACTCATCCTGTCCATCTCTACAAGTAAGCTACCACAGATAGCTAAGAAAAACAGAAGACTCAAGAAGAAACCAACCCAAGGAAAATCTTTCCAAGACTTCATCCTGGATTGGGGAAGGAAAGTTAACTACCAAGGGATTGGATCGGAAACTTTTGTAATTATTTTATTGGGACAGGAAGATGATGTTATAACAAAATATTAATGGTTTCTCTGTTAACCAGATGGTTAGATCATGTACTCTTCAAGAGGAGACAACACTTAAACATCGGCAAAGAGAGAAATAGTGGGATTTAACTGGATTAAAGTTTCTTAATATTCAGAAATCGGCTTTTTTTTTTAAACAGCTCCATAAATCGATTATTCCAAGTAACTAATTTACTTAAAAGTTTGTTCCATTTCTTATGATTTAGTTAAAATGGCTTACTTTCCCACAATTTTAAACTGTCTAGTTATTTACAAATAACCATTAGGATCTACTTGCCCTTAAACAAATTATTTTGCCCACATATAAACCGTTTTAAGTATCAAATATATTAAAACTGAAATCACAATAATTTGGGGAAACAATCCACTGTGGTCTTAACTTACAAGAGAAAAGCACCTCCCAGAGGCAGTTCACTCTCCAGGGTATGTCTGTTAAAAGCTCTCTCCACAGGGAGACATGCAGAAGAGATTGTAATGGAGGTAACTAGCTTGTCATTTGTATTGTTTTACTTAATGTTTTCCCCCCTTTCTTAAATAATAAAATAGCCATGGGTAGTAATTCTGATTTTGCTTGGTCACCATCCCTGTGTCCCTTAAGATATGTAAAAGAACACCTGTGATTAAAATAGTAGTAGTCACCTACCCTGAAACACTCTTATGGACAGCCTAGATCAAGAATTCTATCTTTTAATTTTGGTTTTCCCTGAGTTTGCAGTAAGATGAACAAACTCGTAAGAGCTGGCCTGCCATTTATTGTTGTGTTGGACTACATGTTTTTAGAGAAACAAGATGGGTGAAGTAATATATTTTATTGGACCAACTTCTGTTGGTGAGTGTGATGGGGCTCCACTCACCATGTTGGTGCCTCCTTCTAGATGTCTTGGGGATTAATGCTGCAAGTCAGTACGCCCACTCCTGGTGGTGTGTCACCCACTGTCACTTCTGCTCCTAGACCCATGTCACTCCAAGGACCATGGCATTCTCTTCATGAAAAAGCCCTCCAGCCAGATCATGATCTGCACTACCCCCTTCTGGGGGCGAGATTTGTAGTCCAACTGTCCCACCACTTCCCCAGTGGTGACTGCAGCCAATTGTCCAGCCACTTCCCTATGTCCCCAGCACTCTCTTCACCCTTGCCTCAAGGCCTCAGCCTGCAAATCCCAGCAGCCAGCCAGGAGCTCTTCTTTAGCTCCTCTGGTCCCTGCTAGCAGCACTGCTCTGTCCACGGTGCTAGCTTTCTTCTGCCAGCCAGGCACTCAATCCTCCCTCCTTGAGCTCCAGAGAATAATTGACCCTGCTCTGCCCTGTGGCTTTTCTTATATGGGCCTGCTGGGCTATGATTGGCTGTTCCTCACAACCCTTCTATTATTGGTTGCTTCCTCCACAGCCTCCCTAGGGCCCCATTAACCTCTTGGATGCCAGTGTGGGGCAGACACCCCATCAGAGTGAGACACACAAGCTTTTGATCCACACAGAGCTCTTCTTCAGGTATGGGAAAGGTACTCCCAGCATCAAAGCCAAATGCAAGATGTGACAGATTATTTAGCATATGTACTCATATATTAAAAGGGCCCATTCAGCTCCAGCGGCCTGTTAATACCCCTGCAGTCTACTGGCCATGGTAGCTTGAAGTTTTACTTCATAGGATTTTTAAAAAATATTTCAGAACAAAAACAAATTTCAGAATGTCAATATTTCCAGTTAAATGGAATTTTTAAGTGTCAACAAGCTCCAGTTCCTAGTCTTCTTGGATGCAGGAAAAAACAAAAACAAAAAAACAAAAAAAAACCCTTGAAAACGTGAACCCCAAAGGCTGCAACTCCAGCAGACAAAAAGAACCCAAACATTTTCCTCCAGGGCAGATTGGAAGAGGCCCTGGAGGTTTTTCACCTTCCTCTGTAGCATGGGGCACGGGTCACTTGCTGGAGGATTCTCTGCTCCTTGAAGTCTTTAAACCACGATTTGAGGACTTCAGTAGCTCAGACATAGGTGAGAGGTTTTTTGCAGGAGTGGGTGCGTGAGATTCTGTGGCCTGCGTTGTGCAGGAGGTCGGACTAGATGATCATAATGGTTCCCTTCTGACCTTAGTATCTATGAATCTATTACTTTTAATTTTTTATTTTATTTTAAGCAGATTTCATTTGTGTTTTGACCCTGACATGATATTTGAATGCTTCAGTTGGCAATATAGTCACATGGGAAATATATGGCAGAGGCAGAAAAAGATCCCTGATTTATCATCTTCTGGTCCCAAATCTTCCCTCCTCTTAACTTTGAGGAATACTTTGCCACCTAGGAGGCATAAACTAATTAAAGGCTAAAGCATTAATTCTATCACCTCCCTCGCACCAATATTCTCTCCAGCCCTCAGTTAGATGAAACTTGAACAAGCCAAATGAAATAAATTAAACTTGCCAAATGCTCTGTGTTGGTTTTCTTCAAACTTTGCTTGTTTTGTAAATGAGAGCTACGTAAAATAATTCCAGTTTGTATTATATGGAGTATTAACTCAGTTCTTCTGAGTGCTTTGGCTTTCAGCCTTTATGTTGTATGGTTAAAGATGGGATAGTGGTTAGGGTGGACTGGTGTTCTGTGGTATAACAGAAAATCCTGTCTTAGATACCTGGCTGGTGTATCTTGCCCTGCTCATTTGTTCAGGGTATAACCGTTCACCAGATTTGGAGACAGGAAGGCATTTGTCCATCGTTCAGATCAGCAGCAACCCTGGGGTTGTGTGGGATTGCCTTTCTATGCAGCATATGGCATGGATCACCTGCTGGAATCATTTGGGTATATTTCACCTACTCAATTCCCTGCCATTGCAGGGGTCTTGGGCATTGGTGGCATCTCTGTGTCTCCTATTCTCTGCCTGTGGTACACAATTTTAAATCCTGGGAACTAGAATGCTTTGGTCCAGCTGAAGTAGTCCGTCTCCACATGCATGTATTTGGGTGGATTTTTATGGCCTATGATATACAGGAAGTCAGATTAGATATTCTTATGGTCCCTTCTTGCTTTAAACTCTATGAAACTAAATTACTGCTAGTTTTCATCATAGAATTTGTATCTGTAGATGTTCCCTTGTAAAGTCCTCCACATACTGTTTATTCCTGATCTTCCCTAAGATATTTCCTTTTTAATAAGTCTTGCAGTCTGTCCCCTACAGATCAAAATTGCTTGGCCCCTGAATGACCAGCTTATTCATTTTTATTTATGGATATGGCACTAAAACTGTTCCCTTTCCTCACATATTAAATATCTATCACACTGAAGAATAAATAAGGGAAAGACACCTGCATTGTTATATCTTCTATATATCGTTTTAATAATATAATTTCTTCTGCAGGATGGGAAATTCAGCACCCATACAAATCAATGGTTTGATGGAGACCTTCTGAAAGAAGAAGAGAGTTTGAACTTACATGTAAGACTGAGTTGCATTTTTCCTGATAAAAACAAACAAAAAAATGAAGACTGAACATTCTGGTGACAGAAAAGATAGACCTTAACATTCAGTTACATCTTGAGTTACCAGTGCCCATATATCCAGCCAGACATAAAGCAAAGGTAAGCAGTGAAAATAGTGGTCTTTCACCGAGCAGAAGTCAAAGTAACGTTAGGGGGAAAAAATCTTAGCATTGTCAGAGGAGAAATTGCTGCTGTCCAGGTTTGTTGTAAGTGATATTTTCTGTTTCTCTAATGGAGAGCAACGTCTCCTGGCCCAACTTTTGGAAATGAGTGTCCCTCAAGTTAATAATGGAAAGTGGAGATATACAAGCAGAAAACAATCTTCACTTCTTTAAGTAAAAACAAGGAGAATGTCTCCGCTGTGATCCAGATATAACATACTGTACCCGTATTACCATTGCTGTGTAACATGGAAGCTGTGGCAGGCCATTGGAGATGTAGTGTGGTCTGGTGGAGAACTCACTGACCTGGGAGTCAGAAGACCTTGGGTTTATCCCCAGCTCTGCCACTAACCTGTTGTGTGACCTTGAGAAAGTCACTTCCTCTCTGTGCTTCTCACTCCCCTCCCATCCTCTGTTGAATTGGATTGTGAGCTTTTCAGGGCAGCGACTATCTCTTACAGGGTGTTAGTATCAGCCAAGTACAATGGGGTTCTGATCTTGTTTGGGACCTTCCATGCTACCATAATCTTAATAACAATGACATGCTGGAGAGTTGACCACAGGTAATTAAAAATAATCAATCCATCAGAACCCATTTTATTCATCAAAGTGTAATATATAAATCAGGGAAGAAAGCAATTTTATTTTCCCTGTTTAGGCTGGGTGCTTTGTCCTTGAAATGATCTCGAGGGGATCTTGCTGCAGATCTTCATGCCTAGATCTTGTTGAGAGGCCTAATCCATGGAGCAGATCTCTGCATCTGACTCCCACAACCAATGGCACATCCTTCCTCCATTCAGAGGGAGCCTCCAGGGCTGGGTTGCTTTCTGCAATGCTGTGGAGCACTTTGACTTTTCCTGGCCACTGTGGAAATGTCTATATTCACATCAGAGCTCCTTTGCCAGTATTCTTCGCCAAGGAAAAGTATCCTTCGCCAAGGAAATAAAAAAGGAAGCGGAATCTGTAACTAATCAACTTATTGTCTCCACCAAGATTTTGAAAGGCTATGGATACAACTTATTGTTAACACCCTGCCCCAGGAGGTTTTGTGCATTTGCACTGTGATGCTGTCTTAATTTTTTTTTTTAAATTGCCAGTGATGCTAAATCCACCATGCCCCCCATTAAGTTGTTTCAACAGTTAGTTACCCTCTCTGTTAAAAATATGTGTCTTATTTCCAGTCAAAATTTGTCTAGCTTCAACTTCCAGCCATTGGAAATAGTTAAAGCTGAATGGATATGTTCTGTTTGTGAGTCCCAAGTCCCCAGGACTGCTCCACTATTTCACGTGAATGGGCTCGAAGACTTAAAAGCCTGTTTACAAATAGCAATTTCTGACAAAAACCCCCTCCGAAAACCTCACTCAGGATCCTTATTCATCCTAGTTACAATAGATCCCAGAGTTTCTCTTGGGAAGGAGCACTGTCATGATGGAAGCTGATGGCATTTGGCCTGTGCATTACCCACAAGGGAATTTACCATGGTGATAGGAGTAGTCTATCTCCTGAATTCTTTGGGATTACACGGTATCTTGAATGCAGTGAAATCAGAAAGGCTGCTAAGACACGACCTTGGTACACACTTGCTAAAAGCAGTAGGGTTTCTGGTAAACAAAGAAAAGTCTCAAGGCTTCAAAGACTCCTGGGCCTGGTCAAAATCAAAGCAAGATTAGAGTCTACAGTAGAACCTCAGAGTTAAAAACACTGTGGGAATGCAGGATGTTTGTAACTCTGAACAAAGCATTGTGATTGTTCTTTCAAAAGTTTACAACAGAACATTGATATAATACAGCTTTGAAACTTTACTATGTAGAACAAAAATGCTGCTTTAACCATCTTAAGTTCAATGAAACAAGCACAGAAACAGTTTCCTTGCCTTGTCAAATTTTTTAAACTTTCCCTTTTTTTAGTGGTTTTTGTTTAACGTCATACTGTACTGTATTTGTTTCTTTGTTTGATCTCTTCTGATGCCTGATTGCGTACTTCTGGTTCCAAGTGAGGTGTGTGGTTGACCAGTCAGTTCATAACTCTTGTGGTTGTAACTGAGCTTCTACCTCATTTACTTCTACTGACAACCCTGATGTTGCCTCTTCTGTTGTGTTTTGAGCTGATATCCAGGCTTTATCAGATATGATCACATTCTGAACATAAAGATGGATGAACCAAAATTGGAGGAATGATGGTTAGAGCACTAACCCAGGCAGTGAGAGACTCAGGTCACATTCTTGCTTTGCCACACATCTTATGTGACACAGGGCATGTCACAATGGATACACCTACACTGCAACCACTGGGTGTGACTGCAGGTTGAATAGACCTACCCAAGCTAGCTTTAATCCAGCTAGCTCGAGTCCTAGACTAGTGAAGATGCAACAGGGCATGCTCCAGGGTGGGGTAGCCCTGTGAGTAATTACCCATGGTTTCTAGGCAGGCTCATATAAACTATGTTGAACCCCATGCTAATGCAGCATTGCTTGTCCAGTAGCCAAGCTAGCTAGACTAAAGTTAGCTTGGGTATGTGTACTCAAGCTGCAGGTACGGCTCATGATTGCAGAACAACCAGACCTTCGCCTCAGTTCCCCAGTTGCAAAGTGGGGTTAATAGCACTTCCTTATCTCACAGGGACGTCATGAGGATAATTACATTTTAAGAAAGAGTCTGAGGGCTCAGTTGCTACCGTAATGGGCACCAAATAAGAACCTTAGATAGAGAGATTTCCAGGCACCTGGGAAATGGCTTCTTTGCTACATTTTGGGTGGAATTTTCAACGGCCTTCAACAATGACCTAATTCTGCTCCCTACATTGGGCACCCTTGAAAATCCCATGCCCTTTATCTTTACATTTATATTTATTTATACTTCATCTGGATATACACTCAATAGATATAAAGTAAGAAAATATTTATCAAACATGTTTACATCATTCACAAATAAGCATAATCTATTAGCTCTTATATTTTATGGCAGTATGCAGAGGTCCTAGTTAAGTTCATGGCTTCATTGAGCAAGTTGCAAAAAAACACATAGGAGCATATGATTTTTGCTCGGAACTGGCCTCTATTCTCAGATTAATTTTCCTCTGTCACTTCTTTTTCTGTTCATGAGCTGACAGGCAACAGCTCAAGGTTTCAATAAATGTATTAGCCAGATGGTTTCTGGGACTAATTTTTGATCTGTAGTTTGATCAGGAGCAGTCCTTTGAAAATTGAAATTGGAGCTATTGTAATTGGATACATAGATCACATGCTAAATGTTTCCATTCCCTGAGGGTGAAATTCACCCCTGTGCAGAGGGTCAGCACGGGACTTCTGCACCACTTACATACCATTTCAGGCTTCAAAATAGGGTTTAAGTGGGACTTACATGGTGCTCGGTTCTTATGCCCGTGCTCTGCACAGGGATGAATTTCACACTAAGTGGATATTTGTAATTTACAGAAACAGGTTTAAGGTCCAAATACAACAAGGGTAGGTGGAAAACTTTCCAATGGAATGGTTTTCTGTCAGAAATTGCTGATCCAATGAAATCTCAATGTTTTATGGCAACATAGTGTCAAATTTAGACAGGAAGTTATTGGAACATTTTGTTTTTATAAGGAAGGAATGTTTCATGGGAAGTTTATTGGTTCAACTATTGCTACATTTCAAACAATAAATTTGAAAAAAAATGTTTCAACCTTGTTGAAATGAATCATTTCTGAGAGTTTAACTTTTCCATCTTGATTGTGGCGGGGGGGAGGGGAAACAGATTTCAAAATCTCAGAATTTCCCATGGGATGAAAGTTCCCAATTTTGATCAGCTCTACTCACAAGTACACATTCAGGCCCCAATTCAGAAGAGTGCTTAAGCACATGCTTATTGAGTCAGTTTCAAGTACTCAGTCCTCATCCTCAACATGCTTTATGGCCTGGTTCCAGTCTATCTAATAGAGCCTAAAGCTCAGGTTAAAGACTGTGGTCAACAGCTTTGCTTCTCTGGCACAATGGAACTTTCTACAGTAACGGTGATCTCATCCAGGCAGGAGACAGATCTCTCTCCAGGCCCCAGACTGTGGAATGAACTCCCCCCAGGAACCAAGAACCGCCCCAAAACTTCCCCACCTTCCTTTCCAAGTGCGCGGGACACGTCTACCAGGCTTCACTCATTTAAATGTACAAGATGCCTTGTGTTTATAAAACAAAACCCTGCTAAATAAAAACCACTGCACCCACAATTCTCCTCATGAGAGAGCACATACCACTCAGGACAGATGTTAGTCACATCGCTTAACACACGACTGGAAGGTGCTCAGACACCATAGTAAGGAGGGCAGGATAAGGGCCTGTCAGAATAGTTCAAGGGCTCCTTATTCTTCTTCCTCATGCATTCTGGTTCCACATCACTTAGATGGGAAAGGCAAGTCTGATTTAAAGGAGAGTATGAATACAAGCTTTCAGCATGAGGATCTATACAGCACCCCAGCTGACACCACTTGAAGGACAAGACGAATAGCCCAAAGGGGGGGGGGGAACCACATCTGCATTCCCCTCAAATGCACTGAATTACCTGGTGTTAAAAATAAAAGAATATGGGTCTTTGCTGTTCTCTGGCTGAAGCACATAACAACTCTCTTCTCTATGGCAATCAGAGTCCAGCTGCAGAGCACAGCATAGTGATCAATTGCTGCTACACCGCTGTAGCAGCCCTCAGAGAAAATTACTGCATCTAATTTCAGGGGTGGAAGGTGAGATGGCGGGCAAGCAGCAGGGTTCTCCAGGTAAGTGTCACTTACTGCACCTACATTTCCTAGGTCTTCACCGGCTGTATGGTCCCATTTACAACAATTCATACCTTTGTGATGGTCTTTGGCTTCTCCCACAGTCAGAGAGGGCCAGATTCACAGCTGGTGTAAATCAGCGTAGCACCTTGGACTGGAGTGGAGCTATGCCAAGGTGCGACCACGGAGACTTCCATGCACTAAGGAGGTACCTCCGGTGCTCCTCGCAAAGGGAGAGGGGTACTTGGAGGAGGGGTCAGACTGCAGTGTTATCCACTCTCTGTGGTGGTCTGTGGCAGAGGGGAGGGAGATCAGGGTCAACCACACTTCAGAAAGTGCATGGTGGAAAGGCTGATCCAACAGAGCTTGTGTACTTACATTTAAGCACATAAACAGGCCTGTTGGAGTCTATGGGGCCATTTGTGTGCTAAGATTTAGGCACATTCTTAAAGTGCTTTGGCTGGGTCAGAGTGCTCTGTACCTGAAGGAGTGAGCCCATACTGCCCCCTAAGGCAGAACATGCCATAAAGGTAGGGTGAGAAAGATTGTCTTCGAGGGGAGGTTGGAAGGAAATCTGCCAAGTCCACCTCAGAGGGCTCAACCGCAGCGCACTGAAGTCACTGGGAGTCTTCCATGGCCTTTGGGTTAGGCCAAGCATTTCCTGGCCCATCAAAGCCCAATCAGAGAGTAGAAGTTGGCCCCCTAAGTCCAGGCAAAGTCCAGTCAGTAGAGGTTTAGGTTGTTCTAAGTTTCTACTTTTCTAGTGGTAGCACAGTTATCTAATATTTTGTTGAGCAAAAAGGTTTCCAGCTGAAGATACCCTTCTGAAAGGCAGTCTACAATTTTGGAAGTGTTTTTAATTCACCACTCAAAGAGGCCACCAGAGTCATGTTCATTTCTTCCAGTGCTAGTGACATCAGCATTCATAGTGCTGCTTGTTGACTTCTGATGCTTCTTTTGGAGACAGCATGATCAAATATGTAGGGCACTGGACTGAGACTCGGACGACCTCAGTTCCGTTCCCATCTTCGCTCTGTGGCCTTCACCTCGCTGGGCCTCTGATTCTCCTCCCACCCTTTGTCAGTCTTGTCTCTTCAGAGTGTGAGCTCACTGAGGGAGAGCCAGTCTCTTACTATGGCACATCTACACTGGAGCAGGAGGTGTCATTTCCAACTTGGGAAGATGTACCTATGCTAGCTTTGATCGAGTTAGTGTGCTAAAAATATCAGTGTAGCCATCGCATTGCAGGCTGCAGGATGCGCATGTAGCATGGTCTTGGCTGGGATAGTACTCAGGAGTACAGTGCCTAGTGCGATGGAGCCCTGATTGCAGTTGTGGTGTTTAATTGCTACTATAATAAAAATAACTATTGCAAAAGCTGATCTGTAGATGAATAAGCAGAACCAACCAGGCAAAATTAACTGTATTTAACCAGGTTTCAGAGTAGCAGCCGTGTTAGTCTGTATCCGCAAAAAGAAAAGAAGGATTTGTGGCACCTTAGAGACTAACAAATGTATTTGAGCATTAAGAGTTCACTGAATTAACGGTGCAGATGTATTCTGCTCCCAAGGTAAACAATTAAAAGGTGAGAAAATGAAAATAAATGTTGTGTCAAATTGTTGGGGGAAGCTGCATTAGCAAACAGGAGAAACATCAGTTATGAAGAGCAAGTTAGTTAGTATTATTTTGCTTTATTAAATGAAACACTTCACATTTCATGGGTTTCTGGCCCCAGATGGACGACTGCATGACTGACTAGCAGTCACAATAAAGTCATATCAGCCATTACGGACACTCATGTACTTTCAGTAAAGGAGGAATCCTGAGTAAATGGGGAGGAAAATTACTCTAGAAATGTTTGGCTAAAATTGACTTAAAAAAAAATAACGTCATGAAAAGAGACAAAGATTGCAGCTGTTCTATTGACCAAGGTCTGCGTGTGTCGCGGGGAGGGAAGGGGAATAGAATCATGCTGAAGCACTTGCTTTTGCTAGGGAGGTTGGTGTGTGATCATTCCCCCAGAAGATCTGACTGTAGAGAGTAGCTTATCAAGGCTGAGATTTGAGCTGGCTGAAAAATCCTAATTTTATTTCCAACCAAAACCAAAAATCCACAATGAGAAATGAATGCTGCTTTGTTCTGAATTAAGATCACATTTTGTTTATTTTCAACACTCCAAAGTTACAATTTGAATCCATTGGTTTCATTTTTTGTCAAAAAAGTATTGAACTGTGACAGCAAAATATTTCGATGTTGACCACTACATTTTTTGTTAAAACTGTTAACTAAAAAACCCCGAAAAACAAACAAACAAAAAAAAAAACCCCGATCAGTGCCAACTTTCTAAGAAGCCTCAGGGAGTTGGGGTCTGGCTCCAGGATTTGTATAGTTAAGGCCAAGATCCTCAAAGGCCTTTAGGTGCCTGTGATAGGGCAATCTGCCCCTTAAGGGCAATACTGCCTTCCGGTTAGGCTTCCCCGTCATGTGGCATGGCCCTTTAAGAGTTAGGGGTGGTGTGGTACACAAACCCTGAGGAGATATGTGGAGAGAGGAAAGAGGTCCCAGTAAGAAGCAGCATTTAGAAGAAATCTTTTTACTGTATCTTTAGGGGCCTGGGTCCTGAGCCTTGCAGAGGATGTGGGACAGGGCTCTCCTCTCACTCAGGAATGAGCCAAGGGAAGGGGCCAGCATAAATGCTTCCTCCTCCTTCATAGAGGGGCAGAGATAGTTGTAGCCAGAGAAAGGAGTCAGCAGGCTCCTGCAAGGCCCTGAGTCAGCAGGAGCAGACAGCAGCAGAAAGCTGCCATGCCCTCTGAGCCTGTAGAGTAAGTGAGGCCAGCTGAGGGAGCTAAAATGGGGGGAGGGATAGCTCAGTGGTTTGAGCATTGGCCTGCTAAACACAGGGTTGTGAGTTCAATCCTTGAGGGGCCCTGTAGGGATCTGGGGCAAAAATTGAGGATTGGTCCTGCCTTTAAGCAGGGAGTTAGACTAGGTGACCTTCTGAAGACCCTTCCAACCCTGATATTCTATGATTCTAAGTACCACCCAGCTCCAGGAGGACAGCTGGGGTGCCTGCCATGAGGAGAGATTGAAAGACAGAGAGAGAACCCTGAGGGGACTGGGAACAGAGTCTAGATGGCAAGCTTCAGGGGAACACTCAGAAACACAAGGTATTTCTGTCGATGTGGGACTTTGCTATGACCCTCTTTTGTAGGCCTTATAATAAGGCTTAATGAATGGATCATTGAATCAAGTGTGCCTGAAGTGGAATTACTGGCTCCCTGAGAAGGGACACTGAGACAGGGAGAATATGCAGTGCCATGCTAACACAGCAGGGGGTGCTACAGGGCAGGCATGCCCTATGACAGTGCCTAATTCCCATTGAAATCTATAGTAGCTAGGTGCTTAAATTTCTTTGAACATACAGGCCTAACTCTTCCCCCTTCTTTGAAAACCTCAGCATACCGAGTGCACTGTGGGCCAGGTTAGTTGTGGGCTGCTACGGGAATGCAATCATGTTTCATTTTCCTCAGCCAGTTTCTTAATCACTTTGACACCTAATGACTTTGGGCATTTCTTGTGACAGCGTTTGGATACTGTCATAAATATAAAGGGAAGGGTAAACACCTTTAAATCCCTCCTAGCCAGAGGAAAAACCCTTTCACCTGTAAAGGGTTAAGAAGCTAGGATAACCTCCCTGGCACCTGACCAAAATGACCAATGAGGAGACAAGATACTTTCAAAGCTGGAGGGGGGGGAGAAACAAAGTTTCAGTCTGTCTGTGTGTTGTTTTTTGCCAGGAACAGAAAAGGAATGGAGTCTTAGAACTTAGTAAGTAATCTAGTTAGATATGCGTTAGATTCTGTTTTGCTTAAATAGCTGATCAAATAAGCTGTGCTGAATGGAATGGATATTCCTGTTTTTGTGTCTTTTTGTAACTTAAGGTTTTGCCTAGAGGGATTCTCTGTTTTGAATCTGAGGTAAGGTATTTACCATCCTGATTTTACAGAGGTGATTCTTTTACCTTTTCTTCAATTAAAATTCTTCCTTTAAGAACCTGATTGCTTTTTCATTGTTCTTAAGATCCAAGAGTTTCGGTCTGTGTTCACCTCTGCAAATTGGTGAGGATTTTTATCAAGCCTTCCCCTGGAAAGGGGGTGTAGGGTTTGGGGAGGATTTTGGGGGAAAAGACGTTTCCAAGCGGGTTCTTTCCCTGTTATATATTTGTTAGATGCTTGGTGGTGGCAGCAATAAAGTCCAAGGGCAAAAGGTAAAATAGTTTGTACCTTGGGGAAGTTTTAACCTAAGCTGGTAAAAATAAGCTTAGGGGGTTTTCATGCAGGTCCCCACATCTGTACCCTAGAGTTCAGAGTGGGGAAGGAACCTTGACAGATACATCTGGTTTCTGCTGCCCAGCTGTGCACATCAGAAAGTGAGGCTTCGGGATCTCATCTCTCACATCTATTGAGAAACACATGTAGAAGAGAAAATAGCCACCCTGCCTAATGGAGCTTGTGTCTGAGGTTAAAACCCTGCCAGCATCAGGTCCTCTCTCAGCAGTGAATATTAGCACTTTCCATTCAGAAGAGAGAGACTGGCCCGGATTGCCTGGCTGTACTTGTGTATGTGCCCCATGCCGGAAATGGAATGAGAATGCTAGTAACTAGGCTCTCATTTGTGCTTGTAGTGCTCTCGTGAAAGCTCATCACTGCCTTCTGTTCCCGAAGGCTTTTGAAAAACAGAGTTGCAAGTTGCTAATGGTAAGGGATGCGCCAGCTTGACCCAAAAGCAATTCAGAGATTAGCGAAGAGAGGTAGCAGGGCTTTGAAAACGGTCTGCATCCTTCCCTTTGTGTCCTCCTGTTTCTCTTTGTCTGGTCAGGTACACAGACCGCTGCCCCCCTCTGTAACTGCAACTTCTACTGGGACAGTAGTACAAAGGGCAGGTTCCTAAATGAGGAAACATCAAACCACCGAGCACCAGCGGAGAACCACTGTTTGTTGGCTGAATTTTTGCTCATAAGAACTGTGCAATGCTCCAATAATCCTTTCTGGAATGCATGGGGAAAGATTTAAACAGCAGCCAAAAGGCAGCTTTCTTTCTGTAGCATCTGCATAGTCAGCGGGTCTGTTTCATCCGGAGGAGGAACACTGAGGTGGGACACAGAACAAAGAAAAAAAACTTGCAAGACGTCTGCAAGTGACAGAACTCCAACCAGTATGAGGCAGACAGTGTTTTTATGACTGGGGTGATTATTCTAGACTAGTCATGTGATTAGGTTCTTGGCAGGGTTCGTTCAGGAAGCAAGACTGCTAAGCAGCAGTGGAATTTCAACTGTTAAAAAAAGCAACAGCAATGCCTCTGAACAATACAATGTGTGGTCACCTTTACTGTCTGTCCTCCACTTGCTTCATGGCACTTAGGAGTGCATCTCCAATTAGTAACATAACACTGGATCTCAAACATCCGCTCATGCTGATCACCAGAAGGTCGGTGGTAACAAAACCCAGCAGCATACATGATCAGATAAGGCACCTGGCCCGTTATGAGCAAAAGAGACATGCCTGGAATGCCATTGCACTCTGGCACTGCCTGCTGGTGGAGCAGCCCTGCGACCACAGGCAGCTGGGCACAATGTAGAGTGCCCCAAAGGGTTCTCTCAATAGCTCCAATTATCCCAGGAGCCCCCAGCTGGTCCAGTGGTCAGTTTGAAGCAAAGGTGGCTGGAGCAGTCCCAGATACTAGGGCCTAGTCATGTATGTGGATAATGAGAACTTCAGGTATATAAGGTATATAAACCCACATGCTTCAGGGAATGAGCCAACATCCTCAAACTGCAAGGGGAATAGGAAGAACTTCCCCCTCAGGCAGGTTACTCCAATATTGCCCACCAAGGACTTTCTTGCATGTTCTTCTGAAGCACAGAGAGTGTTGGCTACTGTCCAAGATAGGACTCTGGGCTGGATGGGCCACTCCTCTGACCCTGTTTGGCAAGTCTTTCAAGCCAACTGAGAGGAATGTAAGATGTTTTTGACCACCTTAGACTTGAATTGCCCGTAAGTCTAGATCTCCTGAAATACTTCAACTTGTTTAGCTAAGCTACCAGATATAATCATATTTTAATCTTTTGATTCCTCCTTCCCCAGGGGCAGCAACCTATTCTCATTCCCATAATGCCTAGATTGGAGTCACCTTCCGTTTGCCACTGGGCCTTCCTCGAACGTCAGCACACAGTCTTCCAGTTGACATTATCCATGAAGTTCATTGCAATCTGTTTATTTTCTAGGTTCATTTGTCTTGGGTCTGAGGCACTTAGGACATGCACAGTGGACTTGCTTTCTGTTTTCACACTGTCCTCTCTTTGGTTGTATTCAAACTTTGTAAATTCATTTACAAAATAAGAGCAGGTAATTACATTACCCATAAAAAGCCATTGGATTTTCATCCTGTTTGTGAAAGAGGGGCGAGCTTGGTGAAATCCAATTAAAGTTTATAGTGTATTTTATCAGGAGGCTAATTTTGATGCAATCATAGACAAAATGGGATGGGAAGCTTGCAGTAATGGCATCAATGGATTTAGAGAGAACTTGCTGCTAGAGATAGCCCTTAGCTACAAATATGATCCAAATTGGGTTTGCAAGAAACACAAGGATTTAGGGGTTTTGTTTGTTCCTATTATTCTGATAAAGGCAAATCTCGATAGTGGGATGTGGGATTAAATCCAGACCTGGGTTTTCACTCTACAAGACTTGAGGGTATTTGGACACAGAGTTTAAGGTTTGGGCTCAGCTCTGCTAATGGGATCTCTGTGAATGATAGTCACCATGTAAAACCAATAGTTCACTATCACTGGCATTAAATCATGTTCACAATACAAAGCCAGTCCTTGTCACCATTATGTCCTGGTGTTGTAGAATGGAGAGAATCACTGGAGGAGAAGATAAGGAACAAAGGAGGAATCCCAGGAATGTTTATAGGGCTCAAAATGCACCAGAACTCCCTGGAAAGCCGTAAACTTGTAAGATTAAATCCAGGCACATATTAGGAACTATTGTGCATTCTAAACCCCTTCCAGTGAATTTGTGAACCGACAACAATTGTTTGATATCCTAGAAACTGAATAAAGCCACAGGGCTTGTCCAGAGGGCAAAGGCCCACAAATCCATTGAAGAAGTGTCAGGCATTGGTAAAGGGGCTGTAAAGTTGTTTACTTTTGTTATAATGTGTTGCCAGTGTGTGGTAGGGTGAGAAAGACTGAGTACTGATGCTGTATATAAATGAATACAGCACTTTCTAGAAATGAAGCTGTATTGACCTTACAAAACATTCAACCATAAATTAACTCAGGTTCACTCAAAATGTGGCCTAGCTTCCCTTAAGCATATGCAAGCGTCAGAAAATCTGGTTGTAATTTCAGATTAGGAACTGGATCACTTATGAAACAAAGTTCAAACCCGAATCTAAGTAACACATAGGGTATGTCAATGCTGCAGGAACACACCCATGGCTGGTGCACGTCAACTGACTGGGGCTCGGGCTGCGGGGCTACAGAACTGCAGTGTAGCCATTTGGGCTCAGGCTGGAGCCTGGACCCTCGGACCCTGTTTGGGGAGAGGGTCCCAGAGCCCAGGCTCCAGCCTCAGCCAGAATGTCTGCACTGCAGTTTCATAGCCCTGCAGCCTGAGACTGCTGATACACACCATCTATGGGTATTTTATTGCAGCGTAGACATGCCCTCTGAGGCTATTTGTTTGGAGGGGGTGGCTGCAGGAGGGGAACAAACAAATAAAGCCATCCCTGAAAACTGAAGCCGTTCAGGAAGCTGTGTCTGTATTTGAATTTTAAGAGATGAGCTCATTTCCCACAGGGACTTCTGCAGAAATCTGTTACATACAACACATGGTAGATTATTCTCATCTCAACAGGTGAGGAATTATGCAGTGTGCTGGAAGTGTAACATTTTCACATTGATTCTCAATATATTAAGACCCTCCTGCCCCCAAAAACTAACATCTGGAGAGCTGTTTGTTGTGACTGACTAACCTGGAAGTGAGAATTTCAAAACACCGCATTTCATAGCTGAGAATCACCTGACAGGATCGATTTAAAACATTTGCTGAATAACCTAAAAGAGGCCAGATTTAAGGCTGGAATAAGGAAGTGGGAGACTAGAAATGAGATGATGCAGGCCAGGAATTGAGAGGACAGATCTACTGTGAATAAATAACACCCGAGTTCTAATCACAGCTCTGACCCTGCCTCCATTCCTGCAAGTCACTGAGCACCACTTTTTCAAAAGTGTCTTCAGAAGCACACAGTGTTCCCAAAATGAAAATCTGCTCCCAGGGCAGCTGCTGCCTGAAATTGACATGATTGTCAATTGCACCATTGCCCTGGGGGAGTCAGGGAGCCTGGGCTGCTGGCTGGCCCCAGGGTCAGGAAGGGTCCCTGGCCCCAGAGCAGTCCGCACAGCAGGGCTGACAAATCTTCTGTTGGAAGATTCATCAAAAGTGACACGTTTCCACAAAATGTTTGGTTTCAATGAAGCAGCCTTTTCCAGTGGGAAAAAAAAAATCCATCTGAAAATCTGACCAGCTCCAGTGGATACATGAATGGCAGATATTGCTGTAGCATCTCAACACCTGACCACATGGGGGGGTATTTCTAATTAAAAACAATCTTCCTTCTCTTCCTGCCCCAACCCCCAGACTTCAACAGTCCCTGCACTGTACCAAAAAACAACCCCACCCCCCGTTAGAAAGATAAATACAATCCTGTCATTTTCACACTCGTAAAGGCTTGCTCTAATCATTTACGGCCATCCTACTATCTACTGAAACCACAACTTTATACATGTTTCATCTCAGCTTCATTCTGGGAAACCCACTGTGGAGGGGGATTTTCAGAAGCACCTGGAAGATTTAGGAGCACAAGCCTCACTGACTCCTCCTCAAAATGCAGTAACGCTCTAAATGACATGTCATCTTGTACTTCCATAATTCTGACTTATGTGTCTAGGTCTTCCAAATTTATTCTGTTTTACAAGTGACCCTTTTTTCTAAAGTAGCAGGCTGCTAACCTGGGCTTTGGGCCTGCAAGGAAAGCTGTGTTCTACCTCTTGTGCTGCATGGGTGAATGAGATGATGCAGCTGGAACTTATTTAGTAGTTCCACTGAGCAGAAATAGACTCCAGCTTTTTCTTCTGCAGCTGCATGGGCTGTGCAATAACTAATTTCACAGTCACTTCTCCCCTCACTAACTTCACTTTAAAGTACCCCAATTAGATGGAATAAGTTATATTAGACCTATTTCTGATTAACAGGTCAGCAATCCAATATTAGTTATTTCAGTAGTACCTAGGAGCACCAACCATGGTATGGACCACATTGCGCTAGGGGCTGTACAGATCAGAAAATAAGATGGTCCCTACCCCAAGCAGCTTGCAGTCAGACATGAGACAATAAGTGCAAAGAGACAGATGGGAGCAAAAGGAAACAGACAATATCTGGGCAACATGACATAGGCAGTGATCTCAACAAAGAAGTTGCCTAACCACTGTTAAGATTTTTCTATGCATCACTACAAATGAGAGGGTTTGGTTTTTTTTCCCCTCAGTCCCCATGCTGAGGAGGAGGTGGTGAAGAGATCAGCCATGTGTGTCTGGGCTGAGATACAGGTGGAGTGGGGAGGCACCTGACGAGAAAGCCTCTGTAACTCTGAGAAGAAGAGCTCCATCTAGCTGACAGTCCCACAGCTAATTATGGAGGAAGCAATACTGCTCTGCACCCATATCCTACCTAGCTTTGGTTCTCAAAAGCCCACTAGAGCCTTTGAGATCATTGCCATGTTACACATATGCGGTGCTGTCAGGGTTCCTTCCCCACTCTGAACTCTAGGGTGCAGATGTGGGGACCTGCATGAAACCCCCCCCCAAGCTTACTTTTACCAGCTTAGGTTAAAACTTCCCCAAGGTACACACTATTTTACCCTTTGCCCTTGGACTTCCACTGCCACCACCAAACATTTATCTGGGTTTATTGGGAAAATGGTGTTTGGACACATCTTTCCCCCCCAAACTCCTCCCAACCCTTGCAACCCTTCCTGGGGAAGGTTTGGTAAAAATCCTCACCAATTTGCATAGGTGACCACAGACCCAAACCCTTGCATCTTAGAACAATGAAAAAAGCATTCAGTTCTTGAAAAGAAACATTTTAATAGAAGAAACAGTAAAAAGAATCACCTCTGTAGAATCAGGATGGTAAATACCTTACAGGGTAATTAGATTCAAAACATAGAGAATCCCTCTAGGCAAAACCTTAAGTTACAAAAAAGACACGCAGACAGGAATATTCATTCTATTCAGCACAACTTAATTTCTCAGCCATTTAAAGAAATCATAATCTAATGCATATCTATCTAGATTACTTACTAAATTCTAGGACTCCATTCCTGTTCTGTCCCCAGCAAAAGCATCACACAGACAGACCCTTTGCTTTTTCCTCCCCCCAGCTTTTGAAAGTATCTTGTCTCCTCATTGGTCATTTTGGTCAGGTGCCAGCGAGGTTATCCTAGCTTCTTAACCCTTTACAGGTGAGAGGATTTTTCCTCTGGCCAGGAGGGATTTTAAAGGTGTTTACCCTTCCCTTTATATTTATGACAAGTGCCACTAAAGTTAAACCAGATCTTTTTTATAGCATTCCCCACACAATTCATTCTGGGAGGGGGAATATCATTTGCCTTCTTGATTTCTGAAGCCATCAAAATTCCCCTAGAAGAGCTCCACTGAGACAGCAGAACCCATCTATTATTCCACCCACGTCCTATTTCTCCAACTTCCTTTAAAAAACAGTATTTCTTTACCAGAAGATGAAAAAAACTTTTCCATTCATTACGTACATAATATACACTACATTACTTTTAAAAAATATATATATAACAATTTGCCTGAGGAATCAATTGGCTCCCAGAAAAGACGCTCTAATCTATCAAATAAAAAAAAAAAACCTTTCACAACAGTCCACAAGAGATTAAAAATATGAAAATCTGCAAGACCGTGTACTTAAATCACAGGCAGATTAGGAGGCATACTGGAAAAAAGTCAGGAAATTCAATGCAGAGAGGGTTGACCCACTGCCTTCAATTTACATCATTGTACCTTTCTTGTATCTAACCTAGAGGGAACTGATCCTTTCGAGCAAGGATGATTGAAACAAGGAATCTAGGCAATTCAAAATGCAATGTCTGTTTGGATGTTAGTAAACATTTTTAGACACCTTTTTACCTCAGTGGCAGTTAAATGCTTGTTATTTTTGTCATAGCATTTCAGCTCTCCGAATGCCCAATGAGAGTAGCACCAGCAGGATAGACAGCCGACCATAACCAAATTCAGGCAAGGCTCAGGTGACATTTGTGGGTGGAGGGAGAGGTTTTGCACAACTTGACAAGAACATAACCTCACTATAAATGGAGCTTTCCCCCACACTGACTGTTGAGACAGCATCTAACATGGAGCCTTTCTGGGTTCTTCCCTGCTCCTGGACTGCTAGATGGCTGTGGAAGCCAAAATGCCTTTCTTCAATTGCCCAGAAGTTGTAACCTTTCCTGTCAGGAACAGACCTGGATACAGTTACCCATGCATTGGTCTGGTCCAGGCTCAGTTACCATAATGTACTCTACCTGGAGCGACATTGAATACCCAGAAGAATCTCCAGTTCTTACAGTTTGAGGCAGCCCACATCACAAGCAATAGGGGACTAGAGAACACATCACCCTGGTGCTACACACACTGTTGAATTCAACTGCCAATTTTAATCTTCACTGGAATATTCAGGGCACAACACATGAAGGAGCTTGCTTACCCCTCTCTCCATGACCAGGACCCACCATGGCAGCTATGGTTCTGCAGGGCAAAAAGAGTTTAGTGTTCTCACAAACTCACAAGGTCAGGAGAATGGGCCTTTTGGGGACAGCCCCAGATCAAAGGAGTCCCCCTATCTTGAGATATTAAATGGATTACAGATCTTACAACCTGTAGAATGCAATGCAAGAGTCACCTTTTCATCATCAATCTCCCATAAAACCTTCCCCGGAAGCTGGAAGAGAAGGAATACGAAGAAAAGCTTTTGCCACCTTTTTTCTGCTGCATTATGAAAAGGTCAAATACACAGATTATGGTCACCTCCTACATTGCACAGGGCAGAGAATTTCACTCAGTCATTCCCACCTCAAGCCCTGTAACATGTCAGTTTGGTTGTACGTAGGGACTGCGGTAATAGTTGCAGTATATAAACCCAAATATACTGATTAATAAAGAGTTCTTCCATTATGGAGTTGGAGGTCTGGGCTATTCTGTTGAGCTGCAGCAGGTGGGCCTTGCAGGTCAGCTGCTTGTTGGAGGAGAAGTCAGTGATATGGGTTCTGGGTATATTCCTAGTGTAATCTGTTATTTACACCAGTTCTGGAATAGAAGTGGTCACAAACAAGCAGATAGTTCCCTTTCAGAAATCTCAGCTAACCACCAATGTCCAATTCCCAGAAAGCAACCCTGCCCCAAGAACTGATTCTAGTTAGATTAAGCCGGAGGGCAAACTTTGCCATTTTCAACAGCTCCCTGCAATGAAACTTGCTCCCATTCTAAGACAACGCAAAAAAAAAAAAAAAGCACCACACACTTTGTATAACAGCACCATCATACATTATGGGTGGGAGATTCATAAACGCCTAATGGATTTAGGCCCAGGAGGCTCATTTACTTCCAGTGGGACTTGTGCACTGTTTTGAAAATCCTACCCTCCTATTTGTTTTTAAAGACAGACGTCTAGACTTTCATTTGGAATTTCCTACTTTTCCATTTTAAATCCCAGCCTTGTAACTGATAGGCAATGTTTTGGTCATTTATATCTAGCTTTTCCTGGTTATATTCAATTGCTTTTTATAACTCAGATTTTTTCGTTAGCCAATCCAGACATTAATCTTAGCAGATATATGGGGGGTTTATAGCAACTACATTTAGCAAAAGAGAAATAATATTCAACACAGGTCTAGAAATCAGTACAGCAAATTAAGTTGACGAGCTAGATTCAGCACAGCAGTGGTCTTGACTTAGTTGACACGATGTGCCTGAATAAGGCAATCTGAAATCCTGTTGGAGCATTCAGAAAATTACTTTCTGGTTAAATTTTGATTAGAAAAGCCTTAAAGACCCTGCATAATCTTGCATTATAAATTGGCCTGCTTCCTCGAAGGCATTCAATGACAAACTGCTGCGAAATGTCAGAACAACCTTCTTTTACCCTGGCAACACTTTTCCAGTTTTGTTCACACTCTTCTATTTCCCACCAGCGCCATTCAATAGCCACTCTAACCCCCTGGGTAGAAGAGCAAGAGAGCTGACCTTACTAGCCCCATGCATGTTTTCCCACCATGAGCAGCAAATTGTTTTTAAGACGTTTGAGATGAATCACAGAATACCAGGGTAGGAAGGGACCTCAGGAGGTCATCTAGTCCAAACCCCTGCTTAAAGCAGGACCAATCCCCAATTTTTGCCCAAGATCCCAAATGGCCCCCTCAAAGATTAAACTCACAATTCTGGCTTTAGCAGGCCAATGCTCAAACCACTGAGATATCCCTCCCCCCGCTAAGCAATCCTTATTGCTGCACCTCCAGGGCTGCTGTTTCTGGGGCTTCTGAAGAGCTTTCTCCTGGCTCCTCTACATGTGTAGGTGTAGATGCAGATGGAGGTGACTAAGAGGAGAGAGAAAAAAAAACCTAATGCACTATTCACTGAACAGCACTCAAGTCTGAAGTGGCTCAGCCTGCATTCACCTGCAGAACTAGGTGGAGGGGGCTGGAGAGGTGGCCGCTCTGAAAGGTTTGCTGCCAGCTCCCAGGTGGGTCACCTTCAGCCCTCCATTGGTGGATGTGATCGTTCCCCTCTTTTTGGTATTGGTGAGGCCTCATTCATCTGGAGTACTGTGTCCAATTTTGGGCCCCACACTACAAGAAGGATGTGGAAAAATTGGAAAGAGTCCAGCAGAGGACAACGAAAATGATTAGGGGGCTGGAGGGGACTGGGATTGTTTAGTCTGCAGAAGAGAAGAATGAGGCGGGATTTGATAGCTGTTTTGAACTACCTGAAAGGGGGTTCCAAAGAGGATGAATCTAGACTGTTCTCAGTGGTAGCAGATGACAGAACAAGGAGTAATGGTCTCAAGTTGCAGTGTGGGAGGTTTAGGTTGGATATTAGGAAAAACTTTTTCACTGGGAGGGTGGTGAAACACTGGAATGTGTTACCTAGGGAGGTGGTGGAATCTCCTTCCTCAGAGGTTTTTAAGGTCAGGCTTGACAAAGCCCTGGCTGGAATGATTTAGTGGGGGATTGGTCCTGCTTTGAGCAGGGGGTTGGACTAGATGACCTCCTGAGGTCCCTTCCAACCCTGATATTCCATGATTCTACGTTCCTCTGATCGAACCTCGTTTCATTACAACTCTATCTCAACAAGTTGGTGGAAGAAACTTTGGTACCAGATCCAGCTGATTCTTTACCCCCAAATGTTCATATTGCTGCTGCACCGCCATCACCACATTAACCCAAGAGAGCAAGAACCATTTGTGTGCCTGAACTTAAATGAAAAAAGAAATGGAGTACTTGTGGCACCTTAGAGACTAACCAATTTATTTGAGCATGAGCTTTCGTGAGCTACAGCTCACTTCATCAGATGCATACTGTGGAAACTGCAGCAGACTTTATATATACACAGAGAATATGAAACAATACCTCCTCCCACCCCACTGTCCTGCTGGTAATAGCTTATCTAAAGTAATCGTCAGGTTAGGCCATTTCCAGCACAAATCCAGGTTTTCTCACCCTCCACCCCCCCACACAAATTCACTCTCCTGCTGGTGATAGCCCATCCAAAGGGACAACTCTTTACACAATGTGCATGATAATGAAGTTAGGCCATTTCCTGCACAAATCCAGGTTCTCTCACTCCCTCACCCCCCTCCAAAATGGTTTAGCTAGTAAATTGCTATTCCACGGCAGAATAAGCCCTTGCAATTTAAGAGTCTGCTATAGTCCACCTGTGACTCTTAGGTTATATAGTGTTTATTGTTAGCCAGGTAAAATGATAATGTGTGTGTGTTTGGAAAGTTTTTTAAAGTAGGGTGGAGGAATGCAATGTCCTGCCACTTTAAATGTTTCAGCACTTGCCCTTCTCCACTGCAAAGCCTCACTTTATTGTTAGTTTCAGTTTTCAGTAAAGCTACTGCAGCACACATTTGTGTGTCCATTGGCTCCCTTTGTGTCTATCTCCTTCTCTGCTTGCTCCAGAAATATAACTCCCATGATCCGTGGTTTCTTGCTGGTTCTTAACCCTACCTGACTCTCACCTCCCCACCCCCATGGTTCCCAAATGCTGAGTCAGGAATCTGTTTCTGTTAGGCAGGATTCAGGACAGTGGAAGCCAGGGAGTTGATAACCCTCCTTCAAGATAGAAGATGGAAAATGCTCTAAGTGGCTCTCTAGCTGGGCAAAATGATGGATTTGGCTGGGGTTCACGTGGGTGTTTGGGTTCAAGGGCAGAAATGCCAGAGTGTTATAAAACAAACAAACAACAAAAGTTTGGTATGTGTCCCTGTGAATTGAAACCACTGAATTCCACACAGCTTTAGTTAGAAATGCAGGGGGTGATCTCACATTGTAGGGCTGTACTTGTTACAAAATGCCAAGCACCTTCATCCAAAGAGTCAGCTTTCTGTAAGTTGTTCCTGTACACTGAGCAATCCAGGACCCATACTCAAAGGTTCTTGTTTGGCTGTGAGCATGTGTCTGTAATTGAGTCAAGTAAGAGTGTCTTATGGTGTCTGCACAGTACAGAACACTCAGAAAAACACAGGTGATCATTCCAAGAGTACAGAAGGAAATCAGATCAAATGTCAAAATAATGAAGGCCATTGTGAGTTGGGAAGGAGAAATCACGTCACAACAACCAAATCTGTCCCATATATTAAATGGGAAAACCTTAGAGATGTCAAGGTATTAATGACCAGCATTTCTGCTCCTTTCACGCTAGATACTATCTTTATAAGGCAATCTGATCTTACTCTGGGAATATGGGGAGACAGTTTTAGAATTCAGGCAAGAAAGTGTGCAAACTAGAGAGGGCAGGACCCTCAAAGCAAGAGAAGGGAACAGTGCCAATCTGTGAATAAGAATGCAGGGAAAGTTATCCTGTGATATATGATCCCATGAAGCAAACTCCCCTCGCTATCACAAAGACAGAGATAGACCCTGATTAATAAGGTGTAAGCCATGCATTACACATAAGAGCTTCTCTTCTCCAGATGGTAATAAGCTTTGCTTGCATAAAGGGGAGCTTTTAGTTGGGTGGAATATTTTGCAGTGCTTCTGAGCAGCACCCTGAGGCTTTCAATAACTATAGCTCCTAATCAGAGGGGAAGGACCTGTGGAATGTGTAAATTGCATTTCACTTTGCTAGAATACATTTGGCTCAGAGTTACAGTGCTGAATAAAACTGACTGAAAGGGGTTTTAATCTAAGTTTCAGTACACAGACAATCTCAGTCCATACCACAGCATTTTATAGATTTCTTCATACTTCAAATACATATGGAAAGCTCGTGTGTCAATTTGGAAAGGTAAGAGGAATTGAGTGTGAGGCATCTCCGGTTTCTTTATTTTATCTCCTATATTGCCATTTTTGCAATGGCTTCAAAGTCCACTAACATTTTGCAAACACTCAAAGGGGTTGTGTGTGTCATATTTTCTTATTATCATTCAGTCCTAGAATACCAAGATGAAGAAAAGCCCAACTAATGCCTTGCTTTATCTTACAGTTCCGATTCCCTGCTCATCCAACAAATAATCCTCCATTAAGTAGGACTATGGTGGGGTTGTCAGTCTATGTGGCTCTGTCTATTTGCATATTTGTTTTGACATCATGTTGTTGTCACCATGTGACATTATTGTTGAAAAGGGAGAATGTTTTGTGGGGCAAGAAAATGTTTTGGGAGAGCAATGAGCATCTCGTGAGCATCCTGAGAGAATCTAGGAGATCGTGGGAAGAGCAGGATGGATTGATCCCATTGGTCATTACTAACTCTTTCCTCATATCCTGCTTCCCCTTTCAGCCAGAGACTTGTACACTGATTTGTCTGAGTGTATCACTTGTCTCAGCTGCATGAATACCAGAAAACCATTTTATCAGTTTCCAGCTACTTGGGCTCACTGAGGTGGGATTTCCAAAGGAGTTTATACGACTTAGGTGCTCTGCTCCCATTGTAACTTAATGGGATTTGGGCATCTAATTCCCATAGGCCCTTTGGAAAATCTCAGCCAGAATCCAAGCTGTGTTCATTCTTGCAGCAGCAACCAATGCCCAGAAGACCCTCAGACCATCTTGGTAGCTGGAGTCTTGGCTAGTAGGAGCTGCTTATGCAGAGAAATTTCATAGTGAAGTTGCTGGTTGGTGTAATGATGATTTTTATCTGAAAAGGATTGTTGGGTACTCAGCACTTCTCCCAATCAGCTCACTCATTTAAAAGCCTAGCCATGGGCTTGAGACAGACATTAGGCTCCTCATTTTAAAAGTCATGGTGAAAGCATAAGAGTAGAAGCAGTGAACAGTGCAAGGGTAGGCTCCTAGGGGTGGGAATCAATCAATCCCTGAAGGCTAATTTGGATTCTAGACACAAAAGCAAATGCCACTTCTAACCCAGCAATAGGGCCTCTTCCCTACCTATCCTTTCAGCTCCCATGCACCCACTCATTTTGCCTTAAAGGTCTTTGTGGGACCAGCGTCCTGACCCTCACTTCCTGGGACAAGGTGTTTCATCTTCAGGGGGCCACCAAGAGCCACTTGCCTTTCAAAATCCTGAAGAGGCTTGTCAGAAAAGAAATACAGGAAGCAACCTGAAAATCCCCAGTGCACAGAGGACAGTAGGAGCTGGGAAACCGTTCCATTCCTTCTGCCAGCACTGCTAACTAGGAAACCCTGGGAGCTCTTAGCAGCCATCCCCTACCTGAAATACCTCATAATCCCTAGGCAATGGCTGCCAGGGACCCCTTCGTTCTTGTGGTGAGGATTATAAGGTGTATATGACCCTAAGCAGTGGAAGCAGGCAGTGAGGGAGGAAAAGATCAGCCTGCATCCTACTTCCTTAGGTTTTGGGGGCAGTGGCCTTTTCCTGGTAGTTAACCCCCAAAACTCTGTTTTGGGCTAGTGCTCAGACAGCACCCATAGAGAAGTGAAAATGGAGGAGGTCCTCCAGAAGACCTCTGAAGTATGCTGGGGCTTGCCAGTCCAAGCATAGGGTAGGTGGAGAGTATAACCATGTAGTAATTACTCTAAAACTGCTACCATTGTGGTTGTCTACCAGCAGTTTGCAATGCTTGTGGTTTTTACACAACCATAAACAAAGGCTTGTGCCGTCTTGTGCCTTAAGGCCGCTGTTAGTCGACTTACTTATGTTAATTTAGGGCAGGTCCACACTTTACCGCGCCACTGTAGCACTTCCGTGACGAGGCTACTCCACCGACAGGAGAGCTGCTTCCGTCAGCGTAGTTAACCCCCCTCCATGGGAGCCGGTCGCTAGGTTGACAGGAGAGGCCCTGCCGTCGACAGTGCTGTCTACACCAAGGGTCAGATAAGGCAGCCTGAAAGGTTGAGAACCACTGATCTGTATATCCTGGGGCTTAGAGCACTCATCTGGTGGGAGGAGACCTGGATTCAAGTTCCTGCTCCAGAGTGGGGATTCAAACCTGGGGGCTGATTCGTCTGAATTTCTCTTTTTTTTTTATATCACAACAATTCACTGATAGACGAATCCAAGAAATGCACTGGCCAGCCTGAATCTGCTTTTGGGGGGTAAGGAGGCTAGAAGAGATTAAATCAACTCTAAAATGGAGCCCTGATTCTGAAGGGGCCCTCTAGGAAATACTCTGCTAGAATAAATAATAATTTTCATGTTAATCAAGGATATAATATATTCTCCAAAGTATTTTATGTTGTATCTGTTAAGTTGCAAGTCACTGCACAGCTTCTAGTATGACACTATGTCTTGCCATCCTTCCAGTTCTAATAGGATATTCAGAGCATTTTCCCATCTAGAAGTTGCAGTCTCAGTTTTAGCACTGTTTAAGCTATGTAAACCTCTGCAAATCTCTCTGGTAATGCATTCCTTTGTTATCTATTAAATAAAACTCTCACCAAGTTAATTGCTTCCTCTGGTTAGCATTTCACTTTTATTATCTCTTTGTAACAGGAAACTTCTCATTTGAAAAAGCAAATAAAATAGAAAAACCCTGAGATCTGGATTATTTTTAATATTATCTATAGCAATACATACTTGGTGTCAATAATTGGGTAAAAAGGACCTAATTGTTTATAGTTAATATGGACTCCCAACTTAATATCTCTTCTAGTGATAGAAATGGGAGTATTTCCAATTAAAAAATTCAGTGGGCATTGGGTCTAGCCTTTAGGTCCAGGTTTTTCCATGGAAAAGTGTGTTTTAAAGTAAACAAATGTTTACAAAGTGTCTGTTTCCCATGGAAAATGATTTTTGTTTGTTTTTGTTGAAGAGGGCAAAACCAAAGTATTTCATCCAAAGAATGAAATATTTAAATTAAGAACGGCAGCCATGGTACCTCAGGGAAGTTGCAGGTCAGTTGCCTCATGACTCCATTCCTCTGTGTTGGCTGGGATCCCTCAATGTATCACAGCTCCCATAATGCTCTCTTGCCAGGGATTTCAGGATGCCCCCCCTCTATTCTTTACAATAAGAGAGACCATGGTGCATCATGGGAAATGTATTTATTGGTTTACCAGCACAGAACCCAGTGAAGTGAATAGCTGGGGGCTCAGTGACAGTGAATGCAAACGAAGTACGTTCAGACTAACAAGAGAAATGATCGCAGTTGGTAGTGACATGCTCCTATCTTGCAAGAGGAGTGATGTATTCAAGTTTGGTTTTTGCCAATGCCCTCTTTGGCTTCACAATTCTTTGTGATGAAAAAGTGTCAACAACAAAAGTGATGGGGTGTCAGATTTCTGTGGAGAAGAGTTAACTTTGGGACTTCAATGGGTGACCTCCCTGAAAATGAGGGACATTAGAGAGGCATGAAACAAACCAATTAACATTGCTGATCCTGTCCCCTTCTTCTGGGAGTCCAATCAATTGTGTGTGTGACCAGAGAGCTCAGTTCTCCACATCATCTCCTTTTACACATAATCTTCATGATTCTGTCCTTCCCAGTTCTGGTTGCAATAGTGGTATTGTCAAACTCCAGTCCATTCAACTATTGTCACTTCTCATTTTCCTTAAAAGAAACCCTTCCCACTTTACTGTTTGTGAGCATGGGGGAGAAGGCTGGCACTTGCTCAGAAACTTTTTATTGCCATTTTATTCACACTGCAAAACCTCTCACTGTTTCCAATATTGCCAATCCAAGAATTCAAAATTCATGCAAAAGGCCCCCCAAAATGTCACAAGTTTGGTTTAAAAAAATGATTTTTAAATTAATCCCTATAGGGTTCTCTTTACTTACTTCTGGGTTGAGCTTTTCGGGTTTACTCAAATGTTTTCTTTGCAGCCATGAAGGTTAGAAACCGTCTTTTAAAAAGTGAAAGCTGAGATTCTTGCAAATTCACATGAATCCAGCACCTAGGGCTTTGAGGAAAAAGCACCAAATATCACTAGATTAGCGAACAAAGATTTGGCAAGAGTGCCTCAGCTTATGTCTTCACTACCCACCGGATCGGCGGGAAGCGGTCGATCCAGCGGGGTTCGATTTATCACGTTTAGTCTAGACGTGATAAATCGACCCCCGAGAGCTCTCCCATCAACTCCTGTACTCCAGCGCCGTGAGAGGCGCTAGCAGAGTCGATGCGGGAGCAGCAGCAGTCGACTCACCGCGGTGAAGACACCAGAGTAAGTCAATCTAAGTACGTAGTTATTCACATAGCTGAAGTTGTGTAACTTAGATCGATTCCTCCCCCCCCGCCCCATAGTGTAGGCCAAGGCTCAGTGTTTATGTGGCTCCCAGTAGGGGTGGGGATACAATTCTGATCCACCCTCATTTCCTTTAAGTCTTCCTGATAAAAATAGGAGGGGGTGTTGGTTTTTGCACTTGCTTTGTGCTGGCTATTTACTTCATGAGGCACCTAAGTAGCTTACAGTCAGGGCTTCCAGGTACCAATGAGCTTCCCATCTTGAGTCACCTGACTCAACCCCTAAGTCCCTTTGTATAAATTTAGGCCAAGTAGACACCATTACCCAAAGAGCTCTGTCTTTTACTAGTGGGATCTCTGTCTTCACAGCCTAATAACTGGAACTTTTACATCTCAAAACTCCCTTATCTCTAAGGGGAAGTTTTCAGAAATGCTTAAGGGGTTTAGGGTCATAAATCCCATTGGATTTCAGGGGAGCTTGTGCTCTAATATCTTACATGCTTTTAAAAATCTCCCCTTAAAGAGGGAAGCAGTCACATTAAATAGCCCGTAAAAGGGTATACAGGCCCTTCAAGGCTTATTCAAGGGACCCTCACAGGGCTAGCCCCATGTCATTCCATGTCTGAGTGCAAGAATTCCTGTCTGGCAGGGAGTGAGGCAGTCACTGAGTGGGACAGAGGATCTCGGGGAAGCAATCTGGGATTTGTAATGAAGCCCATTCTGTTGGCCTTAGCTTTAGAGACTGCAGTCAAAATTCCATGATCAGGATGTGCTGAACTCCCCTATCTTCTCACCAGTGAGGAGACAAGCCGATCATCTGGTAGTCCTGAGAGGGCCTCTCTCCGAAGCCCTGGAGAGCAGAGCAGGCTGGGATAGGTGGCCCATCAAGCAACCACTTTGTAATCGTGGATTTCAAGTCACAATCTGGTCTCTGCTGCTGACGCAGCATAACTGCATGCTGCTCCTTAGCCTTGGCAGATTGTAAGATAAAGAAGAGATGTTCAAAGACACTTAACTGCCATTTGCGCTTAAGAGCTATTGAGATTCAAGGGGAGCTGGGCACTTAATTGCCAATGGTGCATCTGAAAAATCTCCCCCTAAACCTAGACCCTACTGAATGAAGCCTCCCCACATCCCAGTGGAGTTTACTCTGCCCATCTTACAGTGATTGATGTGAAGAGCTAGTCTCTATAGGGAGATTTACCTGCAGATCTATACTGATATCATAGCACTGTAGTTATACCAGTGTAAGTCTTACTCCTGAATGAGTGCCTTTTTCTGGTAGAGCGAATGTCCCTTTAGAAGCTGTGCAAGCTATATCAAAAAAGGGAGCTCATTCCAGAAGAGGGGTGTTCACACAGGGAGTTATGCTGGTAGCACTATAATTAGAATGATCCAGTTCTGTTGCTAAGTTTCCCCATGAAGACAAGTCCAAGGTGATTTGTGCAACATCACACAGAAAATCCATCCCAGAGCTGAGATTGGAATCCACGTCACTGGACTCCGACTAAAAAGAAGAAAAAAAATCCCTATCAAAGAGAGATTGAGAATCTGTAAAACCCACAATCCAACAGAAAAACAAAAACAACCCCTTATGGACGCAGGACTTTCAGGTTAATAGGGCACTGGAGATTGTGATTTATGACAGTTTAAAAAAAAAAAGGAACAGGATTTCCTTTCATTCTTTTCTAAAATGGTTAATATTTTGAATTTACACCATCCTCGCTTTTTCACATCAGCTTTTGCTGCGGAAACAGCTGAATTATGTAGAAAGTGCCATGCTAAAGAAGAACAGCTGCAGTAGACAAGATGAGAAACTCTGCTGTAGCCTGAAATACATATTGGTAATGAAAAGATAAATGATTATGAATGATCCTAGCGATAACTATTTTGCTTTGCTTCACAATAAAAGTTCCACGGTGAAAGTATTTAGCTGGGTAATAGAAAATGTATGTCAAGTCTCAAGGATATTGAATTCTTATAGCTTAAACAAATATGTATTCGTTGGGAACTAAGGTCATTCAGGGGAAAACCTTGATGGTAAAGAAACTTAATTTAATAGCTTTTTCTCCATTCAAGCCATGCACTCACATGTACTGTCATTAATCTAACTGGTGGCAATTCAGCTAATCCTATTTTAGACATACACATCTATTTTCCTCTACCTCCATTTCCAGAAGATGTTTTAACACCATATTTCAGAAAAACCATCCCAATGTGAAGTTATACTGATCATTGTCATGAGAGCAAGGACAAAGGATTTTTGAAACAGAGTCCACGGTACGATTTTTAGACTATATCTGGGACACTTCTTTAGGCATTAGTACCACTTAAACCTATTTCGACCTCAGCTGTACATACCAGCCTCCTATCTCCCATTCATTTGTGTTCGTTCATACCCCACTGAAACAGAAGCTGCTCCCAATTTCACGTCAAAAGTAGAGTTGCTGGAAGTTTTTTCATTGAAACTCCCCTCCCATTCCCACCAAAACGAAAAAAAAATCATTTTAACCAAAATGTTTGTCATGGCTGAAACAGTCTAGGTTTGTCAAAACATCGGAAAACTGAAATTTAGTGGGTTTTTTTTAACTACAATTAGTGTTTTTTGTAGGGCTGTCAAGCGATTAAAAAAATTAATCATGCTGTTAATAGAATACCATGTATTTAAATATTTTTGAATGTTTTCCACATTTTCAAATATATTGATTTCATTTTCAGCACAGAATACAAAGTGCACAAGGCTCACTTTATATTTATTTTTTATTATAAATATTTACACTGTAAAAGTAAAAGGTTGAATTTTCTTTTTTGCTAGTTTGAGTTCTATGGTTTCTGCATCGGAGTGTTGCTCTGTTAAGACTACTGAAAGCATGCACCACACCATGTCCCTCTCAGATTTTGGAAGGTACTTTGGATTCTTAAGCCTTGGGTCCAGTGCTGTAGCTATATTTAAAAACCGCACATTGGTACCTTCATTGCATTTTGAATCTGCATTGAAAGTGTTCTTAAAATGAACAACATGCTCGGTTATCATCTGAGATGGCTATAATATGAAATATATGGCAGAATGCAGGCAAAACACAGAGCAGGAGACATGGAATTCTCACCAAAGGAGTTAATTAAGTTTGTGACTGAACGCATTATTTTTTTAAAAGAGCATTATCAGCATGGAGGCCTGTCCTCTGGAATGGTGGCCAAAGCATTAAAGGGCATATGAATGTTTAGTATATCTGGCACGTAAACACCTTGCAATGCCAACTACAAAAGTGCCATGTGAACGCCTGTTCTTACTTTCAGGTGACATTGTAAATAAGAAGCGGGCAGCATTATCTCCCATAAATGTAAACAAACTTTTTGCGATTGGCTGAACAAGTAGTAAGACTGAGTGGACTTGTAGACTCTAAAGTTTTACATTGTTTTATTTTTGAGTGCAGTTCTGTAACAAAAAAAATCTACATTTGTAAGTTGCACTTTCATGATAAAGAGATTGCACTACAGAACTTGCATGAGGTGAATTGAAAAATACTATTTCTTTTGTTTCTCATTTTTACGGTGCAAATATTTGTAATAAAATATATAAAGTGAGCACTGTACACTTTGTATTCTGTGTTGTAACTGAAATCAATATATTTGAAAATGTAGAAAAACATCTAAAATATTATATACATTTCAATTGGTATTCTATTGTTTAACAGTGAGATTAAAACCACGATTAATCATGATTATTTTTTTAATCACAATTAATTTTGAGTTAATTGTGTGAGATAACTGTGATTAATCGACAGCCCTAGTTTAGGTAACATTCATTAATATTTTACTAAAGAAAATCCAGTCTGGAGTTTTAGGGTTGTTTGTTCTGTTTTTGTCATCAATAAACTGGACATAGTCATGGGAAGTTTTCGAAACCTTTTTCCCTATATTTCCCAAGAAAACCAATTAGCGTTTCACTGGCTCTAATCACAAGCCTGTGGCTTTAGAGCAATAAAAGGTACACCACAGGTTACAATGCACAGTGCAGGAACATAGGCAGCAATCGCTGGCTAGGGCCCTTACAGTGAATTTTTTGGATGAATTGTTTTATTTATTGAAAAATGCAGTTTTGGTTAACCTGAAACTACTCCCCAGTTCGATATACTATGAGTTTCATGTGGGCACACATTTAAGGGACAGAGTGAGTATAGGCACGTATAAACTTTACCCAGCACTTGCCTGAGATTTGGAGTGCCCAGGTTTGAGTCCCCACCTGAGAAGCCTTATCCAACCAGCTTGAGTTATAGTTTCATTTCCTAAAGTCAGAACTCAGAGTAGGGCTCTGGGTGGGGATTCAAGCCATAGAGTTTTATTTCTTTTAGAAAAGGACAGCTGGACAGATTGAACCCAAGCTACTGCAGAACTGCCCCCCGGGCAGAGGGTTAATATAAGGCATGCCATCTCCTGGGAGCTGAGAATCTGTAGCATTGTTTATAAATTACCCAGTTCAATAAAGCTGTTGCTATGGGCTGCGCAGGGCTTCCTGAGTCCAGCTCATCTGGTGCCCACCTCCTCTTGCACCCTTTGGGCAGAATGACGGCTGGAACTTGCTAGGCAATGCAGGTGCACGCCTCCCTCAAACAGCAGTTTTCTGGCTCTAGATTTATGACCACACAGCTGAGTTGAACAGGCAACAACTGAAGTTCTATCGGTTATGAATAAGAATGATAGAGATACACGTATTGTGACTATCTTGATTTGCTTCCTTGGTGACTGCACTGAAAAGGTCCTATCATGCTCGGGCTGCCAAGGTGACATAAGATGTTCCTGATATCATATGAGGAAGTGGAGTTTCCTCTCCCTGCACCACTGTGCATGAATGTGGCTCAGTGACAAAGCCAGTGACGGTAGCCAAGTGGTATTACCTAGGTAGGTATAAAGATGCAGTAGCACGTGACCAGGTAATCGCTTGGACTGGGATGTCTGCAGCAACTAGGCTCTGGGGTGAAACAAGGGACCGAAGTTTAAGATTATTTATGGATTTTAGCCACTAAATTAACCTCCTTCAGAGGCTGCATCTTTTTAATGACAGTCTAAGGTAACACAGCAGATACAATCACATGCATATATGGTCAATTAAAATAAGCCATTAGATCTAGACACATTCTAATCACATAATTAGCGGATCCCCTAATCCAACTAAGCTTACACAACCAACTCACATAATTAAGAGATTTTTATCACTCAAACAGAACATTATCACAGGATAGTGGTCTTTTCTCACCAGATAAATACCAAGACCCAACCAAAACAGCCAATGTTATAGATCCAGAAGTGATCTAGAACTATATCTAAAAGTCTACACGTATACACAGACAGAGGTTTGTTTTCAAAGTGGGCGATATTAAACCTATGATAGTGTCTCAAATTTTTGATGTCAGTGGGCCAAATGCCTCCTCTGGTAGACCCAAATAAGTCAGTGAGGTGACACAAGATAGTTTGTATTTGCTTGCAGCAAGTTGTTGGTTGGCTACTATAAGCATATGCTACCACTGTGACTCACCGTCTACTGCTTTACTCTCAGCCACATTTCCAGCGCTCATACTCATAGCAAGTAGCACCTCACTCTGCTAGAAGCTTCAAAAGCTGCTCCACATTTCGCTGACTGCAGCCAGAAGCTGTGTTACCACAACCCGGTGTGCCCTACTCCTCCCTCCCAGCTGCCCAGGCATGCCTCATCTCACTGCAAACCTGCACCCACAGAGTCCTCTGCTCTGATCAGACCCATCCCAAGTCAGGGCAATAGTGGGATTCTCCAGTGTCCCTTGGATCAGTACTGCCAACCCCAAATGTTCAAAAAATCCCAAATCGGGCCTCAAAATGCCATGAGATTTTTTTCCCCTACTACATTTTGGACTTTTTTAAAGTTTTATTTATTTATTTTGGGGTGTTGTGAGCCTATAGTGTATGCTTGGAGCATGTTTGCAGGCATTTCTCTAACCCATGAGTGCCAGCAGGTTATTCCCTGGTGGGTCAGGACAATGCTGGCAACATAGAAATAGGCAGGTGGTGAAAGAGGAAGCCACACATGTAAAATTAACACTGATACAGCTACAAGCGTTTTCCACCCATTTTACTTCTGGGCCCAAACCCTAACTGTTCTCTGTGCTCCGTGTATCTCACGTGTGATTAAGGGCTTTGTTCCTTTCAGGAACCCAATGTTCACATTTTTAAAGGGAGGCAGAGCCCAGCCTGTGCCCAAATTCTCCCTGGCTCAGTACCTTCTTTTCCGAGGGTCTGTATTGTTCTCCAGTGCTCTGTTCTACCCTGCTGAGGGGCTCCACTTCATCCCTCCTAGCACGCTGGAGGAGACAGCAACACAAGCCCTGCAGAGTAAGCGGGGCGTGATTTATAGAGGCCGCAGACTCCTCCCACTCCCAGCGGCTACTGCTAGGATTAGTGGTTAATTAGAGACAGAAGGACCACACCGGAGTTCTAATTTCCACTCCCGATAGCTGCTGTTCCTCAGGCTTAGTCAACACCTACAATTTAGACTGGCGTGTGTAGGTCAGTCAGGGGAGTTATCAAACCACACCCCTGGCTGGCATGGCTATCCGACAAACAGACAGATACAGTGACAACATTCAGAGAGCTAGTGTTTCGACAGCAAAAGAAAAACTCCTTTTCTCCTCATAGGCGTGGAGCAATGAAAAGATCATTTTTAGAAGAAAGTACATTTCTCTTGTTGTGAATGGGTTAAGTATAGCAGGGACCAAAATAGATGGCAGCAATCCCAAGTCAATGCAAGTGGATGCAAATGGTTACCTCAGACAGCACCAGGGTTCCACAAGGAGGGACGGCAGAGAACTTGCCCAAACATTTTTTCATTGCAATAAATAAGTAAGCTTTTCCTCTTCTCTCTTTGTTAAAAGTAGTCATATAATTTTTATTCTAGTAAGTTATGGAGACTTATTTACATCCCCCCGAAACTGAATCAAAGTGGGCTGTCACCTGGTGATAATACAATTTAAAGCTCCAGGGCTCTGTTCAACACAAAGGGAAATAAATGGGCCACTGATAAATATGAACTGCTCAGAAAGATCCACAAAAGCCATGAATCCTCAGAGGGAAAAAGGAGGCCAGGCAAATATCATTTTTCAGCATTTCAAAGTCACTCATGAGTTTTAATCTTGCTGAGCACAAAAAAAGGGAGTATGGCCTGGCAAGGGAGCTGGGGTGACAGAGTGGCATTCCGGGTCACTGCTTGAGTCCTGTCTATTCCCTTCATACCTGGTTACACAGTGGGAAGGGCTTTTAGTGAGGACAGCATGTGGGAATCACAGCAAGGAGTGGAAAGAGACAAAGGGCAATGTTTTCTAAAGCACCTAAGGGTATGTCTACACTGCAGTTTGACACCCGCAGCTGGCCCCTGCCAGCTGACTTGGGCTAAGGGTCTGTTTCATTGCTGTGTAGATGCTCAGGCTTGGGCTGCAGTCCAGGCTCTGAGACCTTCTCACCTTGCAGGGTTTTAGAGCCAGGGCTCCAGCCTGAGCCTGAACATCTACACTGCAATTAAACAGCCCCTTAGCCTGAATCAGCTGGTAGGGCCAGCCATGGGTTTCTAACTGCAGTGTAGACATGCCCTAAATAAGTTAGGTGGCTTGGCCCAGATCCTCAAAGATATTTACGTGCCTGACACCCACAGGAGTTAGATACCTAAAGAGCTTTGAGGATCTGGGCTTTGAAGTGCCATTGGTCACTAAAGTGCTTTTGATAATTTTATCCAAAAGCCAAAAAAAAAAAGACAAAGAACAGCTAATAAAAGCTGTTATTTCCGGGACTTTGGTTCAAGTTTAATGTGGAGCATTCAAAACTGAAAGGCTTTAGGCCCCAATCCTGCAAAGTACAATGGGTAGGCAGATTCCTGCACCTACACGGAGTCTTACTGACATCGTGCTGGCACAGGTGTCTGCCCACAGGGAGTAACATGTAGGATCAGGGCCTTATTCTGCTGTCTTTGAGAAGTAGGGACAGCTGGGCATGGGAGGCTGAGGGGGCCATAAAGATCCGAGGAAACCATAGTCATAATTATCATAGAGGTCTTACAAGCTTGGGGGGAACCAGCCATGAAATGTAAACTGAACCCCCATATTACAGTTTAGTTCACATCCCTTTCCTTGGGGCCGGCTTTAACAATAGGAAGATGCAGAAACAAAAGCAAAACAACTCAGAGTAGATGGTAACAACCACCAGCCACCATGGTGGGGATCATCCAAACTACTTATTGGGGGCCTTCATGGCTGGATCCTTTGGCAGTAGCTTTCCCTAACTTACCAGAGATGAGGAGAGAGCTAGGAGCCCTCCTTGTTAGAGTCCAAATCCCACACGCTAGGAAAGAGCTGACTTGGAAAGTTTAGTCTAGGCTGAATCCCACTGGTGCGGTGGTGAATTGGAGCCTGTGTTTTGCTGTGGCTTGCTATGCAGAGAGGAATATGGAGCAGAGCGAATTGCACAGGTTCCATGCTGAGTTACAAGAGTTGGAACATGGTAAGTGAAGAGAATCAAGTCACAGTAAGATTTCCTTTCTTTAACTGTGCACTGACTGACAGATGTTGTCAAGAAGAGCTCACAGATCTAAGTAGCTGACAGGTCTTTCCCAGCAGTTTCCCCAGCTGTCAGTAGATGGTAGAAGTCTCTCCAGGAGGAGAGATCTGTTACTATAAAACTGTTCTGACCCTGACTCTCCATAAGGGCCGAGCTGTCCCCAGATCTAGCAGAAAGCGGCTGCCACAAGGAGCCCATTCTGTCTCTGGCATCCTCAGCTGCTTGGTCTAGGTGGAGCTGGAGCAGCACGAAAGCAGCAGGATCAGGTTTAGTGGAGCTCCACGCCTGGGAGGCAGGAGACTCCATGCCTCTACGCCTGTCTTCAGACTGACTATCAAATCAGTCCTGCCCTTGTCTTCTTTGGCTGTTTATTGCAGGACTGCTGCTGTCTCCTCCATCTCTTTTTAAGGGATTTTTCCCCTGAAGAACTTTGTTAGTGGTTTTGGGTGGGATGTTCAAAAGCAGTCAATGTGGCCAAAATCTGCTCCAATTAAAGTCAATGGGAATTGTTCCTAGGTTCATAGATATTAAGGCTAGATGGGATCTAATCTGACATCCTGAGTAACACAAGCCTGTAATGTTACCCAGTAATTCTTGCATCAAGCCCATAACTTCTGGCTGAGATGGAGCAGATCTCTGAGAAATCATCCAGTCTTGGTTTGAAGACTTCAAATGATAGAGAATTTGCCAAACTGAGGAAGAGAAGCCAGCCATCATGGGCTGAGTGAGGGCCATTCCCCTGTCTCCTGACATAGATCCCTCTACTTCTTGCCTTCAAAGCTAGCGCTCCGCTCCTTGAACCACTTTCCCATTCTCATTCCTCTTTCTACTGATCTCAACAGGAGCAGAATTCAAGCAATGCTGCACGCTTTCGATAATGAAGAATATGGGCCTGCCTTGCCCAGCATTGCTTTTTAATAAAGCCATGTGCTGAAATATTATTGCTGATGAAGTGGGTTTTAGCCCACAAAAGTTTATGCCCAAATAAATATGTTAGTCTCTAAGGTGCCACAAGTACTCCTCGTTCTTATTTCATGTTCAGATTGTTTTGCAGCTTGCTCTACCTGGCAATGGATAGCTGTATTTTTCCCGAATGCTTATGCAGTGATCTTCACTTTTTCTTTCCAATTGACTCTATCTTTGTATCTGACCGAGTTCTTTATTCTCATGTGCTTCTTTTAGCCCCCAATAGGATGAGAATCCCTTTAGCAATTGACTTGTGATTCCTTCTCAAGAGTTGTACAAAAATCTGTTAGCCTGGGCAGACCGGCACTAATTCTGCTATCAGAGTTCTGATACGGATCTTATCTGCCTAGCTTAATCAGTGAGTAAAGGGACTGTAAACTTCAGATTTCAATGAGTGGAGAACTATTTCTATAGTATTTGTTTTTCTTATCTTTCCCTTATCTAACAGAGCATCTGCCATTTCAAGGATTATTTGATTATGATGATTTTGCTGCAACTCAACATGTGGCAAACCTTGAAAAAGAAGCTGAAGTTTCATCTGAGAAAGTTGAAGCAGTGTGTGAAATACAGACACTCTCTCAGCCCCATTCTACATTTCAATAAAACCAGGCTAAGAGGTTTGGTGCAAACCACGTATCAAGCTGCTGAAATCTGTTGACTGCAGGGCAGGCTTTTTGCAGACTCTTCCCTATAGATTTGTCATACTTTGGCATACCATGTGCTTCAGAGATAGCGCACGAGCCCCACTGCCAAAGAGTCTCTTATAATAATATAACCAATTTGGTTCATCCCAAAGTATCACAGACGGGTTCGTGACTGACAACAGTCTATGCATGCACTGAAAAGACCATCAAATGGGTTACAATCTCTCAAAGAGGTATATATCTGTGCATCCAGCAGTGCATGGATAATGGGGTTTAGCAGCCAAATGTCCAGGTGAATGGAGGAAACTAGAAGACAGGGGGCGGGGGGGAATAGCATTTGATTGTTTGTGGGGTTTCTTTACAAAATTACATTGCACAGAGGCCACTGAAAGCCATCAGGTGGGCACTACTTTCAGGCACTTTTAAGTGTTATTGCTGTTGTCAGTAGGCACTCAGTAGAAGACTGGCTGGGACCAGAAGATATCAGGGTTGGTCAAGATGAAAGGCTTTGATCCAAGAATCTGTTCCATTAAACTCTGTTCCATTTGGAACCTGGACTTTTCCCTGCATTCTGCTCTGCAAGCACATCTGTCTCATTTAAAATCGCCCATTCAGCTTAACCCTCTCCATTTCTCGTAACATTATAGTTGGAGCTGTCACTGTCAACTTTTTTGTGTAACCTAACAGTGATGCCTGTTTGTACAATTGGTCTGGAATAGCTAGTACAAACTACATCTCTAACTAAAGAGGGGCAGGCAACGCCATACTTGGAGAGTGTCCATATTCTGTAGTAACTATTTATATTCTTATTCGTATTATGAGAGCACCTGGAGGTCCTCAGTGATATCAGGCCCCCCTTTAAGCCAGGGGCTGTATGACCACCTAGTGAGAGAAGGTCCCTGCCCCAAAGATCTTACAACCTTAAGACAGAAGACAAAGGATGGAGGGAAAAACCGCTATAGAGGCAAAATGACATGCCCCAGGTCACTGAGCAGATCTGTGGCAGAGTTGGGAAGAGAAGCCCATGTCCTATGTAACAAGCCATCCGTCCCTTCTAATTTTACCTGAATCTTTGCAGTGAGAAGAGACACTACAGCTGTAGATTTAGATTAGAGATGAGCCCTTACATGTGATGTTCAGACAGCCCAGAGTTTGGGGGGTTACAGAGGTGAGATTTTGGTTCAGGGTCTGTGCAGCACCTTTCATGTATAAGATCAGAAGCAAGAGGAAAAGCAATAGCAATAGTTAGGACTAAATGCAAACCTTTCAGTTCACAGGTAATTTGAATAACCCTGTTTGTATTCCTTTTTTCTCACCTTCCTTCACACACTCCACTTGTCACTGTGAAAGCTGGAACCAGTCAATTGGATTTGCCCATATTTGTGTTTCCTCCATTTTTATTAGTAGCCACACATCATTTCTAATTTCATCACAGGACAATGGTTTGGTCACAAAGGTAAGACTATGTTCATTACAAAATGGCATGCTAATGGAGTGTGCTACAGAAATACATTCAAATGCTGAGAACTTAAATACTGAAATACTGGCTCCAGGCCAAAAATAAATAAGAGAGCCCTTGCTAGGCCTGCATGAGAAGTGACCCGAGGAGGAGAGGAGAGAGAGGAGACGGTTGGATGCAGAAGCTGCAGGATGCACATTGTTTTTTAGTGGGTATCTGAGGGATGCTAATTAACGTATAATGCAGGGGAGGAGAGAGAAGGTGACACAGACAATTCAAGATTTGCAGACATCTGCCAAACAAAAGGTCCTGGAGGGTGGACTGCCAGAAGAGGAGGATGATCCATGGAAGAATGTGACCACAAGGGCAAGGCAGAAGAAGAGATCAGTTAGTGGTGGTGAAATCAAGTTGTGGAACAGGCTTTCTGCACTGAGGAGCAAGGAGGAGAAACAGGCAGAAGATGCGGTGGCAAAGAAGGAAAGCCAGTCCCACCAGAAGAGAGACAGAGCTGTCAGGTATAGACAGAGGCCAGAGCCTATAGGGAAACAAAAGGGATGATGTACAGGGGAATGAGAGAAAGAACATAAACCAGATTCACAGCAATACCAGGAAGAGACAGGTTTATGTGATTGGGGGCTCCATACTCAGAAGAATTGACAAGACTGTCACTAGACCTGATCCAGGGTGTGCCAGGAGCAAGGTTGCAAGATGTGGACATGAGGCTGAAGACCCTTGTGATGGGTGTGGGGAAAAATCCTGTGTTCTGCTGCATGTTGGGAAGAATTACATTACATCCCCATGGAATGGATCAAGGATGACTATGCTTGGCTGGGTAAGATGCTTAAAGTGGAAGCTCAGGTGATTTTCAGCAGCATACTTTCAGTCCCTGGAGAAAGAGGGTGAAGGCATGACAAGATAATGAAGGTAAGCATCGGGCTCATGGATTGGTGCTATGAGGAAGGTTTTTGGATGATGAACCATTGGAAGACATTTACGGAAAGAAGACTCTTCTTGACTGATGGACTCCACTTGAGTACCTAGGGCAGGGGTCTCAAACTCAAATGACCACGAGGGCCACAGGAGGACTAGTGCATTGGCCCAAGGGACGCATCACTGACACCCCTCCCTTGCTGCCCCGGCCCCACCCCCACTCCACCCCTCCCTTGAGGCCCTGCCCTTGCCCTGCCTCTTCCCATCCCTTCCCTGCCCCCATTCCAACCCCTTCCCCAAAGTCCCCACCCCAACTCTGCCCCTGCCCTGCCCCCAGGGGGGCAAGAGGGGTGCAGAGTGTGGCAGGGGCTCAGGGCAGGGAGTTGAGGTGTGGAATGGGGTCGGGGTGCAGGGTGCGGCAGGGGGCTCAGGGCAGGGAGTTGGAGTGTGGGGTGCAGGAGGCATGAGGGGTGCGGCAGGGGATCAGGGTGCATGGAGTGGTAGGAAGCTCAGGGCAGGGGGTTGGGGTGCAGGAGGGGTGCGGGGTGTAGCAGGGGGCTCAGGGCAGGAAGTTGGGTGCAGGAGGGGTGCGGCATGTGGCAGGGGGCTCAGAACAGGGGGATCAGGGTGCAGAAGGGGTGGGATGCAGCAGGAGGCTCATGGCAGGGGGTTGGGGTGCAGGGTGCAGCATGGGACTCAAGGCAGGGGGTTGCGGTGGAGGAGGTGTGTGGGATGTGGCAGGGGCCTCAGGGCAGGGAGTTAGGGTGTGGGGCGCAGGAGGGGTGCAGGGTGCAGCAGGGGGCTCAAGGCAGGGAGTTGGGGTGTGGCAGGGTGTCACGGTGCAGGGTGCGGCAGGGGGCTCAGGGCAGGGAATTAGGGTGTGGCAGGGGGTTGGGGTGCAGGGTGCAGCAGGGGGCTCAGGGCAGGGGATTGGGGTGAAGGAGAGGTGCAGGGTGCAGCAGGGGGCTCAGGGCAGGGTGCGGCAGGGGGTTCAAGTGTGGCAGGGGGTCAGGGTGCAGGGTGCAGCAGGGGGCTTAGGGCATGGGGTTGGGTGCAGGAGGGGTGCGGTCTCCGGCCCAGCATCGCTTACCTTGGCACTTGGGAACTTGGTGGTCCGCAGGAAATAGCCCCGTGGGCCGCGTGTTTGAGACCCCTGACCTAGGGTATTAATCTTCTAGGATCAAGGTTGACACGACTGATAAGAAGGGCTTTAAACTGGGAAATGAGGGAAGAAGTTTGGGAGAAACGTGAAATCTCCACACCTCGCTTCAATGCACAGGAGCAGGAAAATCAGCTAGATGAAGATACAGTGAGAGATAATGCAACACCACAAGGTAGAAACCTGAATGAGGTATGGCCCCAAAACTAAACAAACACTTTGCCTTCTTTTTCAATTATGATGATAATATGGAACATGGCCATGAAGGCCATGGCTGAGATGGAAATTACCACACCTGAGGAGGAAGAAAAATGTAAAGAGCTTAATGTGCTCAGTCAGGGGCCTGGATAATTTCCATCCCAGAATACTGAAAGAAAACTGGCACGTGATGAGATTGCTACTCTCCTAGAAAGGATTTTAAATAAATCTATTTAGGGGTAATACCATCTGACTGGAGAATAGGTAATGTTGTGCCTATGATTATGAAAGGGAAAAAAGTGATCCAGGCAATGACAGACATGAGTAGTTTGCAAGGTTTTAGAATAAATTGTGAAGGAACAAATAATTAAATTCAGAGAGGCAAATGGTAAAGGGGCTGTAATGCAACATGGGTTTACCAAAGGTAGATCATGCCAGACTAACCTGATCTCCTTCTCTGAGAAAATAATGGATTTTTTTAGGTAAGGGAAGTAATTGGACTTCAGTAAAGCCTTTGACATGGTACCACATGGGAGATTATTAGTTAAATTAGAGAAGATGGGGATCAGTACAAGCATTGCAAGACGGATAAGCAATTAGCTAAAGGGGAGAAGGCAACCAGTTGTGCTGAAAGATGAACCATCGGCCTGAAGGGAGGTTACTAGTGGAGTTCCTCAAGATGGAGATCCTCAAGATCAGTCTTGAGTCCAATCTTATTCAATATTTTTATTAAGGACCTTGGAACCAAACGTGGGAGTGCGCTAATGAAATTTGCTGATGATGCAAAGTTGAGAGGCATTGTCAATACAGAGGAGGACCAGAATATGGTACAGGAAGATCTGGATGACCTTGCAGACTGGAGTGACTGAAATGGGATGAAATTCAATAGTACAAAGTGCAAGGTCATGCACTTAGGGTCTAATAAGAATTTCTGCTACATGTTGGGGGGCTCATTAGTGTAGGGAATGGGGCATGGGCAGTCATGCCTAATGGTTAGACTCGGAAACCTTGAACTGAAGCTGGGGTCAGAGTCAGATGCCAAGCCGGAGGTCAGGGCCGGAGTCAGTTTCAGACAAGGGCATAGGAACAGGGACCTGGAGTGAAGCAGGGAAGCAGGAACTTGGAACAGACAGGCATCTGGGACAGGAACCAGGAACAGCCTGGGAGGTAGGACACAGGAGTCAGGCAAATAGGCAGGTTCTGTAAGAATTCCTCTAGTTGTGAGACAACTCCCTGAGCCTCCTTCTGGTTTAAGTAAAGCTAGACATTTCCCTCAGTCTGGAGTTTTGTGGGCAGGCCTCTTTGTGAGCTAGAGCTTCTCTGGACCCATTATCCAGCTTTCAGGTGAGCAGTGGATTGAGCAATACCTGGAGACCAGGGTCCAAGGCCTGTGATCCCTCCCAATCAGTTGGCAGTGATGGAGGAGGAGAGAGACCTGGGTGCGTGGGTCAGTCACAGGATGACTATGAGCCACCAATGCAACATGCTGTGAAAAAGGTTGACGTGACTCTAGGAAGTACTAAGGGATGCATGTCCAGTAGAGAGGGAAGTATTAATGTCATTATAGAAGGTTCTGGTAAAAAACTCATTTTGTGTACAATTCCGGTCAGATTAATTTAAACTGGAACCAATTCAGAGAAGAGCTACTGGGGAGAACAGGGGAATGGAGGGCTTATTTTATGAGAGGAGACTGGAAGAGGTTGGCTTGTTCAATCTTGCAAAGAAGAAGGCTGAGAGGGGATCTGATTGCTTTCTATCAATACTTCTGGGGGGGTAAATACCAGGGAGGGTGAAGAGCTAGTTGAGCAAAAGGATAAGGTTGGCACAGGAACAAATGGGGATAAACTGGCCAAGAACAAACGGAGGCTGGAAACTAGAAGAAAGTTTCTCACCATCAGAAGGGTGAGGTTCTGGAACAGCTTCCCAGTGGGAGATGTGGGAGAAACCAATGTAGTTAGTTTTAAGAGAGGGCTAGACAAATGTATGGGGGCAGGGCTCAGCAGCCCTGGGCTCACTTCCAGTTTATATCTTAGGTTCCCAAAGTTTATGCTTTGTGGTTTCAGCTGGCCACCAGCAAAGGAAAGGAAGGGATTCCTCACACTCTATTCTGGAAGGGTTTTATCTGCTCCCCCTGCAGCATCAGGGATGGCCACAGCTGGAGATGGGAGATTGGATGGGGAGGGCCAGGAGTCTGCAGTGGCACTGGGCATTCTGTCTCTCAGGGGCTTGGCTGGCTGGTTCTTCTTCACATGCTGAGGGGCTGACGGATCACCATATGTGGAGCTGGGAAGAATTTTTTCCCCAGATCAGACGAGCAGTGACCTTGGGAAGTGTTCACCTTCCCCTGCAACATGTGGAGGCGGTTCACTTGCCAGGATTATCTGGGTAATAATATCACTTAATCAGTTCCCAGTCTGTGCACTCACTTCCTCCTGTTCTCTGCCTGTGACGCATCGTAGTCTAGTCTCCTGCAGGCTGTAGTACTTTGGTCTCATGCCGGTGTGAGATTTAGTGTGCAGGTGCTGGGTAATGTTGGGGGCCTGTGATAAACAGGAGGCCAGAATATTGGGCCCTTCTGACTTTAAACACCATGACTCTCTTTCTAAGGTTGTAGTAAAGTAGGTAAAAAAGGGTTTGAAGGGAAAATGCCACCTGGTACATGTAATTAAGCAGGTATACTGGCTAGAACTCCATGAATGAGATCAGCCAGTCAGCGATACATGTACAAAAGCAGCTTCAAATGTTGCAAACACTCCTTTTGGGGAGCCCCAAACCTCAGATTTACACGCAGACACAGCATTTGCATGACAGTCAGATTGTTAAAACATTTAACTCTCCAATGTTCAGGTGCCCCAAACAAACTTGCATTTACAAAATTCCATGTATGAAACTGCAGTTGGAAATTTATATGCTGGGCTATGTCCACTTGAAAATGGGACTATTTCCAAATGCACAGGCAGAGTTTACCTGTCACTGTCAGGAATATGGGAATGACCAGTGACAGGACCCATAGGATCTGGGAAAACAGGGGAGCCACATCATCAACTGGCCATGGCAGGCATTTTTAAACATGAAGAATGAAAAATGAGAATTTCCTGGAGACAAGCAACCAAAAGGCATGTTACTAACACCATACTCATGTTACACAATGGCCATGTGTGTCTTTGTCCTCCGCTACTGGTTGAACTTTTTGATTGCTGAATAGATTATGCTGACACCTGGATGAGGTGCTGACTAGCTTTTTGTCCCTGAGCAACTGGTTTGGGTGGCTTTTCTATCCTTGGAACAGGTCACAGCAATGTTCTACAGTAGAATCTTGTAACTTTACATACAATTTTGATACACATATTTGACCAGGGCAATAATGTTCAGCAGCTTATGAGTTTTCAAATGATTCCTCACAAGACATGAGGTGTTTTGTACAAAATTTATCTTAGTTTGCAAAAAAGGATGAAGCTAGGGTACAAACTGTCACAGAGGCTCTTCAGGCTAATGGATCTGGTCTATTAGTAGTGAGAGTAGAAATGCATGATTTAAATGCAGAGGTTCCCAAGTCAAACTTCACAGGCACTTGCCTTGAGTGTTGTTATAAGCGGTAGCCTGTATGGATTCTGGGTCTTACACTAAAAATGATTTGTAAGGCAATACCATTTCATTGTCCCAATGAGAAGGGGGCATTCCCATTTTGCTCCAAAGAAAGTCTACACATGATTTACAAGGTCTGATTTAATCCTTTCATAGAATCATAGAATATCAGGGTTGGAAAAGACCTCAGGAGGTCATCTAGTTCAGCCCCCTGCTCAAAGCAGGACCAATCCCCAACTAAATAATCCCAGCAAGGGCTTTGTCAAGCCTGACCTTAAAAATACCTAAGGAAGGAGATTCCACCACCTCCCTAGGTAACCCATTCCAGTGTTTCACCACCCTCCTAGTGAAAAAGTTTTTCCTAATATCCAACTTAAACCTCCCCCACTGCAACTTGAGACCATTACTCCTTGTTCTGTCATCAGTTACCACTGAGAACAATCTAGATCCATCCTCTTTGGAACCCCCTTTCAGGTAGTTGAAAGCAGCTATCAAATCCCCCCCTCATTCTCCTCTTCCGCAGACTAAACAATCCCAGTTCCCTCAGCTTCTCCTCATAAGTCATGTGTTCCAGTCCCCTAATCATTTTTGTTGCCCTCCGCTGGATGCATTCCAATTTTTCCACCTCCTTCTTGTAGTGTGGGGCCCAAAACTGGACACAGTACTCCAGATGAGGCCTCACCAATATGGAATAGAGGGGAATGATCACGTCCCTCAATCTGCTGGCAATGCCCCTACTTATACATCCCAAAATGCCATTGGCCTTCTTGGCAACAAGGGCACACTGTTGACTCATATCCAGCTTCTCGTCCACTGTAACCCCTAGGTCCTTTTCTGCAGAACTGCTGCCGAGCCATTCGGTCCCTAATCTGTAGCAGTGCATGGGATTCTTCCATCCTAAGTGCACTTGACTCTGCACTTGTCCTTGTTGAACCTCATCAGATTTCTTTTGGACCAATCCTCTAATTTGTCTAGGTCCCTCTGTATCCTATCCCTACCCTCCAGCATATCTACAGCTCTTCCCAGTTTAGTGTCATCTGCAAACTTGCTGAGGGTGCAATCCACACCATCCTCCAGATCATTTATGAAGATATTGAACAAAACCGGCCCAAGGACCAACCCTTGGGGCACTCCACTTGGTTCCAGCTGCCAACTAGACGTGGAGCCATTGATCACTGCCCGTTGATCCCGACAATCTAGCCAACTTTCTATCCACCTTATAGTCCATTCATCCAGCCCATACTTGTCTAACTTGCTGGCAAGAATACTGTGGGAGACCGTGTAATATAATATTAATAATATAAACTCAAACAATAACAACAGATCATAAATCTCAGCATAAATTTCCTCCTTGAGATTGGCTGCTCTGTCTCCCTGTCTCTGACACTACTTCCCTCCCATCAGAGGGTCACGCTAACCTCTTACATCCTAGTGGAGTTAACAAGCTGTGGTTGCCATAGTAATTAGGAGCTTTAGGCAGGGTCCCAAGGCTTGCTGATGGGGTGAGAGCTCCGGGCACCCAGTTACAACTCTTTAAACTTTTTAACTATTTATTAAGTAAAATAAGATTAGTGGAATTTCAGAAATGCTCAGCACTAGTCTAACTCTGCTCCCATTAAAGTCAATGGGAGTTTTCATGGAGACTTTAATGGGAGTGGAACTGAGCCAGCTTTGAGCAATTGTGCAAATCTCACCTTTGACATCATAATACGATGATTCCAAATTGTATCCACCCTATTCTTGCCCTGTATAATATAAGCTTATGCAATGCACATTTTTATAATAATGTTATGAGCTGGGTGAAACATTGTTTTGGGTTGGATTAAATCCTCATTGAGATTGATAGGTGTGAACTCACACTTCAGTTAACATACCAGTAAATATAAGCCCACCTAAGACAAAAGATATGTGTGAACCTGCCCAGGAGCTATTGGGTTGAATATTATTTTGCCTAGGTGTGCATGGGCATATGAGCGAACACGCAGATATTGAGGTCACAGATGAGAACAGAGAGAGGCAAAGGAAAAGAGGGAGGAAAAGCCAAGCAAGAACCCGTAACCACAGTCTGACCCTGGAAAAAGCTGGAGAGAGCTTTTCTGTTTGGTATTGACTAAAGATGGTTGGAGGAGGCTGGTAAGCTAAGAACCTTGGTTCCTTCTGCAGTCCAAGACACAGGACTTTGTACATTCTTTGTCAATAAATAGAAACTTCCTCAAAGGAATAACTGCTTATCACCAATTTCTACTTCTAGCTCAAACACCTCCAACCTGGTCAGGTCAAAAGGGGCAATAACAACAAATATAATACTAAGGGCTTGTCAAGTTTCCTTCCCCACTCTGAACTCTAGGGTACAGGTGTGGGGACCTGCAAGAAAACCTCCTAAGTTTATTTTTACCAGCTTAGGTTAAAACTTCCCCAAGGTATAAACTATTTTCCTTTTTCCCTTGGACTTTATTGCTGCCACCACCAAGCATCTAACAAATATATAACAGGAAAAGAGCCCGCCTGGAAACATCTTTCCCCCAAAAATCTTCCCCAAACCCTACACCCCCTTTCCAGGGGAAGGCTTGATAAAAATCCTCACCAATTTGCAGAGGTGAACACAGACCGAAACTCTTGGATCTTAAGAACAATGAAAAAGCAATCAGGTTCTTAAAGGAAGAATTTTAATTGAAGAAAAGGTAAAAGAATCAGCTCTGTAAAATCAGGATGGTAAATACCTTACAGGGTAATCAGATTCAAAACATAGAGAATCCCTTTAGGCAAAACCTTAAGTTACAAAAAGACACACAAACAGGAATATCCATTCCATTCAGCACAGCTTATTTGATCAGCTATTTAAGCAAAACAGAATCTAATGCATATCCAGCTAGATTACTTACTAAATTCTAAGACTCCATTCCTTTCTGTTCCCGGCAAAAGCATCACACAGACAGAGAGAGCCTTTGTTTCTCCCCCTCTCCAGCTTTTGAAAATATCTTGTCTCCTCATTGGTCATTTTGGTCAGGTGCCAGCAAGGTTATTCTAGCTTCTTAACCCTTTACAGGTGAAAGGGTTTTTCCTCTGGCCAGGAGGGATTTTAAAGGTGTTTATCCTTCCCTTTATATTTATGACAGGGCTTCTCTCCACAGTTAGTACACAGCAAGCTAGTGTGTAAACCTACCGCACACTAACTGGCTGTGTGGCCCCTGCTACCATGCACTAGAAGTTCTGTAATGTGCTGTAGCAGGGTCCGCATGGCAAGCTAGTATACTTTAGATTCACGCTTTGGCTTGCTGTGCATAAACTTGCCATGTAGACAAGCCCTAATCCTTTGTATTTACTGCATATAGTCTAGGAGCTTCTGTGCACCTGCCCATGTATTGACCGTTATTAGAAACTAGCTAACAACTGGACAGAGGTAGGAGAGGCACAGGGATAGAGCCACAAAGACACTCAATGTTACAATGCCTAACCTTTAGGCGCTCTGCCACCCAGATGAATCCCCAGCCCCGAGTTAAGCCCTCAGACTCCCCATACTGTCCATGGGGAAAGCTAGGTGTCTAAGAAAGGGATTCACAAAACCCAACATGCTAAGGGGGGAGGTGGCTAAGCTAGCCAGTAGGAAATGCCGAGAAGATCCATGTGGCCTAAATCCTGCAACTCAAAGGTAGTTAGGTGCCTAACTCTAATCCCAGAGGGAGGCACCTATCTCCACTTGGGATTCACAGCCATGAACCCTCTCCTGGAGTTAGGTGCCTAAGCCAGGTCAGCCACTGTTCACAAGAAACCACACATAGAGAGCCCCACCCCGTTACAGCCAATCACTTGGAGGTTAGCACACTCACCTGGAATGGGGGAGATCCTTTTCCAAATCCTTGCTCTACCTGAATCAGAGCCCGGCCTTGATTTTCAGTCTCCCACCTGCCAGGTGCTCTGAGTACATGTACTGGATTGGGCCCCACAGACAAGATACTTTGTGAATCCCAGGTGTGAACGAGGGAACTGAGCAGTTCATTAGCATCAGGACCCAGGCAGTTTTGTACATGTCCATTGGCAGAAACTTAGCAATATAGCAGACCCCAGCAGAGAGCTGACTTGTAGGGCTTTTAGTTGCCACCTGGGTTCAGAAGCAGCTGAGCAGGGTTTCGAGGATCTCTGTTTATGGCTGTGTGTATAACAGGTTTTTTGGTGCACTGGTAATTGCAAAAAAAAAAAAAAAAAATCAAAGAGAAGATCATTGTGGGTCCAAGAAAATGGTTAGTTTTGATTTGATTTTTGAGCATTTTTAAAATATTTTAAATAAAATGGAAGGAAATTTCAAAACAATGTGTCATTTTGAACTGAAAAATCAAAATGTTGCATTGAAAAATCTTGAAAGAAAACAGTTTGTTTTTTTCTTAGGTTTTTTTTTTTTTTTGTCTGTAACTATTCGACAATCAACCCCAATTCATGAAATGTTTTGGTGTCACCAAATCTGTATTTTTCGCCAAAAAATGTTTTGGCTAAATAATTTCTCCCAGCTGTATCTCAATCCTAAATGTTGGCCTTAAGTACCTAAAATCATAGAATCATAGAATATCAGGGTTGGAAGGGACCTCAGGAGGTCATCTAGTCCAACCCCCTGCTCAAAGCAGGACCTAATCCCCAACTAAATCATCCCAGCAAGGGCTTTGTCAAGCCTGACCTTAAAAACCTCAAAGGAAGGAGATTCCACCACCTCCCTAGGTAACCCATTCCAGTGCTTCACCACCCTCCCAGTGAAAAAGTTTTTTCTAATATCCAACCTACACCTCCTCCACTGCAACTTGAGACCATTACTCCTTGTTCTGTCAAAATGACAATTGGATGCCGAAATACTTTTGTGGGAACAGCTGAGTGTCTGTCTCATAGTCCCAAAGAGCTTGAATAAATGCTCCAGTTTAGATTAATTGAAATGGCTCAGTTTATTATTGATACAGCATTTCTCAAAATGCCAAAGAGCTTTACAAAGTTAATGGAAAGTACAGTATGGAAAACAAGGGAAAAGAAAATAATGGGTTTTCTAATGGAAATCGTAGTGCTGAATATTATGGAGACCATTAATGTGTTTTATTCTCTCTCTCTCTCTCTCTCTCTCTCTCTCTCTCACACACACACACATTCCTGAAATGAAACAAAGCACTGCAATATCACATCATCCCCAGCTTCTCAGAAGTAACACCTAATATTCTCATGTTCCTCAACTGAATCCCCAATCAAGCAAAACACTTAAGCAGGTGCTTAAAATTAAGCACCTGCTTAAGTGTATCGCTGTATCAGGACTTAAATGAAAAGCAGCAACAGGAAGAGAAAAATCATTTGCCCAGCATCCCCACAGTTAACTCACTGAACACTCATATAGCATTACTAGGAGTATGTCTACACAGCACACTAAGCCCAGGCTCTGGCTCAGGTTTGAGTCCTAACTCCCCTTCCGTCCACACAAACCAGTCGGACTCAGATCAGCAACCACTGAGGTTCTAGGACCCTGCAAGGGGTGCATCAGAGCCCAAGTCCCACTGTGACTTGGGTAAAAGCCCTGTCATTTTGCAGTGCGGATGCAGCTCAAGCCTCAGACCCATGTCAGATGGTCTGTGTATGGATACATTTGCACAGCTGTGAGACTTGGGTCCAGCAACTTTAAAACCAGATGCTTAAGCATGGGCATGGAAACACTGAGTCCATCCACCTGGGCCCCACAGATTCAAGCTAAGTGTGCAATGTGCACATACCCTTGGAGTTCCCAGAGAGGCAGCCTGGTATCTTGGTATCTTGAGTTTTTCTACAAGGAACTGTAAAATCTGATATGTCCTTGTAAACATTCTGGCAAAACATTTTCCTTTTCTGCAAGGAGAACTTCATGCACTGGTGCTCAGAAAATAGAGACATTCAGAAGAAATAAGTCAAACATCAAGGATTTGTACAGATTATTTCCCCAGAATGCAGCTCCTCGGAAATTAAACCCAGAATTTTTAAAGCAAAAGGCATATCATTCTTTGCCTGCGTTGGGCTGGATCCTGCCTGGTACCTACGCAGGTGCCCAGTGGAGAACTTTGGGCTTAGTTAAATTGCTAGCTTGTTGGGGCAGGGACTTTTTCTTCTCAGTTTGTGCAGCACCTAGCACAATGGGGTCCTGGGCCATGCCTGGGGTTTCTAGGTGCTCCTGCAATACAAATAGTAAATAAGAACAACTAGGGCTGGTTGAAATTTTTCTGTCAACACTATTTTTCATGGAAAATTGGGGTTTTGAGAAAATGAAATTTTTTTGCCAGAAAAGGGCAAATTTCCTTTGTGGGGCAAATTTTGACTTTTCATCGAAAAACCAAAATCCGGAAAACCATCACACTAGCCCAATATGTAAACTCCATTGCTTTGCCAATAGAATGGTAGCAATGGGAAATTGCCCAGGACTGTAAGAGGAAAAAATGGAAGCTCCCAGAACTCCTGCAGAAATGGTGTTGCGAAGGAGATAGAAATGATACACAAAACGCGGTGCTACTCAGACATTGTATATCACAGCGTAGAAAGCCCAGGAACCAAAGGCTATGGGAAATAAAGTCTGATGAGTAATTTACCAAACACAAAAGGAAATGGATATTTTCCTTCCCCTATCAGACAATGAAAACCTTACCCATGCTTCACACTATCTCCATCACCGTGGGATCTGCAATCCCTGGATTCTAAAGCCTAGAGTGCTCACAGAGAACACCACAAGGCCAAGGAACGTACAACTTGATCCAAAGCCTGGGGAAATCAATGGAAAGATTTCCAGCAGGCTTTAGAACATTCCCTAAGGGCATGTTTAGTAGGCCTCTTTGTGGAAAGGATGTTGACAAGCTGAGGAATTTGCTTAGTCATTGATCACAGAGCCCCACCAGATCCCACCAGGGAGGGGAAGTGTGGGGGGGGTGAGGGGGGGCAATGAGTAGTGCAGGATCTGTACTGGCCCCTCTCAATCATATGTGGCAGGAGCCTCTTCTCCTGCAGAGCATCCTATAAAAGGTCCTCTCTGGAAGGCGGGGGTAGGAGCGGTGGCAGGTGGAGCAATAGAGGGCTGATGGTCTGAGCCAGAGAGTGCTCACCTGCCACTCCCCCATCCCTCCAGAGAAAGAGACGAGGGGTGCATAGCTTTGATGGAGGTAGATGCCTACATGTGTGGCAGTCACACCTCCTGACTGCAGTGTAGATATACCCATAGTGAGAGACAGCATCTACCCTGAAGAGCTCACTGTCTTGACCGAGGCACAGAGACTTGTCCAAGGCCACACAGGGTCAGGATTAGAACTCAGCTCCCCACACCCCAGCCAACACCCAATACGCTAGATCATGCTGCCTGTCCAATGTACAGCACTGATAACAATAACAGCAACTACACAGCAGATTTAAGGAAGCCAATGAAGGGAGAAATATTCACTGCATTTGTGAATACATGTTAGAGCCAGGGAGTAAATCTGAGCTCGTATTTTGTAAGCACTGGCTCAGAGGCAATGGCAATTCTGACTTCTTATAAATAGCTAGAGCTCTGGTTTTCTCCAAAATATATCAAAGGCTGTTAAATGAGGTACTAGAACACTTACTGCTAGCGACCAAACAAACAAACAGCATCATTACCGTGCATATAAAATCTTCCTGTGGGACAGGTTGCACATAACAATTCAGCTAGATCATTAGGAGTTGATGATTTAAGAGGCAAAGGGACATGACTCTGAATTGGCAATGGAAAGGAATAAAGTGAGTTTGGAGGAATTATTTAATGACTGGTAAACCAGAGAGAGAGAGAGAGAGACATTTCATTTCACAGTGAAATATTGCTCATCATAGAGAAGCCGCAATTTAACAAACACAAGTTATTTTTCCTCTCCAACTAGATCTGATCCTATCAATGACATTTGTGCTTTCCAATCCTCAAGATAAACAAGCAAGAACAAGAGTCAATGCAATCCAATAACTCAGAGGGCTAAGCTTCCAGAACGTTAGGCTAAGGGGTGTGATGCCAGGCACAAGGTAGGTGAGTGTAACTTTCTACACATATCTTCGGCAAGGTAACATTAACTGCTTGTAAAACATATGTGTGAAACAACTCTGGAGCTCTGATGTTGGGCTGATAAACAGATGAGAGATGAACAAGGGGAAAAAAGTGTCTGAATAACAGAGATACAATCATAATGAGAGAGACAACATGGTCTAACAGACAGTGAACACTGGTGTTCTCCTGACTTCTGATCTGAAATTATTGTGTGGCCTTAAGTGAGGAAGGGCCTGATGCATAAATCACAGGGTAGAATTTTCTGGATGTTGTGCCATGCAGGAGATCAAGCTAAATGATCATAATAATGGACCCTTCTGGTCCGAAAAATCTAGGATCACTTAACTTTTCTGCCTTGGTTTCCCCACCCTTTACATAGAGATCATTGTATCCACTGTGCAGAAGTGATATGATGATTGATTACTTAAAGGGCGGAACAATATAAGTGTCAAGTATTGAATTACATTCATTAACTCTATGTTTAGATAAGAGACACTTTTAAAGAATGGGAATTTCAAATGTGCTCAGCATTGGCCTAAGTCTGCTCCTCTTGAATGGTGACACTTCAAGCCAGCGCTGAGCCTTTCCCTGCTCTGATTGATCACCCATGCTTGAGCATTCTGGGAGATATGTAAAATAGTCAAACACATAACCAGAAATTAAAAGATAATTCTCTCTGCCAACCTTGCTCATCCCACATTCGTTCGGCTACCTACACATTCAACTTGAATTTTCCGTGCTACCTGTTTGTGCTTGCAAGAACGTATCTCTGCATTTGGAAAGTAAATCAAGATGTAAACTCACAGAAATTTGTGTCCAAGTGAAATATAAGCAAATATTTTGCAAAGACCAATAATGTCATAAGTATTCATAGCCCTTAGTTTAGTGTCAAAATAACACCAGTCCAAAGGCTCTAGTCACCGAGAGATTGGATGTGAGTTTCTTTGTAGCCCATCAAAGTTACAGCGTTGACAACTCTAAGTGTAAAGGCTTATATTCCTACATCAGCCCTTACTTATGTGTGTGTGTGTTCTGGTTTTATTCTGTACTTGTCTTTCCTAGAGTTTCCCTTCCAATTTGTCAGCACAAAACAACAACTCAGTTATCATATCATCATTTTTTTTTTCCGCACAGCATTAAGGTGCTACTTACAGTCACTTGAAACAAATGAACTTAAACTATAAGACGTGCCAGGCGGTGGCTTTTCAGTGATAACAGGAACATTTGTAAGTGCCTACCTAAAACATTGCCTTTCTTCAAGAAGTAAGATCCACAGTTCTACTATGGAATTTTGGTGACTTTGGGGGTGGAGCTCAGACTCGTCAATCAGTGGTTCAGAAATATGTCCCTGCAGCTGAATCTCCTACCAGTCAAGACTTCCACAGTCACAATGAAAAGTGTGTTCTTATAATAAAATAGATTAGTCTGTAAGTAAAACATTAATAATTTTAACTAGGAAGCTGTTCACTGAAGAGCATGAGAATGAGAGCTGGTCAGAAAACAGAATTTCCATCCTGTGGAAAATTCCAATATTTTGGCATTTGTTATGATTCCAAAATGGGACAAAAAGTTGCAATGTCAACAAAATTGGCAGACCAAAAAGTTCTGACAAATTTCAATTTGGAAATGTCAAAACAAAAACAATTGAGCTTTTTGCTCAAAACAAAATGTATTGTTTTGAAACGTTGATTTGAAATTACATTTTTGCTTAGAGATGTTAATCCTATGATTGACATTTCAAAATGATGACATTTGATATTTTGAAATGTCAATTCAAAACATTGTGTTTTGAATTTTCTGATCGAAAAATCAGAAAATTACATGAAAATCGACATTTTTCAATGAAAACCCATATTGGGGGTGGTGGGAATTTTTGGTCAGAAAATGTCAACCAGTTGTTCTCCTCAATATCAAAATGGGATCTCTTCATTTGGCTGGCATTATCAGATTTATGATCCTTACTTCTCTGTGGCGGTTCAATGATGAGACAGAACACAGCTTTATGCAAGCAAGCAGGCTGGTCAGCTGAGATGGGCTGTTCTGCCCCCCCGCCTTCCACCTTCTCCTTTTATTATATTTATCCCCCCTAAGCATTACACACTGCTACCGCAAAAAGATACACAAAGGAATGTATGACGTTGATTAATATACTTATTTACCATCCTTTATCTACTACAATCCTGGTTCTCAGGCCTTGAGCCCAGGCTAAGAAAACTTCCCACAGTTGCTGTCCCAACAATCAAGTTCTCATGGTTCATATCTAGCCCTTGTCCTTGGATAGAGCAATGTGTGCATTGCTTCTACAAAACAGTCAGGGTGTGCCCTGCCTGCTTCCAGGTGGAATAGCTAAACATGAACCCTTCACTTCTCAAAGAAAGGATTGCTTTTGTCCAGGCTTGCATTACTATGACTCATCATGTATTTTTCATTCATTATGTATTTTTATTACAGTAGCCCCCAGAGGCTCCAGTCTGAACATGAGAACATAACAACAGCCATATTGGGTCAGACCAAAGGTCCATCAAGCCCAGTATCCTGTCCTTTGACAGTGGCCAATGGCAGGTGCCCCAAAGGAAATGAATAGACAGGTTATCATCAAGTGATCCATGCCCTGTCACCCAATCCCAGCTTCTGGCAAACAAAGGCTAGGAACACCATTCCTGCCCATCCTGGCTAATAGCCATTGATGGACCTAAGTTCCATGAATCTATCTAGCTCTCTTTTGAACCTTGTTACAGTATTGGCCTTCACAACACCCTCTGGCAAGGAGTTCCAGAGTTTGACAGTGCATTGTGTGAAAAAAAATACTTTCTTGTGTTTGTTTTAAACCTGCTACCTATTAATTTCACTTGGTGGCCCCTTGTTCTTGTACTGTGAGAAAGAATAAACAACACTTTCTTATTTACTTTCTCTATACCACTAATGATTTTATAGACCTCTATCATATCCCCCCTTAGTTGCCTCTTTTCCAAGCTGAAAAGTCCTACTCTTATTAATCTCTTCTCATACGGAAACCGTTCTATACCCCTAATCATTTTTGTTGCCCTTTTCTGATCCTTTTCCAATTCCAATATATCTTTTTTGAGATGGGGCGACCACATCTTCACACAGTATTCAACGTGTGGGCGTACCATGGATTTATACAGAGGCAATATGATACTTTCTGTCTTATTATCTATCCCTTTCTTGATGATTCCCAACATTCTATTCACTTTTTTGACTGCCGCTGCACATTGAGTGGATGTTTTCAGAGAACTATCCACAATGACTCCGAGACCTCTTTCTTGAGTGGTAACAGCAAATTTAGACCCCATCATTTTATATGTCTAGTTAGGATTATGTTTTCTAATGTGCATTACTTTTCATTTATCAACATTAAATTTCATCTGCCATTTTGTTGCCCAGTCACCCAGTTTTGTGCGATCCTTTTGTAGCTCTTCGCAGTCTGCCTGGGACTTAACTATCTTGAATAGTTTTGTATCATCTGCAAATTTTGCCACCTCACTGTTTACTCCTTTGTCCAGACCATTTATAAATATGTTGAATAATACTGGTACCAGTACAGATCCCTGTGGGACTCCCCTATTTACCTCTCTCCGTTCTGAAAACTGACCATTTATTCCTACCCTTTGTTTCCTATCTTTTAACCAGTTACCAATCCATGACAGGGCCTTCCCTCTTATCCCATGACTGCTTATTTTGCTTAAGAGCCTTTGGTGAGGGACCTTGTCAAAGGCTTTCTGAAAATCTAAATACACTATATCCACTGGATCTCCTTTGACCGCATGCTTGTTGACCCCCGTCAAAGAATTCTAGTAGATTGGTGAGGCATGATTTCCCTTTACAAAAAACATGTTGACTATTTCCCAACAAATTGTGTTCATCTATGTGTCTGACAATTTTGTTCTTTACGATAGTTTCAACCAATTTGCCCAGTACTAAAGTGAGGCTTACTGGCATGTAGTTGCCAAGGTCACCTCTGGAGCCCTTTTTAAAAGTTGGCGTCACATTAGCTATCCTCCAGTCATTTGGTACAGAAGCTGATTTAAATGATAGGTTACAGGTGACAGTTAGTAGCCCTGCAATTTCACATTTGAGTGAAATCTGGATCAGCCCATTGTGCTGGATGCTGCACAAACACAAAATAGATAATAGTCATCATCAAAAAGAGTCTGCAATTCTTTTTTCTAATTGTTCAGCATAGGACGATGCACAGATCCTACACAGTGATCCTACCTATTCATTGCTAATAAAGAGGGAATATAATTTAGCCTAATACATAACTGGCGGCAAAATATCTATACATATAGGTGGTTTTCTGGTTACCTGGACTGCTACCTTATATAATTTCTTCCTCCTGAAAACATCATTAGATGAGGTTTGCACATTATCTTTGCAGACACCTAAAGGTTTCTTCTTATAAGGGTGTTTCTCTCCCCACCCAAGAGACCACCGCTTCTCTTGGAAAGCCACTCCATTACTCTGTGACTCAATTTTTCCATCTGCAAAATGGGGATAATGATGCTGACCTCCTTTGCAAAGTGCTTTGAAATCTACTGATGAAAACTGTGATAGAAGAGCTGTGTGTTGTTATTTATTAATTATTTTTATTATTTAATATTAATTATTATTTAATATTAATTATTAATTATTATTATTAATTATTATTATTATTGTAGCCTCTTAGGGCGTGCAGATGGCGAAAGTGAGCTCTTTGCCTTGTGTGCCATCTATATACACCAACTGATCCACCTAGCTATTGAAAACTGAAGAATTTTTAGGGAGGTGATCAAGCACAAATAATAAGCCCGGGCTATGATTTTCCACAGCAGGTGTCTGTAGCTAGGCAGCTAACCCCATACTTAGGTACCTAAATAAATGGCCTGATTTTCAGAGGTGAAGAGCATCTACATCTCACATTGATTTCTGCCCCTTCCTGTGCTGGCCCAGGTTGTGTGTGGGCATCTTCCCTAGGGCCATTAAACCAGCAGAGTTTACCATCCATGCACTTGACCCAGGAGGAGCTGCCTGGTTCATCATGCCTTTGGCTTTCCCCACTTATTACTCAACCCCCCTCACTGTATCTCCTCTCCTCTCCTCTCCTTCCTTTGATCACCACCTGCTGCCCTGGAAACAGCTCACAGCTGGCAGGCTTCACTGTGACATCAGAGGTAACTCAGCTTATCATCATATCATACAAGCAGGATTGTTTAGGCCCTCTGTGTACATGTATTCATTAGGTAAATAGTCTCCAGCTGGGAAAAGTCAGTGCTGACCTGCTATATCCTACTGAGTTCCCTCTCCACATGTCTCTGAGATTCTCTAGGATTGGTAGTCTTTTCCATTGACTTCAATGGGGCGTGGATCAGGGCCTCAGTTCTTTGTCTCTGCTTGGCATTCTATGGTCAACAACCAAGCCCTGTCCAAGTGATGTGGTCTGCAAATATGGCTGGGTTGGAAAAATTGTTTTTGTTGATTCCACATTGGAGGAGGCAGCTGGATTTGTGTCTCCTCCTGACTAAATATCTACTTTAACTACCACAGGGAGAGACATTCCTATTATCATGCCAGGCCAGGAACTTTTTGTTGTGGATTATGATTTTTCCAGCCAAATGAGAATAGAGCCACAACTTACAGAAGGAGGGGAACTGGGCCATGAATTGCCTCTCCTTTTGATCCTCTGGAGGGGGTGACTGGCTGGTGAGTTGTCTCTTGGTTTGTTCTCCCAGACAGAGATTTGATCTGATGAGCTGCATGATTGGCAGAATTAACTCTGATGTAACAATCCCAACCAGGAACCACAATGTCACAATCCCACCAGCCAACCAACAACGAAATCACCATCCCAATCAATCAACCATAAATCACAATTTCACAACGCCAATGGCCAACCAATCATGAACCGCAATAAAGAAGAGGAGGATAGGAGAAGGAATGGAAGATGTAGGGGTTGGATAGCACTGATCCTGCCAGTCCTGGGATAGACTATCACCAAGTATATTTTTTAATTCACATTTATCTGAGCATGACAGTGGGTTTAAGCCAAAGCTGCTGATTTTCACCACGTGCAGTTTTTAGAAACTAATTGCCTCGTGTTCTATAGTTTGGAAAAACTGAGCTGAAAAAAATGAAATATTATTATAAAATTCCCCCAGTGTGATTCCTGCAGCCATCCCGTTCGTAACTTTGATAACAAATTGATCGCTTTTAACTGCTAGGAAAGTTCAGTCATCACGGAAGCAAGGTTCTCTTAACTATTGTTACATATTGATGCAGAGACACTGGAGATTTTTAATAACTGTACAAAAAGATGGGTTTGGAATATTTTGAGACAAGTACAGCAACACAGACCAGCTTTAAAGGGACTGTGTCAACCTGATTTTTTAAAAGTATTAATTATTTAGACTACAGGAGTACCTTAGAGACCCCAGTCTAAATCAGGAACCCATTATACTGGGCGCTACACAGATACATAATGAGAGACAGCCCCTGGCCCACAGAGCTTACAACCTAACTTGGTAAGTTGCACAAAGGGTGGGAGGCAGAAAGGAGATGCAGTGATTTGTACAAGTCCTAAAAGTAGGTTGGTGGCAGAGCCAAATTCCTGTCTTCCTTATACTAGGACTGTGAATTCTTTGGGGCAAGAGCCAATTGCATTTGTACAGCACCTAGCGCCATGGGGTCATGGTCCATGACCAGGATGTTTCAATAATATAAATAACAATAAAAGAGCATACTTCATCTTTTAAAAAGTGACAAATTTAACACAAAATAATAAACTTCTGACAGAACTATCTTTTAAATAGCAAGATTGTTTTTCTTACTCAAACATTCTTCCCTTATTTAAAACAGGTCTGTCTGCTGTCCTGCGGATGTTCAATATCTCCAGCAGGGGAGCGTCAATCCATCAAAGATCTATTTGGACTCTTTGGGGCTGGGACGATCTTTTTGCTATATTTTCCCCACCATGCCTCCCCCGTGGGACTGGAACTTCCACGTGCTCCTGCCATGCAAACAATGAACACCACTTTCAAATGCACTAAAGTCCCTCGGGAGCGTAACTCCTGTTTTCAAAATGACTCAGGCACTTCGGAGCCTAAGTCTCATTGAAAGTCAACAGGCGAGATTCGGTGCTGCTCAGGACACTGCAGAACTCACAGCCCAGGGAGAGAGGGGCTAACAAGGGTAGCTTTTAGCAGCTTTTGTGCCCTCCCAATCCTGGGCCACTCTAGGTAATAAAAATAGTCCTGGGACCCTGTCTACTCTATTGCCCTATGGGCTTCAATGCTGCCCAGAAACTCTGCAGCACCACCTGCTGTGGCCAAGTCTACGTAACGACCCTCTTGCCCCAAGCACACTCCCAACACCAGGGCTTGTGAAGGCAGGGCTGTCTTCCTCAGTGCCTTCATCGGGGGCAATTTCCCATAGTTGGATATGGGGATCTGAGGGTCCCTTTTCCACAGCATAGATGGGCCAGTGCAGGGGTGAGTATCTCACCCAGTTACTGCAGGGCTTGGGGCCCTGATAGCCCTGAAACCAGGCCATAAGCCACAAAGAACCGAATGCAGCAGGGTTCTGCTCAGCTGTGTTTTATCTTCCTCCTGTTTCTGCTGAAACGCACGAGCATGCTGACTTGAGATGACATGAGAGACATGTTTCATGCCTGTGTCTGGACGAGTGGCATCTCCTCTCCATTTTAAACCAGCACGACTGCTTTTCAGCTGAGGTCCCAGGAAAAGGAATATCCAGGACCGCCCACGTGCAGTGCTAATTGCTGCCATGGCGTCATTTTCTTTTGGTGATAGTGATTTCAATAGGATGTCTGGCACCATCATCCCCAGTTATAAATTCATGATCCCCTCAGTTCGACTCCTCCTTTCCAAAGTTCATGAATCACAACCAGCCTGCTCTGCTAGCATTAAGAAATGCAGTGCTGCTAGTAACAACACAAGGAATAACTCCAGTGATACGGCAGGTGACATCTCCTAAAATAATGGACATGCAACAAGGCCTCACAAATTCCCCTATTCAGTTTCATCATCAGCTTCTCACACTCATCAGTCTTTTAATTGTATTAAACAGCTGGCAGGGCAGTCCCTTCTGCATTTGTAGTGGAATCCTTTAACTACTCAAATATCTCACTGATTCTGGTATTCCAGTAAGATGGTTTTCTTCAGTGGAATTATCCCTAAGCTCTGAAACAACCAATAACTTTGGTAATATAAATAAACACCACGAGACAGCCCTGTGCCAAACTGTTTTGGGACTGAGTAAGGGATCACATAGATTAACACCCTTTTAGTGGCTTAATGGGAAAGCAGAATCAGAAAATCCCCACTCAGCGAAGACTAACTGGCTGAGGTCCAGGTTATTCGGCTGATTGCTGCAGGAGATTCAGTGAGAGGAGAATCACAGCTCACAAGCACAAAAGACTTAGGTGCCAGAAACTCCACTTCAGGTACCTAAGTCCTAAATTTTGGTTCCACTGAAATTCACAAAATGCCCACTCAGCTGCCACCTAATGCTGTAGGAATTTAAAATCATGCAGCACCTAAACATTTGCTGTGAATGTTCCTTAGGGACTTCCATTTCTGAGACTAGGCGTATACACAGTGCCTCGTTGCACAGTGTCCGGACACCTAAAACCCAGTGCGATCCTCAGACCAGATAGAGATAGGCTTTTCCCCACCTATCTTGCCTGTAGGGCCTGATCTGGTAGGCATTTTCAGAGTGTGCTTTCTGAATCTGAGTCCGTTCAAAACAAAGCTGGAGGAGAAGGTAGAGGTGCTAAGTCAAATGCCTCACAGAAGTCAAAACACTGTTCATTTATCAACAAAACTTGTAATCTCATAAAAAATTATATCAGGTTAGACATCGTCTGTTTTCCATGAACTCATGTTGATTGGCACTAAATATATTACCCTTCTTTAATTCTTTATCAATCAACTCCCATATCAGCCCATATCAGTTTACAGGTTGCTCTATGTCCCCATCCTCACCTATGGTCCTGAACTTTGGGTAATGACCGAAAGGATGAGATGGCAGGTATAAGCAGCTGAAATGAGGTTTCTCCGCAGGGTGACTGTGCTTACTCTTTGAGATAGGGTGAGGATCTCAGCTATTCAAGAGGGCCTCAGAGTACAGCTGCTACTCCTCCGGACAGAGAGGAGCCAGTTAAGGTGGAATGATAAACTATTATACTGTTCAGCCCCTAGGTGGCACTCTACATAAAAGACCTTCTTTAACCCGATCTCAGCCATACCCAGCAGAGCGTTAAAAGACTTCATGATGAACACACATGGAGTGTATAAGCAAGTTCTGTGACCAGTCCATATCTGGGACTGAAGACTATGACAGTGCCCACCATGCAAAATCAACAGCAAGAGTCAAGTCTCTGATGGATTCCATGGTGTCTCTGACACTGTTTCTTTCTCAGGGTCAAAAATTCTGCTCTGCTTGTTTTCTTTGCATTTCAGAGCAAATTCTCAGCCGATCCATGTTCCTTAAAATAACATTCCAAACTAGGAGCGTTTGTGGGACCATTTTGGAGCAAAATGGTTCCAGCTTCCAAAAGAGTGAAATCGCCCATGCTTTCACACACAAGTCCTCAAATTGTTATGTACTTATTTATTGCGAAAACACAATTTCATAAGGTATGGAAAAGGGGGAGATGAAATTGCAGAACATTTCACCACACTTTCCCATCAGGTGCCTGGGGCTCTAAGGTGAGAGTTAGAAGAGGGTTTCGCACTGGTGAATGTAGAGGTTAGGCCAATCCTGAGTGCTTTGGAACCCCTCCACCCCCACCCCAATGTTTAGCATTAGTATGAGGTGTTCCTCTGTTTACCCAGAAGACCATTGCAGTATGATCAGTGGACCTCCAGGCTTCAGAAGGGACCTCGTTTTGTTGCACCAGGGGGCTCAGGAGGACATGCCGGGGCCATGCTGCTCTCTCTCAACCATCAGAGCACCAGCCTACAATAGGGACCACTTGGCAGTCTTCATATGTAGGACCCTACCAAATTCATGGCCGTGAAAAATGTGTCATGGACCGTGAAATCTGATCTCCCCATGAAATCTGGCTATTATAGGGGAGGGGCAAGGCTGGGGGTACCCCAGCCAGGGACTCCTACCGTGGACCAGGTGCCACTGCTAATCCTGGCCCAGGCTGGGGAGGGAACAGGACTTCCTCTTCCCCTGCAGAGGTCTCGGTCCGAGTTGGGTCAGATCCACAGCGGGGAACCTCCCCCAGCTGCAGGAAGTTCTGTGGCTGCTGGGTGGGAGAGCTCTGAATCCGGGCAGGAGGCCGCGGTTCCAGCTGTCAGTCCCTGACAGGGGCAAGAGGCTGCTGGGAAAACCCAGTTGTATAATAACACCCTCCTTCCCCCATACTCTACGACTCTCACTTCCGTGCTGGCTTTAGCGCTTGGCACCCGGCCAGCAGCAGCTGCTCTCTGATGGCAGCCCCCCTGCCCCAGCAGCAGTGCAGAGGTAAATGTGACAATTCCATAACCCTCCTACAATAGTCATGTAAACATCTGCAACTGTGAAACTGACAAATTTTAAACTCCTATGACTCTGAAATTGACCAAAATGGACCATGGCTCTGTGTCTGGTTCTGTTCAATATCTTTATCAATGATTTAGATAATGGCATAGATAGAACACTTATAAAGTTTGCAGACAATACCAAGCTGGACGGGTTGCAAGTGCTTTGGAGGACAGGTTTAAAATTCAAAATGATCTCGAGTAAATAGGATGAAATTCAATAAGGACAAATGCAAAGTACTCCACTTAGAAAGGAACAATCAGTTGCACACAGACAAATTGGGAAATGACTGCCTAGGAAGAAGTACTATGGAAAGGAATCTGGGGATTATAGTGGACCAAAAGCTAAATATGAGTCAACAGTGTAACGCTGTTACAAAATAAGCAAACATCCTTCTGGGGTGTATTAGCACGAGTGTTGTAAACAAGACACAAAAAGTAATTCTTCTGCTCTACTCTGTGCTGATTAGACCTCAGCTGGAGTACTGTGTCCAGTTCTGGGCACCACATTTCAGGAAAGATGTGGACAAATTGGAGAAAGTCCAGAGAAGAGCAACAGAAATGATTAAAGGTCTAGAAAACATGACTTATGAGGGAAGATTGAAAAAATTGTGTTTGTTTAGTCTGGAGAAGAGAAGACTGAGAGGGGACATGATAACAGTTTTCAAGTACATAAAAGGTTGCTACAAGGAGGAGGGAGAAAAAATATTGTTCTTAACCTCTAAAGATAGGACAAGAAGCAATGGGCTTAAATTGCAGCAAGGGCAGTTTAGGTTGGACATTAGGAAAAAAAGTCCTAACTGTCAGAGTGGTTAAGCGCTGGAATAAACTGCCAGGGAGGTGGTGGAATCTGCATCATCGGGGATTTTTAAGAGCAGGTTGGACAAACACCTGTCAGGGATGGTCTAGACAATACTTAGTCCTGCCTTTAGTGCAGGGGACTGGACTAGATGACCTGTCGAGGTCCCTTCCAGTTCTATGATTATCCACATCTCACAGTCCACTATCCCAATTCCTGCAAAGAGCTCCCCTCAGCAGAGAGGTCAGGGGTTGAATGATCCTGCCAGCTCAACCACTCTGTCCTCCTGCATTTGCGGAAGGGCAGCAGGCATGTAATTTTCACTGACATTGGCCAGGTTGTACCGGTTGCATATACGAACAGAGGGCTTGAGCCTACAGGCCTGCTGTTAGGCAGTTTCCCAAGGAAACTGCTTTGTACAGCCCTGTGGAAAGTCTATTTTGCAGGCTAAATACTGAAAAGCCGCTCACTGTAGAAAGCGTTTATGTCTCATCTACTCTCTGTTCCTTTTCTTAATTCAACATATTCATGATCTTGATCTTTACAATAAGAAGCCGAGGGTAGCATGGGGAGGTTGGTCTTGAATAAACATTGTCAGCCTTGGGATGATGCATACTGCATCTTTGGGAATTGAACTGTTAGACTGGTTTGGCATAAGCCATGCTCTCCCCTTGAGGTCATGCTGCAGGATTCTAATGCAGTACAGTAACACTCTTGCAAGCTGTACTGATCTGGATCAGTATTGTATTACTGTGTGGGGGGATTAATACCTTATTGTTTGTACTGCGGTAGCATGAAGGATACCCAGTCATGGACCAGGACCCCATTGTGCTAGGTGCTGTACAAACACAGAACAAAACTATAATCCTGTGTCTCCAGGAGCTTACTATCTAACTCATGGGACGTTACGCTAACTCTTCAGTTAGCTGACATTTAATCAAACGCTGAAAAATGCGTGTGTTTACCAGAAATAAAATAGCTTCCTGTTTTGGTGTGTGAGCTGGTTTCTGAAAGCAAACACTTAAAACCTTATAAACCAATTATTATTCCCATTACCTCATCCTGAGTGACTCTCTGAGATGATAAAGCCCATCTTATTTGGACTTATTTCTGATAAATAGACTTCTAAGGCATAAAGTTCTCCAGATGGAAGCTTTTTGGGAATTAGGTGAATAAGAGAGATTTAATCCTTCCAAAAGTCAGTATACTTAAATACCTGATGAACATAAAAACCTCATTGCTAATCCAAAGTGACAGGTACTAATGGAATACTTACTGGATTAACGACGAGTCTGCTATGTTGCAAGAGCCATGCTGTTTATTTCAACCCTATGCTTGAAAGGATGCACAAAATAAACTCAGTCCCTTAGGCGCATTTAATTCAAGTGGACTGAAATGCATGATTGTACATCTAAGCAGTCTATTGAACCTGTGAGTTTTATATTTGAGATGCATTAATACTTCAAGCACTTCAGACAGGAAACATTAGCCTTGGGACAAAGATTTGAACACCACCAAGCTTTTAGATGAACTAAGACTTATTTATATATATATATACACACACTTTTTTTTTGCATAGCAAGGAGAATTGTTCATCTTTACGGTACCACCTCCCCTGTCCTTAATTAATACCATGCACAGGTGGCACACAGGATAACCACAGTAAATCACTCAAAGGGTTATGAGTCTCCGAAGAACCATTATTAAATATAGACACATCATAAAACAATAGGTTAGAAGGATGAAACTGTCATGCACTACCATTTCAATCTGCGCTTTGGATGTCAGAACCTTTACTTCTACAAATGGAATCTTAAAGGTATTTAGCTGGCAGATTCAATTTATTGAAGAAGAATTAAAAAAAAAGGTAGGAACAAGTTCATGTGACGATTCCATCTCGCTAATGAGTTTAGTGACTTGAGGCACTGATAACAGCTATTTGATTAAGCAGACGATATCTCCTGTGCTTCTAGCATATTGCCTTTTGTTTTGTTAAGTCCAGTATTGATAACAATGTCCACCTCCCAGCAGTTTGCCTTTGAAACCCTCTATGCAGTGTATGCACCAATGCATATTGGCCTGATGAGTGCACCCGTAAGATAAGTCTCCTTGTAGAACAAACAGCAATCCTGTCCTTTTCATTGACTGCAGTCAGTTAGATAGGGCCAAAAATCCAGCATTGAGCATTTACACAACATGGATTTTCTGCATTCACATACAGTAGTGGATACCCAGAATTATATTTTTGTTCCAGAATGGACGCCTGAGCAAAGTCAGTAATCTGATCAACTCCACCAGAGGTCTCAATACTCAAAAGTGAATAGAGAAGTGTTTTTTACCCCTTCACGGAACACAAGAACCAGGGGTCACCCAGTGAAATTACTAGGCAGCAGGTTTAAAACAAATAAGAAAGTACTTCTTCACACAATCCACAGTCAACCTGTGCAAGCTTCTCCAAAACCTCCTGGTAGAAATGTAAGTTCCTAGTGTGGCAAGAGAATACATGGAGGAGAGTGAACTCTAAGCACACATTTATCAGGACCCAGGTGTGCTCAGCTGACCTGGCAGCTGCTCTCAGAGCATGTGCCATGTCCTCATAGAAAACTCTTCTGGAGTGGTCATTGCAGGTCGCTTCTACAGGCGAGAAGTGCAGGGTCAGGGACCTTTATAGATTTGGGTAAATGTCAAACAGGAAAGAGTGCAGTGCATTGTGACTCTGGGGCTGTAGGACTATTGAACTTGGGACAAGGAACATGCCCCTAACCCCTGTCCACAGTATACAATGGCATAGGTGTGGGACCATGCTACAGCTCGAGATGTGTTCATGCCCTCAGGCATGCTAGCATTCGTGCTCTGGACATGCCTTGAAACCGTGGGAAGGGGGTTCTGGCACAACCATGTGTGTGGACCCATGTCTAGACATTAATGTAGAGACAGCTTTTGTGTGTAATTGCAAAGAGGGTTCATAAGCAGCGCAAAACAAAGAAGCAAAATGAAAAATAGTGTGTTAAAGGGGAGGAATAGATAAAGGCTTCTGTATTTGTAATTGCATAAGCAAAAGCACACTTAGATAAGCCAGGAAGCAGAGGCAACATAAGGAAACACATTTAATGTGCCTTGCATCAACCAAGCATTCTTCCTATGTGTGAATTTATCTTGTCTCTATTTTTTTTATTTCATTCTTTAGGGATAAGGAAAGCCATTACAGCATTCAATTTACTAATGGAAAAGTCAAAAAACCCTGCATAAAATGAGGAATATTGGATTTGTGTTACTTATCTGAGATCAGCTAAACATGCCTACGACTACTCCAAGGCTAAGATAATGTCATCAGAGCTAGATACAAGGGGGAAAAATAATGTTCAGGACAGAGAGAAAGAAAAATAATTTCTCTACCACTGTGCAAAGAAATAATGATGTAAACAGTGATATAAAATACATAGGGGAGTTATGTATCGGCAGAAATTAGCATGATGACAAAGTCAAAGAAATACTACTTAGGAAAGCTTCTATTTCAACTGACCATAATGCTGACAGAAAGGGCGCAAAATCACTCCCCAAAGAGAAGAAATATTTCAACTTCCAGGTCAAAGACATGAAGGCAAAGACCCCCAAAAGGTTCTTTGATTCCCACTGAAAACGGCTTACACATTTTTTAGCAGATAGTGAATTTCACTCTCCATTCAATTTGCAAATTTTCCTACCAAGATTTCAGCAGGATAAATATGTATATAAATAAAACTCTGGAAGGAGTATCGTATTGTGTTTAAAGCAGCGCACTGGGACTCAGGAAATCTAAGTTTAATATCTAGCAGTACTGCAGACTTTCATAAATCTTCTGTACTTCAAGAACCCATCTGTAAAACATAATGAGGATAATAATTTAGCCCAATATTAGTGGGTAGTACAGGTCTCCCCTATGCTTGTCTTGCAGAGATTATAAAAACAGTTGACCAGAAAATGCCCAAGGGATAGGGAAAATATCAACAAAAACAAGTTTTCAATAGAAAACTTTGACTTTTAATTAAGAAAAAATCTTTGGGGCAACTGTAAATTGATGATTTTTAGACAAAAGTTATTGGAAAGTGGAAAAAAAATCAGTGTTTTACTGAAAAATTTCTGCTTTTCAGGTTTGCAGTTTTCTAATGAAAAAATATTTTTTGTGGAAAGCACATACTTTCTATATTTTTAAGTTGAAAACCCAATATTCCATTGGAAAAAAACATTTGTATGAAAAATTGTCAACGAACCCTAGCAATGAATTTATTACAGCTCCTACTCTGAGAGCTTTGGCCCCGATCCTCAAAAGGTCACCAGGCATCCAACTCCCATTGGATTTCAAAGGAAGGTTAGCGCCTAAATACCCTTTGAAGATCTGGGCCTTAGCACATGTCTTATGTTTTGGCTCCAAAAGGGGCCAATAAGGTGGCCATCACAATAATACTTCCTTTCTCCAAATTTTTGACGGTTCTCCTATTAGGCTCTGTATCTAAGCACATGCACAACTTTAAACATGAGTTCTCTCACTGATTAAAACAGGAGTGCTGTGTGCTTAAAGTTAAAGTACCTTGGTGAATCAGGTCCTTAGATTATGAGCTCCCTGGGGCACAGTCTGTCTTTTACCATGCGTTTATACAGCATTTAGCACAATGGGGCTGTGATCTTGGTTTGGGTCTTTTTCTTCCTCTTGTATATATTTGCAAAATTATGCAATAGTTTATCCACGCATTTCTGTCAACAGTTTCATGGTCTTTTTCCTCAGATATACTAAACAAGACATCAGCATTCCAACGTCTGTAATCCACCCATAACAAACGAGTGCAATACAGCAGTGAACACGTTACAATAAGGAAATGGAGTTCCCTACGGGTCATAGAGTCACTGAAAGCAAAGCAAAAAAGTATATGAAAAACAATGATTTTGTCCTTTGGAAATAACAGAGGTTTAGAACCTGGTACTTCAGCATGCTTGCAGCAATCTATATGCATGGACACGTCTGGCAGAGGAGTGGCCTGGCTTCACACCCCACAGAGATGAATTTCACATCAGCAGTATAGCCACCTATTGTGGTTACGTGTTTTCATGAGTCTGTTTTAACAACAAATTCAATGGCTTCATAGAGAACAGTAAAAATACAATCCAGATGTAACTTTAATTGTCTAAAGGAGTAGCAGAAATTTGGTCCAATAAAGGTGCAATAATCCCCCTCTCAGGAGGAATCCTGACATGCTGAAAATAGAACCCATTCAGCAAGAGTTTTGATTGGACAGGATTTCCCTTTCTCTTCCTAGTTCCATATGGAGGAACTGACCAGCCTCTCCTATGGGAAAGGAACTCAGTTTGAAATTATCCTGGCCCTGTCCTGTCCAGAAAGATGGATGAAAGGTGGCTGTGGAGTCGAGGCCAGGCCTTCTCTCAACTCAGCCTATCTCTAGGATCTCTGTGGAACCACAAGCAGCTCTGCGAAGAAGGCTGCCATGCTGGGTCCTCTGAGTCATGCTTGCTTGGGTGTGTGCTCAGTAATCCAGAGAAGTGTAAAATGGCTCTGAGGTATATTATGTGCCACGTGAACTTCCATGCAGAAATCTGGGAGTCAGGCAGGGTATGGCACGATGAAGCGAGCCATAGAAATCTGTGCAAGCCCTTCTGCACTGAGAAGCCCATGTAGGGACATCCATCCACACATCACAAAATATTTAATGGAATGTAACCTTCCTGTCAGGTGGCTTTGGCAGTGACAAGACTCCAGTCCAGTATCTAGGGGCTCCTTTTAACAATACAAGATAGAATCAGCTCAAGCCTCCATCCGCTAATCTGGGAAAATAACACCACCTGTAGGCACCTCTATGAGGCAATATTTCCCCCTTTTGCAAGCACTAAATCTGAGTATAGAAAAGAAAACTGATTAATTTGGGGATACGCCGTGAGCATGATTCGTAAGCATATGACACGAGCAAAACACTCACCCCAGAGTACACTGGACTGTGTCCTTTGTCTTAAATTCTCAGTTTGCTGTGTGAAAGTCCAACAAACAAATGTTCTTTTAACATGCCACTCCTTTCTCTCTCCACAAAACCCCACTCACAGAGTTCAGTGGTGCGTTCACGTAGTTCACCTCCCAACCTGGAGGTGGTGGTGGAAGGCATTGACCAATGCCTCAGCTCCGACTGCTGCCACAGCTCCGTCGTTCACTCTACGGCTGGCCACTGCCTGCATTGCGGTTCACTCCACTGCTGTGTTGTCATTCACTACAACACAACGCGTCATAAAGGCAAAACAGCATGCGCAGCCATTCCCAAATGAAAGCCTACTCTCATGCGTGGGCCGCATTCTAATGAAGGATGGATGAATTGGCTTCTCACAAAACCTTTGTCCAAAACGCCAAACAAACATGGATTGACTTTATTTCTGAAATTCACAAACTTAGATTTTTTTTCTCCAGATCAGCATTGTTCATTTTCACAACCCTTTGCTGTTCTGAATTCAGGCCAAGCCAAAAAGCAGAAGTGACAAAATGCCAGGGAAAACCAGCTGTCCTTGAGGGTGATCGTCACTTCAGTTACTCTTGTTCTCTTAATGTACCGCCTCCACTGCCCTGCCCGCCTTCTTTTCAGAGAGATAAGTCATCAAGCCTCTGGGGGCACAGAAGAACTATAAATAATAATGCCACCTAAGGCTTCATTCTAATGGCTTTCAGGTGGAAAGATGGTTCTTTTAGTGTTCTCCTGCTTTGCTTAAGGAGGACTGTGGCAAGAGGACAGCGAGGTGCTGGGGTCATGGCTCTGCCTTCCTTCTGCCGCTACAAGATTCATATTTAAGAAGCAGTCAGGGGAGGGGGAGGAGATACTGTCCATAAATATTGCCATCTACTGGTACATAAGAAAATATAGGGCCTGCTGTAATATTCAGTAAAGTTATTGCTGTGCACAGTAAATGGCTTCCCTTAACACCAGGCAGCCAAACGCCTGAGGGGAGGTAGCAGTAAGCGAGTTCCCACAACAAGCCTGGGAGATCCAGCAGATATTCAGAGATGTTAAGGCTGAACTGGACCATTACATCATCGAATCTGACCTCCTGCAGAACACAGTCCATCGAATTTCACCTAGTGAATACTGCATCGAGCTCATATCTTGTAGCTGGGCTAGAGCACATTGTTTTAGAAAGATATCTTGTCTTGATTTAAGATCTCCAAGTGATGAAGGATCCACCACAACCAGTGGTAAAGCAGTCCGATGGCTGATTGCTCTCACACTTAAAAAATTACACCTTATTTCTAGCCTGGCTTTTTCTAGTTTGATCTTCCAACCTTAGATCTTGTTATGCCTGTGTCTGCTCGATTATTTTTGTGCATCACCAAGGAAACAAGTCTCAAGTGATGCTGAAGGGGCGGAAGAAAAGCTGCACTCACCTCCACTCCACAAGCCACACCCACATCCTCTGTCTGGTTCCCGGTCTTCTTCTGCATCTATGAAAGCTTGAGATGGAACAGGTTGTTTGAATTGATTCAGAATTTACCAAATAATGGCATACAGAAAGAGCAAATATTAATTAGATCATAACAGTGTAAGTGATCTTTTTACCAACTACATTTGTTCATTATTTGATTTATTGCATACAGTTTGTGGATGAAAAATTCAATTGCTAAGGGTTCACTGAGCCTGGGATGCTTGATTCTAATTATCTATTATGTTCCTTCATTGCTGTCTGTTATTGTATTTTCAGAGGCAAGACAAACAATGTAACTTTAATAAAAAATATCTATTAAAAACCCTCAGGTTATTATGAATCAACTTTAAATAGCCAGGGAATTGCTATTATGCAAATCCACTGATGGGCCTAGAGGGTAAAGAACTGTAACATGTGTTCAGAGACTTGTTTTCCCAGCAGATCCTTGATAGTATGCGTGAGATTTCCTTCTTAATACATGTCATTCTTTTAGTCAGTGGCTAAGGCTATTTGGTTCTTTCATAAGACACATCCATGCAATTTAGGGCCTCTGACCACTCCAATTAAGTGATGGCTGCTTGTTTCATTGCTTTAATCTGCAAATTTCAAGGCTGGGAATCTCCCCCCCAGAAAAACCAAAACACATCTAAGGAAGTTAGGCACTCAACTCCAGTAGACATTCAATGGGGTTTAGGCTCCTGACTCCCTAAGGCTTCTTTGAAATCCTCAGACCCAGATCTGAATGTCTTCAAATTCTCAGGGTGTTTGAATCTGCAGCTTTGGGTTGACATCAGTATATGAAAACCTAGTCACAAAATCTCCATGGGCAAAGAAGGGTCTGCTGAGGAAAGGGGAACTCCTGAAAGAGGATGTCCATGGGAGCCCTGCCTCACTTGCTACACATTTCTTATGTTCAGATGTGCACACGGTAACATGAGAGAGTCTCAGGTGCCCTTGGCAGCCCCTGGGTTCCATGAATATTGAGGGTGCATGGCTGGGAAAAAACTCTGTGAGGAATGTCCTGGAAAGTGAATCAAGCCTGAGGCCGATTGCACTTTCCAGTGGAGCTCTCCTCAAAAACTGTGTGTAGTTTCATCAGGGTTTGGGGTGGAATCATTTGGCCCATGATTGGCCATTTGGCCCCTCTCATCCTAGAAGCTGTGGGGCAGGGGGAAGTAAGTAAAATTAATTTATTCATATCTGAATATTGGTAACATCATACAGAATTTTCAGAAGCCTTGTCGATCCATTCTTAGCTTTGAGTACTCAACATTTGATCTCCCAGTGATCAGCCATGCACCATCTCCTCAGTGGCTATCCCCCACTATGATGACTCACTCACCACCACTCCTTCCTTGATAACTTTCTCAAGGTTACTTCCATCTCTGCATCTGATGTGACCAAAGTGCATAAGTTGGCACCTGTTGATTTCCGAAACAGGGGACATGCAAGTGTCTTCTCCAGCACTACATATCAAAGGCTTCAATTTTCTTCCTTTCAGCAGCATTAATTTCCCATAATTCACTTACATAAGTTGCTATGGAAAAAAATTAAGCTTTTCACCAGTTGAACCTTCATACATTTTGAGATGCCACATTTTTTCCAGACTTTTATAAGGGAGGCCATGGCTGAGTGAACCTTTCCTAAACAGGTTCCTTGATTGGATAGGTATGATCCGAGATAACATCCATTGCATTGTATTGGTGTCTTAGCAAAGAGCATCACAATCAATCAGCATGTCTAAGATCAGTTAGGAGGTATCTGCCAATGGAAATCCCAGCTAATTCCACTTTGTCGTAAGCCTTCCAGGACTTGTCTCGTTATAAATTCTGCATATATGTTGAAAAGACTTGAGAACAGAATACACCCTTGTCTCACACTCTTCCCGGTGGAAAACTACTCGCAGGTGCCTGCTGCTGTTTGCGCCATGGTCTTTTGTTGACGATAAAGGCTTGCAAGGAGTTCCATGCGATGCTTTGGAATCTCCATGTCTGTCAGAATCCTCCAAAGACAGTCCTGTTGGGAAGTAACGAATACTTTTGAATAGGCAATGAAACAGATGATCAGTAGGTGATTGTACTCCCTGCACTTTGCAGTGATGTGACAGATCTTCACAATTTAATAGCATGCGCCTGGCCATCTCTGAAAGCAGCTTGCTGCTCTGGTAGTTCTGCTTCTATCATTTGCCTCATGCAATCCTGAACTGTGTAGAGAGAACACCATTATAAACGCTGGAGGCAAAGCAGGGCTTGGGGTGAAGGCTGACAGCTCGTGACCCCCCGTGAAATAACCTCGCGATCTCCGAGGGGTCACGACCCCCAGTTTGAGCACCCCTGGGATAGCGTGTTACAGCTAGAAACCCCAAGGCTTGGGACTTTTACAAGGAGACTGGACAAAACATGCACTAAGGATCAGCCCTGCTGTCAAGGTTCCTCCCCCACTCTGAACTCTAGGGTACAGATGTGGGGACCTGCATGAAAAACCTCCTAAGCTTATCTTTACCAGCTTAGGTCAAAACTTCCCCAAGGTACAAAATATTCCACCCGTCGTCCTTGGATTGGCCGCTACCACCACCAAACTAATACTGGTTACTGGGGAAGAGCTTTTTGGACGCATCTTCCCCCAAAAAATACTTCCCAAAACCTTGCACCCCACTTCCTGGACAAGGTTTGGTAAAAAGCCTCACCAATTTGCCTAGGTGACTACAGACCCAGACCCTTGGATCTTAAGAACAATGAACAATCCTCCCAACACTTGCACCCCCCCTTTCCTGGGAAATGTTCGATAAAAAGCCTCACCAATTTGCATAGGTGACCACAGACCCAAACCCTTGGATCTGAGAACAATGAAAAAGCATTCAGTTTTCTTACAAGAAGAATTTTAATAAAAATAGAAGTAAATAGAAATAAAGAAATCCCCCCTGTAAAATCAGGATGGTAGATATCTTACAGGGTAATTAGATTCAAAAACATAGAGAACCCCTCTAGGCAAAACCTTAAGTTACAAAAAAGATACACAGACAGAAATAGTTATTCTATTCAGCACAATTCTTTTCTCAGCCATTTAAAGAAATCATAATCTAACACATACCTAGCTAGATTACTTACTAAAAGTTCTAAGACTCCATTCCTGGTCTATCCCCGGCAGAAACCAGCATATAGACAGACACACAGACCCTTTGTTTCTCTCCCTCCTCCCAGCTTTTGAAAGTATCTTGTCTCCTCATTGGTCATTTTGGTCAGGTGCCAGCGAGGTTACCTTTAGCTTCTTAACCCTTTACAGGTGAAAGGAGATTTCCTCTGGCCAGGAGGGATTTCAAAGGGGTTTACCCTTCCCTTTATATTTATGACACCTGCATTGGCAGGGAGATGGACTGAGCCAGGATGATCACAGAGGGCTTTCCCCTCTGTAACTTTTATAATTCCATCCCTCTCTCCTGGGAGTACAAATTCTGGTACTAAAGACCTAGTGCCTGGATCCCATATTGCCTGGCACTGAGATTGAGATTTAGTGCCCTGATGTGCAACTCCTCCTGTTGGGCCAGTGTAGAGCCTGCTGTTAGTATAGCTATTTACAGGTGCCCTTGTGTTTCCCTGAACCCTTGGACTCAGGCCCTGAGTGTAGCTCCACTAAACTGAGAGCTAAAGGGACACTACTATCCTGCTGCGTGGATCCCAGTGTGCTTGTCCTGTGAATGTCTGGCATGCACCCTTGGCTATATTCATCTCACTGTGCTGGTCGTGCTACTTCCTTGGTGTAATGATGACATTATGCTAAGAGGAATCCTGAAAATAGTGCCCTGGTGTGACGGTCACTCTGTGCTGTTCATGTGAATCCTGCATTTTTGTACGCTGTGTTGGTGTAGCCCTGTTGTTCCCAGGAAATTAGAGAGACAAGGGGAGTGAGGTAATATCTTGTATTGGGGCAACTTTTGTTGGTGAGAGAGAGACAAGCTTTGGAGTTTCACAGAGTTCTTCTTCCTGAAGAAGAGTTCTGTGAAAGCTCCAAAGCTTGTCTCTCTCTCACCAACAGAAGCTGGTCCAATAAAAGATATTACCTCACCCACCTTCTTTCTCTAATGTGAATAGCCTCTCTCCAAAACGGGCAGAGGCGCTCGGAGGAGGGGGCGGAAAGGAGCCAGCGGTGAGCGGGGGAAGGGGTAGAGTGGGGGTGGGGCCTCGGGAGGGTACCCACCGGCAAAACCAAAAGTCGGCACCTATGGCTCTAGCTCAAACAGAAGTTATGGGTTCGATACAGAAATTACTGGGTGAGATTCTCTTGGCCATGTTCTGTGGGTGATCAGACTAGACGATCATAGTGGTCCCTTCTGGCCACAAAAGCCTATGAATCTCTGAAAGTTCCTGACAAAACGCAGGCTCCTAGGACTACGTTGTTACACTCCATATGTGATAAACGTTGGTACGAATGCATTTCTCAAACATGCTTTCTGTGCCAAAGCCCTAAACATGCCATGCACATTTGGGGGTGTCAGCAGCAGCTCCACTCCTGCTTAGTTTTAAACAAAGCCAAACTTATCCTTATGTGCTGAAATCTAAACTTATTTTTGTTTGGTAGTGCACTTCAAGTTCATTAAACAGCCTGGCACAGAGCACACAGTAAGTTAAAAAGCAATGCTGTGAATTTCAGTGGTTCCCACTGTGATTTTTTTTTAATTGCAATCCTACAGACAAAAATCTTGCCAAGGTCACCTCTGTTTAATTATCCATGTGATTGACAGGGCCACCATAAAAATAATCCTGAATAACCAGAAAACTTGTGTACTAGCTGAAATCCATTAGAAACGGAGTAATTGGAGGAACAGGGTTTGGAACCACAAAGGTAGAGAAACCGTGCAATCTGAGGGGAGAAACTCAGCTAAATAGGAAGTGGCAGCTTTCGCTATACAAGCTGTTAATTAGTATGTATCCTCAATGTAACCAGGAACTATACTAATGAAACTTTCCTGCAAAATGTCAGAGCTACCATAGCATTTGAGCTCTACTAAGGATTGTACACACTATTCTGAGGTTGTTTTGCGCTTGGGGATTGATTCAGACAGGAGTTCTGTACCATTTGGGCTGCCTTTCTAATGATTTGCTGCTGCAAGAGTATCATCTGTGTAGCACATGAACACAGAAAGGAGAAATAAATTACAATCCAGAAGCTTTGTAAACATCTCTATGCGTACACTGACTGCAATCCGCAGAGATTGCCAAATACAAGTGACGTGACTGTAGTTTAGGGAACAATATCATTTATGTCTTATTTAGCACTTTTTTTTCTTTGGATCTCAAATCATTTTACAAAAGAAGGCAGTGTCAATATCCCCATTTTACAGATGGGGAAACTGAGGCACAGGGAGGCGACATGGCTTGCCTAAGATCACCCTGCAGCCCAGTGGTAAAGCTGGGAAGTGAACCTACACTCTCCTGCCTCCCAGTTCACTGCCCCATCCACTAGGCAACACTGCATCCCACATGCCTGCACAGATAAATGCTGCAGAGATAGGGAATAAAAAAGACAAGATTTTAAGTGGTGCTGTTCATTAAAAAGTGATTCCTCATGACCCCTGTAGGATTATTATGAATTATTACAGTAGCATATAGAGGCCCTGACTAAGATCAGTGCCAGGCACTGTACATACATACAGTAAGAGAAAATCCCAAAGAGCTTTTGTGCGAAACAGACAAAGGGTGAGAGTGGAAACCAGAAGCGCAGAGGGGGAAGTAACATAGGAGGTCAGCAGCAGAGCAGGGATTACACAATACAGAAACATCAATTCAGCATTTTAGTTTAAGAAGATCCATTACTTGTTTTCTGCCATATTTTACATACCCAATACCCATCTGGGTCTTGAGCCAGCAGCCGCTGAAGTCAATGCTTTTTGCTGAATTCAAAGGAAATGGATAAGACATTTATTTACAGGTAGTAATAGAACCTCTATAATGATAAAATAAGTTTAAACCACTTTTTGATGGAAAAAAGGATTGTCGACCTTTTATAGTATGAATTTTTTACGGATCCCTGATGGTGTAGCACAAAGTCTTCATTCCGACCGGGGTTACAATGTGTCCATTGTTATGAGAAAACAAAGTTCCATCCCTGAAACCAAATGATTGTCCTGATGAATCTTTGACAGAGCAGGCAATCAGGATGATAAAGTTATTCCTTTCTCAGCATGTGGCTGTTCTCTCTGTCTCCAGCAGAAAGAGATAGAAAACACAAGTGTTAATCATTTGGGGTTATTCTCTACTCTACGTTTGGTTTGCTTTGGCATGGGAGGACTGATTGGCTCCCAAGTAGCAATAAATGGGATTTTCAGACACACTCACCACTGACCTAACTCTATTCCCACTCAAGTCGAGGGAGTTTAACTATGGATTTCAGTGCAAGCGAAGGCCAACACTGAGCCATTTTGAAAACCCTACTAAAAATCATTACCACACCCCCCTGTGACACTACACAGTTCCAGGTGGTGCCCTAGAGGGGGAACCCATCACACCCACGCAACCACATCTTGTTTATGCCATACTACTCAGTCTAATCATCTGATTTTCTCTTCTTATTCTGTTTTGCCGTGGTCTCTGCCCTTTCCCTTTCAAGTGCATTAGGTAGGATGGGACAACAATGATCTCACCATCAGGTTGCAAGGACAACATTAGGACCTCAGCCACCTAGGACAAAGAATTCAAAACAGCTGAATCAGGCATTCTGAAATATTGGGTATTAAAGGAAATATAAAGCATATAAGGCCACTTTCTTCCTGAGTGTAACTCCATTGACATAGGCAGAATTACACCAAAGATCATTGAATCATAGAGGATTAGGGTTGGAAGAGACCACAGGATGTCATCTAGTCCAACCCCCTGCTCAAAGCAGGACCAACCCCAATGAAATCATCCCAGCCAGGGTTTTTTCAAGCCTGACCTTAAAAATCTCTAAGGATGAAGATTCCACCACCTCCCTAGGTAACACATTCCAGTGCTTCACCACCCTCCTGGTGAAATAATTTTTCCTAATATCCAACCTAGACCTCCCCCACTGCAACTTGAGACCATTGCTCCTTGTTCTGTCACCACTCAGAACAGCCTAGATCCATCCTCTTCGGAAACCCCCTTCAGGTAACTGAAAGCAGCTATCAATTCCCCCCTCACCCTTCTCTTCTGCAGACTAAATAACCCCAGTTCCCTCAGCCTCTCCTCATAAGTCATGTGTCCCAGCCCCCTAATCATTTTTGTTGCCCTCTGCTGGTTGCTTTCCAATTTGTCCACATCCTTTCTGTAGTGGGAAGCCACATCTGGAGTATTGCATCCAGTTTTGGTCCTCACCAGTGCCGAATAGAGGGGAATAATCACTTCCCTCTATCCGCTGGCAAGACTCCTACTAATGCAGCCCAATATGCCATTAGCCTGCTTGGCAACAAGGACACAATGTTGACTCATACCCAGCTTCTCCTCCACTGTAATCCCCAAGTCCTTTTCTGCAGAATTGCCGCTTAGACAGTCAGTTCCAAGCCTGTAGTGGTGCATGGGATTCTTCCTTCCTAAGCGCAGGACTCTGCACTTGTCCTTGTTGAACCACATCATATTTCTTTTGGCCCAATCTTCCAATTTGTCTAGGTCACTCGGGACCCTATCCCTACCCTCCAGCATATCTACCTCTCCCCCCAGCTTAGTGTTATCCACAAACTTGCTGAGGGTGCAATCCATCCCATCATCCAGATCAATAATGAAGATGTTGAACAAAATCAGCCCCAGGACCAATCCTTGGGGCACTCTGCTTGATACCGGTTGCCAACTAGACATTGAGCCCAATCATCTAGCCAGCTTTCTATCCACCTTATAGTCCATTCATCCAATTCATGCTACTTTAACTTGCTGGCAAGAATACTGTGGGAGACCGTATCAAAAGCTTTGCTAAAGTCAAGGTATATCATGTCCACTGCTTTCCCCATATCCACAGAGCCAGTTATCTCATCATAGAAGGCAATCCGGTTGGTCAGGCATGATCTCAGGATGGAACTGGTCCAGTCTTATCATAGTGATTGCAGTAATGACTACTACATCGAAGGTTGCCAAACACTTTCCATTACAATCCCAGCGTTTTCATTGAAAATGTCAGCAAAAATCATTGTTTGCCTTGATTCCTCCCCTCCCCCATGCTTGCTCTCTGCCCAAAAATGGTTTAACAAAATGTATGAGTGAGCAATGGTCAGAGGTCTTTTGCTTTTATAGATAAACTGGGGGAAAATCCTACCCTTTCCCTAGATTATGGAAAATTCTAACCCCACTCTGCTATTAACAGTCCTCAGTGAGAAGCTTGTGTTCTGTTTACTGACTTTTCAAAAACAAAAGGATTGGATTTCCCAAAGTTATAAGCCTTTGGCCCCCATTTCAGCAAAAGCCCCACTGAGTCACTGGGATTAGAGCAGAACATACAGGCCTCAGAGGAGATCAGGGCTCATTGTGCTATTGGGCCCTCGAACTTTGCATACTAGTAGCCCGATCCTGTGAGATACTGAGCACCCTCACCTACCACTGAACTTGCAGGAGATCTTGAGCGTCAATGCAGACATTGGCCCCAGGAATGCCCAGTGCAACTTTCTATCCACCCGCCAAGCAACATACTGAGCAGGTGTGTGCCACTCACAGGAGCACTCTTCACAAAATGGCTGTGTCGATACTAGGCAACAGGCCTTGTGGTTTGCATGGACAGTCCCCCACTACCCCCGGGAGGCCCTATTGCAATGTACACAGGTATGGATACATTGGTGTGTGCTCTGCGTGGAGGCTAATGGATGGTTCAGTAGTGAACAGGGCCCCCAAGACACACATTGTGTGGGTGTGGCTTTTGCGAATGGAAGGCCTGGGGTGAAGTGGCCTACCAGATGTGCATGCTGACTGCAAGTGTAGCCTCTGTCTTGGTGTCCTAACCACAGTGTTTGGAAACTTTACAAAAGAACAGTGCTACCTAGGTGCTTCCCTGGCCTTTATCACCAGCGTATCTGAGCAGCTCTCACTCAGTGGATTTTATCCTTCCAAACCCCTGCATGGTGAGGAAGTCCTAGCCCCATTTTACAGATGAGGAACAGGGAAGGTTAAGTGACTCACCAAAGGTCATCTGATAAGCCAGTGGTTGAGCTTGCAATTGCATCCATATCTTCTATGTTCCAGTCCAGTGCCCAGTTGACTATACCACCCTTCCTGGCCTGGCCTCGCTTGCAGTTTCTTGTGCCTTTCCTGTGAAGTTCTCTCCCCAGATTGTGTTCTGCCTTTCACCTGAGCTACATGCTTACATTCCTCAAGTTGCTAGGCCACCTGGCTATGCTCATTGTACCCCATAGAAGGCGGTCACATAACAGATTTAGTGGGGCCAGACTCCTGATTGCATTACAGCACCTTGGCATTTCTGGAGCAGTGCAAGAGATCCATAACCTGGCCACCGACGGGCCAGCAGAGAATCCCACCATCAGAGGGGAGTTCCTGCTAGCACAAGTGAGCTATAGCTAGGCCCTGTGTATAGTGTATGGGGGTGTGGGTGGAGATCCCCCTATGTCAATCCTCCACTGGCCAAGGCTCCGTTCAGAACAACAGTGGTGTAACTCACTGCAACAGTGGTGTAACTCAAAGCAGTCCAACAACAGCTCTAAGTCACATTAGGGCTGGGGTCAGCTCGGGGATCAGAGAGCTGCATCTGGCTTCCTTGTCCGAAGCACAGCTTTCGTGCTAAGTGACAAATAGCTGCACCTGTTCCATCATTATAAACTCAGAGTAACGACCCTAGCTCCTGAAAGGCCCTGCGAGATGACACAACAAGTATATCACTAATGGGCTTCTCTTTTTGAAGGCTCTTAATACTTCACAAGAGGGTACGACTTAAAAGTGTCTGCCCAAAGAAGGGATGCTCACCTAGGACCCAGCAGGGAGCAACCGTCCTCTGAAAAGGGAACAAGGGTTCAAAGCTGCTCTCTCAGGTAGCATGAAGCCCTTTGAAATGCTCAGTGCAGATCTTTGGATAATGAGTTTAATTAACATGCTGCGGTTTTAAGAGGAGATTAACTCAGAGGAGGAAAACAGCAGGTATGATGGCTCAACATAGTAACAAAGACTAACAGCTCACTTCCAATGAACTATAAAGGATGGGCTTGCTACACATGACTGTATCTCACTGATCCCTTGTTGCAAACTAAACCAAGGTAACAGACTCCAAGAGGAAGCTAAGAGACAAATATGGGGCCAATTTCAGAGCTGTTGTAAGCAGGTGGAAACCCACCGATGCCAGCTCCATCTCTCTCACAATTTGGCTCAGTGACTTTGCGGGCCTGAGAGAAAGCTACACTTCAGCATGGAAGGACTAACCACTACCCAGCCTTAGCCTGTTTGACTATGAATAAGGCCAAGGCTAGAATTAAGGCTAGAATAAGGCCTAGGCCTAGAAAAGTTTTGCTCGTATAGCTACACCGGCAACCCTCCTACTGTAGATGCAGCTTATACCAGCCAAAGAGTGATTTTGCTGGTATAGCTTAGGCTGGTTCCCCAGATGAAAATGAGTTATACCAACACAAGCAATTTTTTTGCCAGTATATCAGCATCTACAGTAAAGCCGTTGCTGATATGGAAATGTTGCCAAAACCCCCGAACAGGCATTACTATACAGGCAAAAGTTTCCAGTGTAAACCTAAGTCTCGTAGCCCATCCCAGTGAAATTTCCTGGACCTGTGGAGACAGCAGCATTGCCCTGCCCCACAGGAGTGTTAAAGATTGTGAGACACTCAGGCCCAGATCCACAAAGGGAGTTAGCCAAAATTTAGGTGCCAGAGCTATCCCCAAAACCCCCGCTCAGCTGCCACCTAACACTAACCTTAGTCAGTGGCTACATTTGCACTAGGCCCCAAGTTTCTTCCTCTGGGCACAGACACCGCTGCCTCAGAGAGAAGCCCAGATGCCTGCGTGCCAGCTCAATCGTCAAACCAGACGAAGACAAGCATTAGGCGGGCTCTGACATGCCTAACCCCACACAAAATGGTGGCCGGGGCGGGCGGGGGGTGAGGACGACTGGCAGCGGCCTCCCTTATAACTTTTAGCTCAGTGGGTATGGAACTCACAGGGATGTGGAAGACCCGAGTTCACTTCGCCCCTCTGCCTGCTGAGGAGAGGGATCTGAGCAGTGGTTTCCCGCCACTCCTGTGAGTGCCCTAGGCACGCGACTAGTTATTTATTCTCACCGTCTCTGGCCCAATGCATATTTAATGTATACAAAACGGAATAGCTTCAACAGGAGAGACTGAGACAGCCCCACACCAGAATGTCCCATAGCCCAGGGTTTAGGGCACTCACCTGAGGCGTGGGAAGCCTCCATTCAAACCCGTTCACCTCAGGCTGCTGCCACTACAGCTGCTGTGTATAAAAGCTGGCATGCCCAACTGCCATTTTTGCAAGAAATGCCTTCGGGCACCTGACTCCAGGAGAGGGTTCACAGCTGCGGGTCCGAAGCGGAGAGAGGCAACTAAGTCGCTTTGAGAGGCAGGGCTTAGGGCATACCCCACTCTTAGCATCCACTATTAGCGAGCGTAGACAGCTCCCTGCCTGGCCTTCTGTTTTTGTGCATCACATGCTTAGACATCCATCTCTCCCCATGCATTGTGTAGAGAGCCTAGGCACCTAACTCAGCATTCGTGGAGTCCACCAGGTGAACTAGTTGGACTAGGTGACCTCCTGAGTCCCTTCCAACCCTGATATTCTAACTAGGCCCTAAAACCGAGACCTCCCCTTTGTGGAGCCAGACCTCAGATCCGAGGGTCTGGGGCCGTATAAGTACCTTTGATACGGGTTGCACTCTCTTGGTCTCATTTTGAAGCCAGTGGGTCAACAGGCGATAACATGGATTTGCTACAATCAGGTGTTAACAACCCCCATATTGAACTAATCCTACAACAGATGATTTAGAAAGGAAATGCCAAGTTATATACACCGCATTCGTCCCCTGGGGGTATAACATCTTTCCAACTGGTAAATTTCTTCCTTTTTCCTAAACACTGCTATTTTCAGGGATGTGGTCAAAAAAAAGTCAAAGAACAGAAAAAAAACCATGGCTGCGGTACATTTGGCTGAAAACAATTCAGATTTCTGCAATGCAACTGCATAGTTTTGCAACACGTGTTGCCCGTGGATAACTAGGGAAGGATGGTCTTGTATTTGATCTGTCATACTTGTAAATATTTTCCTTTTGGAGAGTATATTGAGAGCACCACACATTCTGTCAGGGAGAATGTCATCCAAGTATATTTCAACTTTTGAGGTCAGCACTGGTAATTAGGGATAATTGAAGAGTTATTCTCACTGATTTATTACAGAGGCTTCCTATTTTTTTTTTAAATTATTGTTGCAGTGTGCTGGGCACATGATCTTTTACATTTATTATTATTTGGTTTACACGGCAGCTTTAACCAACTTCAAATGCTTTTCAGACTTTTAGGGATGATTTACTTCCCACACACGGGCCCCACTGAAACGCAGCCACCTCTGGGGTGGGACACAGTAACTGGTTAGTAGCACGGATCAGTAGAACACAAGCAGGGAAGAAAAACTAGTGCACCTGGTCCAGTCAAAGCAACGAGAGAATGTAATTACCCATATTAAAATTCGGCCAGGGTGCTGAGGGAGAAGTGCTAGGGGCTAGTTTGTCACAGCCTTTCCACAGTCACACAGGGCCTTCTTAATCCTTGCTTGGCTCTCCTCAGATTGTAACACCATCAGAGTTTGCTCAGTTAGAGTCTCTGCTGGGAGACAGAGACCACCGGTACCTGCTGATAGTGGGGGGTGGGGGCATCTCCCTGCCAGGGCAGCCAATCCCACCGGCTCCTGGGGGGTTGGGGCCACAGGAGCAGGGTGTATGTGCCTCCCGACCAGCCTCACAACACAGTTGTGTAGCCTCACAACAACACAGTTTCTCCCCGGAGCTCCTGTGCCTTTGTGGATGCCTCAGCAGGGGGAAGGGTGTGGGCAATGCCCCCAAATCAGGTTAAGCAGAACCTGCTCCTGACACCTTCCCCAGTGACTCCCACCCTGCTCCTGGCCTGGGGCCACCACACTCTCCTGACCAGTCACCTGGCGAGGGGACGGGGCTCTTTCCTTCTCCCACTGTGCCTCCCCCCGGCCCCGGCAGGTTTCCATCTCTCTCGGCCCCTCTCCTAGGGTTGCCAACTGTCAAATCACACAAACCCAAACACCCTTGATCCATCCCCTGCCCCTTCCCTGAGGCTCCACCCCCCCACCAAGACCCCGCCCCGCTCACTCCATCCGCCCCTCCCTCTGTCACTCGCTCTCCCCCATCTTCACTCACTTTCACCGGGCTGGGGCAGGGGGTTGGGTGTGGGAGGGGGTGCGGGCTCTGGGCTGGGTTTGAGTGGTTCAGAGTCTGGGAGGGGGCTCTGTGCTGAGCCTGGGGCAGGGGGTTGGGGTACAGGTGGGGGTGCCCAGTGTAAGCTCTGAGGGATTTGGGTGCAGGAGGGGGCACAGGGCTGGGACAGGGGATTGGGGTGCAGGGAGAGGCAAGGGGAGCAGGCTCTGGGAGGGAGTTTGGGTGTGGGACGGGGCTCCAGCCTGGGGCAGGGGATTGGGGTGTGGGAAGAGGTGAGGGTGCAGACTCTGGGAGGAAGTTTGGGTTCAGGAGGGGGCTCCGGGCTCAGGTTGAGGTGCAGGAGGAGGTGAGGGGTGCAGGCTCCGGCCAGGCAGTGCTTACCTCAGGTGGCTCCCGGTCGGCAGTGCAGCAGGGCTAAGGCAGGCTCCCTGTCTGCTCTGGCCCCATGCCGCTCACGAAAGCAGCCAGCACATCCCTGTGGGGGGAGGCCAGGGCGCTCTGTGCTCTGCCCCTGCCTGGAAGAACCAGCCCCACAGCTCTCATTGGCCACAAGTCCCAGCCAATGGGAACTGCGGGGGCGGTGCTTGCAGGCAGGAGCAACATGCAGATGCCCCTCCCCCTCCCCCCCCCCCCCCCCCCCGGGCTCCGTATGCTCCCCTCCTGGGCCGAACAAGTCCCTGGTGGTAGAAACATGCTTGGGGGCGAGGAGCAGGTGGAGAAGGACACAGCCTCTCCAACTCCAGCAGGCTGAGCAGAGCAAGCCCTGCAAGGGCCGCTTGACACCCACAGAAATCCCGGGAGGCCCATGACCCCGTGTGCTTCCCTCACGCTTCACCTCTCCTGAGAGGGACAAGAAGTACTTCCTACTCACTGGCCAGAGTAACTGGCTGTGTGGACACTTGCAGGGAAATTGGTCTGTGGAATGGGGTGAAGTAACTTGGCCCAGATCCTCAGGAGATACTTAGGCACCTAAACACTTTTGAAGATGTGGGCGGGAGGGAGTAATTGGAACCGCTTCTGGGTGGATTGTAGCTGTACAATCTAGCCCCCTGACCAGTTTTAACCACAGGGAGTCCAACCTCTGCTACCCATTGCCACTAAAACATGCCACGGCCAGCAGCACAACCCCTCAGTTCTGACCCTGGCATTCTTCCTTCAGAAAAATACTGCAACCTACACCTAATTCAGCAAGAGCAGAGCTGCACATGCAGGGGTGCCCAGCAGCCTCGGCAGACATTGCTCTGATATCAAATGTCAGTGGCTGGCTTTGCCCATGTGAGCTTGGCAGGCTTTGAGTACGAAATAAATATGGACATAAGAGGGCTCCTGGAGAAGGAAAATGAGATTGAACTTTCCATTTTACTGATGCAGCCTATGTATATAAAATCCCCCTCCTGTATTTTCCACTGCATGCATCTGATGAAGTGAGCTGTAGCTCAAAAAGCTTATGTTCAAATAAATTTATTAGTCTCTAAGGTGCCACAAGTACTCCTTTTCTTTTTGCGGATACAGACTATCACAGCTGTTACTCTGAATACAGCCTCAGCTTCTCAGAGGGTAAGATGCCAGTTTCTGGGGCGGTATGGCAATAATTCTGAGCAGAGAGGGAGAAGTGGTTATGGGACACCCTTTCCAAGAACAACTGCAAAGCAGCAAGTGGCAGAAAGTGGTGAGCACAAAATTTGAGGGGGAAAAAAGAGAAGAAAGGAATGAGGGAAGAGCTGCCACCCTAGTGAAGCAGATGGTGGCCTTGAATCAGGGAGCTGAGGAATGGATGATCCTGTATTGCAGTTCTCTACAGTGGAGGTCAATAAATTCTGAGATGTATAAGGCCAGAAGGAGCCATTCTGATTCTCCATCTAGTCTCACGTTCTGTGCAACAGACCAGAGAAGCTCACCCACTGATTGCTGCCCTGAGTCCTGTAACTCATGCTTGAAGTAGGGCAAACCACTATAGGCCCAATCCTGCAAGGAGTCCTGCATGGGCAGACCTCTGTGCATTGGAGTGAATGGGGCTGTGTGCAGCTGCTGCATGGGTCTGGCTACATGGAGCCCTCGCAGGATCAGAGCCTATGGCTTGCCATAGGTAAACTGTAGCGTTTTGGGTTACTGATGAAGAATGCTGTACCGTTTTATAAGGATGGGACCTGGGCCCGAATTCATCAAATCTGGGTGCACCTCAGCCTAGTTTTCAGAGGTGCTGAGACCCTCACAATGATGTAATGGTAGATTTTCTGGCAATGTAAAAAGGTCTTAAAATGGGCTTAAATGATCCAACTTAAGTCCCCTTTGCACTGCCACAGCCGTGTATCAGGACCTTAGTGTAAAAAAGAAACGGGCCTTCTATGTCTAAATTGCTACTTCTTACCCTCCCCTCTCCCTTCAGTACAGAATTCAGACACTTAACACTCTCCCAGGAGAGCAGAGTGGCGGGCCTTAATAAGAACCTATCAGGAAAGTGCAGTTCGGGGTAAATTACATATCTTTTTTTAAAAAGTACATTTTCCTTATTTTCAGAATTAACACACAATGTTGTGATACATTGATTTTGTTTTTCATGCTGAGTTCATTATACCTATCAAGCCGCCAGCATTACAAACAGACTGCCTGGTTGGGTTACATGAATAGTTGCATACATATTTTTAAACATATTTGACTCAGCATACACATTGCACAAGCACAATCACTGGCATGTGTTCACAGGAATATAATTCACACGTCTACAGGCACCAGTCAGATAGAGCGAAGTATTTCTCCTTTCAAGTGCAAGGGTTGTATTCTTCCAAAAGAATATGTGATCTCACATTCAGGACAACTTCAAAATGTTGAATGGAAGGAATTATCTAGGGTCCTTAGTATCAGATCTTCTGTTTGCACTCTTTCTACTATTAGTAATGCTTTCTGCTTAGAGCTACTACTGGGTTTTAACAAGAAAATGATTTGGATAAACATAACAAATAATTACATCATTTCCTTTTACATGTTTTCAAACAATTCTTACCTGGAAATGTAACAAAGTGGTGTAGTTGGTAGGGTTACAATGTTGGATGGAAATCAGCTGATTTTCAAAAGTGGATGGCTCTAAGTCTTCTATTTAAAAAAATATCAACATTAAATATAGAGATAAGTGCAGTCCCAATAATCCACTGCCCAGTTAGCTAACTGGAGGCAACTTGTCTCCCCCAATAGCATAGCACACTACACATCACACACAATCTTATCTAAAAAAGCCTGCTGTCTCCAAAACCCAGAAATCAAGTTTGTGCTATACATAATATAGGGATAAAAGTGAAGGGTCCTCTTTGGTTACTATGCATTGGTTACTATGCAACAGTCAGAAAATCCATGACAGGCATCATGTAGGTGGTCCAAAAGCATCATTTCTATGTGAAGGATCACAGACACCTGAGGATACTGTATCACTAGGAAACTATGAGAAGCACAGTAAACAGTAGAGGGGGGTGGAACATTTTAATTAAAAACATAAAAAAAACCCAGCTCAGTTTCAAGAAGAAAATATTTGTTGAAAAGTTTGTTTCAAAATTTTCCAACAAAATGAATTTTTCCCCTTCTTCTTTCCCATTTTCTGTGGCACAAGGAAAGAGGAGGTGGAGGATCAGGAGAAGAAAGGCAAATGACATCTGAAAAACCAAACCTAAAACACCCCCAAATTTCTGTGTGTCTTTGAAAACCTGAACGTTTTCAGTTAAAAAAAATCACAAAAATTATTTTAAAAAGATGCAAATTTTTTCAAAATTTGTGGCACGAAAATTATTTTAGAATTCTTGACTTTTTTAGTATTACAAGGATTAGCATTTTTTATCAGTGCTACCAAACACTAGCTAATCAGAAGGGCTTTCAGCTGGCTGATGTCTGAACAGCCGCCATCTCTTCCTTTGCCTCCCATCTTCCCCTACAGATACCCCTCCTTGTAACTGAGGAGGCCAGTATTTGCTGATGAAGGAAAGAGCCTTACTTCACAGCTGTTAAAAATACATGGCAGGCTGCTACTGTGCATTCCTCACTGCTAAGGGATAGCTGTGGCTTTTATACCGCTGTCGGCTTTTATGCCACCACAGGAGCCGTTCTGTGGAGATTGTGCCCCAGGCAAAGACGAGCAAAGCTGCTCCTTGCACATGGAGGGGGAGTTTGCTCCCTCTTGTGTCCCAGCCTTACTCCACAGACCAGAGGAGTCAGGACCATAACTCCACCTCTTGACTATTCCCCTTTTAGCCAGCTTGCTGTCCAGGGAGAAGCAGCAGGAGCAGTTAGACACTGCACGCCCCATCGCTCCAAGAGCACAGAGACCAGCTGCTATTGGGAAAGGCCCTTACCCCATTCAGCAAAGGAGGAGGTTTCTTCCATCCCCTGCACTGCCAGTTAAGGGCCTCTCACAAACTGATCTCAGGAGTGTCCACGAAAACCAATGAAGAGCTTGATCCTGCCAAGGAATCAGCCTGTCCCACAGGGGTGGGTACCACCTGCTGATACCAATGGCATTTGCTCATGTGAATAAACACTACTCAGCCAGTAATGATGTTCACAATCCATCATGCAAAGAGCCCGTGCACTTGGGATCCAGCTGCTTGCAGGTGAGAAACATAGCAAGTATTACCCAAAACTGCTTTCACTTGGGGCCTTTGATGGGACATTGGTTGAAATCTCGACTGCGGTTTCTCTAACCTGGGATTGGAGAGAGAGGGTTTTCCTAAATTTGGTAATTCTCAAAGACATGCATATCATGCAGAATGAAATGCAAGGAAAAAAGTAAGAAGAATGAAAATGAAAACCTGAGATGTCCTTCTGCTGGGTAGTTTCCCCTAGAAATCCCAGAAATCTTTAAGAGGCCACTGCCGGCGACTGATATCAAACCTTCAGATGATTCATTGCTGGGGATTTCTGGCTGCTACCACATATCACCAGGTCTTAAATTCTCAGAGATTATTTCCTGGGCCCCCTATGCCTCCCACTTTGGGGCTTAAGTCTTCATCTGTGGGGTAGGGGTTCTCAGGGCTTTAGCCCCAGGACGGGTGGGGGGCACCAGGGCTCGGGGCTTTAGCCCTGTGGAGGGGGGTAATACACCGGTGTCTGGAGCTTCTGAGCCGCAGGGCCTGCTGGGGCTTGGGCTTTCAGCACCATGAGAGGCGCCAGGACTCCCACAAGTTTGAAAATATTTACCAGCGCTCCACTCCTGCTGGCTCTGGCTGAATTTAAGCCCTGCTTATCACTATGTTGCTCTCAGCAGCCTGTGATTTTGATAAAGTTGCTTTGGGCAATAAATAGCTTTGTGTTCCCAGTTCATCCACAGAATTTCTATGCTGATTTCATGATGCATTAGAATCAACAGCATCTGAACCCAACTGTCTCTCGCCAAACAGAAGAGATGTTTAATGCAATAAGCCGCACAAAACTAAAATCCACTGCCTAGTGCAGTCAGAGCCATATTAACCACAAGCACGATCAAACTTGGTTGCTGCTAGCAAGGTTTCCCCACCTGCTATGGCTTTGGATTGATTTCTAAGATCTGAGTTAACTGAACATGATATAGATTAACCCTCTAGTTACTCTACAGCATGATTTAATAATAACGAGGTCCAAAGACAAAAAAAAAAATCTATTCATGCATATTAAGGAAACCTGGCTTCATTCAGGTTTAACAAGTGCTCCACATTCTTGAATCATAGAATATCAGGGTTGGAAGGGACCTCAGGAGGTCATCTAGTCCAACCCCCTGCTCAAAGCAGGACCAACCCCAACTAAATCATCCCAGCCAGGGCTTTGTCAAGCCTGACCTTAAAAACCTCTAAGGAAGGAGATTCCACCACCTCCCTAGGTAACGCATTCCAGTGTTTCACCACCCTCTTAGTGAAAAAGTTTTTCCTAATATCCAACCTAAACCTCCCCCTCTGCAACTTGAGACCATTACTCCTTGTTCTGTCATCAGCTACCACTGAGAACAGTCTAGATCCATCCTCTTTGGAACCCCCTTTCAGCTATCAAATCCCCCCTCATTCTTCTCTTCCACAGACTAAACAATCCCAGTTCCCTCAGCCTCTCCTCATGTGTTCCATTCCCCTAATCATTTTTGTTGCCCTCCGCTGGACGTTTTCCAATTTTTCCACATCCTTCTTGAAAAGGGGGTTGTGGATGGATATAAACCCCAATCCAGCAAATGTGTATGTTTTTGACTCATTTTACTCATGCAAGTTGTCCCACAGAAATCAGTAGGACTTCTATAGGATTCCTCCTGGGAATAAATGTAGTCACATGCATAAGTGTTTGCAGAATTAAGACTATAAAAGGAAAACCAGATAAAAATAAAGAGTTTGAGATCTATCCTTCTTTCAACGATTCTGGAATACATTTGTGCTGCTTTTCCAATTCCAAAAGGCTGTGATGGATGTTTAATGGAATGAAATCTGGCAATTATCACTTTGTTTCAGCTTCCTAATTGTTCTCAGCAATGACACTGATCCTTGAAGTCTGCTGAATGCTTTTAAAAGGCTTCTTCACCTTGTAACTCATTCACTGTTAACACTCAGGCCATGTCTATGCTACATGATTAAGTCAACCTATGGTAGGTCGGCTTACAGCATGCAATTTCTGCATTTTTTCATGTCCACACTACCTTCCTTCTGTCAGTGGTGTGCGTCCTCACCAAGAGCACCTTTACCAACTTAAGAGGGGCAGTGTGTGTGTTGGGGTAAGGGCTGAGAGCCTGGGCTATCAGGTCAGTGCGGCACTCCCACGCACTGCGTCTCCCGAACCACGTCGACCTAAGCCTTACGCCTCTCATCGACGTGGATTTACTGGGTCGGCGTAGCGGGCTAGTTACAGCAGTGGGAGGAACACTGTAGTATGTACGCTTACATAGTTAGGTGGATGTAAACTGCCTTACGTCAGCTTAACTTTGTAGTGTAGGCCAGGCCTTAGTCACCAAGCAGGAATCCCAGAGATATTTTCTGCATCATTTTGCTCATTTTCTCATCCCCTTTCAGCCTCTTTCCAGCCCAGATAAACAAAAAGCACATCTTCCTCGGTAAGGTGTATTTAAAAACCTCTGTGAAATACCCTCCCTGTTGAAAACTGCCTACATGGTCAGTCTGACTCCCATTAAAAACAGCAGCAAAATTCCCACTGACTTCAATGGGAGTGGAATTGGTCCCCCCCACCCTCCCCCGAGCCTTGACACTGGTCTACACTGAACTTTGATCTAATTTTGGCTCCAACTCTTCAAACCCTCATTATTATTATTCATTATTTGTATTACCACAGTGGTTAGACACCCTAGTCTTGGAGCAGGGCCGCATTGTGCTAGGCGCTGTACAAACCCTCCCTCATCAGGGAGCCAGTTCAGCGAAACACTTTAAACACATGCTTAACTTTAGTGTGATATAAGCACCCGCTCAAAGTCAATGGGTGAAAGACTGGCCCCAGCGGAGTCAATGTCAAAACTCCCATCGACTTCAATGGAGCCATAATCCACTTTATCCAATGAGACTTAAGCACATGCTTACACCCTGTGCTGAGCTTAACAACTTTTTTTTTACATTAAAAATGAATAAAGGCACTTTCTTTTGGGGGGCAAACAATGAAAATTCAACAATGTTGACAATTTTTGGTAAAAAAGTCTCTTTTTTTGTAAGGCTATTTTCCATTAAAAAGGTTTTTGCTGGGGAAAAAAAAAATCACTCAGGTCTAGTGACTTCAGTGGATCTATGACAGTAAGGTTACACGTATGACTGATGGATTCCAGGACTGGGTCCGTGGATTGCAAAGGCACTGGGGTTGTCTTTCTATCTGCCTGTAAAGCACCACAGCATGTGTGATGGCCACCATCATGGCCAAAACCCAGGGATTGAACTAGGGACCTCCAAAGCATAAATTACAACAGCTTGAGCAAAGAGCCAAGGCTGTACTGCAGTCGGGGGCGGCGGGTGGAGGGAGGTCTGTAACAACTCACTAACTGAATTGGGGATTGGGGGGGAAGAAGAGGGAGGACAGACAGACAGACATGTAAGAGACACTCACCAGTTAGTTGCGTGCTACTTCTGCTCAAAAGAAGTGCATCACAAGCATGTTTGAATCCTGGACAAGCCCCCACTTATACAATGGCTCTCACCTTGTGAGACGCATTGAGGGCTGAACCAGGGATTTCCAGAACTAAGAACAAACAACAACAATTAATGCAAGGGCTATAAGAATCCATATCCTCTGCGGAGCATCAAAGAGGGGCACCTGTAACACACACTGACCAGTCAGTTACCTGCCTCCATTGTACTATGATAATGATGCATTTAAAAAAACAATCAATGCTGCATTTCTCAGGGGATTCCCTAGAAGTTTTGTGGAGAGTCCTTTAAATCTATGTAGCTGTTTGCCTCCTGACCCTGGCTCCCTGCTCCGGTGCTGGCATGGGCTCCCAACAGTGGCTGCCACTAGAAAGTGGAGAAGACCATGGGAAAGAAGGGGAAGTCATACAGACTCTTGTTCATGGTCTTGCGAAATGCATCTGAGGACAGGTCTACACTTCAAGAGGCATAGCTGCAGCTATGCTGCTGTAGTGTAGGTAGACGCTTTCTCTTCTGACGCTGTAGTTTTTTCCCCATTGCTGCAGTAAAGCCACCTCTCCAAGAGGCGGTAGCTAGATCAATGGAAGAATCATCCATCCACAGCAGGAGTTAGGTTGACCTAACTACATTGCATAGGTCATGAAATGTTTCACACCCCCGTGTGATGTAGCTAGATCGGCCTCACTTTTAGGAGTAGGCCTGGCCCGAATGGGTGGGGAGAGAACCCAACAAAGACCCACAGCCTCTCCCATTCCTTCCGTGTCTCCAGAAATTGGTCTCCACGTGGATAAAACGAAGGTGATTCCTGGAGGTGGCATCTTCACCTTATTGTGGCCAAAAGCCAGGTTTCATGGGCATAAGTTGCCCTTTCTCAGAGGCCTAACTGCAGTGGATAAAGGCCCTACTAGGCCACAAGGGTAGTGCCTTACCCATTCTTATTCTCCTACATAAAGGCAGGGCACAATGTTGCCCTAACTAAGGCTCCAATTCAGAAAGGAATGCTGGTTGGAACTCGCATGTGAACTATGCAACAGATAATCAGAAGTATCATTATTATTAATTGTCATACTGGGGGAGCACCTAAGAGCCCCAGTCCTGGACCAGAACCCCAGTGTGCTTGATGCTGTACAAACGCAGAATGAAGACAGTCCCTAACCTTAAAGAGCAATCAGGAGCATTATTTTTAATCTGACCCAAAGCTGTTTGGGAAACAGAAGGTTTGACTGACTGGAGAGCATGGTATTACCTTGATATCCTTGAGAAGCAGGTAGGCTACATACTTCTATTCTAAGTGTGGATATCACTAGACAATCACATCTGCAGCTGTTTCCGTCTTTTTGTTTTCATCCCAGCTCATAGTAGAAGGCTCACCAAGCAACTGCCTTCTTTCTAATGAAGGGGCTATCTGCAGGTGATAAGATAATTCTTACGAATTGGAGGGGGGGGGGAATGGGAAATATGACAACCGCAGCACCTTTACAAACAACTTGGAAATGACATTGTGTGCTGTGCAGATGAAGAAGGCTTTACAGTTCTGTGGCCCAGAAGAAAGCATTTCTCAGGTACATAAAGATCACCTGCTGAATTCCAATCCGAAGTTAGAGCAGGGGGGGGGGGAGATCCAGAAAACAGCACATGCATGCAACTGTGCACCAAATAAATAACGGTGACATTCGTGGAGCACTCCCAGTACCTCAGACACCGCCTGCCCCTCTGCCATATTCCCTGGACCCTATCTGCCCCCTGGCAGCACAGCTCACTCAGAAGTCCGACGATCACCGGCTCCCCAGTTGTATCACTTTGCACTGCCGCTTCTCTGCTCCAGAGCAGGAAATAAAGGGGGGCAGTGAACACTGAACTCTTGCTGGAACTTGCAATAGAAACTCAGGACATCTGCCTGGCATTAATGCCCACTCCAGCAGCTCTGCCCCTTCTTTAGCTGGCCGCTCCGCTCTAAGTTCTGATCGCAACAGCCCGAGGTGGATGATGTCTGGTCAAATCTGCTGCCCTCTTTCTGCACTCACCTCTCAGATCCGGCTGATTTCATGCCCCTGAAATTCAGACATGGCCCTGAGCCAATGATCATCCTAAAAACCCAAGATAGAAGCGACAAGTCATGGTTCTGTTCTTAATGCAGAGAGGTGACCCAAGGTGAAGAGCCCACGGCAAAGCTTTCTTGCTTCCCCAGGATTTTCCTCAGTGGCTGCCTGAGGGGGCTGGATGCCTGGCTTGGTTTTTCAGTCTTTGTGGTCACAAAGCAGGTTACACTTTTTAAAAATGTTCTGATCGTTTAATGTAGGCAGATGTATCAAAATATTTAACAGTTTGTTACAAGACATGCACCAGTTGCTCATTGAGAAAAATGAAAGTTTACTCAATGTACCAAATAGGGCAATCTCCTGGATAAACCTTAGTGAATTGGATATAACTTCTCTAGGAGACAAGGAGGAGGTAAACATTGGGAAATGTTAGGAAATTGAAAAAGACTTTTTGAAACAAAGTCCATTTTTAAACTTCAGTGGATTTCCCATGAAAATCTCCAGAAGGAAAAAGGTTTGCTAATATGCCCCCTCTGGTTAGGCAAAAGCCCAGCTGATTTAAGCTTCATCTGGCTGATTACCTATTCACAGTCTCTCCAAAGACCCCAAACTGGCTAAAGGACTCACTCACAGACTCATGGGGGTTCTCATTGTGAGCAAAGCGTATTAGGGAATTGAAACAATAGGAAAACCCCCAGGTGGGGTTTGAAGGACCGCTCACCTGCCTGAGCCATACTGGAGTTGGGGTGTTCTCCAGTAAGCTTCCTAGCATGGGTGCTTTTATTGTGTGCAATACGTTTTCTCTGTACTACTTTTACCTTATGAATACAGGGTGCTTGCATAGAAAAAGCAGTGTGGTAACTTAACTGTGGTAATTACATTGAAGAGAAAGCACAACGAGCCTACCTAAGCAGCCTGTCTTTTGCTGGGGATATCACAGTGTAGGCTGGGAACTGTTGAGCCTGGAAATACACCAGTCAGGAAGGAGAGACACACGCAGGTCACCCAAAAGAGGTGATGGCTGAGGAGCCCTGAGCCTAGAGTGGGTGCCTGTGGGGAATACAGGTCCACTTGCCATGAACGGTGACACTCACCTATAACCTGAGATCTTTGAGATGGACTCTGGACATATACATTCATCGGATGCTCCAGCCTACTGCGGCTGAGACAGTGGATCCTTAACTGGGTAAAACTGTTTATACAAATGAGGTATGTTGCTCCAGCCATCCCAGTCCCCTCCTACCCTCTCCTCAGCTCTAGGCTGTGAATAAGACTGAGGAAGAGGGGAAGGTGGGCAGGGAGTGTGAACATGAAGAACTCCAGTTACAAGAAAGTAACCTTCATTTCTACTTTAAGTGGCTGCTGCATATCCCCACTCCTGGGATACATTGGCAAGCAGTAGCCGCATAAAGGAAGGCAAGTCAGAGTGCTAATCAAAGTGATTGCAGGAGTGCTCTGCCAAACTGAGCATCAGATGTGGACACTGGCTCCAGAGAATATTATTTTGCAAAAGTGTGAGTGGAACTCCAGGTGGCAGCTTTACAGATTTTCATGCCCGGCATGTGTCTGAGGCATACTGCTGAAGCTGCCCTGGCCCCATTAAAGTGCGACATTATCCCTGGAGGAAGAGGGATGACAGCTAAATGTGACAGCCTCTTGTATATATGGTTTGACCCATTTGGATAATGTTGAGCAAGCTATTCCCGCTCCCCACCCCACACTCAACATAGGAGAAAAAAGACAAATAATTGTCCATGAGTAAATTAAGGCTGGAAATTAGAGGAAGGTTTCAGCCCATCAGCAGAGACATGGAAGGACAGTGGGGAGGAACTGAGGTGGTTGGAGCACCGCAACCCCACTCATAAGCTCATCTCTGGAACACCAAGGAACAGTTTTCCAATGGGACCAGTGGGAGAGATGGGGAGAAGCAACCTAACTGGTTTTAAAATGGAGCTTGATACATTTATGAATGGAATTACATGACTGATTGCCTGCAATAGCAAGAGGCTGGATTTGATTACCCAGGAAGTCCTTTCCAATCCTATTTTCTTAAGCGTGTGAATGTCTGAATATTTTAGTCCTAATAGTAGGCTAAAGCTCTCAACATCTAAAGCAGGCAATTTAGCTTCACCCTTACACACATGACCCTTAGGGGAAAAAAACAAAGGCAAGTTTATAGATTGATTGATTGATATGAAAACCTGTAATTACTGTAGGCAGATATTTTAGATTCAGATGTAAACACTACTTTGTCCTTATGAAAACTGTAAATGGTGGTTCAGCCATAAGTGTCTGTAACTCGCTTACTTGTCTTGTGGATGTAATTGCAACTAGAAATGCTGTTTCGACAGACAGGGGAAGTAAAGGACAATCTCCCATTGGCTCAAATGGATGTTTCATTAAGTGCGTGAGAACTCAATTAAGGTCCCACAAGAGTTACAGAGTTTTAATAAGAGATACATCATTCTAATAATATACATCATGCTAATAAGAGATACATCATTCCTAAGGCATTTAGAATAATTTTTTTTAAATGTTGCATGAGAAAACACTGATTTATCATCAGTGAGAGAATGCTAGACTGACGGCTGATACGTGGCCCTTAATCAGAACATCAGCCCTACCGCTTTATCTGTGTTGGTGCAAGTATTCGGGTATGATTTGGATTGCAGCCATTGTAGGAGATAGAGTAGTATCTGCCCCCACCGTGGAAGCTTTCCATTTTAAAACTGTAAACTTTCCTAGAAGATTCTTTGTAGAGGTCACTAATACATTCTGAACAGCCGTGGAACAAGGTATTTCCACGTCCATGAAACACACACCTACATGGGGAGGTACAGAGAGTTTAGGTCTGAGTAATAGATTGGACTCTCTTGTTAGGTCAGTAAAGCCAGGAGGACAATCAGTGCCTTGCTGAGAAGAGTAGTAGTTTGGGGAACCATTGTTGGTTTGGCCCAGCAGGGGTGCTTAAAATGATCTTGGCCTTGTGCTGTTTTATTTTCCTTAAAAAGAAAAGGAGTACTTGTGGCACCTTAGAGACTAACCAATTTATAGTCTCTAAGGTGCCACAAGTACTCCTTTTCTTTTTGTGAATACAGACTAACACGGCTGTTACTCTGAAACCTGTCTTTATTTTCCTTATAACCTTCTGTATAAGAAGGATTGGAACAAAGGCATACAGGGGCCCTTGGCTCCAGGTATGAGGACATTTTCTCCCTAAAATGGCATTGGTAGCGCAATATCCTGGCTTGGTAATTTGATGCTATTAGGCCTAAAGTGGAGCATATGACAACTTTTCCTCCAAATAAATACATTTTAATTCCATCCTTATTTGAGGAAGTAGAGTGCATTAATACACCTTTAGACTTCTGAACAGTCACTTACCTCTATTAAAGAGTTTGTCGCTCGGTGAAAATATAAGGAACCCTCTTGGGATAAGTGATATAATTTGTCTGTTTCTTTGGTCATGGGTTGAATCAAAACTGGGCTTGCCCAAATGACATCTTCTTAGAGGATGGAACCAGAGTGGATGTAGGAACCAAAGACAGCACCTTATGATGATGCTTCTTATTCTTTTCCGAAGATGTGTCTGGAGCCAAAGCTAGTCTGTGCACCCTTGTTGTGTTGGATCCAGTGAGCTTGGCTGCTAGTGCTTCTTGAAGAAGTAAAGCCTACAGTTTGTTCCATCTCATCACTCTCAAACGGAGCAAAGGTGCTAGATTTGGAACACCTCAAAGGGTCACCTCCCTGTCTGAGAAGGCTAAAGGGCAGGAAGCACAGCACTGAAAGCCTGTCTTCTTGGTATTCAGATCCGCCATTGAGGTCTCTTCTAGAATGGAACCGATGCTCAGAACGGTCAAACTTTCTAATACTGAAACCTAATGTACTGAACAGAAACCTTATACTAACCACGTACAACAGTATCTCTGTGTAAAACCCTAACAAAGCAGTGCACTCCTCTAAAGATGGGTCTAGACCAAAGGTCCAGAGCATTTCTTAATCCATCCCTGTGGGCAGTTGGAAGGAACTGAGGCAACTAGAGCATCGTGCCCCCTCCTATAGCCTAACCCCTTCGTCATTTGGGAATGGGGAGGGAAGGGGCAGGAGAATGCTCCACTGGGCATGACTTGTTAAGGTTGCACTTACTGAGGTGCCCTGAGCCAGTGCATCCCATGAGTGGGAACATGTAGAGCCCACTCAAAGGAGAAACCTCTCTTTTTCCCAGTAGAAATATAAAGAAGTGTGAGCTATTTTATAACTGCCAGCTAAGAAATGACATTTTACGGCAAGGTCCAGCATCTTTTCCCCCCATTGATCCAGGTCCAGTGCCCACAACAATTCAAGATCAGCAACAATAACTTCACTGCGCCAGCTCTTCATAGCAGTCATTTGTCCAGCATCTTTTGGCAAGACTTACAGGACTGATAATGCACATACCAGGATAGTATTGATACTGGAAGATACTGAAAACTAGTGAAAGCTAACATGACAGCCCCCATTTTGACCAACACACCAGGGGTTGAACCAGGGACCTCCAAAGCTAAAAACATGGACTGCTACAGCTTGAAACAAAGAGCCAAACTCTGGAGCTGGGCTCTATAACAATTCATATCCTCTGTATGAGGTACAGAGAGGGACTTGTAACACAGAGTCATTGATGAGTGGCACTAATTCTAGTTTTCTTAAGGAGCTTATTCAACTTTCCACCCAAGCAGCTGCATATGTTGTAGCTGTTAGGAAAAATTGTAGACCAACCAGATAAATGAGGATATTGATAATGCAAATAGGACTAGACTATTAAGCTCATGCAAGCAACAGAATACAAAAGCCTGTTTCATTCTTATTTTGTTAAGGGCTCAACTGAGCTTTAAGTTATCCTGGTGTAAACACCGAACATCTCCATGGAATGAAATCTATATTACAGCAGAATGAGTGAAAGCTCGCCTCTAAAGTTTCCCTTTATGAGCTAAACAGAAGAAAACACAAATGGTGAGTTGTGCTCCTGTCCCCAAAGCCTAGTGGGAATCTTTCCATGCACATCACTGAGCTTTGGATCAGGGCTACAGAGAAAACAACAACACATAGCAACAGAAGGATAGCTCAGTGGTTTGAGCATTGGCCTGCTAAACCCAGGGTTGTAAGCTCAATCCTTGAGGGGGCCATTTAGGGATCTGGGGCAAAAATTGGGGATTGGCCCTGCTTTGAGCAGGGGGTTGGACTTGATGACCTTCTGAGGTCCCTTCCAACTCTGATATTCTATGTCAAGACAATAGGTGAGGTGAGGAGATGGTTAAAAAACACAAAATCTAAACTTTTCACAAACATCTATCAAAAATATGTATTAGATTCCCCCCCACACCCACTTTCTCTCTGGTTGAAACCCCCAACCCCAAAATGTTGATAACTGTTTCCCCACGTCAAATCTAAGCTCTATTTTATCATCCAAATTTGAATTTCCCAGTGAAAGGTTTTGTCAAGAAAGTGTTTTTTGTTTGTTTATTTTTTAAACAGTTCCAGTGATAAGGACCTTCCCTGTTTTCTAACACTGCCACCTGTCTGGGCCACCACTGCTTCCTCCGGGGCTGGATTACACAAGCGTGAAGGAACATTACAAAGAAAGCTCTGCAGAAACAAAGCCCCTCAAATCGTTACATGGGAATGTAATCGCTATCAAAATATTAGGCTCCCATTCTGAGTCCTCAAGAGGAGGAGGAGGAAGGCTGGCTAAGGTTGGGGCGGGTGTGAAGTGTCTACCTGTTGTCTGAAATTCCCATTGATATTATGTCTCCCTTTTCCCAATGAAGTTTGTTCCTAGTGCATTTTGGACTGGTTCACCGAGTTCTCATGTTACAGTATGAGCTACACTGCATACCAAAATGGTGCACCCATTTGCATACATGCCCCACAAGGATTGGAGATGCAGTGCAAAATACCACTAACTGATGCTGTCAGGCCCTGTTACTGATGAACAGGTGACACCAAAAACAAAGTTATTTACCCTCTGACTGAAGGAGCCAGGCCTCTCAATCTTAGCCTGTTAGAATAAAGGTCATATAGGAGATCACTCAGAAATATGATGGGAAATGGAATAGTTACTAGAGCAGGAAGGATGCTCTTGGTAAGGCACTGGATGTGGACCCAAGACAACTGGGCTCTGTTCCTGGCTCTGCTGCAGACTGTGTGCATAACCTTGGACAAGTCACTTTGTCATCATGTACCTTGGTTCCCCAGATGCAAAATGGGGATAATACTCCCTTGCTCCCACTATTTAGCTTAAAAGCTCTTTGGAGCAAGAATTGATTCTTACCCTGTGTTTGTAGGGGGCCTAGCATAATGGGACTGGGGACTTAGTTGCGGCTTCTAGATTCTATGGTAATACAAGTAATAAATAATACCATAATCTATATTTTCCTCCTTTAACAAACCTGTCCTTTTACCAGGAATCTCCCTACATATGAGGCTTCTGTTTTTAGGCACTAGGAAGCAATTGAATTTGCAGCGAATAAAACTGGTCCAATGCCATAGGACCCTGCCATCTCAAAATTGATGACATGCAGGTGGAAGTTAATAAGGACATGTTCTTACAACTCACGTTGTCGCTGGTTCCAACTGGCAGTGATGTTTCAAGGTGAAGTGGCAGCCAGGTAATCCAAGCAGCTCTACAAACCAGATGGAGACTGTGATGTAGAATTACAATGGTAATTAGAATTCAGACATTTCAAAGCTAGCCGAGGTTTATGAATACTAGATTAGTCTGGTCACCTGTAAATGTGACCACTCTCTAGACAATGGCAGGAACAGTTATAGCAGGAGTTTAGATAACATTAAAATTAATGTATGTACTCCATGTGTGTTCAGTCACACTCTCTGGACTTATATCGGCATTATTGGAGTATGTGACTTTTCTTCTATATAAATCAGGGGTCTCAAACTCAATTTATGTTAGGGCCAGTGCCAGTCCTCAAATCCTCCCCGGAGGCCAATCATGTCACTGAAGATGGAGTTCAGAAAAGAAAATGTTTATATTGTATTTTTTATTTCAGATTTCTCAGAAATAATAAAACTGTCATACAACTTTATACAATTCTTCACCTGCCAGAGAGTTTTTAGTGTTTGCCAGACACCTGGCAACGCTTCCGTTCTGTCAGTTTGTTGATGTTGGGCCTCAGTGACTGAGCAGTTGAAACCATCAGGATGCAGCAAGGAGGGCATCAGATAGCTGTGTTCGGTATTTTGACTTATTTATATTCATTGTGGAAAAAAGTGACACTGTCTCCATGGCTGACTCTGCCCGGCGACTAGTGATGATCTCTGTCCCTCTCCCCCAGCCAATGGGAGTTGCGGGGGGGCGGCACTTGCAGGACATTGCTGGCAGCAGGTCTGCATGTGTCTCTCCTCCGCGGGCTGGGACTTTGAGACCCCTGATATAAATGAAGTAGCTGGCTATATGAACTCAGAAGGGGCAGTTACTTTGTTGGCCTATGTTCTGAATTCCATAAAGGGGAGTACAAAACACAGTCCTATTATTCAAGCACGTAAGGTCACAGAATTTGCTACACCAGATCAGACACCTGGTCCATCTAATCCTGTATCACTGACAGTGGCCAGTGCTTCAGGGAAAGGCACAATAAACCCTGCCGTAATAATGTCTAGCTCTTTTCAAATGTCATTGTCCCTATTTTCCCCAAGAGGAAAAGTGAGCTCAGGAAGACAAGGTCACTTACCCCGTATCACACAGAAAACTAGTGGCAGAACTGGGCCTAGGACCCAGGGCACCGAAGTCACAGTCCTGGTTTCATTTGCTAGGCTACACTAACTCCTGTGGGACAGCATGTGATGACTTGCCTCTAGGCAAGTCTCTTTCTAACCCCCAACAGTTATTGCCTTCATCCCCGAAATCAGAGAGTCTCTCCCTTCCAATAAGTGTTTTTAAAATATTCATTATTGTAACTCAGAATATTCTTGTTATCCATACAAAATGTCAATCACTTTTCAAATAGCATACGATAAATAGTATTAAAATCATTAATCAGAGCCTTGCACTTTCACCCAGTGAAGCTCTTTTTCAGGGGATTGTGCAGAAAATAAAACTGAGATTTCCCTCACTGCCAATTCATTCACTGAACCCAAAGAATAGCTTAGCAACTGGTTTCTAAACAGATGGAGCAAACAAGACACCTAACTTTCGAAGTCTAAGACTTCACAGGGAAGCATTTACTGGGTTTATGGAATTGCAGTGACATTTTCTCCCTTCCTCCCCCCAACAGTCTGGCAACTGAGACTAGTGTGCAATGACTTCCATATGTTTATCACATCTAAACAAGATCAAATTTGTATGGCCCCCAGTAGGATTGTTTACAGTATGATTTAGCCATGACATTTGTGGGTTTTTTTAAAAGGATGTTTGGCAGGGGGAACCTCATGGCTTTTCACAATCCTTTCATTGTTTGACATTGAAATCAGAGGTGTTGCCAAAAAGGGGGTAGGAGGGAAGAAATAGATTAGTTAAAAAACAACAAGGTCAAAACACCAGGAAGGGGATTTATGGTACGTCTGGCCGGAAAATAAGAATTCTGCTTTGTGAAAAATTTGAACGTTTCAGAATTTTTGTTCTGATGCGGAACGAAACTGCGACCTTCCAAAAAAATGTTGTGGGGGGAAAAAAGAGACCACAACAGAACAGCCAATAAGCCAGCTGGAGCAGGAATGGGCATCTGCGTGTCCCATATCCGCAAGACTGTCCAAACCCTCAGGCCATAGAGTCAGTCTCTGCGGTCCAATGAATTTTTAATCATTTACGAAAAGCTCCAACACATGAGATTGACTATAACTTGGTGCTTAGGTGCTCCCCTGGGATGTGAGAGACCCAGGTTCAGGTCCTTGGTCCAACTCAGCTAGAGCAAGGACTTGAAGCTGGGTCTCCTCCATCCCAAGGGAGAGCCCTAATTCCAGTGGGTAGTTCTCTCTCTTTCTGAGTCTGACAGAAGATTCCATCCTGAAGCAGGGGAAAGTTTTCTTGAGACAGATGTTTCTGTTTCCACTAATTGACATTTTCCAATGGGGGAAAAATATTTAGCAGCAGAATTCCCAATCAGCTCAAATTCATAATTCTAGGTGGAGCTCATAACACCTCCTGCAGTTAACAGTTGCCCGACGTTTTAACTGTAACACTCTGTTTTCACTTGCTGACAGCTTTGCCAAATGGTAACTGTTCAGGCTGAAGTTTCCTGTGCCAAGTGCCTGCCTCAGGGAAATTTTTTTTTCCCAGAAAGTTTCAGGAAAGAAGAGGTTTGGCTGTTTCCAAGAACAACGTTAGGGGAAAATACCTGGTTATGCCACAGAAAAAAATTCGTACAACCTTAACATTGAGCTCTATGCCCAACTGGGGCCAAGTTTTCAGTCTTTCAGCTCACACTTGCTCAGTAGAACCTTGCAACAGTTTAGCAGCTGAGGTCCCTGAAGATTCTGTCCACGCTGAGCAGGTCTGAGCCTCTCTCAGCTCCTGTGTGTGAATAGACAGCACATGCGATGATGTGCCATAGCCACAGAGGGACTGAGCGTGTTCCAGGACAGAGTTACCATGGCAATGCCAGCCTTCCCCCACAATTGCTCCTGCCAGCAGGCCCCTGCTGGTGCCCAGGCAGCACGGAGAAGGAGAAGGAGGAGGAGGAATCAGCCCATGGCACCCCAGTGGAACGATGTTATTATCATTGCAGTGATGGTTGTTAATTATTTGTATTACAGTAGCACACAGAGGCCCCAGTCAAAGCAGTGTCCCATGTGCTAAGTGCTGCATACATGCATAAAAAGGGATCGACCCTGCCCCCCCAAAGCGTTAACTAAATACATGATATGGATGCATCGGTGCATGGGGACCTTTGTGGGAGGGGGGTCCTCTCCTCTCTTCTTACAAGCTTTACAGAAGTCTGGGCAATTCACTTCCCTGAGGGGCACTTTGAGGATGCAAGATGCTCTCTGAGTGCCCAGGCAGCAGGAGCATTATTTGGTAGAAGGATAATGGGGCCTGCTTCCAATCCCAGACCATGCCCTGAGTCTTCATGCGTCGACCAGAATTTCCCCTGGTACCACCTGGGTGTGGAGCAGGAGGGATAGGATTTGAATGGAAGCCAGCTGGGGCTTTCTTCTACTTCTCCCCAAATCCCCACATCACCAAAGCCAGCTATGGGCCTGTGTTATCTGCTCCCTGCGATTCCTCTCTGGTTTCTGCACACTCTCGCTTTCATCTAGCACTCGCCCTCTTGTCCCTGCCTGCTCCCAACTCTTTCTATGCTTCATCTGACTCCTGATCTCAGCGCTCCCCTTCTCCACCATCCCCCTTGCAGCTCCTCCTCCATTAACCCCTGATCCTCCCAGCTGTCTCCTTCTGTCATGCCTGTTTGCTCTGGAAGCTCTTCCAGCCTAAGAAAATGCACATCCTATTAGTCTCTTCTCTCTCCCCCATCCACTTGTTTGTCTTACCCAGCAGTTAGGGGCACAAACTGTCATTGACGACATGTCCGTACAGCACCTAGCATGATGGGGCTCTGACATGATTGAGGCCTCTAGTCACCACTGTAACAAGTGTTAAATAATAAGAAATCCAGGCCCAGAAATGTGCCATCTCTATGATCTCTAAAATACATAGAATGCTCTAGGTTTTATTTACTTAATTAATAACAAATATATAGTTACAGGTTTCAGAGTAGCAGCCATGTTAGTCTGTAGCTGCAAAAAGAAAAGGAGGACTTGTGGTACAAGTCCTCCTTTTCTTTTTGCAAATATATAATTAATCAATCCTAGGGCAGGCCAGGTAGCAGAGGAGAAATTCAGATGCTTTTAAGATGCACAGTGGCTTGGTGGTATGGAAGGGTTCCTGTTTGATGTATGAACCTGCACAGGGTTGAATCCTGGTGGTTCTCTTGGAGAAGAGGTAAAAATTCTTCAACAATTTGGGAAGGGATGTTAGATCTCATGCTTAAACCACCCTCTGACTATTAGAGACCAGGATGGGACTAATGGGAGGGCAGATTATCCCAGGTCTGCCCACTGTGGGGTTCTTACACCTTCCCCCTGAAGCTTCTAGGATACTGGCATAGATGGACCATGGGACTGATCCACTCTGGCAATTCCTATGCTCTAATCTAGTAACTAATGATAAATGTTAGTATGATTTCTTTATGATTGCACCGCTGTTTTTCCTGTATCTTTCACTCCATCTTTTTTACTCCATCTCGTTTAAGTGTATGAAGCTGGTTTTGAACAACAACAAATAAACCTGCCCCTAAGCACAGACCCTGAGCCAGAAAAATATAACCTTATTTCTTCCTTGCCTTCCCGTCTCCAGAGACCAAGCTGGCTAAAATAATCTTTGAAGCCATCCTTCTGTCTTCTTTGGTTCTGACTTCAGTGAGCACACTCTAGAGGCTGCTGACTTCATAGTAGTCACCTGAGATGAATACACTTCCTGCCTGGTGAGGAGGATAGAAAGCCAGAGAGCTCTAAAGTGCAAATGAACTGAACTCAAAGCCTCTACCTTAACCACGAGCAAGATCTGAAAATCCTCAGTATCTGCAAGAAATGTTTGTGCTTAACATCCAGGTTGGAACTTGTCAACTAATGAACAATACAGGAATGAGAGTAGAGTGAACTGCAGCAATTTTGCAGGATTTCTCTCCTCCTCTCCCTCCCCACAACCCATATCCAGGATAGATAGTTACACTGAGCACTGCATGAAATGTGGAACCCAAGGACTGAAACAACTATGGGCTTTGTATCTTCAGATAAATACTGCAATGATTAGGCCCTGATCTTGTTATCTCTCTGCAGAAAGAGCCCATGGCCAGAGCAGAGATCCATTGATTTCACTGAAACTCTGCATGATCCGGTTGCAGAAGTGGGGCTGATGACTGCAAAATGTGGAATAAAAATTGAAAAACAGTCACATTTCATTCATTCATCCACTTCCTCTTTGGCTCTTGAAATTGACCATTTTTTGGAGTGGGGAGGGGAGAAGTAAAATCACTGGGGAATTATGCTTATAAACTGTTCTCCTGACATAGCCCTTTGAGATTCCAGTTTGAAGTATTCTTGAGTGAAAGACCATGGCATAGTTGTAAATTTGAAATGTAAAATTATCAGCATTACATTTTAGATGCATCCAGGATGGAAAAAAGTTTGAATTTATCATGTTTTGCCTGCATGAAAAAAAATATTTTTCCCAGATGCAGAAGGAAATCAGTGGGGGAGGGGGGTGGAATGTGTTCAGCAACTTAGATGCCTATTTGCAAATGCAAGGACCACGGGGAAAAAGCAAAAAAAGAACCTCCCCCCATCAGGGGACAGAGAGCGGGGGCAGACGATCAGGAGACTGGGAACAGTGGGGGTTGGATAAGCGTGGGAGTCACAGGGGGCCTGTCAGAGGTCGGGGGTGAGAATAGGGGTTGGGGCAGTCAGGGGACAGGGAACAGGGGGGGTTAGATAGGGGGTGGGGTCCCGGGGAGGGTGGTTAGGGAGAGGGGGTCCCGCGAGGGGGCGGTCAGGGAACAAAGAGCGGGGGGGGTTGGATGGGTCAGGGGTTCTGACAGGGCCAGCTCTATGGCTTTTACGCCCCAAGCAGTGAAAAAAACGGTCACCGCTGAATTGCTGCTGCAGACGGCAGGAGAGAGAGAAGCGGCCGCCGAATTGCCACCACGGACGGTGAACAGAGAAGCTACCACTGAATTGCCGCCACCACAGAAACTCTGCTGCCCCTTTCCGACTGCCGCCCCAAGCACCTGCTTGGAACGCTGGTGCCTGGAGCCAGCCCTGAGTTCTGAGGGGGGCGGGAAGTGGGGGGGGCAGATAGGGGGCGGGGGCCAGGCTCTGTGGGGAGGCACAGCCTTCCCTACTTGGCCCTCCATACAGTTTCGCACCCCGATGTAGCCCTCAGGCCAAAAAGTTTGCCCACCCCTGGTCTAGATCCATCCTCTTTGGAACCCCCTTTCAGATAGTTGAAAGCAGCTATCAAATCCCCCCTCATTCTTCTCTTCCGTAGACTAAACAATCCCAGTTCCCTCAGCCTCTCCTCATAAGTCATGTGTATCAGTCCCCTAATCATTTTTGTTGCCCTCCGCTGGACACTTTCCAATGTTTCCACATCCTTCTTGTAGTGTGGGGCCCAAAACTGGACACAGCACTCCAGATGAGGCCTCACCAATGCCCAATAGAGGAGAATGATCACGTCCCTCGATCTGCTGGCAATGCCCCTACTTATACAGCCCAAAATGCTATTAGGCTTCTTGGCAACAAGGGCACACTGTTGACTCATATCCAGCTTCTTGTCCACCATAACCCCTAGGTCTTTTTTTCTGCAGAACTGCTGCCTAGCCACTCGGTCCCTAGTCTGTAGCGGTGCATGGGATTCTTCCTTCCTAAGTGCAGGACTCTGCACTTGTCCTTGTTGAACCTCATCAGATTTCTTTTGACCCAATCCTCCAATTTGTCTAGGTCCCTCTGTATCCTATCCCTACCCTCCAGCGTATCTACCTCTCCTCCCAGTTTAGAGTCATCTGTAAACTTGCTGAGCGTGCAATCCACGCCATCCTCCAGATCATTAATAAAGATATTGAACAAAATCGGCCCCGGGACCGATCCTTGGGGCACTCCGCTTGATACCGGCTGCCAACTAGACATGGAGCCATTGATCGCTACCCTTTGAGCCCGATGATCTAGCCAGCTTTCTATCCACCTTATAGTCCATTTATCCAGCCCATACTTCTTTAACTTGCTGGCATGAATACTGTGGGAGACCATATAAAGTCAAGGAATAATACATCCACTGCTTTCCCCTCATCGACAGAGCCAGTTATCTCATCATAGAAGGCAATTAGATTAGTCAGGCATGACTTGCCCTTGGTGAATCCATGCTGACTGTTCCTGATCACTTTTCTCTCCTCTAAGTGCTTCAAAATGGATTCCGTGAGGACCTGCTCCATGATTTTTCCAGGGACTGAGGTGAGGCTGACTGGCCTGTAGTTCTTCCTCCTTCTTCCTTTTTTTAAAGATGGACACTACATTAGCCTTTTTCCAGTCATCCGGGACCTCCCCCGATCGCCATGAGTTTTCAAAGATAATGGCCAATGGCTCTGCAATCACATCTGCCAACTCCTTGAGCACACTCGGATGCAGTGAATCAGGCCCCATGGACTTGTGCTCGTCCAGCTCTTCTAAATAGTCCCGAACCACTTCTTTCTCCACAGAGGGCTGGTCACCTCCTCCCCATGCTGTGCTGCCCAGTGCAGTAGTCTGGGAGCTGACCTTATTCGTGAAGACAGAGGCAAAAAAAGCATTGAGTACATTAGCTTTTTCCACATCCTCTGTCACTGTCCCTCATTCAGTAAGAGACCCACACTTTCCTTGATTTTCTTCTTGTTGCTAACATACCTGAAGAAACCCTTCTTGTTACTCTTAACATCTCTTGCTATCTGCCACTCCAAGTGTGATTTGGCTTTCCTGATTTCACTCCTGCATGCCTGAGCAATATTTTTATACTCCTCCCTGGTCATTTGTCCAATTTTCCACTTTTTGTAAGCTTCTTTTTTGTGTTTAAGAAAGGCAAGGATTTCACTGTTAAGCCAAGCTGGTCACCTGCCATATTTACTATTCTTTCTACACATCGGGATGGTTTGTTCATGCAACCTCAATAAGGATTCTTTAAAATACATCCAGCTCTCCTGGACTCCTTTCCCCCTGGTGTTATTCTCCCAGGGGATCCTGCCCATCAGTTCCCTGAGGGAGTCAAAGTCTGCTTTTCTACATATGAAGCATTCTGCAAGCTCATTTCATGAGTCAGTATTTCCGATTACAGTGGTTCCTTAGAAGGTGGCTCTACAATAGTGCAGAGCAAAAGTGTTAGCAAATATATGCAATGCCGGGGTAATGGGCTAGAAAACAAGGAAAGACAAATCTTGCTCTTTTGAAAGAGAAAAAGGGACTGAATGCAATGCAAACTGTAAGCACTTGCCTTCTGTGGGAATGCTACCTCCATCTATCTCTGGTCACCACATCCATCAAAGTAGCACCGGAACTTCTCCCTTAACGCTGAGCAGAAATCAGAATTTCTGTCCTGTGGAAAATTCTGATATTTTTCATTGTTGCCCCAAGTCAAGATGAAAAGTTGAAGTATGGACATTTTTTGTCAACATTAAACTGCATCTCCCTGTTGTGGCATAGTGCCCCATGGAGGTTGGACTTCAAGTCCAATGCCCCTATTCTCCCCTATGGGCCCGGCTCCCTGGCTGAACTACATCTCAAAAGTACACAATGCAATATCTACTAAGGACTGCTCCAAGCAGAGGAGGCCATTCCCCAGATCACCCCTGTTCAACACCATGGTACTGCCCCCCTACTCAGGACCTAGGGGAGATCTCCGCTGTGGGCCAGTATTCATGTAGACCGGCTCAGGGAGGAGAGAGAAGTGGATACATCCATGTGGATGTATAATATAATTCCACATAATTCCTCCACTAAACACCATAGAAGTGAGGCATCACTCAGCTGGGATGTATTTCCAGTTCCATGGGATCCATCCATGATGGGTACCCTCCTTCCAGAGAGGGGGCACTGGGACCCCAGAACCTGCACGGAGGGCCCTCACCCTCTTGAGATCTGCATGGATCCTGGGGGGATGCACTAGTTTTGTACATGGAGACTTGTGGTGCATTCCACAGAAGGCCAACCCTAACCATACCAGGATGGAATGATCATGACATTTCCCTCCTGGACTCCTTCCCCAGAGCTCTCCTGTCCCCCTTAAATCACTCGTGTTGGTTTAATCACTCAATGGGGTGATCTGGCTACAACTCCTAGTCTTGTATCACTGAGGCCTGGTATTGTTTATGAAGGAAGAGAACCTGAAAAGCAGGATCTCATCTCAGACCTTAACATAACAGGCTTCTAACCCCTGATTGTTCCCATTCAATGGGCCAGATCTTCAGCTGGTGGAAGAAGACATAGCTCCACTGATGTAAAAACAGAGTGTCACTGATTTACACCAGCCAAATATCCAGCCTGCTGTACTTAGCTGTGTCTTTATTCCAGATTTTTCTTGTTTTGAATCCCCTGCTTTGTGCCTTTTATTCTGACTTACATCTCAGAATTGAGAATTATGTGTAATAAAGCTTTCAAATTACCTGGTCCCAAGAAATACCATTTGCTTTTATTAATGTATAGCAACAGAGTAAATCCCTTTAATTTCAGCACCTCTGTGGCTTTTATTCTCTTCTCCCAGAGGCACCCACCATGTCTGAGTTAAGATGAATATACCACATTATATTTTTATATCAGAAAAACATGCCTTCACTTTTACTATCCACAGACTGTTCCCACCTTCTAGGATAATAGAATCAGATTGCTACAGTGCTCTGCGCTTTCTGTTTGTTTATTTGCGATCCCATTGGAACACTTATTTTTACTTTTATTTTCCAGCCAGGGGAATTGACTCTAGCAAACCGCACACACTGACTAGCCCCTGAAAACACAGCTAATTCCAGCACTGCTTTTATTAAAATACAGCTAGAATTCATAACCACATTACAAAAAACAAAACAAAACAAAAAAACCACGCAACAACCTGCAGTTGTAGGTGAAGCTGTCAATGAGTTACTTTCATTTCATATCAGGGATCAACAATGGCGTGCTAAAGGGGGAAACAAATAGAGTCACGGTGCTGACTGCCACATCCCCTTTAATGATGCCGGGCAGACTCACTCACTACATTGAATTCAAGCCCTACTGGAGAGTGAGAATCCTTGGCATGACTATGGATTTAAACACAAGCCAAGTTCTTGGGTTCATCAGGTCTGATTCTTTTTTCATCCTAATTTTAAACAGGGATAACTCACATTCTGGATTTGTCTACACTGCCCCGCAGTTTGAACTACAGAGGGGTGAATAGTAATGCACACGGAAGTGCTGCACTATAATTCCCCTGAGTGGACACTGCAGGTGTGAACTAAAAGGTTCCTAAATTCACATTAATGTAATCCTGTTTGAAGAGGATGGCATTGATGCGAACTGGGAACTTCTTTAGTTCACACGTCAGCATCCGCACAGAGGAGTGACAGCGTAGCACTTTGGGGCACACAACTATTCACACCTCTGTAGTGCAACCTGCAGGGCAGTGTAGGCATAGACTAACTTCAGTGGAGTCAACCCTCAATCCCACCAATGTAAATGAGCGGGTGGGCAGAGAGTGGGTGGGCTGGGTTGGGATTGTGCACAGCCAGGGCTCTGCCCCCTTTAATGCATTCATCAGCATGGAATGGCACACATTTGATGGCTGAGAAACTTCAGTGGAAGTGAATTCCTATGGAATATACTGTTTTACCTAAATCCAAACATGGTGCATTTTCAGATCAATTTTGCCAGAATTTCACTTTGAAAGGAAAAAAAAAGTTCCAACAATGACAAGACACCTGTTTCAAGATTTTCAAAACAAAACAACCTTTTGATGGGTGTATTGAGATGACTTTTCTTTATGGAATGGTTTTTATTTCATATTATATGATCTAGTATGACTTTTGTTTTTTAAAAAAGTGTCAGAATTGCAATACAATGTTTTGATCAACCCAAAGTAATTTTTTTTTCTTTTGAATTTTCCATAGTGGACAATTTGACAGTTTTGTTCTGGTTTGGAATGAAACTCAGTTTCACAATCTGAAAATCCATTGAAAAACAGAACTTCTGTCCTTCCCCCAGCTCTAGTGGGACCTGACTTGTGCCAGGCACACAGCCAGCACAGATTACTAGAGCAATGGGGAGCTAGCAACTCAACTGTGACTCTCACAATATGGACCCTGCCCTGCTCTGGATCAGCATAGCTATGCCCTTTCCCTTCCTCAGAGCTTGTGGCAAAGCCATGACTGAGCCCCACACGGCTACTATGTTTGGCCACAAGTCCCTGCATCATCAGTGTCCACAGTGACTCATTGCTCTTAAGGATGTTGGAGGTGCAATTTTGTTCCATTTGATCTCTACAGCTATGAAATAAATAACTAAATAGACACATCAAATTCATTATAAGGTTGACAGGCAGTCTGCAGAATCTGTATTACCCCATTATGCTACGTGAAACACAAACACAGACCCTTACAAATCATATATATAATAGTGACTATACCATAGCTTCTGTTTCTAGACACCATAACAAAACAGGTCCTGCTCCGGAAGGTCCTATAACATTAGATTACATTCCAAATGCAAAAATACTCCTAACATTACAATGGCATATGACAAGCAATGCATGCAATATGCATCTTTCTTCATATACAATACTTGATTTACATTTGTGCTATCGATGGTATACCATAGGGTGTTATCTTTTACCCTTCAATAGCAATCAAAACACCCCATCAGTTAAAAAGAACTGCAGCTACAGCTGCTGGCAAAAGTTACTTTTTATCAGACCAAGGAAATAAAATAAAACCTTCTATTTTTATAAATTATCGACATATTATAGATAAAGGAGATTTTCCAAACTACTTTAGCGACGATTTAGGATCTCTCTCTTGCTTTCTTTTGGACACATTTGAGAATTTTCCCCAAAGCCCCTTCCTATTCCTACTTCACAAACAGCAAACAGTTTGCACCTAATGCATAAACCAACAGCATGCCCTAGGAGCTCACTCCAGCAAAGCACTTCACTATGTTTGCCCACATGCTTAAAATTAAGGATGTGATGAAACGCTTTGCTGGGTTATGGCCTAAAGGCAAAAATCAAAGCCAAAATTATGTTGCTCCTTCTTTATAACTTATAACTATATGGCTGTGAACCAGCTTTCTTCTTCTACAGAATAAACACCCACTAACATACAAGTCTCAAAATATCATGCCAGCATCTAACCAGCAAAGAGAAAGAGACAAGAACCCTGCTACCTCTGATATTTACGGAAGTTGAAAAAGATCAGAAAACAGTTACTTGAGGCTGTCTTTCCACATTATAAAGGAGTCGTGCAGGGCAAAAGGAATGTTGCATATTGTTTTTATTTTACTTCAGGGTTCACCTTAAGCACAAGACTGCAGCATCATGGAGGACTACACATACTCCTTCTCCATGGTGCTGAAACCTGGGTATATAGTCCATAATTCAGCCGTCCTGGACAAGTTTTTTAGTTAGGTTCATAAAGATCCACATAGGTGCCTAGTGAGACTGGTTTTAATGGGAGTTAGACACTTAGGAGGCTAGTGGGATTTTCAGATGCACCTATCTGCATCTTTAGGCACCTAAATACCTTTAAAATTCTAGCCCAGTTTAAGTGCCATTGGTCCAAAAGTTAAGCTCATGATTCGTAGCACAGTGATGGATTGAAGCACATGCTTAAGAACTGGATGCTGAATTGGAGACTCAATGACTTTCAAAGTTCCTTAGTAATTAATGTAGGTTAAAATTTACCCCCGTGTATAAAGCCATCACAAAGCCTATGCATTTTTAAGTCCCACTTAAGCCCTTTAAGCCCATATGTGTGGTTATGGGATAGATAAAGGTTGATAACTAGAACTGATTCATTAGTAGTACACATACTTTCCATAATCTTTAGACATTAATTTAGGCAAAATGTTGTTCCCTTTTAGTACCCAAGGGGTATTTTAACCTTCCAAGATCATGATATTAGATTTTAAACAAGGATCTGTGCTTTCTAACAGTTTATTTGTTAGGACCACACAGTAATCACAGCAACTAGGCAAAGGAGAAATTGACCCAGAGCTAAATTATGCCATCCTGTTAAAAAGAGTAACAGGCAGGCTGGACTCAGGTGGAAAAGTCTGAGTCACTGGGACTCTGGAGTCTCTGATGCATTTTTCCAATGGAAAAGAAAGAGAGTTGCTTCCTTTTGTAGGAGGCAAGGGACATGACCATCCATTCCTATGGATTTCTCAAGATCTCAGGGGAAACCCCATGCATCTTGGTACATCTGGGAAAGAAGGGGTGGGGCATGGGTGGAGAGTGATAGGGTCTCCATGGTCCCCTTCTAAAGCCAGGTGTTTCCAGGCTGCATCAGGGACAGCCTCTTCTCCTCAGTGTTAGATGGACATTGCCAAACGGCCTCCTCTTCCATGGTGAAATCTCTGTGGGTTTATGCAGGGATGATGTTCCGGAGACAGCCTGTCTCCTGACTTTGAATTATCTCTAACCAGTCCTTAAAAGCCCCAGAGCCCCAGATGCTTCTGTTGATCTTTTATGGCATCACAAAAACAGGGGTGACACTGCATTGGAAGTTTCCTCTCCTTTCATCATCTTTGTGACCAAAGGCAGAGCATACTGCTATGATATGGCCAATACCATTCTACCATACCAAACAATTCTAGAACCATGTGGATTTTATATATGGCACACACTTTTACACAAAAACAAACAAAATCTCAACTACACTGAATTTTTTTCCATCGAAAAAGATCATTTTTGAAGGGAAAAAAAGCCATTTGTGACAGGAAAAAAAATGCTTTTCATTCAAAAACTTTCATCTGACTTCCAAAAATTTTAAACAACAAAAGAGTAATTGAGAATGTTGCAAGAAAGCCCACTTCATGGGTAGGACATGAAAAATGGTGATAAAGGTAGAAGCCACTTTAAGATAAAAACTTAGGAAAATATATCCAGGGAACAAAAACAATGTTTGAATGAGTCACAGTATCTTGAAGGCAGCATAATGTATTATTTATTGAGTGGACTTAACTCTTTTATTCAGTATGAAAATAGTTTATTTTCTCTCTAGATGGAAGGCATTGGTAAGGGATGTGTTATCAAAATGTATGAATAATTTTCAGTTTTTTAGGACTTCAGATGGGAAAGATACTGAGACTTAACACCTCATTGGGACTTTGATGGCTTTAATTATATGGAACTATACACCATGGAGATATTCAGTGTTCCTTTGCCAGAAGTGGATTACAAATACATACAGTGGGTTCTGAAATTGTGTGATCAGTTAAAAGGACTATGTCTCCCCATCATGTGGCCAGACATCATGCTTTTTACTTTGTTGTTGGATGAAAGACTCCCTCTCGTGACTTTATTGGGGCTGGTCAAAAACTTCCCACAAAACACTTTGTTTTTGTCAAGACCTCAATAGAAAATGCCTCCTCTCCTCAAAACAGTGTGATTTTTCATCAGAAAACATTGCAGGGCTCCAGGTTTGAGGGGTGGGGTTTCAATGAAAAGTCTTTTTTTATTTTTTTTTTACAGAAGACAGTCCACCATTTTCCACCCATCTGTATTCTTTGTTTTTGGACAACTTTGTTTCAGAGACAAACTTCCAGAAACAACAAAGTTAAGTGACAGAGCAGTGCAGATTCCTGCCATTCTGCTATTTTTAGCCACATAGTGTCCTGTTGTCGCAGTCTTTCCCCACTGCAGTGAAAGGCTCCAGCAGCAGGGGAAGGCTCTGGCAAGGAGATGCAGTGAGGAAAGGCTCCAGCAGAGGATCTTTTCCCATTGCCTCCCCCTGCCAGAGCCTTTCACTGCCATTTAAACCACACAGCGTGGATGTAGCCTGCTTTCCGCTGTAGCTACACATACCTTATGTGTCGTCACCCACAGTGCGCAGTGTAGACATGCCTCTAGTCTCTTTGTGTGGGTTATACATGCAGTCTTTTTTTGACTAGATAAAGAAAGCACAGGAGGAAGAATGCGTTCCCTATAAGAAGGCTAGTCTGTGGAATTCGTTCTTTGGTGTAGTTTCATTGAAGTCCTATTATAAATTTCCAGTATCGTCAAAGGAGCCACCCAGATGTAACTGAAGACAGAGACTGGTCACTGCATTTTAACCTTTGGTTTTGTTAGGCAACAGGTTTCCTTACATTTCTCAGGCTCATTGGGCAAGTTTGATTAATTTGGAAATAAGTGGTTTTGTGAACACTCAGCTGGGATGTAAACTCTACTCAATGATTGTTCGGTCCTGTTTGTTTTGTCTTGTTTTAATTGCCACTTCATTAGATCAGGTTGCACATGTACTTCCTAATTACATAGGGGTGGAAACTATTAGCACTGGTAGTATTTCAGTAGTACTTCATTTCTCTATGAAGCGTGGCCTTTGGGATTTTTCTGCTCCTAGACTGATCTCTCATTCTCCCTTGAACACTCAGATGCATGCATCCGATAACTGCCCTACTTCTTTGTCTACAAAGATACATGGATTTTCTCTGAAAGCATTTTGTACATCACATGCACGGATGACGTTATATTTCTTAAAAAGAAAAGGAGTCCTTGTGGCACCTTAGAGACTAACCAATTTATTTGAGCATGAGCTTTCGTGAGCTACAGCTCACTTCATCAGATGCATCTGATGAAGTGAGCTGTAGCTCACGAAAGCTCATGCTCAAATAAATTGGTTAGTCTCTAAGGTGCCACAAGGACTCCTTTTCTTTTTGCAAATACAGACTAACACGGCTGTTACTCTGAAACCTGTCGTTATATTTCTTCCGGTCTCCTTCCTAATATAGGAGCAGATACAGGGGTTATTGGAGGGCTACCCTCTTAATGCTTTACAAAAGCTCAAACCAACCCTGGACCAAATGATACTTCAGCAGCAAGACGAATACATCTGAATAGGTAGTGCTGGAATTTAACAATTTATCAGGCCCTGTCTAGCTTACTGGCCTCGCTGAACACTAGCAACATTGTGAATGCAATCCCAACCATTCCACATGGTCTTAACGTATTGATACATAGGTGAATAGCACTGACATATGCAGAAAGCATTGTAGAGTCCAGGGTATGAATTCTGGTAACATATCCCAGATAGGCTGTACTTTTCAGCTTGATGGCACATGTAGATGTATTGATTCTAAATTCAGAAGGGACCATTGTGATGATCTAGTCTGACCTCTTATATAGCACTGGCCAGAGAACTTCCCTGAAATAATTCCTAGAGCAGATCTTTTAGAAAAACATCCAACCTTGATTTGAAAATGGTCAGTGATGGCTGGAGAATCCCCCATGACCGTTGGTAAATGTTTCCAATGGTACAGCTGCAAGTATCAATTTCACAGTTTCGGAGTATAGCTTTCGGCAGTGGCAATAATATAACCAGGGAGTCATCTGAGAAGCGAGTATTGCTAATGTAAATTTTTTTCCAGTTGCTGAATATACTGGAAGACCAGTGTGTAGTTTAAATGCTTTTTGTGTTAGCAGAGTAAGGTAGAAGCAGATGTTGGTTATGTAGCTATCATTGTACAGAAATCCCTTGATAAATGGTTGACCTCCAGTCTTGTCTTCTGACAGGCATAGAGAGTACATCTAGCAAGATACCATCAACACAGTATCTGACATAGGTATAGGATGCAGGTAACACCACAGGTTAAGAATACGTGAGCATACTTACTGCCACCCCTAATAGGGACAAGAGACATCTGATGCTAAGTATATACTCCAGTGACAGGGGGTGGTGCTGCTGTCAGATATCACAACACATTGTGAGATGGAGCCGGGCACATGAAGACAGTCAGTGCCATTCCACAATGCAAACCTCCACCCAACTAGACTCACCATGTTGGCATACAGTTGGGCAGGATCTTGGTTAGTTGGGTGGGTTCAGATTTCTTCTCAAACTGTTGCTTCTATTCATTTTAGTAACAGCTGCAGGTGCTTAACACCTCTGAAAAATCAGGCCACATTTATTTGGGAGCCTAAATATGGAATTAGGTGCATAATTGTAAGCATCCGAGTCTGAAATTGTTGGCCTCTTTTTGGTGCGTGAAGAAATTATAGGTCTCCAGCAAACATTTGGTGCTCTATTCTAAGGGCCAATGAGGCCTTTTTAAAATTTTGCCGAGAAGACTATCAACATAAAGAACAACAACGAAGACATGGGCGAAATCCTGGCCTCACTGAAGTTCAAGGGAGCTGGTATTTCACCCCTATGATATTAAAAGATACAACAGAAGAAAGAATGTTGATTACAGCTGTGTTTTTTTCTTTAAAATGCACATCCATAGTAATGGTCCAAATCAGCACATCATACTATTGTGCTTCTTTGTTTTTAAGGCTATTCTGACAGAATGTGATTGCATTTATTTTGTAAGAGTGGCCCCTTATTTCTGGCAGGCATTAATCTCTCTGCACACACCCCTCCCCAACCTCATCCTGCTCAGAAGTCATAGCTAGAGAAGTTTGCAGCTGTTAAGCCTTTACAAAAGGAGATGTTAATTACTTTGCTTTGTGGAGGGCTGAATGCTTAATTATTATAGATTTGCAAAGCCCTGCTAGGCATATGGAACAGAGTCTGTTGCACTTCTCTCAAACATGAGGTGAGTCAGATTGCAGCATACTGAGCAGGGTGTGTTGTACAAAGGCATAAACCCAGCAACAACATGTGACATGGTGCAAAGAAGAATGAAAAGCAATGTATAAAATAGCAGAGATTAAAAACTTGCCTTAGGTCTTTTTTCCTCTATCAGAAAGAACCAAACTGATTTTGATATACATCAGCATGCCCACTGAGAACCTGGCTGCAATCTTGTTGTCAAATACCACACATATATACTTTGCTCAAATGTGAATTCTCCCTTTGCACGCACATACACCCTCCAAGCAAACAACAGTGCTATAAAGGATCTAACCAACTCTGTCTAGGCACCAAGCAGAGTTACTTCTTCTAGAGAAAGGGAAGTACTTTCTCCTGGAACGACTATTGTGCTTTTGTTCTGTAAAACGTCTTAATGTCCAAGACTGCAGTTTCCAACAGAGGTCAAGCAGAAGTTATCTGCTGTCAAAAATCAAACAATGCTCAATGATATCTGAAACCTTATTCCGTGTGATCTTCCCACTAGGCATAAGTGCAGTTAGATGAAGTTCAGAGGAAGTGTTAATACCACTCTTACTTGAGTTCTTATATTTGGACTTCTACACGTCAGTTGGTTAGTATAAGTCAAGCTTTCTAATGCATAGGATTGGAAGTTTAAAGGAAAGGAAATAGACTGATGGCTGACGTGTCCTTTGTGTTTCAGGTAAAATCCAACCCATTAGTCCCAGAAGAAGTATTTTTTGTATCGTCCAAACTAATCAGAAAAATTTTTACTCCACCCTGTCACCTTACTTCTGGAAGATCATTTCCCTCACCAGTCATGCGATGCTTCACAAGGCAAAGAATTCCTGGTGTGCAAAAATCAACTCATAGGAACCTCTGTGGTATGTGCAGCAAAGAACAGATCTGTGTTACTGCAGGCAGCCTGGCGGGGCCATTCATGATTATTGTCACCCAGTTCCGATTGATAATTGTGTTTTCAGATTGTGGAATATCATTTTGAATGCTACCCACAATCTTATTTCAATTTGCTGTTTCACAACCCATACGGACTTCTCCTGATCCTCCCTATCAGAAAGCTATTCTCTGTTTTAACCGACTGCCAGAGGGAAGAGATATATAACCCCACATTGCATGGGGTAACACTGTTCCCTGTTATCTAGCTAGGATTGTACAAGCACAGCCAGGGCAGAGTGCTGGACATCAATCAGAAGGGCAGTTTTACAAAGCGCATGTTCACTCTGGTGAAAGAGGCAAACCATAATGAAGTAACATAAAATAGCAATGATTCTTCAATGCTTTGCTCATTCTAATCCTAAGTGACTCATCTGATGGGGCTTCCGTCATTTTCCTTGGGACATGACTCTACAATCGAATAAATTTCAGAGTCAGGAAATCCTCTCTGGTATTTTCTTTAATTTAGTTTCAACCTATTTTTCTCAGTTATGTCCCCTCAGCTCAGCCTAAATCAGTGTGGTTCCTGAACATTTCCATACCTAGACGCACTGTACCACACCAGCCCTCCCACTAGTCCCTGAAATTCACTGTTGTCAAAACTTTGACTTTTTGGAAATAAAATAATAAAATAAATAAACAAAAACTATTTTTAATCAGAAACCAAACATTTTCAAATGAAAACTTAAACCTGAAACCTGCGGGGGGGAGAGGAGGAGAGGGCTGACAAACACAATCCACGCTAATTTGGTAATTCTGGTGCAATACCTCATAGGAGCTGTAGTTTAGGGGCTCCCATTCTCTATGGCCTGGGCTCTTTGGCTGGACTACATTTCCCATGATGCATCACAGTCTCCCCACGAGCTGAGCTGTTGCTCTGCATCACGGAAGTCCTTGGTCAACAGTGTATCATGGAAGATGTAGCCTGGGCCCACGGGAGAGACTGGGAGCATGAAGCACCTGAACTACAACCACCAGGAGGCACTGCAGTGAAATTTCTGAATAGAAATTGGCCAACAATGAACAACGTTTCAGCTTTTCAATGAAAGTCAAAATATTTCATGGAACACAGACTTTTCTCATGAAAAAAAATCATTGAGACAAAAACCTTTTGTTTTTCAAACAGTGTAGATCAAAAAAAATTTTACCAGCCCTAATTAGCATATCGAGTGCAGAGTTGCACAAATACATTAATTGGCCGAAATACAGCTATTTTTCAGTGTGGAAGTTACAAAGCAATGGGCCAACAAAGTAGGATTTGAATATTTGTTATCCCTAATTACCCAAGCGGAACCATTTACCTATCCAGTATTATAGATGGTTAGTCCCTTTTAAAACTCATTTATAAGCCCTTTTATTGGGCATCTCATTTTCTCAGGCCCTTGTGTCTTCTATCTAAAGACACAATTTAGTTGATTTCTCAGGTTTCTTTGAGAGTGAACAGTGCTTCATAAGCCACATCACGAAGCAGCAAATACTATGCAAACAGTGCTTCTGAACATGACCTTTCCTAAATGGGAAAAAGTTTAAATATATGGTTTGTTGGTCTTGATACTTCAGTCGTCACTTTTAATTGTTTTCTTTCTTTCTTAAGAAAAGGAGGAGTTCCCTGTTTGGGCAATTTGGCCACACCAATTGGGACCTTGTGCAAGTTCAGTTATTATCAAGGAGTAGACACTTTTTCCTCTCAATGATTAAGGACGGTTTCTGGTGAAAAGTATCTCTGGAATGCACCAGATGCACCCGAACTCTCTGAGAATATACCACATCTCCAGATGGAACAAATATTACATAGATACCTTATAGGATAGGTTACTTCTGTCTCCCTGTTATACAGCATTGCATTGTGGTGTTATTCCTCCTCTTTCTTACTGGTAATAAGATAACTTCCAATCCAACACTACACGTCTGATGTCATCAGGCTAGCCAAAAAGGCAGTGAGGCACCTAAGTACCTTTGACACTCTGGATGATTTAGGAGCCTACAGGTATATCTACACTACAGCAGGTGCTGCGGCACTGGTTTTTGACAATTCTATGTTAAAACAAACTGTCTTGAATTACACCCAAAAATAAATTGGCCAAAGCCTTCTAGGGAACATTGATTGCAATGGAACTACTCACACACTTAAAGTTAGCCAAGTGCTGAAACACCTGGACGAATCAGGGTCTGTCTGATTTGTTAACATAAGCACGTGACTTACCAGCTGGTCTGCCCTCTTCTGGCTGGGCATTATATAGCAGGCTTGCTTCCTTTGGTGCCCCCTGCTGACTGTCATCCTGGCCCTGTGATGGTCTGCTTCTTCTAACAACTCAGCTCTCTGGTTGGGTCACACAGTGTCCCACCCCTTCTGGAATAAACTAATAGTCCAACTCATCAACTCACATTGGACCTTCTGTCCAACTCTGGACACACTAATTATTATCCCTTCTATCATAGTTTTTTTTATTGTCCTAACCCCTTGTCAGAGGGTTTCTGCCCCACTTTCCTCAGCAGGCTGGTAGGGGCATCCCAGTCCCTCCCTCTCCACTGGGTTCTGGCCCAGGGACCCTTTAATAAGCAGCCAAGGCCTGACTATATAGACTTCTTACTGCCTCTCTGGAGCACTGCCTACCTTGCCCTGTTTGGGGCCTTTGCCACACAATCTTCCATGGCTCCTACTGTGTCAATGGCTCCCTCTCCAAGCCTCTTCCACCGACTCAGTGCAGAGCTTCATGGCACTTTCTATCACCCAGCTCGTTCTGCTGCAGGAGATTTCTCTCCACTCCCCTGGCAGGGCAGTCCCTGACCCAGCAGGATCTTCCAGCTCCCTGCAGGTCCCTCCACCAGCACAGAGAATGCTGGGCAGAGTCACTTCCTCCTTCTGTCCTTCCCAAGTGCCCTGGGCTCCCTGCTGTAGGCCTAAGTTCCTTCAGAGAGGCTCTGCCAGCCAGCAGTCCAGCTCTGCTCCCTGGCTCTAGCCAGGTTTCCCCACAATAAGCAAGAACCAGAGACCTGCTCACCTCCCTGGTCAGCCCCCACCTGCACTAGGTTCAGCTCTTTTATCTCCTCCCTCCTGGCTTGACACCTACTGCAGGTGTAGCAGGGCAAGGCTGATTGCATCCACAGGCTCTCATTAACTTTCTGCCCCAGAGTGGGGCTGGTACTGCCTATCACAGTTAGTTATTGTAGTTTTAACGAAAACTTGAGTTCAACATGCCATTTGTTCACTATCTTTTGCATTTGCCATTCACTTGCCAAATATATTTTCCAAGCCAAGAGCCTTGCCTCCCTTCACAAGACCAGGCTCCTTAGGGAGAAGTAATCCTTTGTTCATTGCTTTGTATGAATTGATGCCATAAAGTCTTGCAATCAGAAATTATTTAAAATTAAAAACTGAGCTATATATGTTCCTGATCTCCACAGAAATGTAGTCATGTGTGCCCTTCTGCTATAGTTCTTGTAGCTAATGCATTTTTGTAGCAAGACAATATTCTTTGGTCATTACTTTTCTGGGTTTAGATTATTCAATCTTCATTCTTGTTTGGTCCCTTTATCCCCCTCCCCCATCACTGTTATACTTCTTTTAAACTAACAAAATACTAGTGGGACTATTGATAATAAGGTCTCATCCATCATTTCTTTTATTCTGGTCCAACAATGGCCTCCTTCAGTTCTAGGCTAGAGGATCTTTCTTTGGCCTGAAGCCCGGTCCTCAGCTTGGTGCAAGAAGTCAAATACAGGCTGTTCCTTTCATCTTTCAGAATTTTTCAATGAGGAGGGACCAGCTGACAGAGTTTTGCTCATCTCCTGGAATGGGTTTCAAGAAACAAATAACATAAAGCTATTCAGGCTGTAAGCAATGAAAAGAGAAGATGGATAGAGGGATAGATCAGGGTGGGTAACATTTTCAAAAATACCTCATTTTCAAAAGCATCTAAGTCACTTAAGAGACTAAGTTCCAGTAAAACTCAAAGTTGTAAATTATACCCTTAATGCTCCTAAGTGACTTAGAAGCTTATGAAAATTCCACCTATTTAACCTCAAGTCATGTGCATTTGGGGGAGCCCACATCTAAAATCCATATTCTGTCCTCACACAGGCAAAAGCCCCATTGAACCCAATGGGAGTTTTGCTCAATATGGGACATAGGTCTGAAGTTATCAGCCCCATCAAGCCCAAATAATAGGTCTGAGTCTCCTCCCACTGATGTCAATAGGAGACATGGCATTGACCAGGATGGGGGGAGGAATGGGCTTTCTGCGGGGGGCGTTCCAATAGGGTGTCGGAAAAAGGCCCTCTGCAAAGTCCTTGGAAGATCCATATAGCAGCTCCATGAGTGGTGCCATGGGCTGTAACATCCATGGTCAGTACACCCCTCTCACACATGGGAGGATATGGCCAATCGAGCCACCTAATCATGGTCTCTCAGTCCAACCCTCATTCCCAAAAACACCTGTGCTCTGGTGTGGATTGGGCATCCAAGGAGCACTACTCTACAATACCCACATTTTCTCTACAATCTTCTGCCTACAGCCAGTCAGGAAACTACTGCCCCCTCCCTCTCACCCACCCCACACCCAAAATATTAAACTCTTTGCCAAATTTCAAAAACAAAGCTTTAAAATTAAAGAGTATTCTTTTTTTTTAAAAAAAAAAAGGCAAACAATGACAAAACCCCAAAAAGTTAAACAAAAAATGGATTTTTTTCCCCTCCAATATTTTTGTTTTGTCAACCAGCTGTACTTTGGAAAGTTTTCAACCATCTGTACTTTGCCACCCCACATTAAGCAATGGAATAGTTTATCAAAGTATGTTTAAAAGGAGATAACACTAGTAGGATGGGGTATGAAGGATTAGCCAAGAGGGTGCAGAAGATGCAACATCACATAGCAGTGCTGCAGGTGAAAAGATGCAATAGAGTTCATTTTCCAAAGGGAGCCGCTCCGTTTTCAAATCTTTGGGATCACTGCCTTTAAGGCATCTCTAGTTGGGCAGTCAAAAACTCTAGTCACTTTGGAAAAATTAAGCCAATGTGTTTATAGACCCTGATGTCATGATCAGTGGTGCAGGACTAGGCTCCTTGTATAAGTACATGGCTGATTTAAATGTAAATAGTCATTAGAAAACATGAGCGACACAAGGTAGGTGGGGTAATATCTTTTATTGGATTAGTTTCTCTTGGTGGAAGGTACGAGCTTTCAAGCTGCACATAGGTTTTCTTCAGGTCTGGGGAAGGAAGCAAAGTGTCTGAACAAAATACAAGTTGGGACAGATTGTTAAACAGAAGGGGAAACACATATTGGAGGTGGTCACTTGAAATCAAGTGGACTATTGAGGGTTAGATTGTTATGCATAAATGATTTGAAGTGGGCAAGTAAGGGTAAAGTGTGATGTGTTTTAAATTGTTGGAATGAGCCATAAAGCTACTGTCCCTGGTTAAGTCCCTGGTTTTTGGTATCTAGCAAGGTTATGAATTTAAGTTCCCAGGCTCACTTTGAAGGTGTTGTGCTGGTTTCCCTGAAGGACAAGTATTGAAAGAATGCATCCGATGAAGTGAGCTGTAGCTCACGAAAGCTTATGCTCAAATATATTTGTTAGTCTCCAAGGTGCCACAAGTACTCCTTTTCTTTTTGCGAATACAGACTAACACGGCTGCTACTCTGAAACCTGTCAGATATGGAGAGATTGCTTTTTGAAAAATGTCCACCATGTGTGATAGGGTGTATTTGTCTTCTGTCATTTTATCAGTCAAAGCGATCCCAGAACAACAGATGCAAAACCTGCAGTCATTTCTCCACTGCTATGAGGATCAGTACCTACAGAACACACCTTTCAAGATCCATGCATCCTATACATGCTTATCACAACACATGGTGTACCTCATCCAGTGCATCAAATGCAACAACAACTATGAATGAAACCAGACAGTCACTACACTCTCAAATGAACTCACCCGGGAACATGATAAAGACAAAAATCCCATATCAACCATGGGTGAACCCTTTTCACAAATCAATCACTCCATATCTGATCCTTCAACACTTGTCCTCAAAGGAAACCTGCACAACACCTCCAAAAGACGAGCCCGGGAGCTTACATTCATAACTCTGCTAGACACCAAAACCCATGGATTTAACAGGGACCTTATTTTTGACTCATTCCAACAATGTTTAACACACCACACTGCCTGTTACCCTTGATTGCCCACTTCAAACCCTTCTACTTAATCTCTCCCAACTTGTATCTAGCTCAGACACTCTGCTGCCTTCTGCAGATCAGAAGAAGAGCTCTGTGTAACTCGAAAGCACGGCCACCAACAGAAGTTGGTCCAATAAAAATTATTACTTTACCTACCTTGTTTCTCTCCTATTCTGAGACCAACATGGGTACACCACCACTGCAAACTAGAAAGCACTGCAGTACAGTGAGGAACACTTCTAAAATGATCCCTTTCAGACACCAATACAGCTGAGAGGCCTTGCTAATCTCTCCCTCCCAGAATCACAGCCACCCGCTTTAGATCATTGCAATTAGCACCAGCAACAGATGTTCGTTTACACCTTTAGAGGGCTGGTTTGTAAACTAAACATTCCACGTTAGTCTAACAGTCACCCCAGCACCAAACTGCTTTTTCCTCCCTCTCTTTAATTCTGCTGATTTATGGTGCACAGCAATCTTCAAAAAAAGCCAAGAACTCATCTTAGGTCCTTGCTAAAGTGAAGGCCTAGAAATGTTAGTTTAAAACATGCAGGCTTGGAGTCTGAGGCACAGTCCTGAACCAAGGAGAAGATTCATCTGCAAATTCCTGCTACCTTGGGGGTGAGAGGGGCAGAGGGGACTGATGGCGGGTGAGGGGCTGCTCAGTCAACAATACGGAACAATCCTACATTAAATGAACCTTGGCATTTTTTGTCCTAAAAACTGTTAAATTAGACCTGTCATGCACTGGATTTCTGAGGTGGGCATCTTTTTATCCAGACAAATTTTTGAATAAGGTTGGATAGGAAGAAATTGTAATGGGCACAATGAAGCAAATTAGCTACTGCAGATTGGCTTCAGAAAAAAACCTCCTTGGTGTGAGCATGACAATGATGATGATGAAGAAGAATCAGATCATTTAAATTACCCTGGAATTCTAATGGTAATTGGAAATATCTTTTTGATTGCAGCCATCTATTTCACTGTGTATTGCTGGGAGCTCTTTGTTTGTCCGTTTTTGGTTTACATTGATTCTCTCCAAGACACTTTTTTCCCCACGGTGAGCTGTTTGGGTGCATTAGACATTACCATTACGGCTGGAGAGGCAGATTGTCGTCTAAACAGAGGCCAAACAACGTTTAATCAATTATCATTACGTGCAAAATCTCTTCTGGATAAATTATGGCTGTCAGACTGGATGAGACCCAAGGTTCATCTATCCTAGTATCCTGTCTCTGACAATGTCCAGCACCAGCTGCTTCAGAGAAAGGTGTAAGGAACTATGCAGCAGCAATGACAGGATAGCCTCCCTCCAGGGAAAGTTTCCTCCTAACCCTCGATAGTTTGAGGTTGGTTCATGTTCTGAAGTTTGAGGGTTTAGATGCCTTCCAAAACTCCTGGTTCTTGTCAGTAATTGCCATTGTAAGTGGCTATTCTGGTTAAAAAGTTTAACTGGACAGCTATATGGATAATCCTGCTAACTCAATGATAGCCAGTGGAACGCCTTGCCACAAGAGAAGAGTGTGTTGCTTTGAATTTGATATAATGGCTCCCTTGAACTAGATTGTGGCATTTCTGCCACTGTCCTGTGCAGGGGGAGGTAGGAATGTGAATCTGCACATGAGAAGCACCGGATTGTCCCTCAGGCAAGTATCATCTCTTCTGGCGCTGCTCCATGTGCATGGAGAGCAGGCCGGTTGTGCTTTGCATCAGCCAGGAGGCTGGCAAAGATTGTTCCCCCTGGTGTGCTGGCTTCACTCTGTAGGGTTGTGCAAAGAGGGATGGAGCTCTGACCATGCCTTCCCTCTACTCCTTCTATGTCATTTTGCCCCCTAGGAGAGTCCCCAGAATCAGAAATTGCTACTTTGGGAGGCCCTTACATAGCTGGATGAGGGGGCTGTTTCCTTGCATAGCCCCATGCTGTGCAATCACAAAGCTCATAATAACCTGGCTGTGACCTTAAAAGTCCCTTTGTGCCAGCTGGCAAAGAGCACACTTATGTAACAGTAAACCCCAGCAGTTCTGACAAACTCGCTGCACCCAACACACAGTTTGGATATCATATGAAAACTGGTGACATGCTGGTCACGAACATCATTGTGTATACAAAGTTACATACGTGTGCTGGAAATATGCTTTTAAGGCAGTTGATAAACAAGCCCGCCCTAGGCAAAGGAATGTGGCTTTGCTTGTGTGCCTGAAACAAGTTAACAGGTGGATGAGAAAACAGAGGACAGTGAAAGTACATTTGCATCTAAGGTGCACAAAGAGATCAGACCAATCAAAAAAGCAAATTGACCAGAGGCTGAAGAGAGGACCTGGCCTTTGCACTCCAAAGATCAACCAGCAACCGAGAGGAACGGTTTCTGGACTTGCTTTGCAAAGAATACATTTCTGGACAATAAAAGGAACTCTTTCGTTATCCATCACTTATGGGACAAAAGGGGCCAGTGCTCTCAGAATCTGTGAAAGGTGGCTCCCACTGCCAGGGGGCTGAGGACGCTGAGAACTGGCTGTAAGTGAGAAATTGCCATGAGACCAGGATCGTAATCTGTTCAATTTTAGACACTAGAAAGGGTGTTTTATTTGTAACCATTTTCTGTTTCTATTGTCTCTGCTTTGTGTCCTTTCAATCATTGTTCTTTTTTCATAAACTTATTCTTGTTTTAGCAGAAATCCATCTTAGTACTGCTGTACTAAATTGAGGTGTGAGTCCTCCGTCGAGCTAACAGGAGCCAATGGACCCGGTTATTTCTGTGAGCAGCCAGTGGTAGGGGCTGGTTATCACAGAGGAACGCTCTTCCAGAAGGTTTGGGAACTCGGATTCACTGAATGTTACCTGCAAGGCAAGGTTAAAACAAGCAGAGTTGCAATGAGTGTGCTGGTGAGGCAGACAGGCTGCTGACGCACACAGTTTAAGCTCCAGCAAAGCTCTCTCATGATGACGCAGAGGAGGAACAGTGGCTTATGGTTCTGGGCATGCCAAGCAAACATCACACTGGTCTTTTGCATTTATTAGCAGTCCACTGAACAATAAATATCTAGGGGCACATTGAAGCTCAGCCTCTGACATAGACCCATATCAATGCCCTGCGTACATCTGAAGGCAGGCACTGTCATCCCTTCCAGAATATAGCAAGCCCTCTGTCAAAGAAATAATTAACGTGCTTGGGCAATAAATGCTTAGCAGATGATGCACTGACAAGCTGCTACAATTACAAAATGTATTTTCAGCAGATATTGTTAATGTACTGTACTCTGTGCACACAAATGTTATCAAATCCACTATAAATCACCCTATCAATTATTGAACCACAATAAAATATTTATAAATGAGCCTTTAATATAAAATGTGACCAAGATATTTTTAAATCACAGCAAATGTGTGGAAATGTGCTTGTCTTTTCATTAACAGAAACGTGTGGAGTGTTAATAAATGGGTTTGCTTTAACTCATGCTTCACTTACTTTATATTTTCAGTAATCCTCATTTTTAGTGGAGCAATAAGACCGAGCAGTGTCTCAGTTTTGCCAGATTCTATGTAATAAAACAACCTATTTAGCAGAATACTCTAATATTATCAGGAATTACAGCTGCAATTGGCAAAAGTAGTCGGTAGGTTAAGAGGTTTCCACTATTAAGAGTACCAGGATTATGAGTAGGTGGGGTAAGAGTGTCAAGTTGTCTGAAATACATTGGAACTTCAGTTTCTCAGAGACAGAAGACTGGCTTTAAACCACTGCATCATTGTATTTAATTTAGGTGTGACTAATAGAGCTCATCAGAACATTTTTGATGAAACTTTCCCAGCCCCCACATGGAGACATATCAATTTCAACTAAGTTTTTGCTGAAGTTTCTGAGGTCCAAGATGGACTTTTTCAGAAACTTCCGCAGAGAGATACCAAGACCCAGATAAAATACCTGACCTTTACCATCAGAAAAGAGATATTTTGACACAATTCTGCTGCTTGAAAATGTTCAAAAGATTTTGTTTTCATTCTAATTGGGAATGAAAAACATATTTCAATACCTCAAAAGATGTCATGAAATGGATTTGAGAGACAAGGTGGGTGAGGTAATATCTTTTATTGGACCAACTTCTGCTGGTGAAAAATCAAAAGGAATTGTCATTCTACCACCAGCTCTAGAGACAAAATTTATCATCTGAAAGAAAAATGATCATTTATGAAAAAAGTTACTGAAAGGAAAGGATACAGAGTTCTCTTGTTAAGCTAGAAGGTTAAGTTCCCCAAGGTATTGGGCAATCACAGAATGGGTAGAAAGCATTCAGCATACCAGGTCCATCTAACCTACTCCCATCGTGCTACTTCTACCCAGCGCGGACGGGAAACTATTTTCCAGAGTCACAATTTGCAAGTGTACCAGTGGGACCCTTAGAGAGATGAGGTTGTACCCAACCTGACCACAGTCAGAGAGCAAACATTGTGGGAAGGGACGGTTGGAGAAAGTTGTGTGTGCTCCAGGGTGTGTGTGTGGGGGGGGGCAGGGAAATCACGCAACTGGAAGTTCAGTGTTCCAGTGAGCTATACAGCAATATAGATGGAACCACTAAGGTCACCCAGCACCCCCACATGGACTGGGAAGCTCACCATGGTTCATCAGTGAGCTTCATGAGAGGATGCTCACAGGCAGAAGACTATAAGCACAAAGCCTACCTCAAATCCATCTGCCCACAGCACAGACATTCCCTACTGGGTTACATTGCTGCAGTAAGGGAGGTACAGAGGGCTGCCTTCTCCTTTGTTAACATAGCCACAGAACTGCAGCTGACAGTTATTCTGAACGGCAAACCAGATAATTAACATGGACTGCACAAGCCAGATAGCTGGCACTAATGCTCAGTGCTGCAGACACCTTCATCCTACTGTGTGGAACAAGATCAATTGAATACACAATAAGTTTGCCAAGGCAGAAAACTCTATGCCAGACATTGCATAACCCACCCCTTACTCACATAGTTGATGATGGAATTTAGCCCCATCACACATGGTGAAGCTCAAGAAGCCCTCAAAAGCATGAGCCATGCCTGGTTAAACAGGCCCATGGCCCACTTAGCAGGTAAAAGCCAGCGCCCAATACCTAGCAGAAGTTCATAATGCTTCCTTCAGAGAAGTGGACCTCAAAAGGTCCCTCAGACAGAGTCTAAAAAGAGCCCACACTGGATGCAGAAAAGCCACCCAGCTTTCAGCCTGTGCCGAGCCTCCTATTCCTAAGAAAAGGAAAAGAAAGATAAGGCTGGAAGTAACCTTAAGAGGTCATTTAGCCCAAACCCCAGCACTAAGGCAGGATTAAGGACCTAGACCATCCCTGACTGGGATTTGTCTAGCCTGCTCTTTAAAACCTCCAATGACCAGGATTCCAAATGATTGAGAACCAAGTTCCAAGAACACATGGCATCAACTGACATCTTGCATGCTTTACAATTGGGCTTCAGACCAGGAAATGGCCTGGAGAGACTCCAAGGAGGGATGAGCTCCTCCAGGCAGTGAATAGAGGCCACATCTAACTGCTCAAACTACTCAATTTATCAGCAGTATTTGTCACAGCAGACCACAAGATATTACAGGATGTAGCTAGGATGGACAAAAAAGCAGCACTGGAATGGCTCTGGTCATTGCTCTCCAACTAAATCCAAGGAATATGGTGGCAAACTGCTCCTCTTCTCTCCAAGCCTTCCCCTGCCGCAGTCCCATGCAGATCCTCCTGTCCATCCTCTTCAATGTCTGCATGAAGCTCCTTGGGCAGGTGAGGAGACACCACAGACTACACTGCCAACAAGACACTGACAACACTCAGCTGTCCACCCTTTTCCACCAGTGTGACCAGTGCTATCACCATGATGTCACAATGCCTGCAGGATGTCTGCTCCTGGATGAGAAGCAGCCAGCCCACCCTCAACCCATGCAGTGCTGGTGAGGAGGAAATGTTCTGCAGGACTAGCCAGACAGATAGTGTCCAATGGGTTGACCTGGTGGCCAGTTTGCTTTCTGGCCACCAGGTCAGCCCATTGGGTCCATCACTCCCCTTTCCAGTGAAGGCATTCCCACCATTTGTCAAAGTGGTGAAAAGTTTTGTGGTCAACTCTCCTGTTATCCTGCACACGAGCAGCTAGTGCCAATGGGAAAAGAGTACCTCCTGCCTCCTTCAGCTTTCGCGGAGACTGGCCACAGGGGTCCATGCTTCCGTCACCTACTGTAACTCACGATACCTGGCACTTAAAGAGAAAGCAATTGAGAGGCTCCAGAAATCTACATCCCAGCAGGCCTAGCAGCTGTGGGCATATCACCCCCATGCTTCAACCCCACCTCATCTGCTAAATTGCAGCTGATCTCTGTAGCCAATTTAAGGTCTTGAAGCTGATCTTCAGAGTTAGTGGACCAAGTCTCAATGCATGATCTGCCAGTACAGCTGCACTCTTCTGGGATGATGGAGCTTATGAAGCCCAGGAGGAAGGGCACAAGAGCTAGAGAGAAAGCATTCTCCAGCAAAGGGGCTCTGCTGTGGAATGAGCTGCCAGAGGAGATGTGACTGATCCACAGTCCAGATAGGAGCTAGATCTAGCCCCTGATTGGCTTAAGCATTCACGGACAGCTCCACTTGTCTTCAGGGTGTTTGAGGAAATGGCAAGGTAGGGGGAGAATGTGCTGCTATGGTAATGATGTTAACTAGGATAAAGGCTCAATCCTAAAAGGTCTTTCCTGAGGAGGTTTTTTTAGAGGCAGTGAAGAGCTGGGAAAGAAAGGCTCTAAGTCTAATCTGATATTTTTATTTTATATTATTTTGGTGAAGTGCTCTACACAGAGATGTCGTTCCTTTTTCACTACTTCCTATTGCCACACTGGCTTTGAAATAGGACGTCAAGCATTTTTTCTAAATGGAATGAAGAGATGTTTAGTTTCCCTTTACCACTTCTGCATCCTTTGTGAATGGACTCATTACAGCAACAATCTTCAACATGTAACAACAGATAACCTATGCCTCCTACAGCAGTGATATTCGAGTGGTACTATTTTACCTGTTTTCCCTGCAATGGAGGAATGAAAAGCTGTGCTAAATCCTGACACCATCCTTTTTCCCAGTGATGCCACTGGCTCTTCCAACAGAGCTAACAATTGCCTAGAGATGACCTATCAAAGACAGCCATGATAGTGATACTGCCCAGTCAGGAATCATTGATTCTTTAGATCATGGGTTCTCAATAAAGCTGGTCAAAGAGCAATTGAGACAAATAAAGGGATTTTTAAGATCATTAATATGTTTGTGGGGAAAAAAAAACCTTTGGTGACATTTCCTATTATTATTCAACTAACCGCAACCTGGGGCCTGGGATTGTGTCCGCTGCCTTTCTTATAATGCTACATGGGAGTGGGGTTCCCAGATAGATCCCAACCAGTTGGGGAGGTTAGGCCTGAGAACATGAGAGGGTCCCAGACTGGAAAATGGGATCCTGGCATGGAAAAGGGAGAGAACCATTGCTTTAGATAAAAGATATGTGCTGTAAAATTGTTTACTAGTAAACTTTGCCATTCCTCAATAACATACCATCTAAGAGAGGTCAAATATAGATTAGCCAGGTCTGTCCACATTTCAAATAAAGAAATAATCCTGTAGGTATTTAAACAATAATCTAAGGGCCCATTTGCATAATCCTCACATGAGATTGTATCTACACCGCAATCACACTGTGTGATCGCAGCTCATGTAAACATATCAAAGATAGCTTTAATGTAGCTAGCGCAGGTACCAAGAGCAGCAAAGCCATGGCAGCATGGGGGTAGCCATGCAAGTAATTACCTATGGTTCCAGGCTGGCTCATATAGCCTGCAATCAAAGCCCAGTTAAATTAAAGCTAGCTCAGGTATGTCTGCTCAAGCTGCAAACACCCCCATGACTGCAGCCTAGGCATATGCTAGGACTATGCACATAAGTAAATGCTAACTAACATGAGTAAGAGATCCACAATGTGGCCATTACAAGAGCTAGGGTTGAGGAAGATGTCATGCCAGTCTTTTCTTTAAAAAAAATCAGGGTACTATTTAGAAGTTACTAGATAAGGTGAAAAAACTTTAATTTCTGAACCTGCTCCTGAATACCATTATCTCATCATTAGCAAAACTTTTTAATCCAGTTCATCTCACCTTTTGCACCCTTGATACATTCCTCCTGTTTCATTAGGTACCTGCTGCTCCGGTATTGTATAGGATAAGGACTCGGAGCAACACTTCACAGGACAGTGAGAGAAAGAACGAGTCACTCTCTTTTGGAAAAGGTAATGTCTAATGACACCGAAGCATCTCATAAAAATAATAGATGCTGTCCATTCTGGGGGTCACACGAGTGACAGCGGCAAAGCTTGATCTCTTAGAACAAAGAGGAACATTTTATGCCACCACTTATGCATAGGTATGACAGGACATTCATTAAAAACCAGCGTGACTGATGCGTGGCAACAGATGGCTCAGTCAAGGTATAAATCAAATGTTCGAGAATTGGAAACTTGTGAGATGCAATGAGCCAGCTCATTAAAAGCGAGGTAGCAAAGTTGTTGTGTGTTTTTCCACTACCCTCTCTCCATTCCCAGTGACTTGATTAGCCGTTGAAGTGACCCCGATTGCTTTGGCATTACCCTTTTGCAATTATCGCACTCACTGTGTTAACTGTGTTGATCCAGATCTCATCTAGTCCAAATGCACCTACGCAGGGAAATACAGAACCTCCATGCCTTTTGAGCGGAGCAGGTGAGGAGGTTGGGGCTATGTGCTCAGCATACCCCACCCAGGCCCCCACCAGGTGGAAGGGGAGTGTACAGATAGGGTGAGAAGTAGGCAGACTCTTGGCTTTTCACCTCTAAAGTACCGGTCAGCATAGCTGAGCTGATACAAGGTGTGTTGCATGCAGCACCCAGAAACATGGTTGTGTTGCAGCAAATGACTTTCCCCAGGAGCAGGGGAGGAGCAGGAGATGCTGCAAGACACTCTCTTCCTTGGGCTGCACATGGAATGGAGCAAGAGTTCACTGTCTCCTACTCAGGCTGAGGCGGGCGGGGGTGAGTAAGAAAGCTTAGTCTACACACAGGCCCCAGCCAGGCCTTTGATTGCAGCCATGACAGCCAAAGGCAGAGTCATTCTGTTCTGTTCAGGTTCTCACAATGCCCCCTCCATTGTGGTATTTGAGCTTCTTTAGGCAGAGTGTGAGAAAATTGGGAAAACCTAGGCAGATTCACAGGACCATTTCAGGGACGCTGCCTTCAAGCCCCCTCCCAGATGTAAAGGCCAAGCTCTTGGAGTGTTTGATCTAAACTGATTGTTACTTCTGTAGCCCATAGACCTAGCTTTAGCATTTATTTTATTCAGCAGTAATACAAGGAACCTACAGACCTGTATCCTGTAAGACATGGGCTTCAGCAGTTAGCATGAGGCCTATGAACTTTGGAACAAAGAAATGGCCTGACAGTCACCCCTAAGTTTTAGTGAACTGAGAACAGCATGTTTAAGCAGAAAGTTTGTCCATAACGACAACAGCCAATCACAGGAACATGAGCGAACACCAGCTTTTGAATATTTTAGGATAGGAACATCTGCAGATGCCTGACCACAAGAGTGCCATCACAAGGAACTGACATAGATGATAATAAGTTGAAATCATTAATATACTAACCTATAGGAGAAGGGCACCCCAACACTAGCAGGATGAGGAAACACAAATAAGAAAGAGGGGAAGAAACCCCTACTGAATATGCATTAGACATAGTGGGGTCAGTAACATATAAAAGTTGTATCCCAATCTGTGTACAGGAAGAGAGAGCTATAGCCCTTGGGAGTTGCCAGGATTATGGCCACTGGTGATGATGAGGAAGGGAGAGGGATAGCTCAGTGGTTTGAGCATTGGCCTGCTAAATCCAGGGTTGTGAGTTCAATCCTGGAGGGGGCCATTTAGGGATCGGGGGCAAAAATTGGGGATTGATCCTGCTTTGAGCAGGGGGTTGGACTAGATGACCTCCTGAGGTGCCTTCCAACCCTGATATTCTAGGATGGTGATGAAGATCATGCATAACATTTCAGGTTGTTCTGTGTTCTCTCTCTCTTTCTGGGGTAGAGTGTTTGTGACTTTGCTAAATGTATTAATAAATTATTACAAATACAGAAGTGTTCCTAAAGTGTGAGTGTTGCAGCTATGCACATTGGGGTTCCCAGCTGAACAGTCATTTTAATAATACTGGGCCTGATCTTGGGACTCTAACCTGACAAACAGAGTGACAACTGGGAAATGTTACATAATCAATATAATTAACGCAATCCATAGATCAGGCTACACTTCGTTGCATTGATTTCAGATAACTGCTTGAGTACTGGAGCCAACAGGGTAGACGACATCAGTGTGAATCCTGTACCCATCAGGTATAGGAACATACTGGAGCAAAGGAATTTGCTATACATGAGATCAATGGTGCAATCAAGTCTACAGTACACTTCTGAGATAACAACAAAAACAACAACGTCATTTTGCCCTATTGTCCTCTGGCAATCATGAATAGCTAATGTTTTAGAGGAAGTATATAATATATCCATTCTCCCCACCCCATAATTCACCTAATGCTGACTGGGAGTGAGTTTCAAAGAGCTGTCTTGTAGCCAGTCAGTTACGGTGTAGGTTGGGACTCAGAAGACCTAGGTTCAATTTGCTTTTCTATCTCAGACTTCCTGAGTGACCTTGGGCAAGTCATAGAATAACAGGGTTGGAAGGGACCTCAGGAGTCATCTAGTCCAACCCCCTGCTTAAAGCAGGACCAAACCCCAATTTTTGCCCCAGATCCCTAAATGGCCCCCTCAAGGATTGAACTCACAACCCTGGGTTTAGCAGCCAGTGCTCAAACCACTGAGCTATCCCTCCCCCACTTAGTCTCTCTGTGCCACAGTTCCCCATCTTTACAGTGGGGATAATAGTACTGCCCTACCTCACAGGCGTGTTGTGAGTGCTCAGAAACTGTGAGGGTGAGGTGCTCACATACTGTTTTGTTTAGCTTAACACAGACAGTTAAGAGATGACCTGATCACAGTCTGTAAGTTCCTACATGGGGAACAGAAATTTGATAACAGAATTTTTCAATCTAGCCAGCAAAGGTAGAACAAGATTCAAAGGCCGGAAGTTTACACTTGATAAATTCAGATTTTAAAAATCGCACCCTATTTTTAACAGAAGTAATTAACCATTGGAACAATTTACTAAGAATTCTCCATCACTGGACATGTTCATATCAAGGTGGGATTTGTTCTAAAAGATATTTGCTAGCACAAACAGGAATTAGTTCAGGGAAATTCTCTGGCCTGTGTTATGCAGGAGATTAGATTAGATGATCTAATAATCCCTTCTGTCTTTATAATAGTATAATATACAAGTGCCATGCATGATCTGGTGCCAATTTATGTCAATGGGAGCCTTTCAATTGACTTTCCAGGGCACTGGATTGTGCTCATAATGGCCACTGTATCTGAATCCCCCATAAACAAAGAGCTCTTTCCACCTCCTGGTCAATTCTCAGGACTTTATGCACACATAAAAGGTTGTTTACAAATGTTAGTTATTCTCTATGGGCCAGACTTCCAAAAGTGCTCAGCACCCAGAATCTGCTGCTGTTCTCAAGCTGTTGGGAGTTGAGTCCTTTTGAAAAGGCATCAACTTAAATTAAGATCTTAAATAGGTGACCCTACGCACTTGAACACTCGCAATGTTCTGAAATCACTGATACCATTGACGTAAACGTACACTACCCCAATTGTATTGTATTCAAGTGATGTTTTCATGAGACTCCTAAATACATCCTGGAAAAAACATCAGATCACCCAAAACAGCACTCTAGAGTCATCGAGATATTCTTCAATAGTGCCACATCTTTAACAGACTAGATGAATTCAGAACACAGGGTTTTTTTAAAATCCCTCCCAATCAAAACAGTCATTAAACTGACTTATGAAGACTAAAGATGTGGGTGTATGTAATTTTGGTTCAGTGTTAAATGTGAGTGTGGGTGAATACAGCATTCTGTTCAGAGAACACAGCATGTTGCTGGAAATTAAGCAAAACATCAATATGCAATGGAGAACTGTCCCTCTACTTTCCCCATTTGGATTGTGTGTCACAGTTGGAGAAAAGTCTTGTGCAATAAAGATAATTGCCCGGAAGCAAAGCAAAGAACACACACAGGCAACCTCCAGCGGCTCCAATATGTAACTATTCACTCGCCCTCCCCCACTGCGTGGAAATAGAATGAATGTGGTGGAACTATGGGTAAAGACAAGGGAAGAGGTAAACAGAGCATCTGCATGTGTGTTTGACTTTGGTTACACTTTCTCTACAGTGCATAGAGCACAGGTGTAGCTATACGCCACAGCGAAAGAGGGTTACATCCACACGTGTGACTAAGGTGCCTAACTACACACCTCAGTGAAAGGCTCCAACGGCCAGAGCCTTTCCCTAAATGCCTCCCCACCACCAGAGCCTTTCAGTGGAACAGAGAAAGGGCCCAGCCGTGGGGAGGCTGCAGGACACTATACTGCTAAAAATAGCAGTGCAGATGTGGGAGGCAGTGCTTGGGCACCCAGAGAGCCATGCAGGGCAAATTCCCTAGGGTTCAGGCAGGTTGGGCACCCTACTCCCAAAAGCCATGTATCACCTCCTACGCTGGCAGCTGGGCATGCAGTGTCTGTACTCTACATGCTGCCATAAATGTGCATATACCACATGCATGTAAGTCAGTAAAAGAGAGCGTGGTGAGGTGCACTCCCCTAGGGAGCGCCCCCTTTGTCATCGCCATGTTGCCATTCACATCAGCTACCAGCATCCCCTGCAGGTTGTCAGCCTGCTGCCGTGGGTCATCTGACTCAGCCCTCCAGCTGGGTGTCCCAGTTCAAAACCCACTCCGGGACAACAAACTCCAGGCCAGTTATAAACTAAGCAGCTGCTTACCCTTTCTGCATTAAATTCCCTCTCTGTGGCTAAAGCAGCAGAGTTCTTTCCTAGCCCTTGCCACTGGCTGTGGTCAGTAAAAGGCGCTAGCCCAGACTGACTCCTGTGACCACAGCCTGGAGAAGATCCCTCCTCACCCCCTCTGGCTCTAGCAAGGAACTGACTTGTTGACAGCAGCCTGCTCCTTTTATGTGGCCTGGTGAGCCCTGATTGGCTGCTGTTGCTCCCCAGCCCTTCTGAGTGCTGGAGGACCAAATCTCACTAGTTTCCCAAACGGCTGCTCTTTTCTTCTGTTTCCTGGGACGTGGTGCAGCAGATGGTCAGGGCTTCGAGCAGGGAGCCACGAAGGCCTGGCACGCCCCATCACAGACAGACAGACATTCCAAACGCAAACTTTCCCACATACAGAAGGGTGTATAACTAGGATTCTGATTCAGATCCATATCTAAGAAAGCTCCCCCCACCCCCCGCCCAAAGACACTGCCAAATAGGATTTTTAAATGGAATGCATTTTTTTCTCATAAAACACAAAGTATGTTAAGGGTCTCCATGAATGTTCTGGATATTGTGTCGCAGCTGCAGCAAAATATCACCAGGGAATGCATCTGGCTTCCCTTTGGGCTTCCTTAAGTGACATAATATCATCACTTCTTAGCCTGTGAGCCCTTTGGGACAGGGACTGCCGCTTTGTTCTGTGTGTTCACAGGGTCTAGCACCATGGGGTCCTGGTCCATGACTGGGACTCCTCGGTGCTGCTGCAATACAAATTAATAACTTATTTCTAAAAATGAACATGCAATAATAGATTATTCATTTGTTTTATTTATTAGATGGATGAAAATGCAAAAAGGGCATCTCTCTGTCTGATAAAGACAATAATCCCTTGCTCTTGTATCGCACTTTTCATCCATAGATTTAAAAGCACTTTGCAGCTGGGAAACCAAGTCACAGAGCCGTGATGTGTCTAGCCCAAGGTCACTGAGCAGGCCAGTGGCACAGTTGGGTCTAAAACCCAGAGCATCTGAGGCTGGCTGCTGCATTTCACTGGTGGGTGAAATATCTCTGTGCTGAACAAATACATATGTTTCACCTGTCACTGCAATGCAGCAGCCTCTGGGGTGTGACAGCGTAATGCTGCCCCAGCAGCAAGATTTTTTGGAGTTGTAGTAAAGAACAACATCCCAACTGAAAGTAGAGGGTGCAATGTAGGGCGCGGAAATGTAATTCCGTGAGCTAGAATCTGGGAAGAACTTTTACCTCCTAATCTTGTGAAAAATTGCCACTGTTGTAACCCCATTAGCAATGGAGGACTTGGCTTTGTGCCTCATCCAAACGGCACCACTTCCAATGTCATCGTGACATGCCAGGGGATGGATTGGTGTAAAGGGAAGAATGGATCCATTGCACCTTCCTCAATTACCTGAGCTTTCCTGGGAGGTGTTCTCTGTAAGGGCTGGAGCAGCTGAGTATGGAGAACCTCCCCTTTCTCCAGACAGAAGGTTGGCTCAGACGGTTCTGGGGTGAGCCAAAGGTGAGGGAATTCCCTTTGGTCCCACAGAACTTTACCCTGGGCGCTGCTGTAACAAGGGGTTAGGTCCCTGTTAGCAGGGCTCTGATAGAGCTGCACTGTTCGGCAGATGGAGGGAGGTCAGAGCTAGAGTGGAGGCATAGAGCCTCCATGCAAATGGCCTTGGCCCTTTGCTGATCCCTTAAGTTACCCACAAACCTCAGGGGATCCCCCAGCTTTAGGGGTACCCATTTCCACTGGGCATGCCTGCCTGCTGATGGGAGAATGTGGAGGTAACTCCATGAGGTGAAGCTTGGGTAAATTTTCTCCCACAGAGCCACCTCAAATGTCTCTTAACACAGGTGGGGACAACTTGGCCATGTCCAACCCTTCTTAACTCAAGATCTCTAGAGGATGAAGACGTCTGGGCTAGATACGTAGGTGGCTAGACTATTGGACATTGACTCTGCCCCCCTCACTCGCAGTGAGAGACTCCTGACTGGAGCCAGTGCTACTCAGTAGAGGTAAGGGTGGCCCTTAGGGTATTTGTGTTTGATAATGTCAGGACTAATGTCTGATCCTGCAGATTGCTCTACATGGGCCAACCCCTCTGCCTGTGCAGAGCCCTATTTTAACCATAATTCCACCCAGACCTAAGAGATCCACTACTCAACTCCCATAATCTGGGCCTGATCCTGGTAGATCTTCAGCTCTGCTGAGGTCCTGGTAGCAATGTGTCCTTACAGTTATAACAAACTTAAGGCAACACAGAGTTCTTTCTGAAAGAACCACTGCTTTCATCACACGCTTTCTACATCCTCCACTCCTGCCATTTTGCAGAACATTTTAAAATCTGATTGTAAAACAAGCTGTTAATTTTATGCTTCACATTCTGGCTGTTTGTTAGTAAAAGTATGCTCCTTCTCGCTCTGGCTGTAGGCGAAACATGACATGTTTTGCTCCCGTCTTTTTAATCAGATGAGCTGTCTTAGTGCTATGTAGCCTCGACCAGGGGTGGGCAAACTTTTTGGCCTGAGGGCCACATCTGGGTATGGACACTGTGTGGTGGGCCATGAATGCTCATGGAATTGGGGGTTGGGGTTCAGGAGGGGGTGGAGGTGAGGGCTCTGGGTTGGGGCTGGGGATGAGGGGTTTGGGGTGCAAGAGGCAGGAGGCTAGGACCAAGGGGTTCATAGGGTGGGAGGGGGATGAGGGCTGGGGCAAGGGAGGAGGTCAGGGGTGCAGGCTCCGGGCAGCACTTTCCTCAAGCAGCTCCCAGAAGCAGTGGCATGTCCTCCCTCCAGCTCCTATGCGGAGGTGTGGTGCCGGCCAGTTGGCTCTGCACGCTGCCCCGTCTGCAGCAACCACCCCTGCAGCTCCTGTTGGTTGTGGTTCCTGGCCAATGGGAGCTGCAGAGCCAGCACTTGGGGCGGGGGCAGCGTGAGGAGCCCCCTGGCTGTCCCTACGCTTAGGAGTCGGAGAAGGACATGCCGCTGCTTCCGAGAGCCACGCTAAGCCATGGCACACATGGAGCAGGGTGAGCCCCCGACCCCACTCCCTGGCTGGAGTGCCAGAGTGGGGCAAGCCCCTGACCCTGCTCCCCAGTGAGAGCTTGAGGGCCAGATTAAAAGATCTGATGGGCTGGACATGGCCCGCGGGCCGTAGTTTGCCCACCCCTAGTCTAGATCATGTCCAGTGGTCATCCCCATAGCTTTAAAAGGCCAATGTTTAGGGGCACTTAAAATACACAGATGTGATTTTAAAACAAATATATGAAAATGGTTTTTACATCCCACACATTGTCTTAGCATCAAACAGTTTAGCATAACTCAGTATCATGTTGAAAGTGTATTTTGTTTCTCCAGCAGTGCGTGTGATTGCATTTTTCCCATATAAAATTGCCTAATACCTCCTGCAACTTTACTGTTTGTTGTTTTAATTAGTGCTTTGCCAGGACTTCCTCTCTGGAGTTTGTGTGAACTTCTGTGTCTGTCTAAGGATGTTTGCATCTCCTGAGCTGTGCTTAGAGATTCATGCTCAAAGGACCCCAAAATCTCAGCTACAGCTGTACAAATAATTGATTTTTTGGTTCATTTGCAATTTTGAAAAAAAAATTAAAAAGTTTGTTTCAAAATTTTCAGCAAATCAGAAAAGTAATCAGGTCAAACAAAGTGTTTCAGTAGACTCAAAATGAAGGTGTTTTTTTTAAAAAAAAGTCAACCTTTTTAACTATTTAATTTCAAAAAATTAAATTGAAGGGAATTTCAAGTCATTTCAAATTGAAAAAAATCAAAATGTTAGAAAATATTAAAATGAAAAGTTTTAATTTTACAGAATTCCTTGTCATTTTTTTCCCAACCAAAACAACTTGAGTGAATTCAAGATGAATTTGCAAAATTTTGATTGATCCAAATCCGCATTTTTCACTGAAAAGAAATGTTTCAGTCAAGTCATTTATTTCTACTCCAATCTCAACCCAAATGGCTAAGGGTTTTGACAGAGTTTCTCATGGTTTCAATACCAAAACAAACATCAGCCCAGGTTTGCTCAGAACTCACCCTAATTCTGGTAACAACATAGCCCAAATAAAGAGGCAACGTTTCTTAAAGGCACTAGGCTTGCAGTCAGAAGAGCTGTGTTCTTTTCTCTGACTCTCCCATGACTTGTCTCTATGAGGTTCTATGATCTTTGTTATGCTGGAAGTCAGATCAGATGAACACAATGATTTCTTCTGGAATCTATGCACATGAAGGCTGGCATGGTAGGCTGGTAAAAAAAAATCATTGCAATATTTGTTAGACTTAAAATGGCTTTTCCACCAAAAGAAAAATGTCCAGAGTTTCATCATGATTGCAGTGTTCCATTTATTTTTTCATGAATAAAAACAAGACATTTTGTTTAGGTTTATAATATGCAATGGAAACCCACAACCACCTGTCTAGGTACCTACAGGGTCCCAGTCATAATAATATCTGAGTGCTTCATAATCACTAAAAGATTTATCTTCAACACCCTGAGGGGCAGAAAAGTCTTATCCTCACATTACAAGTGGGGAAATGAAGCAAAGAGAGACTGAGGTGCAGGTCCTGCACGTATTTCTAGGGAAATACAGTCTAGATGGAGCTACTATAAGGTTGGTGCATAACTGGTTGGAAAATCATTCCCAGACATCAATGGTTCACAGTCAAGAAGCAAGGTATATTGAGGGGGGTCCTGCAGGGATCAATTCTGGGTCCGATTCTGTTCAATATCTTCATCAATGATTTAGATAATGGCGTAGAGAGGACATTTATATACAGTTTGCAGACAATACCAAGCTAGGACGTGTTTCAAATGCTTTGGAGGGTAGGATTAAAATTCAAAATGATCTGGACAAGCTGGAGAAATGGTCTGAAGTAAATGGGATAAAATTCAATAAGGATAACTTCAAAGTACTCCACTTAAGAGGGAACAATCAATTGCACACATACACAATGGGAAATGACTGCCTAGGAAGGAGTACTGTGGAAAGGGATCCCTCCGCTGTAACAGTGTTGCAAAGAAAACAAAACATCATTCGAGGATGCCTCAGCACGAGAGTTGTAAGCAGGACAGGAGATAAAATTTGTCCACTCAACTCTGTGCTGATTAGGCCTCACTACAGTTGCCAGATGTAGGATCCTTGCACTGGAACCCAGAGTCGTGGGTGGGCCTGGGTTCCCCTACCAGCCTCAGGAAAAGAGGCGCTGGACCTGGTCTTGGACTGGAGGGCTGACTGGAAGAGCAAGTGGGCTGCTGATCCAGTTCGACTTTGATACCCCAGAAGAGGAAGATTATAGGGATCAGGCCAGAGGGCTGAATCATGAAGACTGAGTACCCCAAGTCCCAGAGTGAGGGAGACCACAAGGCGAGAAAAGGGGTCAGACCGTAGTGGAACTAATCCCCAGAAGTGGCCACCAGGAGGCGCCCCAGCAGCAAATGCACTCCCTTGTCAGTCCTACACGTCTGCAGTGTGGCCCTACTGATGCTTTGCCTACACTTAAACCCACAATTCAAATCTAACCTGTTACCCAGACATTGATTACATGACTGTATATGTAATTAGCTACATGGTCTAGTGCCTGAACCTAATGCCCATCTTTCCTCTCTGGGGACATAAGAGAAGACTACTGCAGTATTTTAGTTTTTAAATACCCTTCAATCATCCATCATCGGGGCTGTGCACAATTGCCATAGCTCTTTCCCCTGTGTAAGCTCTTCAGGGCATGGAACACCCTTTGGTTGTGTGTTCATACGGTGCCAAGCACAATGAGGCCTTGATCCCCGTGTGGGCTAAGTAGGAGCTACAGCAGTACAAATAACTAATCATCATCAGAATCAGCCAGGTTCAAAAAATTGAAGGTAAAGTTTTCCAGACTTGCTATTGAGTCAATACAGTGTTTAACACAAGCAGACCCAGCTCTCTAAGGAAGGCAGAATAGGGCACTGGAATTGGACTTAGTAGACCAGGGTTTTGTTCCTAACTTTGCCACTGCACTGCTGGGCGAGTCACTTCACGGCCCCGTCCCATGCCTCAGTTTCCCCATCTGTAAAATGGGGAGGGTGATGCTTACATCTTTTGTTAAAGTGCTTTAACATCTATGGATGAAAAATGCTATATAAGAGCTAAGTAGCCATCTCTTCTCCCCCATCCCTGATAAGCTTCAGGTGAAAAATATTGCAATAAATTATCAGCCTATCTAGAAATAAAGCAGACAGGTTTAAAACAAAGAAACATTTGACAAGACTGTAAGCCTGATACATAGATCCCTATTGGAGAGTTTCTGTTGAAAAACTGCTTGGCTTAATTCTGAGTACAAATGGGAACTTTGGGAAAACGCTTTTAGATGGGGGATTTTCAAAGAGCCTTGAGGGAGCTAGGTGCTTGACTCTTTTTGAAAGTCAACAGGGGTTGGGTGGCTAACTTCTTTAGTCCCCTTTGAACACTTGGTACAAAACTAATTCTGAGTACTTTCTTTTTGACTCGCCTTCTTTTAAATGAACCCCACAGTTCCAGAGAGTACATTTCTGAAGATAAGTTGACAAACTTTGATAGGAAAGCAGTTCAAACGTGTTCAGAGAAAAGGAGACTCATACAAACAACCAAAACCACAAAGTGACACCTTTTACAGCAGGATGAGGAGAAAGAAGGGGCTGCAGGCAACTGGGTATTGCCAAGGGATAAACTAAGTATACTCTTGCCTCCTTGAGCTAACCTTCAAAAAAAAAGTCAACAGCCTTCAAGGAATCTTTCTTCAAACTCCTTTCCAAAATGTACCCAGGAACTATCTACATCAAAGAAGGCAGGGAAATAAAAATTCAAGAGTAATTTTAGTGGGAATAAACTCAAGCTGCTTTTCTTCTTTATAAAATGACTTCAAATTCCCTTTTTTGAATTCGAAATGTGGGTTTTATTTCCAAAGAATAACCAGACCTCCGGAGGTTTTGTTTCACTTGTGAAGTTCTTGTTAAATGGGTATGACAGCGCACACAAGGTTATATTAACGCAAATACCAAAGGAAGCAGTTCTCTCATAATAATGAAAAGGGTCTGTTTACTACAGAATAGTCTTTGGGAACTTGTTTCACATTGCAGATTATCGTACCTACAAGCTGAAATTGTCCAACAGTGTATTTATACGTCACGGGTCAGATGCACACCTGGTGTAAATAGATCCAACCCACTGATTTCAATGAAGTTGCAATCATTTAAACCAGTGGAGAATCTAGCCCTTTAGACCGACATGCAAGCCTGTACAATACATAATTTTAAAACAGATGTTTCAAGGTGCCACTTTAAGTGAAGGAATCTAAGAGGCAGATCTGCCAAGAATGGACACTTGGCAAAAAAGCAAGCTCACTATTAAAAGTTCCTTGCAGGATCTTATATTTAGAAAAAAGAGCAATTCTAATCTGAAAAAGGACTCTGTGGGTCAGATCCTGAGCTGGTACAGATTGCCATAGTTCTACTGACATAATAGAAGCGATGATGAACTTTGAGGACTGCTTGAGAATTTGACAGTGGAAGGCAGCTTGGGTGAAAGTGATCATGAAATGATAGAGTTCATGATTCCAAGGAATGGAAGAAGGGAGAACAGCACAATAAAGACAATGGATTTCAAGCAGGCAGACTTTAGCAAACTCGGGTAGTTGGTAGGTAAGATCCCATGGGAAGCAAGTCTAAGGGAAAAAACAACTGAAGAGAATTGGCAGTTTTTCAATGACACATTATTAAGGACACAAGAGCAAACTATCCCACTGCACAGGAAAGATAGGAAGTGTGATAAATGAAGCGGAGGTGGGGGGTAGCTTCCTTTGATGGACCCCCAGCCAGCCAGTTAGCTATAAAGTACAAACTGTTGTACTGGTGGCTGTTCTCTGCTTGCTTTACCTGTAAAGGGTTAACAAAGTCCACCAGGTAAAGGAAAAGGAGTGGGCACCTGACCAAATGAGCCAATGGGAGGGCTAGAATTTTTTTAAATGGGGGGGAAAAAAGCTTCCCTTGGTTTGTGTGTTGTGTCTCTCTGGGAAAGAGGGGAACAGAGGGCAGTAGGAATGCTGTGTAAGGCTTGAACCAGGTATAAAAATTCATCTTCCATACCTAGAAGAAATTATTGGACAGGACATGTTTAATTAGACACAATTAGGTTTATTTATTTATTTTTTATTTTGGCTTGTGGATCTCCTCTGTGATAACCCCAGATGCTTTTGTTTGCTTGTAACCTTTAAGCTGAACCCCCAAGAAAGCTAGCTTGGGTGCTTAATTTTTGGAATTGCTCTTTTAAAATCTAGCAAAAGCCTAAGTTCCAGATGCATTTTTTTTTCCTTTTTGTTTTAAATAAAATTTACCTTTAAGAACAGGATTGTATTTTTGGAGGTCCTGAGAGGTTTGTGCATGTTGTTTGATTAGCTGGTAGCCACAGCTAATTTCCTTTGTTTTCTTTCTCAGCTGTTCCCTGGAGGGGGTGTGTGTGTGTGAAAGGGCTTGAAGGTACCCCGCAGGGAGGAATTCCCAAGTTCGCCTTCCTGAGTTCAAGGGGTTTTTTTGCATATGGGTGATGGCAGCGTTTATCAAACCAAGGTCAGAGAAAAGCTGTAACCTTGGGAGTTTAATACAAGCCCGGAGTGGCCAGTATTAATGATTAGAATCCTTGCAGGGCCCCACCTTCTGCACTCAAAGTGACAGAGTGGGGATTCAGCCTTGACAGGAAGTACGGCAAGAGACCACCCTGGCTTAACCAGGAGATCTTCAATGATCTAAAACTCAAAAAAGAGTCCTACAAAAAGTGGAAACTTGGTCAAATTACAAAGGATGAATATAAACAACACAAGTATATAGGGACAAAATTAGAAAGGCCAAGGCACAAAATGAGATCAAACTAGCTCGAGACATAAAGGGTAACAAGAAAATATTCTATAAATACATTAGAAGCAAGAGGAAGACCAAGGATAGGATAGGCATGTTACTCAATGAGGCAGGGAAAAACAATAACCGAAAATGTGGAAATGGCAGAGGTGCTTAATGATTTCTTTGTTTCAGTTTTCACCAAGACGGTTGGTGGTGATTAAATGTCTAACATAGTGAATACAAGTGAAAATGAGGTAGGATCAGAAGAGGCTAAAATAGGTAAAGAACAAGTTAAAAATTACTGAGACAAATTTGATGTCTTCAAGTCACCAGGGCCTGATGAAATGCATCCTAGAATACTAAATGAGCTGACTGAGGAGATATCTGAGCCATTAGCGATTATCTTTGAAAAGTCATGGAAGACGGGAGACATTCCAGAAGACTGGAAAAGGGCAAATATAGTGCCCATCTATAAAAAGGGAAATAAGGACAACACGGGGAATTACAGACCAGTTAGCTTAACTTCTGTACCCGGAAGGATAATGGAGCAAATAATTAAGTAATCAATTCTGCAAACATCTAGAACAGGGGTATGCAACCTATGACACGCGAGCTGAGTTTCAGTGGAACTCACACTGCCCGGGTCCTGGCCACCAGTCCGTGGGGAGGCTCTGCATTTTAATTTAATTTTAAATGAAGCTTCTTAAACATTTTAAAAACCTTATTTACTTTATATACAACAATAGTTTAGTTATATATCGTAGACTTATAGAAAGAAACCTTCTAAAAACGTTAAAATGTATTACTGGCACACAAAACCTTAAATTAGAGTGGTAAAACTTGTTTTTAACCCTCATCCACATTCTGGGGTAATGTACCTACAAGCATATCTGTTCCGATAACTCATGAAGTAGTGGCCCTCCAACTATGCGGATTTAGGCCATTGTCACCGAGGCACAAGTACACAATTCCGCTTTAAAGAATTTAACTTTGCATGAAAAACATTTTTTCTATATCAAAAAGGTATGTGGGGTACAAATGTATCCCAATGTTTTTTTTGCAATGTAAGCCCACAGTTTTAGTACAGTGGTCCCCAAACTGTGGGGTGTGCCCCCCTGGGGGAGCAGAGGACCATTCAGAGGGGTGCACAGCAGTGGGGTCCAGGCCAGCCCCCGCAGGGGGGAGCACCACCCAGCCCCACTCTGCCCCACACCCAGCCACAGCTCTGCCCCCAGCCACAGCTCTGCTCTGCCCCCAGCTCCACCCCCAACCCAGCTCTGTCCTCATTCCCTTGCCGCCCCCAGGCCAGCTCTGCCTCTAGTCTCAGCTCCTCCCCCACCCCCAGTTCTGCCCCCAGCTCTGCCTTCAGCCCAAGTGCCTCTGATGAGGAAGCCTTGGCTGAGCAGTAATGGATGGGGGGGGGCGCAGATTCCACTACTGTTAAGGGGCAGCCCGGCAGGAAAAGTTTGGGCACCACTGTTTTACTGGTTCTTGTATTGTAATAATTTGCATATGCTAATACATTGCAGTGACAGTGGTTGCTGTTGACTGCCATCCTAAGAGAGGATGGACCCTGCAATCCAGGCATGTTAGGTATCCTCAACACGGAGTGGACTGATGCGTGATCTCTTTGCCCGACACTCTTGAGGGGATGTTCTGTCTAGGTGTTGGGCTCCAACCACCGCAGACTCAGGGGACGCTTGAGGGGAGTTTTTCTGTTGCACAATTCAATGTGGTGAACAAACAGGCACGATACTCTGCTTCTCCGTCTGACTTTAATGAACGCAAGTCATTGTGTGAGGACAACAGACGAGAGTGGGTTTGTGCCAGACCATATTGAGAGCTGCTTCGAGAAGGACAATCACATTTCCATTGACTGTTCCTCTTCAGACACTGAGCAGCTTGTGTTCAGCCCTGGTGTAAGACATGAGGAAATGTAGCTGGGGACACCTTTTTCACCAGTATCCAGCTTCCTGAAGATCTACTCAATTAAAATTTGATTTGAGTAGGAAGAATCTGACAAAACAAGCCAGATAAACCCTAGTTAGATGCAGTTACATTGCAGCAATAAAAATACCGTCATCAGTGTTCAGTGTTCTTGGCCATTCACCCTGGCTTCCTATGTTCCAAAGAAGGGCAAGTCAGTTACGATGCTATCAATGATGCACCATGACAAGGCTGTAGAAAGATACAAAAACAAACCCCACACAACTCCCCACTATGATGGCACTAAAGGTAGTGTTGATAACATGGATCATCTTGCAAGAATGGACTACTGCAGGCACAAGATAAATAGCTGGCTTTCATGACTTACGCTATTCACCACTGAGTCGCCCCCTTGTGGCTGCTCTGGGTTTTAGCTCTGTTCAGGTCCAACGCCCCCTTCTGTAATCTTGCTCTCACTGCAGACCCACTTCTTACTCTCTAGTTCCTGGTTTTATAGCAGCTTAGCCTGCCCCCTTGTTCAGCTAGGCTTCATTATCAATATTCATGGTAAATAGGCCCAATGGCCTGTGATGGGATATTAGATGGGGTGGGATCTGAGTTACCCAGGAAAGAATTTTCTGTAGTATCTGGCTGGTGAATCTTGCCCATATGCTCAGGGTTTAGCTGATCGCCATATTTGGGGTCGGAAAGGAATTTTCCCCCAGGGCAGATTGGAAGAGGCCCTGGAAGTTTTTCGCCTTCCCCTGTAGCATGGGGCATGGGTCACTTGCTGGAGGATTCTCTGCTCCTTGAAGTCTTTAAACCATGATTTGAGGACTTCAATAGCTCACACATAGGTGAGAGGTTTTTCGCAGGAGTGGTGGGTGAAATTCTGTGGCCTGCGTTGTGCAGGAGGTCAGACTACATGATCATAATGGTCCCTTCTGACCTAAATATCTATGAGTCTATGAATTAAAACTGGTCAGCCCTGAATCTCCTCCAGGTGCAGCCTGCCACAGGGTTAATTGGCCCTTTCATTCAGGCCTTGTGTGGGGCAGGCATCCCATCACAATGGCCAATGGTTCTTTTCTTCGACATGCTTGATGTTGCTGACATTGCGAGTTTCATCATTTGGGTCAACAAAAATTCTGCGTGGCGCAACACTCAACCAAAACAAAAACACTGCTTGTTCCTTGTCAATCCGGGAGAATGACTCGTTGATGCACGTATAAAACGAAGATTCCTTGGTACCCATCACCTCATCGTGCAAAGTAGTCAAAACCATCAACATATACTAAGGCTGTCAAGTGATTATGTTTAGGAACTTAAATAAGGGCTGCCTTTTTCCTGAAAGAAGGACAGTCTTGTAGCTAGTCATCCGAGTGAGACTCTGGAGGTGTGGATTCAATTCCCAGCTCTCCCACCAGCTCCCTGTGTGATCATGGACTGCAGCTGTGCCACTGTAGTGTAGACACTTACTACAGTGACAGAAGGGGTAGCTGAATAATTCAGGTCCAGAATGATATGTAGGTTAAAAGAGAGATGCTGTGTTTTAATAATCCAATATTTCATGGTGCTACTAGGACTAACAGGAACATGCAGAGGGCTGAAAGGTCCTTTCTTGTGTGATAACCCTCATAAGAGGTTTACCTTTGGGCCATCTTTTCTAAAGTAAAGGAAGATAAAAAGGGATTCAGAACATGATAACAAATACAGCAGGCTCATTAGGAAGAGGCAGAGAAAAAAAGTGTTTCATGTATTATAATAAGAAATAGGATTAATCTGTTTTAATTTATTGTGTCAGAATGCAAAATTCTGAATTTTTCATCTCAAATCAACACCTCGCAATGGATGTTGGCTCACCAGAGCAGAAGCCATGTTGCTTGAATTCTCATTGGAATCCCAGATTAGGCTTGGGGTATTGATCAAAAGCTCTCCTGCTTTAGTTCCATTGCTCAGTACGTTAAATAATTTACCATCTCTTTATTGGCTTCCCCCCAGAGAAGGTCTTGACCCCTCATAGAATGTTGCAGCTATTCTTTTTGATGTATATACTGTTTATCTTTATTAGCTTCTGCCCTTGTAGACATTCTGGCCATGGTAAGAGCTGAAATATACTATTCACCAAACCTTTCCCCCAGCTTGATCAATGTTTTATTTATTTACATGGGATATGCATATATAAAAAAATTATCAATCACACTTATAGAGACAGTTGGATGCAGAATAGTGCTGAATACATACTCTGGGTGGATGCATTGAAAGAGGACCTGTATTGTACCTCAATGAAGCATTTATGGCTCACTGCATACACCTGCAATGCATAAGATCAGGTTTTTGCTGCCTTGTGGAGATCAGCCCATATCTGCTGTACTTAAAGCAGATTATTCTCCGATAATATCAGATATAAGTAATGACAGTGTAGCAGCAAATGAGAAACCCAGATTAAAGAGCTACCTTGGCATTCTGACTACTAATGGTCTAGAAAGGACCAGATGTAAAACAATAATTCTTTACCATGTACAATTGTCATAGGTCTGACGCCGACAATTAAGAGCCTCCACATTGCGTACTATAGCTTAGAGTTAGGTGAATGTGATCCTAGGGAGGTTGTGGAATTTCCAACATTGGAGATTTTTAAGAGCAGGTTAGACAAACACCTGTGAGGGATGGTCTAGATAATAGTTAGTCCTGCCAGGAGTGCTGGGGACTGGACTAGATGACCTCTCAAGTTCCCTTCCAGTCCTACAATTCTACAATAATATTTATATTACAGTATCACACAGAGGTCGCAACTTATATCAGAGTCCCATTTTGCTAGGTGGTGTACAAACACAGAGAGAGACATGCTCCCCGTCCAGAACAGTTTACAATCTAAGGCAGTGATTTCAAGGCGTTTAAGCTAACTAGGCACACTGGTTGAAATTCAACAGGAGGTAGGAAAATAGGATTTAGCCTTTTTAATCATTTAGATACATTTGAAATCTTGCACCCAACTTCGTTGCCTGCCTAAATAGACAAAGGACGGGAGAGGAAACGGAGATTGACTGACTTGCTCAAGGTTCCACTGATGCGTCTCAGATTAAGGATCAGAACTCAGGTCTCCTGTCTCCCAGTCCAGTGCCCTACACAACAGACCCTGATGGCTGTTGTGCTTGGAGGGAGAAAAGGTTGGGGGTCCGGGGATGGGGGGAGAGGGAAGCTGTAGACGTCATCTTTCACATATCATGTAGCATGTCAAGAGCTACAGGCAACATTTACATGAAGCATGAACTAAACCATTGAGGAGGATAGGCAAATTATAGGGAAAATACATACCGAGAGAAAGGCTAGGTGAAAACCTCATGTCCCTGTTTGACTCTTCCCAATTTCCCTAGGTGGTAGGAAGCTCCATATGCTCTACCTGAGTTCTCCATAAGGAAGGACAGCCCAGAGGCAGGCTGGGCACACGTGACTCTAATAGAAGAATAAGGGGGAAAAGACATAAAGAAGCAAGGATTTTGATATACCAATGTTAACACAGGCCAATGCGTTTGACTGGCATGGGATGCAAGTGAAGTAGAACTTAAGGAAATTGCTGGATCAAAATTTATGGGTTCTAGGAAGAGTTGCTGACAGAACAGATCCAACAGCTAAGAGAACTGATAGGCAATTATTTTCACCAATGCCAGTTCAATTGGTTGTGATTTGCAGGGTCAGACTATTTGCTATTCACCAGCACGTGGGCAGCTGCCAAGCATTCCTGAAAATGTTCATGAACAGTGTGATGCCATGACACCTTTAGGAAAGCATGCAATTCCACACTTGCTGCAAGTCATGACCACTCATGTATGGTGCATGCACGGTCATGTGGTACAGAGGATGCCAAATGGCATCCTCCATGTGTGGTCGGGGGCTGGACGGAATCGTCCTGCCAGAACAGCTGATCAGGAAGGCATGCAATGCACAGACAGCATGCCACTGCCTATAAGTCCCAAAAGCTTCATCGATTTTAAGACTATTAACTGAAATTTCCCACCACAAGGATATTCGAGCGGGTCAGAAAATGGAGAAAATACAACTTTGCATAGAAAACAATTGAATATTTTACCCTGTTTTTTCTCATTTAAATTCAACCAGGCCACTGGCTGAGGTATTCTAACAATAACTTTCTCAGCACTCTAAGGATATATGATGTTATTCTGAACACGAACATAAGGAGTGTGTTCCTGAGAATGTCTAATGAAAGTGGAATCCAAAGTGCTTAGGTTACAGTTTTTTCAGCCAGCAGTCTACATAACACATAGGCTACTAGTTTAACAAACAATATGAAATAATCACTGTAACTGGGATTGTCCTGACACTTAGAAAGGCCCTTTTTCAAGAAAGTACTTTGGAGGGTTGTTGGTTTTTTTAACTGGTCTCCTCACTTTTCTAAAATCCCCTTTTCTAAAATTTAGTGTCACTGTACTAGTTTCTGGTGTAAAACCTCTCCCAAGGATGCTGGGCTTAATCATCTTGCAGTCACTATTAGTTAGATGTTCAATTATAGTTCCTCCCTGAACCAGCTCCTTTGAGTTCCTTAGCACAAAGCTGAGAGTAGCCTACCCTTCAAATCATGCCTTTTCGGAAGGCGTGCTTTAGTGAAGCACAAGTACTGGACTCAACACAGGTAACTGGGTGACATTTTCTGGACTACGTTACATGGGCGGTCAGGCTAGATGATCTAATGGACCCTTGTGACCTTAAATTCTGTGAATTCTCTTGTGTGCTCTCACACTAGCTATTTCAAGCATCATTTAAGGCAGGGACAGGCAAACTTTATGGCCTGAGGACCACATCAGGTTTCTGAAATTGTAGGAGGGCCAGTTAGGGGAGGCTATGCCTCCCCAAACAGCCAGGTGTGGCCCAGCTCCTGCCCCCTATCCAACCCCCCCCCCCCCCCGCTTCTTGCCCCCGACTGCCCCTCCCCCAGTACTCCTGTCCCATCCAAACCCCCTGTTCCCTGTCCTCTGATGGCCCCCCAGGACCCCTGCCCCATCTATCCCTCCCTGTCCCTGGACCCCACACTGGTGACTGTCCCCTGCCACCCCATTCAATCCCTCCTATCATTCCTGACTGCCCGCCTGGGACTCCTGCCCCATCCAACCACCCCTTCGCCCTGACTGCCCCTGGAACCGTGGCCCCTGACTGCCCCCCGCCGCCCCATCCAACCTCCCCTCTCCTTCCTGACTGCCCCCCTCAGTACCCCATCCCCATTCAACCCCCTTGTTCCCCACCCTCTGACCACCCCGATCCCTATCCACACCCCCGCCCCCTGACCACCACCCCAAACTCCCCTGCCCTCTGTCCAACCCCCTGCTCTCTGCCCCCTTACTGCGCCGCCCAGAGCACCAGGACAGGCAGTCGCGCCGCCCGGCTGGAGCCAGCCACGCCCCCGCAAAGCACAGAGCACCGGGTCAGGCCGGGCTCTGCAGCTGCGCTGCCCGGCAAGAGCTCGCAGCCCCACCGCCCGGAGCATTGCGCAGGCGGCCCAGTGAGCTGAGGCTGCGAGGGAGGGGGAATAGTGGGGGAGGGGCCGGGGGCGAGCCTCCCGGGCCAGGAGCTCAGGGGCTGGGCAGGAGGCTGCCGCGGGCTAGATGTGGCCCGCGGACCATAGTTTGCCCACCTCTGATTTAAAGTGTCAGCAGTTTGATGTTGAAAACTGCAGTTATGCTATTGTTTTCTCTTGACTACAATGGTGCATTGGTTAAATTTGGCTTTGGGAAATAGAACGTTAATTCCACAGGGAAGGGACAGCTATGCTGGACAGATGTGTTGTTGTCATTTCATTGGCCCATGTGAGAGTAACAGGCATGTGGGAAGGAGAGAAGCAAACTTCTACAGAAAATAGCTAGGATATCTTGGTTGGGAAATTGCTCTACACTACATTCTCCAGTGCCAAACCTCTGAACGATCAGAGAAGAATGCGCTTTCTGTGTCACATGGTCCAGTGAAGAGGGTGGAGAGCTGGGAGTTAGGATACTAGGGTTCTACCTCTGGTTCTGTTACTAACCTAGTGGGTAGAGTTGGGGGGATTTTCAAAATAGCTCATGGCCACCCAAATCCCATCACATTCCAGCCAGTACGTTTCGACAGTTTCCTCATCTGTAAAATGGCAACAACGATACATAACCCCTTTGTGAAGTGCTTTGTGATATACACATGAAAGTGCAGGAAGCTCCGCTACTACATTGCATCAGATTCTAGACCCATGTGGCTTCTGTCTGATTCAACAGCCTATGTCTGCAAAAACAGATCTAACTCTTGTTCCAGAGGTTGGTGAAAGGATGCTCCCATGGCGGATAAGAAAAGGGAGCTTCTGAGGTTTTGAAGTGTGCTAAGCAGACATGCAGCCTGGGAGATCCAGCCACAGTGATGCCAAGAGCTCCTCTTGACTGATCTGAGTCACAGTGGATAGTGGGAGCACTAAAGGATACAAAAAGCCCCCCCCCCTTTAAAACTTTGAACCTGGGGAATTCCAACCCTGATCACAGGCAAGAGCATGACCGAGCAAAGAGAGGGGCTCTGTTACGATGAGTAACTTTGAATACGCATTTTTTCCAGATAGACTTTTGAAGAGAACAAGTCTTTTTTCAAGTCAGTGTTATGTTGTAACTTGCATTCACCCACATTTAAAAAGGGTAAATGGGATGACCCAGGTAATTATAAACCTGTCAGTCTGACATCAGTCCCAGGCAAGATACCTGAATGGCTGATATGGGACTCAATTAATAAAGAATTAGAGGAGGGTAATATAATTAATGCCAATTAATCTAGGTTTATGGCAAAGAGATCCTGTCAAAGTTGATATATTTTTTTGATGAGATTACAAACGTAGCTGATAACACTAATAGTGTTGATGTTACATACTGAGACTTCATTAAGGCATTTGTCTTGGTATCAAATGACATTTTGATTAGAAACCTTAAACAATATAAAATTAACATTACACACATTAAATTGCTTAAAAGCTGGCTAACTGATAGGTCTCAAAATGTAAATGTAAATGTAAATGTAAACATTGCACTGATGCAACCCACTGCAGGAATACTGTGTCCAGTTCTGGTACCCAACATTCAAAAAGGATGTTGAGAAACGGGAGAGGATTCAGAGACGAGCCATGAGAATGAGTTAAAGGATTAAAAAGTATGGCTTATTGTGAGAGACTCAAGAAGCTCAATCTATTTATCTTAACAAAAAGAAGGTTAAGGAGTGACTTGATTACAGTCTCTAAGTACCTATTTGGGGAACAATTATTTAATAATGGGCTCTTCAATCCAGCAGAAAAGGATATAATGTGATCCAGTGGCTGGAAGTTGAAGCTGGACAAATTCAGCTTGGAAATAAGGTGTACAGTGAGAATAACTAACCATTGGAAGAGCTTACCAAAGGTTCTCATGGATTCTTCATCACTGACCATTTTAAAATCAAGATTGGATGTCTTCCTAAAAGATCTGCTCTCAGAATTATTTTGAGGGTTGCGTTAAACATCAGGTCAGACTAGATGATCACAGTGGTCCCTTCTGAGATTGGAATCTATGAATTTGTACACTGGGGCCAGAAATGCAGACAAGCTGGTGGAGAGACAAGGTGGGTGAGGCAATATCTTGTATTGGACCAATTGTAAAATGTGTAAGAAGTTGGTCCAATAAAAGATATTACCTCAACTGCCTTATATCATGGACCTCATGGAGCAGGTCCTCAAAGAATCAATCCTGAAGCACTTACATGAGAGGAAAGTGATCAGGAACAGTCAGCATGGATTCACCAAGGGAAGGTCATGCCTGACTAATCTAATCGCCTTCTATGATGAGATTACTGGTTCTGTGGATGAAGGGAAAGCAGTGGATGTATTGTTTCTTGACTTTAGCAAAGCTTTTGACACGGTCTCCCACAGTATTCTTGTCAGCAAGTTAAAGAAGTACGGGCTGGATGAATGCACTATAAGGTGGGTAGAAAGTTGACTAGATTGTCGGGCTCAACGGGTAGTGATCAATGGCTCCATGTCTAGTTGGCAGCCGGTGTCAAGTGGAGTGCCCCAGGGGTCGGTCTTGGGGCCGGTTTTGTTCAATATCTTCATAAATGATCTGGAGGATGGTGTGGATTGCACTCTCAGCAAATTTGCTAAACTGGGAGGAGTGATAGATACGCTGGAGGGCAGGGATAGGATACAGAGGGACCTAGACAAATTGGAGGATTGGGCCAAAAGAAATCTGAAGAGGTTCAATAAGGAGAAGTGCAGAGTCCTGCACTTAGGACGGAAGAACCCAATGAACCGCTACAGACTAGGGACCGAATGGCAAGGCAGCAGTTCTGTGGAAAAGGACTTAGGGGTGACAGTGGACAAGAAGCTGGATATGAGTCAGCAGTGTGCCCTTGTTGCCAAGAAGGCCAATGGCATTTTGGGCTGTATAAGTAGGGGCATTGCCAGCAGATCGAGGGACGTGATCGTCCCCCTCTATTCGACATTGGTGAGGCCTCATCTGGAGTACTGTGTCCACTTTTGGGCCCCACACTACAAGAAGGATGTGGATAAATTGGAGAGAGTCCAGCGAAGGGCAACAAAAATGATTAGGGGTCTGGAACACATGACTTATGAGGAGAGGCTGAGGGAACTGGGATTGTTTAGTCTGCAGAAGAGAAGAATGAGGGGGGATTTGATAGCTGCTTTCAACTACCTGAGAGGTGGTTCCAAAGAGGATGGTTCTAGACTATTCTCAGTGGTAGAAGAGGACAGGACAAGGAGTAATGGTCTCAAGTTGCAGTGGGGGAGGTTTAGGTTGGATATTAGGAAAAACCTTTTCACTAGGAGGGTGGTGAAACACTGGAACGCGCTACCTAGGGAGGTGGTAGAATCTCCTTCCTTAGAAGTTTTTAAGGTCAGGCTTGACAAAGCCCTGGCTGGGATGATTTAATTGGGGATTGGTCCTGCTTTGAGCAGGGGGTTGGACTAGATGACCTCCTGCGGTCCCTTCCAACCCTGATATTCTATGATTCTATGATATCCTGGGACCAACACAGCCCAACAATGCTGCATGCTACAGGTTGGTAGACACTTCTCAAGAAAGCTGGATGGTACCAGGTGTATTCAGTTACTCTTGATGTGTTTGTTTTCTCAATCATACCCAGTCAGAAAGGATAGACCAGTGGTTAGGGCACTAGGCCAGGACTTAGAGCAAGGCTTTGAGCCTAGGTCTCCCCTCACAGACTTCCTGTGGGACCCTGAGTCATTTAGCTTCTCATTACCTCATTTGTAAAATGGGGTTCTCTACCTTACTGTTATGTTATGAGGATAAATACATTAGAGATTGGGAAGTGCTGTGATATTCCAGTCATAAGCACCTGACAGATGTTTTCAGAACAGGTATCATAGAATGTCAGGGTTGGAAGGGACCTCAGGAGGTCATCTAGTCCAACCCCCTGCTCAAAGCAGGACCAATCCCCAATTTTTGGCCCACATCCCTAAATGGCCCCCTCAAGGATTGAACTCACAATGCTGGGTTTAGCAGGCTAATGCTCAAACCACCAAGCTATCCCTCCCTCTCCAGAAGCTCAAATTAGCACATGGAACATTTAGCATTATCAGGGCAGCCATTAAATCTGCCCCGTGAGACCTGTAAAAAGGTGAGATTATGAGGCCATGCTTCGAATCAGAGTTCAATTCCTGAGGAGATTTGCCAGCTTCAAGCACATGAAGCATGCAAAAATATCACCTGGAATTTTGCTCTTGGCAGAAGTGCTTCTGTTTCCCATTGTGTTGTGCATGTTCAAGGCTCTCTGATTTTGAAACAAATCTTGAGAAAGTGCAAGCCTAAAGAGATCAGGATGTTTGTGATCCAAAAATGGAGCTTCGCTATAGGAGTGATCATTTAAGCAAAGGCAAATTGTATTCGCGGTTACCAGTTAAATTTGCTTTCTCGGGCTTGGCTAAGACAGCACTGCCCGTGGATTCTTCACACTTGTTGACCTATGACCTTGTCTCATGTTTCATAATGGATTTTAAGCTTATTACAAGCAGAATGATATTGTAGTGGTACATACTGAGTTGTGTAGTGATTACTAGTTTGGAACATACCTAGGGGCAAGTAGGTGAACTGGGTTAAGGCCTTATAGAAGTAGTTATGCTAAGGGCTAGATTTTAGCTAAAATAGCATAGGCCTAAGGAGATAATTCCAGGCCATAAATTCTGCATTCTCATTCTGAGAGACCAACAAGTGACCACAAACAAGTACAGTACACCACATAATTCTGCAAGAGGGGAGTTTAGGCATTAAGGTTATGAAACAGTAACTAGGCAGTTAAACCACATTTATGTATAGGAAATACTAAGTGATGCAGTTGATTGCTATTAATAATTGGGGACATGACTATAGACACCCAGAAGGCCACATACAGCTAATAGACGGGTATCAATCTTGTTATGGTCACAGAAGGTGGTCAAATATGGTTATGTATCCGACAGGTTACATAAAAGTGGGGTAGGAATACTCTGTTTGCTTGCTATTATCAAGTTCATTGGGTCTCCTTAATCAATACCAGCTGCTCCAAGGCTGTTTGTGTAGTGCTCAACTTAATGATTCTTCATCCCTAGATTGTCTCATCTATTCAAATGTATGTATGGTGTGCTGTTATCTCCACTGCTCTGGATACACGGGTTGTTCAGAAGGATAGGCTTATGCTGGTTAGTAATTTGAGGTAATATAATTATCTGGTTTCTTTGCAAAGGTGTAATTGAATATATACTCTCTGTCGTAAATTATGCCAAGCCCTTAAAGAGAGAGGAGTTTCGGAGAGAAACTTCTATGTAGCCTACTTGAGAAAAAGAACCTGTGTTTGTGGATAAAAGAAGCAAATGTGGAAACTTTCTAGCATCATTATTTAACAAGGCTACATTCTGGCCCCAATCCTGCTTCCACTGGGCTGAACAGAAAAACTCCCATTGACTTTTGCAGTGCAACGATGCTCTCTCAGGCTGCGTGATGACCAGGCTCCCTCCTGCTCTGTATCAGGCTCTGCTTCTCCCGTTTGATTTTTTCTGATCTCAGATAAATCCGTCTAGCTGCTGGTGCGCTAAGCGGGTGAGCCTGTTGCAAGCCTGAGCCTGCATTGCCCAGTGGAGCAGGAGTCTGTGCCGCAGAGAGATTAGCTGGTATGTGGGAATATAAAGTGGATAGTGCTATTTAGCAGCACTCTTTGAAAAATGCTGCACCCAGGGAGAACAAGGTCTTTGATGCTGAATGGCAAGAGGGAGCCTGAGGGATGAAAGAGGAGGGAAAGAGACCCTTCAGGATGGTTTGTTCTGCCCCAGGGTGCCCAGTAGGAGTTGCTGAACTCCCTGCAGGGCAAGGATAGCAAGTGAAAGTGGCCTGGGCTTAGGAACACAGAAGAGGAGGAAGATCCTTGTGCCCCACACTCTCCTGCACGGGACATTCACAATCTGGCCCTGGTGTTCCCCTTGCTGTAGCCCCAAAGCCAGAGAACAAACTGCTACAACAGGGCACATTTGTCTCTTCTCTGCATCGAGCATGCATGATGGGCAAATCTGAGAGGGGTGGCGGGCTCTCTGACGCTTAATGGCACAGGCCTCAGAGCCCAGGGAAAAGACATGATCAAAATATTCGCGGAAGCAGTTAAAATCTTACATTGACCTCATTGGATTAGGGAAGCTCAGTGTATTATTTCCCCATAGCCCGAGCACATGGACGCAAAGAGAGATTCCATTAGATGAGTACTCTCTCATCCTCTGCACTAAAAGGCTATAAAAATACAAAATCATGGGGTTGTTCTTGGTGGCTTTCCCCACTCAGAGCTTATCTACACAGGGACATCTAAGAAAAGTAATTCAAATTAACTAGAGGTGTGAATTTGAAGTGGATTAGTTAAATCACATTCAACACCAGGGTGAATCATTGAGAATTAAAGGGCTTATTTACACTACCTGGCAGTACAGATTAAGGGGGTGCAAACGGTAGTGAGCACCAAAATGCTGCATTTTAACACCCCCGTGTAGATGTTGCAGACTAGGATGACCAGATGTCCCGATTTTATAGGGACAGTCCCGATTTTTGGGTCTTTTTCTTATATAGGCTCCTATTACTCCCTCCCCTCCCCCCGGTCCAAATTTTGCTGTCTGATCACCCTACTGCAGGCGCAAACGTAAAGGTCCCTAGTTCACATTGATGAAATGTAAGAGAGCCCCATCTCTACACAGGGGAGAGTGCAGGCAAAAAGAGGGCCTCCAAAATCTTTGTGTATTGTGGTGGCCCTCCCTGGTTCTGAACTGTCCAGAATGAGACTGGAGCAAGGTTGAGAAGGCATGGGATTGACCTTTAGAAGTGGATGTGGAAGGATGACTAGGGTGCCATGGGATAGGGGAAGGGGAGCTGGCTGGGGAATGAAGGTCAGCAGGTGGCATGGTGGGGACCAGGGATGTAAGCATGCTGACAAGTGAAGAGGTGGGCCTGCATGGGGCAGTATGTCAGGGAGCGATGTTGGGATCCAGGGGTCAGAAGGGGAGTGGATGGGGAATAGAACTGGAGGGAAAACAGGGAGTGTGCAGGGCTTGAGGGGAATAGGGGAATTTGGACTGTGAACCGGTGGAGAGAAGTAAGAGTTGAGCTGAGAAAAGCCTCTGGAAGAGAAGTAGAGGGATCTGACAAATCAGCTGTGCTTTGTTAGAGGATCGCTATTGTGGCGCACTGCAGGCAGGGAGTGATATTCAGCCTCCCATGGAGATTGTAGGCTGAAAACCGATCTAGGAGAGACAAGTATTACTATGAATGTTGTCCTGCAGCTAGGGCTGCTCTCACAGCCATGGCAAGGTACGAACAGCCGCAGACAGAATAAGCCAGTCAGGAAGTTAACCACCTCCCAGGTGTGAGCCTCATGTTTAAAAAGAACCCCAAAAACGATCTTTGTCTGAGTTGCATAGATTATGCAGTTTAGAAGAAAGGAACAAGCAGAGTTAATGTGAGCTGTTAATGGAAGTGGTCTTAGGTACAGTTAGTGGGTAATAGTTTCAAAAAGACCTATGTGATTTAGGAGCCTATATCCCATTTTCAAAGGTAGTGCAGACACTTAGACCCAGAAGGCATTTAGGCACCTAGCTCCCACTGAAATCAACAAGAGTTAGACACCTAAATGCCTGTGTGAATCCTACCTTACGTGCCTAAATCACTTTTTAAAATGAGACTTAGGTCTTTTTGAAAATATCCATTATGTATATGCTGTGGGACAGACTGAAGGGCTGGCCCTTTAATATGTCTATTTCATGTCTATGAAAGCTGACATTTAGTGAACTCCTCTTTCTCGCTGTGTCATCCCACGGCGCATGAATCTTAATCAGTGGCTCAAAGACAGATTGGAACATGTTTGAAATTAAATGCTTGAATCAAACACAGATATCATTTGTAAAATATCTGCTCTCAAAATTCCTGGCGGCCAGAGCAACCATAATAAAACAGGGAAGGGGTGGGGGGAATGAAGCTGTAGGAGTTTTGGAAAGGTAAGGAACATTGCTGCATCAAAGTATAGAATAAACAGGAATAATCTCCAAGAAGAGTGGTGGGGACATATGCACTGTTCCTTTAAATCTCTACCAGGCAGCTCAAGGACATTCTGCTAGGAGAGGGAGGAGCCATTATTTTGTTATCCTTCTCCCCTCCAAAACCCAGCACATAACAGGCAACTTTGCAGACTCCCACCCTTACAGAAAATTCCAGTGGAACATTTTCAGTTGCCTTCTCCTGGACCTAGCTAACTCCTGGGATTTGAAACAGAACAATGGAGTCCAATCATCTGGGGCTGCTGATCCACCCAATAAAACTAGGAGTGGCCAACAAATATTGACATCGACCAACTGAAGGATTTTAATGTGTTCTACTGGGTTTCCCAACACCTGCCCTCCCTAGAAACTGGCAGACAGATAGCACTACTCACGCATTGCAGGGTTTAATGTGGCCGTTCTAACTGCCATCCTGCATTTATCCAGACATGGAGCAGGACCATATTGTGCAAGGCATTGCACGAACACAGAACAAAAAGACCACCTCTGCCCCAACGTGCTTATTTGCCTACCTGCACGGAGTGCAAAGGTTGTTCGCGGCCACGGCTGAAGTGACATGGTGCATCTGGTTAGCTGCAACAAAGAGAAATAAATATTTGCTTCTGACAGCGGAGCTGCATTGAGGAAACTTTTGCCAACTTTACAGAAGCTACAAACTTATGTAGTAGCACTGGTGACCTTGTTGGCCAATAGTTGGCTCTCTTTACATTATCTAGATACCATGCTAAAATAGAATTCACGCAGCAGGAGGCAGTGAGGTACCTTCATTAAAGGTGCTACACCTCAGACTTCCCAGCATACCAGGTCCCAGAGATTTGGCCCCATCTGCCCCCATCTACAGAAGGGCAGATGGGTCAAATTTGCGTTCTGCATTCTTTTTTAGCCACCTGAAACGCTGGGAGGTACGGTTACAAGTGGTGTTATACGGCTGTTACTGCTACCCCTTCTGAGGCTGTGGCAGTGATATCATGCAAGGAGGCTCCCATGCCTGGCATGGCCCCCGCAAGGCAGGGATTGGTCGACTGTGAGTGTGCCCTGGCAGGGGGTGCATGATGTCCTAAAAGGGGCAGGAACCCGTGAAAAGAGGACACGGATAATGGACCTTCCCCTCTCCATAAATCCTGCAGAGGGCACTGTCAGTCCTGCTGTGTGCGAGGACACCTGGAGGAATTTTTCACCCTGGGGACCCAACCCTCCTAGGACTCCCTGTGGTTCAGTTTGGCTGTGCACCGCTCCCTGCAAAGGCCTGTACGTACCACACACTCTGCCCTTGGTTGTCTATAACAGCTGAGGGCCTGATCTGCCCCCCACTGAAGGCAGGGGCAGAACGTCCAGGAGATCGCTGGGACCAGGAGGGACTGCTGGTCCTTATACGGAAGGCATTTAGGAATAGACTGCATCACTAAGGCACAGTCCTGGGTTGGGAGTAAACTAGGCTCCCTCACCCTGGGGGAATCTTGAGGAGAGCTTTTAGCTCAGAGCTCCCTCTGTGTACAAGGGAGCTATGGCCCCATTCACTCTGGGACAGTGATATTCCCACAGGAGCAGGGATTGTGAGTTTGACTGACCCTAGTGGAAGATCGTTGCCCTGCACTCTCTCCCACCTAACAGACACACACAGGGGCTAGTTGCCAGCTACCCCAACCATATAAACAAGAGATTAGGGGCCTGATCCAGCCCCCATGAAGCTGATAGGAGTCAACGCCTTAGCTTCAAAGGGAGTTGGATGGAGCCCTTAGATTTTATAAGCAACACTATTTTCACACTCCTTTTGGGTTCCCTGCCAAAACAGAAGCCATTCATCTTGTTATATTGCAAAAGGAGGTTTCAGGCTGAGGATAGGCCCTTGGTCATTAATTTTTGACAGCTCTAGATTGGCTGTTTTGTTTGGAGGGAAAAGGAAACGTTGAAAATTGACAGGCAACCCCTGAGAAATCTGGTCCACTGCCAAATAGAATTGCTTTCGTCCATGCAATTTTTACATCCTGTCTAGTATTTCTGAATGCTAGCCCAACACAACTGAGGCACTGGGCTAATCTAACATGACATCAATGTTTCGGTAATCATTCCTGGACCCATTCTTGCCTGTCAGCTGCCAAGTAGGATCACATGTATTCAGTTTGGGTAAAGTGTACCTAATATCGGACTTGATACAAAAACTGTGCTTTACAAAAGCTCACAGTTATGGGGAAGAATTATGGCAACCACCAGTAATCATGTGTCTACAAATCTCTGGGAGAGTTATTCTAAGCATGCATTAATCTGCCATGCCTTATTAGTCACTAAGAAGTATTAACTTGACCTAGCAGGTGCTGATAGGGTAATTAAATAATGTGGGGATTCTTTTTTCACAAGTTTTGAGTATATAGAAAACTTGCCAGTGACTTCTACTCCAATTAACAAAGTTAGTATGTGTTGCTATCATAGCAATTCACAGCAGTGACAGAGAGGTCTTGTAGTATCATTAACCTCTGGGTCCACTCAAAGTTCCCATTGATATTGAACGGATTTTGGAGTAAGGACTTGGGGAATTGGGCCCTGTTTGAATTTCTCTGAGCACTGAGTGGACACTGCAATGTTTGATTTGCATGACGTATATCTAGCAATTGACGGGCGCTTTCTGCTTAGTTTAGCCTCGTGAGTAGAGCTGGGCAGGAATGGTTTTCCTATCACACAAAGATTCCCTATTCTGCTTCAGGAATGAACATAACATGAGAATGGCCATACTGGGTCAGACCAAAGGTCTGTCTAGTGCAGTATCCTGTCTTCCAACAGGGGCCAATACTAGATGCCCTAGAGGAAATGAACAGAAGGGATAATCATCAAGTAATCCATCCCCTATCTCCCATTCCCAGCATCTGGCAAACAGAGGCTGGGACACTATCCCTGCCCATCCTGGCTAATAGCCATTAATGGACCTATCCTCCATGCATTTATCTAGTTCTTTTTTTAATGAAACCAAGGTCTTGAGAAGTTTTCATGAACAACCAGAGAGAAAGAATTCCTGGTCTGAATCAAGTCATGCAGGATTCCAACATCTCAGGTGAGGGCCCTAGCCATGAAGCTATTGGGGGGGGGTGTATTTGTTCCCATGGAAAGTTTCAGTTTCAAATTGGCAGTTTTCACGAATGACAACAAAACCCACATTCAATTGAAAAATCCCAAATCAGATTTAGTCCAGCGTTAAGGAATATCTGCTCCTGGGAAGAGCCTACCCCTCAGCTTTGCCTAGAGTTAGTCAAAAGAATTATGATTATCCGCTGCAGTATCTAAACACAGCAGCAGAACAAGTTAAGGTGATGGAGACCACGAAAATACAGGGCACCATGCACTTGTCTTAGGACCAAATCACTCCCTGCCTGGGAATAAAAACAGAGGAGAAAACTGGAAATTTACTGTGTGCCTGTCTGATCATTATTTGGAAAGGAGATTGGCCTCAGAAGGAATGGGCCGAGGTTCCCAAAACACTTGAGAGGTTGGGCAGAAGGTCGGAGGAATGAGAAAGAACAATTCACCAGCACCCTGACATGGAACTCTGAGCCCCACAAGCCTGGGCATTCAGAATACCTGCCAAAGCTCAGGCAACAGACTGAACTGCTCAGGGCTGGAATACCGATACAAAGCGCGAAAGCACTGAGACAATGAACTGGAAAGGGGTCCATGAAATGCTGCCAGACTCTGACTGGGACCCAGTGAAGCTCCAAGGCAGTGACCAACAAAGAGTCGCAGCCCACCAGCAATGGACAGGCTTAAGGTGATCTGGAGCACCGAAAAAGGCACCACAGATCAGGAGACCCATACATTTAATATGGAACTCATCAGAGAAGCTGATCCAACAGGGAAGGGTCTGTGGGAGGGGCAGGCTGTCTCAAAATGCTTACAGGCTAGACAGACAAAGGGTGGGGAGAGAAACAGAGGCAGAGACTGTCTGAGATCACACAGCAGGTCAATATCAGAGCCAGGTCTCCCAAGTCCCACTCCAGTAGACCAAACTGCCTCCCATTTCCAACAACAATCATTCAAAGGACCATATGCTGTGACACAAACATGATTCCCCCAGCCTTCTTCCCTTGAAATGTAGAGGCCACCTGACTTCCAATGTGCTTGAAAGAACCATTGCTTTCTGCATTTATTGCCCTTTTATTATTTCACTGTGCCACATGGCTGCACACGTAATTAAGGATTTAAATAATGAATACATATTAGCATAATGTAAATCATCATCATTTCCCATTAATGGAAGCTGGTGTTAAGTGCCTGAGAATTGCAAACATTTGAAGGCATCCATTCAGCCTAATATATTTTTTTAAATTAAAAACTATCTGCCTATTATAAATTGCAATAAAAAAGAGACTTTCTACTACCCTTAAATTGTTCCCAACTCAATCTGCTGCACATCTGTTGACAAAACTATATGTCCAAGGCCCTTAAGAGAGCCCTGAATATATTAATGTCTTGAATTAAGGCAGCCTGCAATGTTCAAACCATGATTATCTCAACCAAAATTAAATCCTACGAGTTAACATTATGCATGTCTATTCAAATTAAATTTAGTAAGGTCAGTTATGAAAAACAATTGTGATCTCATCACTTACTGAACTCATCCATCTTATTTAATAAACTCATCACTGAGTTATAATTGGAGAGGTTCGCTTGTGCCAGGACTGGAAAGCACAGCTTCTGAGGCTCTGGAAATCCTGCTCTGTCTTCTTCTACAGGGGCTTAGAGCAGCACTGGCAGTCAATTAACATCCCTAATAATGAACGTAGTAGACTCACAGGACCATAGGACAGAATGTATTCTGGAATTCTGTGTTGTCTGACTTCCGAAACGTAACATAAAATGTTTTAATTACTGAACGCAGGGCTTTAGAGAAGGCTACTGGATAAGCACCAAAGGATAACCTGCATATCTTGACATCACTCTGGAGCGTTGAGGAGTCAGTGCTGATGCTTATTGTTAATTGCACAGTAATCCATAAGCAAATTGTACTATAAGTGATAGCTGAAGTCTTTAAGTAGCCCATATTCACACAATGGCTTTTCACAGGGCATGCAAAGAGTCCTGGAAAGCCATCTCTAACAAGAGCAAGTATCCAATGCAGTAATGTGTTGGAAATTTAGGGATCCAGAACTGGAATTTAGAGGCTAACACAGCTCTTTCCTCCAGAACTGCAGAGGGCCCTGTGCAGCACAGCTGGTACTTTTCAGCTATGTATCTTGACGTCATGGACATGTCTTGTGCAGCCAGACCATGCCATCACAAGACAGGAGTCAAGAGTTGGCTGGGTCAGGAGACAGGAAAGTCAGAAGCAGGAGACAAACTGGAGATCAGGACCACGAGGCAGGAATTAGAGGCAGGCCAGGTCAAGATAGCACAGGGTCAGATGCAGGAGACAAACTGGAGGTCAGGAACACAAGTCAGATGGCAGGAATCAATCCAGGCCAGGATGCCAGGAAATCAAGCCAAGGAAGCCAGAGCAAGGTGCTCTGAGTAGTCCAGAGTAAAATGGAACCTACGTGTTCAGACAGCTTCCTGTTCCCGCTGTGGGCTTAAGTAGGGTCAGAGGGCCAGTCAGCTCTTCTGGTATGCTGCCAATCAGACCTCAGGGGCATTTTAGGGAATAATATGCACACAACTTGCTACCACATATGGAGTCACCGTCATTTCAGCTTGAGCACACCTGATTAGATAAAACAATAAAACACCTTTATTCCCTGTAAAGAGAAAGAGAGATTTTAAGTGAGTACAAGTAATGAGGCATAAAAGTCAGAAATGGTTACAAGAAAGATAAAGATAAAATGCGTACTGAGGCTTGACAACAAACTACGTTAGATTCAAACAAACTTTTCTTACCCCCCACGCTTTCAGCAGTCTTACTGACCAACCTGTTTAAGACACGCTCCTTCCCCTGGAGTCCAGCAACTATTTCATTTGTCTCTGCAGGTGCAGTGAGTGTGATGGGCAGGGGTCGAGAGAGAGGTCCCTAGGGATGTTTGTCAGCCCTCTCATGAAAAACATTGCCAGCTAAGAACCAGGAGCTAAAGTGTCTGCATGAAAGGATGTTCCCTGCTGTTTTTTTCATGTGTTTGAACTTCCTTTGTCTTCCCTTTCTACTCGATTAATCTATTTGCTGCTTAAATGCAAATTAAGCAAAGCGCACATTCTATTGTTGAGGACAGACTTGTTTGCCAACTGCTGTTTGGGCAGGGCGGTGGTTTGGAACGTGTTAAGAACATCATGCAGAGAAATCTTATACTTTTATATAGAACGTTGCCCCACTTATTTTCCCAGGACAATGCCAACCAACAAATTATGAGTTTTCAACTGATACCTTAAAAGGCATACTTTGCACAAAGATTATTACAATAGTAATAGTGGAGGGTGTGAATACAGGGCTGTATTCCATCACAGAGGGTGAGAAGATCCACAGGAAACCCAGATGCATGTAAAGGCCCTATATTAGCTGCTGTAGTCAAACAAACTCAGCAGAGTTGCACTAAAGCTCTTCGGTGGCTTGGAGTAGAAGTTTCCTTGTCCTGTCCATATGCCCTCCAACCACTCTCTCTCCAGTCCCAAGCCTGACTTCTCAGGCCAGGAACTGGGCGTACCCATAATGCACATTCCTACCTCTAAGATTATTATATACTTTTAAAAAGTAAGATCACAGAGACAGGGAATTGGCATTTTGAGTGGGCTACTAGGACTGGGAGAGCAGGTGGTTACTAGTAAGGGCCTTGCATGTTCAGTGTTGTGGTTGGGAAGCATGAGGGAAGAAGAAATGGTAACTAACGATGCTCTGAGAAGGTTAGACTTGCTGCTCATCGAACATAATTCATGGAATAAGGCTGCGGTCTTCAAATGTCCAAAGGGAATGAGTAATCCAACTTCCATTGGAAGTTTGGCACCAACCTCTCTAACCAACTGTCTCCTGTGCAAAACATCCAACCTAAGTTGGCTTCACTATCCTTACCTTTTGGAATTTTCTGACTTTTGAGTGCTTGATCTGTTATTAAATTTCAAAAGGAAGACAGGTTTCAGAGTAACAGCCGTGTTAGTCTGTATTCGCAAAAAGAAAAGGAGTACTTGTGGCACTTTAGAGACTAACCAATTTATTTGAGCATAAGCTTTCGTGAGCTACAGCTCACTTCATCGGATGCATACTGTGGAAGACAGAGCAAGGGAAATGTCACCCAGAAGGCCCCAAAGGATTCCTGCTTGGGCTTCCCTGCCCACTGTCCCCACAAACAATGAAATTCACCTTTCTACAGGTGGTCAGCACAAGGCCTATGGGTTTAAGTGGTAGAGAGGCTGTGTGCTGTGTGTGAACCGTGGCCTAAAAGCCCCAAATATAACCCAGGTGTTTTGTAGCTTTATTCACATATTACTCAGCTAGGGTAGGTAATTTACAAACAGTCCTATATTAATGCACTATGTTGATTTAAATCACAACTTGGAAATCTGCTCAGCCACTGATATATTGTGCTTCTTGCTGACCATCTTCTATTTGTAAAATCACAATAAAGCAGTAACATGGTGCTTTCCAAATTATTATGGGACCTGGCAAGATCTCCCCCAGTCTCATCGTACCTTTATTTTACCTAGTAGGACAAAATGTTATTATAAGATATTGCCATATTTCACAGTAAAGCTCTTGAGGATTTACATGGAAACACTAAAATCCACGCAGTGTATTAGGTGTTTATATAGGGTGCCTGCCCATCACTCTAGTATCCAGGCGCTACTGTCTGTAGAGGATACAAGTTGTATTCATCTCTACCACTCTATAGAATAGCCTGGATTGCATCACACTCAGTGTAAAAAAAACATTGAATGGGTCTTCTCATGAGAAGTTGCTTAGAGAAAGATTTCAGGTTCAACTTACAAAATGATGAGCACTAAATATTGTGACTCAACCTAGTTTTGGTTTCTTCTTCTGGCACGTCTCCCATCAATGAGGCCTATTAAAACACCAAAGGGAACTTATATACTCGTACGCCAAATGTTACACAAACTTGATTGCCAGTGATATGCTAATTCGAATTAGAAATATCAGAACAAATGTTTGCAAAAGGATGATTCCATGAGCCAGCGTTTTGCGAACCCCGGCTGTTCATTAGGCGTTGCAATGTTGAGAAAGAGCCTCCCAAACCCCCAGAACACAGTATGTCCCAGTTCAGATACTGTTGCTACTAGAGTATGCTTAGGCAGCTGAGACAAGTGAAGTGATAAGTAGTGATGAACGAATCTCAATGGATCCAGAGAGTCATTTGGTACACAAAGGTTCATCTACTTTTCTAAAACACTGCCAACCCCTTAGATTTGGAAATCTGGGAAAGGAATTTGACCTACTTGGTAATGTTCTCCGAAGATCACTCTAGTAAGGTGATCACTCCTGGCTCTCAGCTACCTTGTGTATCTCCCTACACTTTTTGGTCCGTAGTAGCAATGGTAGTGGTAAAACTATCATCACACTGCCTCCCCTGCCCCCGCCACCCCCCCCACACACACTTGTGATTGTGTGATAACCCAGAACTTAACTACCCCAGAATGTAATCACCCACCCTGGATACCTCCAAAAAAGAACATCACGCTTAACTCTCAGCTAGCCCACAGGATGTGCCCACAAAGCAAACTTTCCAAAGAATGTAGACAACTCAAACAAGGCACATCCCAAAAGCAGTAAAAACTTTAAGGGGTAGGAGAGTCCTGGCTGACTTCCTTACTTCAGAAGCAGATATTGCAGGACTGAGTTTCACTGAATTGGGGTGCCTTGCTAGAGGCTGAATACAGTCAACAGTGATTTGTAAACGTATGCAGAACCTGAAGCTGCCTCCAGTATATTTGAGATGGAAGCATACCTGATACTATTCTGCCCCTGACTGAATGAACCTTGCCACAGCCTTGCTGTATCAAGACAGCCAGGTCCTACCCATGCAAAATGAAATAGCCAGGTGGCCCTTTCAACATGGCCCTCTTGCAGTCAGTGTTGCCTATGGCATCAGTGCCAAAGGAAACAAAGCATTGGATGGACTTTCTAAGCACTTGGGTCCTCTTCCAGTAGAACTGCAATATCATTGTGACACTAAGCATGTACTGCAGAGCCTCACCGGGATGGGCAAGCAGACTTTGGCAGGCGAAAGAAGGTGGAACCTCATCACCCACTTGCAGAGGAATCTCAGCAGCATCCCCATCACCGTCCTACACTTGTAAAATTTGATGTGCATGAATGAAGTTAAATCACCGCTACCAGGGAAATGACCTGCTCTGAAACAGACAGGAGGTGACAAGTACTGACTGGCTCAAGGGCAGTTTGCACCAGCTTCATCAGAACCACATTAATGTACCACACCTCAGGGGTGGTCTTAATGCCAGAGGATTGGTTCAAAAGTCTTAAATCCCCGCTCCACTGATAGCAAAGGGTTGCAGATACACTGATCTACCCTTCTTCTAGTTCAGGAGTCATCCTCATGCCACGGCTCTCTACCGCTGCCCTTAGGGACCAAAAAACTGTAAAAGCTTGGGGAGTGTTTGTTCCATTTGCCTTAAAAAAGGGAACTGAGAAACCTGTCCAGAGGGCATCTTTAGAGGAGACGCTCTCTCTGTTCCTGGTTAGGAGACAGATGCACCAAAATTACTCACTCTTGTGATATTTCAGCACTTACGCTCCTAAAAGGAACCTTGTAGCATAGAGCTGGACAAAAATAATGATTGTGATGGTGGAGGAAACCAAACTTTTTCACACCACAAAGATGGTCTTTCTTGGGTTTGGTTTGAGTTCAAGGTGAGACTTCAGAAGTGTGGACTGGACTGTTATAATTCTATGCAAACCATGGCAACAGTAAAATGTGATGCTCCATTTTTATGTAATGATTTTCAAAGGGAAGGCTTAGAACTCAGTCAAAAGAGCGGGAAATGATTTTACATCTATTATGATTTGTATTGCCTTAGACTCTAGGAGCCTTAGTCATGGTCCAGGAACATATTGTCCCAGGCACTGTATAGAACAAAAAGCCCGTTGCTGCCCCACAGACCTTTTAGTCTAAGCATAACACAAGAGACAATAGGCGGATACAGACCAGGGAACACAGAAACAATGAGGCTAAGCAGTATGATAGGCAGTGGTCTCAACACAGCAGCTGCCTAACCATTGACAATTTCTGTTGAAAGAAGTATATGCCCATATTGTAAGACAAACACAAGCTGCATGGTTCTAATTTTATGCATCGTGATTATCCATAAGGTCAAAACCGAGGTCAGAAAATTCCAGTCAATTTTCTGACTCTCTACATAAACAGCTATAACTAGATAAAATATGTAATCTCTAATTCTCTGCTTTGAATATAAAATCAATCTGGGTGAAAAGTTCATTTCTAAGACCGAAGTGGTTTGAACATGGTAGGCCAACGCTTCAGCTGATGTGAACTGATGTGCTTCTTTTGGCTGCAGCCGAGCTATGCTGATTTACACCAGCTGAGGATCTGGCCCCTTGAATGTGAATGAGTGGAACCAAAGCCAAATATCACTTTATTTCAGAAGTGCATGTTCAGATTATTGGCTTCCCAGATCCCGCTGAGTCCAAAGGTTAAGCCACGCTGCAGGCACTGTTCAGAGCATGGAAGCACCACGGAGATTATTTTCAGCCTCTGACAGCTCATGGTTGGGGATGATGTGGTAGACTGGGGAGAGGTATAAAAGGGGAACAGCCCCTATCTTAGTTCCATCCTCTTGCTGCTCCCCCTAACAAGGAGGGAAGTAAAGTGAGTGTGGCATATGGGACACCCACAAAGGGTTAATTTTGTAAATGTTTGCAGCTTCCACAAACTACTAGAATCCACATTACGTCCTCTGGGAAAGACGGCTAAGAAGAATTTGTCCCAGTGATGTAATGAATCATTTTACTGGCTACATTGAATCATAGAATATCAGGGTTGGAAGGGACCTCAGGAGGTCATCTAAGTCCAACCCCCTGCTCAAAGCAGGACTAATCTCCCATTTTTGCCCCAGATCCCTAAATGCCCCCCTCAAGGATTGAACTCACAACCCTGGGTTTAGCAGGCCAATGCTCAAACCACTGAGCTATCCCTCCCCATGTTTTCTCATGCAGAATGATAAAAGTTAGGAAATAGTTTATCCAGCCCATTTCTCTGCCATTAAGGTATAAAGGTGGGGGTGGAATGGTGTCTCCCAAGGCCACCACAGCTAAATGTGTATTCAAGGTCTTAACCCACTGAACCTTTGATGAAACCAGAATATCTTCCGAACTAGCTTCTGAAATCATATTTCTGGTGCTTCCAAAGACAGCAGTGAGAAATGTCTCTCTCACACCTGTTCGCCTCCAGGAAAGAAGCACTGCTGAAAAACCCTCTGGAAGAGCCCAGGCCTACAGAGCTACCCAGCAGCTGGCCTCTCCAGGCTGTCATCTAGCAGCAGCTTGTGCTCCACTTCCCATGACCTGCTGCCGACACAGACCAGGGGAAGCTGTATCTCAAGGGTTTGCCAGACAGCAGCCTCCTGGCTCCTACCCTATTTAAGTCCTAGGGGCATTCCAGCAAGTGTCTAGGCAGCAGCATGAATCTCTTGTAGCTGCCATGACTGTTCCTGCCCCTTGCTCCTGAATTCCTGGGTTTGACCTCGGCTCAGCGTAGACATCGCATCCCGACTCAGACTCTGACTCTTGGGCACTGACCCTGGCCTAGGCGATGAACCTCTCTGCTACTCCCAGCCTCAGCTCTGCCCCTGCTCTGACTCTTGGTCCTGACAGCCCTTGAAGGGATCCTGACACAATCTATTGATTTGGAAATTGTTCTGTCACTAAATAGCCTGAGCGACTCAGCACATGGAACAACCGAAGAATCAGCCAGTCTCTTTGGCCCCCCATCTTCCTCCTGAAGGCTTTAATTCATCAGGGTGTTCAGAGAATATCAGTTACAACAAGAAAAACATCTCTCACTTTGGCTGGGCTGGGGCAGCAGCCACTTTTGGTTTGTGGCCACACTATAGCCCTGCACTTGATGGGATATGGAGCCCAAGGCACCCTGCCCTCCTTTCTCTCTCAAGCAGCTCCTCTCCTGGGAGCTCCGGGGTGCCTCCTGTGAAAGCTGAATTTCACTTACACTGCAAGGACCTTGGCTCCAGCTGCAGTGAAAGCAACTCGGAGCTCCATCTGAGACTCGACCTGACTCAGAGACTCCTCACCATTGCTTTTGCCCAATGTATATACTACCTAAAAAACGACACCCAGCTCTATTTTCAAAGCCTGACACCAAGTTTCAGCCATGAATTCCCAGTGATGTGTCATGCTGCTAACGCTCTGGGCTGCACTTTGAAAAATTAAGGGCTAGTTTCCCTTTATCCCTGGTGTTAATAAGAGGCATACCTTGGGACATAGACAAAAATGGACTCTGACCATTCTGCTCTGGCTAATGTCTTTATTTATGAAGTAGATATTTTGCTTAAACCTGGCAGTGTTAAGAGGGACTATGATATCGGACTAGGTACCATGTCTTAGAAATCTCAGAGACTGACATCCTTCCATCCTTTCAGTACTGAAATGGAGGCCATTTCATCTCCCATGAAGCATGGAGGAATAATCTTGACTGGAGAGACAATGTCTCTGAGACTGTTTGCTCAAATTCAGCCAAGATTATTTCTCTGCATTTCTCAGGCCAGATATGTTCCTGAGAAAAGCAAAGAGAACAGCTCATATGTGGATATTATAAATGGATTTCAGTGTCCAGCCTGAGGTCTATCAGCAAAGGTCTCCTACACAAATCCTTGTCGAGGCTTGCATTGGATTTAGAGCCATTTCTTTTTCTGAGCAAACTCTGTTTGAAGTTAATGAGGGAGCTTTCTCAGGTGACCCTGGAAGTGCCTCCAAATAGAGTTTCACTGCTGAGCTATCACCTCCTCTTGATATTTTACCAGATCTTCTCCCAACACTAACCAGGGAGACCTTGCCAGCCGCTACAGTTGCTCAAGAAGAACTGCGGGGGAAGTGGTTTCCCCAGCCAGCAAAACTCATGATTTGAAAAAATAAAAAATATCCTGTTCTACCTGGGGCTGAAACCAAGCCCTTTTGAATTTATGTGTGAAATAACAGAGCTGAAGACACACCCCTGGACTGCCAATAGCCCAGCAGTTATGGCACTCACCTGGGATACAGGAGAGCCCCATTCAAGTCCCTGCTTTGCCTGCCTTGGAGCAGGGACTCACAGCCAGGTCTCCCACATCCCCAGCCTAGACTATTGGTGTTCTGGGGTGGAGCTCACTCAGACTCAGCTGTTGGAGAGATTGTCTGGGTTGGTGTGCCTGGAAAGGAATTAGCTAGTCAGAGACAAGGAGAGGGGCACTGAAGGGAAGGGAGAAGGGGAGCATGCGGGGCAGGTTTAGTGAGGCCTATGTGAAGATGGGTGGGGAAGAAGGGGTCAGACTCAACAGCCAATCAGCACGGGAGGAATGCCCAGAGTAAACACTGTATCAAGCAGCCTGATTCCATCTCCTTCACAGAACTTGCTGAGGCAGCCCCTTGCATTTGCTCCTGACCACTTGAGTTTCTCCGGCCCTCCTCCTCTCCTCATTTCTTCCCCAAGCCCACATGGATCAGGGGAGGGTGACCCCTGCATTGCTCTGTCCATCAGACATGCTCATGAGAAATTGGGGCTTGATTCAACACTATTGGAGGTAGTGGACAGATTCCCATTGACTTCAGTGGGGGTTTGCTTGCTCACAGAGGTTACTTGCACACTTCGTGATGATACTAAACCACTGCTGACTTTGCTTTCTAAAGTTTAGGATTCATTCTGAGCTCTGTCTGCTCATTCCTTATGAACAAGCTGCAATGATCTAAAAGCTGTCCAGCTCATAGCTACCTCTTGTTACCCTTAGAGCTCTTAACGGCAGCTGATGCATATCTGTTAAGAGCCCAGTGACTCATTCAAAGCACACGTGTTTTGCAGAAGTGGCTCTCTTATGCTGTATTTTAATAAGATATATTTGTCACTCACAGCACAGGAAGGACATGTGAGCACTGGAGGAAGAGGGATGTATTGCCTTATTTTTTAAGCTCGTAGGGGAGTGCTAATAACTACAACTCAGCAAGCTCGCTCTTTCCATCAGCAGAGCGCAAGAATGATTTCTTAGGCAAACATTTGGATTGACTTTCAATCGGTGTAGATCCTCAGTGTGAACAGCCAATCTGACTCTGAAATAAGGAGCTCCACTCCGCATTTTAAGACCCACGTCTTGACAAAGGACCACAGTTATGTGTTTAGCACCCAGTAGTTCCTACTTTCATCACTTAATTTAGGAGTCAAAGGCCTTGCCTTCACTACCAAAAAAACCCAAAACGTGTGTTCTTAAGTCTTAGTGAAGACAAGACAGTTCGTAGTTTTCACCTGAGTTAGTAAGTCACAGTAAACCTTAGACTCCCCTAGATTCTTTAACTCAACCTGCGAACGTTCTTGAAAATTAGAAACTGCCTTGGGGTCTCTAGGGTTTGAACCGGAGTTAGTTCATTCAAGTTAAGAACACACTTTTTTTTGCAGTGCACACAAGGCCTAAACGGAAGCTGTTCTACTTTAAGATGACACATGCAATGGGCTTTTCAGAAGCACTGAGCATTAGCCTGACTCTGTCAGGCCCAGTGACATCCATAGGAGCAGAGCAAAGCCATGGCTGAGTGCTTTTGAAAAGTCCACCCTTAGTCTGGGAGTTTAGAAACATACCAGGCACTTACACATACCAAGATAAGTCGGCACCTTCCATGTTTCAACCTTATTTCCACTCGTCTCCTATTCCCACCATTCAGCATTCTTGCATGGCGTAGGTAAATTCTCCTCTCAAATCAGTTACACCAGTGCAAGCCATTGACTGTAAAATGGCACAAATGTAACTTAGGGTATGTCTACATGGCAGCTGGGTAGACAGAACACTTCTCCTCAAGCTAGTGCTCAAAATAGCAGTGCGTTCATAGCAGCACAGACAGGCTGGCCAAATGTGTACCCAGTGGGCAGCCTAGCGCAAGCCGCTGCCCGGGCCGCGACAAATCCTGCTGCTTACAGTACACTAGCTGGAGCAGAGCTAGCATGGGTCTAGCTACCTGCACTCAGAAGCATGTTCCCAGCTGCAGTGTAGACACGCCCCTTGAGAAGAGCATTTGGCCTTATAATCACAGTACAGAAAGCTAGCACAGCTGTGTGAGCTGTGTTTAGCCAATTACCAGCTTTTTGTTTACAGCATTTTTTGACATTATAGAGGATGGGTCAAGCCCTGAAGTGCTTTCCACGTGAGCAGGATTTGACCCCAGATTAGTAATGAAGTGCAGACCCGATAGTATCTGAAAATGGAATCTGAATGCGTTAGCACTTTCTGCCTTGGTAAAGTGCCTGTTTTAGGCCATTTTGAGGCACGTAATCTCTAGGCAATTATCACTGGATTCGCACCAGATGAACCCCTTACCATGTTGTGTTACATGTCAAATAGTTATTCCATACTCATAGGCTTTCCCCCTATGACTGCAAGGCTCCAAACACTGCAGTGCTCCAGGGTAATGGCTCTCTAGCTTAACACAACTCTTCATGGTCATTATGAGAAAATGATTGAATTAATTCAGGAACTCAAGAGCATTCAGTTGAACTCAATTTAAACCTCAAAAAGCAGACCAACCAAAGTGCACTTAGGCAGAGGAAGGGGGAAAAAAGTAATAAAAATAGCCACAATTGAGTTCTAATCAAACCAAACTCTCTAAGAAGAAAACACTCTCATGAAGCACTTAATGACTCCTTAATTTTTTTTAAACAACTGATGCCTTTGAAAAGACACTAAAAGAAAAATTCCAATGTGAAAACTGTATGCAAAATCACACAAATCTGACTAACACTAAAAAAGTAGGGGGGGTAAGTGTGTTTGGATAAGACACGTGGAAAGGACGTGTGTGTTTCCTAGGTGTAGATAGTATGTTGTGTGTCATGTGTGTCTGAGGACGGTTACATGGCAAAGGGACTGCTTTCATATTAGACCATATAAGAGATCATGGATTGGTTGTTCCATGGGGGAAATAAGCAGCCTCTTCCTTAAACCAAATCTGAATATCCCATTCTGGAGTCATTTTTGGTTAATGTTTTTAAAATCATATGAAGAGACATACTCAGACTACAACCTCAGCTCTGAGAATTCTCCTATCCCCTTAATTTTAGAGGTAGCTGAGCTTCACGATCCTAGAGGAAATGCTTCTCTGAGAGTCTAGATCCAAAATGTCAGGTAAGCCCCATGTCTCGCTCCAATTCCAGTCCATCACTGCTAGTGAGGCCCTATTTGCCCCCTTCTTCTATACTGGTTTGTTCCCTTCTATCATATGGCATTTATGAGGGATGAAGAGAAGTTCCTCAGCTCCTCCAGCGCTGCCTCTTTCTGCCCAAAAGTGTGTGTGTGTGTAAAGAAATACTCCTCATCCCCTCTCCAAATCCCATCCAAAAGTCAGACAAGCCCACCAACCTTCAAACGTCCAGGGTGTCTGGCTCCTCCTTCTCCACATCCATTCCAGACTATCCCAATAACGGCCAGACCCATCAGATCATACAAGCCAAAGAGTTAAGCCATAGTCCTAAATAAGTGTCGGACGTGGCATTTGGCTATGAATGATGTGCTCTACGTAGGCAAGTTTCCAACTATCTGGACTCTAGGTACCATGGAGCTGACTCCGTGTGTGCTTGCCCTGGAATTATGATATAAACTAGCTCACAGTAAGAGAGCCTGTTCAGCAATTCAGCTTTTCATCTAGGCTAGTCATGTACCAAAACAGCCCTTCCGATACCTGATTCTCAACAAGATATTTCCTTTAGAGATTTGTTCGTGGCAAACTCGTGTTTACCTGTACCTACAATCAGCACTCTTAATTTTCTTTTTCTTCCACAAGGTAATAAACTATTGCACATTTTACCTGGAAGGGAGAGAGTGATCATACATGTTGCATCACAGGCAAGCTTGATATCGGCGATTGATACAGATGAACAAAGACTGCTCCTTAATCCTGAAGGAATAAAACACTGTATAAAGCAAAATGTCACTAGCTTAGCATACCATAATTTCCTATACGCCTCTTCGCAGTCTATACTCCTCTTCACAGTAGTGAGATTGGTTTCCTTTGACTGCCTGTCTACTTAAGTGGTACTTTGAGAAATTCTGTTACTTATCATTTCATGGCCGCCAATGGCCTGCAATACAGGTTGAAACTCTTCATGGGGTAGTAGCTATTATAGTACGATTCCATTCAGAAATATTCTTCTGTATGGTCTGAATGTGGCCACAGTGAGAAATTCTGACTTCCTTTGGAGCTAAGTAATCCCCGGGGCTTCAACAGAACCATAGAAGAAGAACTAAGGAGGAAACTTCATCCCTATTGTCCAAAGCCAGATTCTAATTGGCCAGTTGCGTGGGCATGATGAATGTCTCAGTCACCGCATCATTGAGACAGAGTGAATGGAGAAAAAAGCCAATAGCAAAGAAAGATAATTGGGGCAGCCTGGAATGGAGAGATAGAGAGAGGCAGTTGGGAGATGAGGAACAGCTTTACATTGCTTCTACCCCAATGGGACAGGAGGCTCTCTCAACCACAAAAGCTCACTCTTTTTTCTTCTTTTTTCCCCTTTCCCTGCTAACTGGGCTCAGGTCACCAGTGTTGCTGGTCCAACGCTCACTCCATATCCATTTCATCCTCCCATACACATCTGTCCACTGTTTTCTAGGCCATCTCTTGTTCTCTAGCCATGAATTCTAGTTGCAAATACTTCCATGCTAGGTTTCCCTTCACCCATCCTTTGCACATGCCCTGCCCATACCATCTCAGCCACCTCTCTTGTAGTTTCTCTCTGATGCTGCAGATTTTGACACGGTCTCCCACAGTATTCTTGTCAGGAAGTTAAAGAAGTACGGGCTGGATGAATGCACTATAAGGTGGGTAGAAAGTTGGCTAGATTGTCAGGCTCAATGGGTAGCGATCAATGGCTCCATGTCTAGTTGGCAGCCGGTGTCAAGTGGAGTGCCCCAGGGGTCGGTCCTGGGGCCGGTTTTGTTCAATATCTTCATAAACGATCTGGAGGATGGTGTGGATTGCACTCTCAGCAAATTTGCGGATGATACTAAACTGGGAGGAGTGGTAGATACGCTGGAGGGCAGGGATAGGATACAGGGGGCCCTAGACAAATTGGAGGATTGGGCCAAAAGAAATCTGATGAGGTTCAATAAGGAGAAGTGCAGGGTCCTGCACTTAGGACGGAAGAACCCAATGCACAGCTACAGACTAGGGACCGAATGGCTAGGAAGCAGTTCTGCGGAAAAGGACTTAGGGGTGACAGTGGACGAGAAGCTGGATATAAGTCAGCAGTGTGCCCTTGTTGCCAAGAAGGCCAATGGCATTTTGGGATGTATAAGTAGGGGCATAGCGAGCAGATCAAGGGACGTGATCGTTCCCCTCTATTCGACATTGGTGAGGCCTCATCTGGAGTACTGTGTCCAGTTTGGGGCCCCACACTACAAGAAGGATGTGGAAAAATTGGAGAGAGTCCAGCGAAGGGCAACAAAAATGATTAGGGGTCTGGAACACATGACTTATGAGGAGAGGCTGAGGGAACTGGGATTGTTTAGTCTGCAGAAGAGAAGAATGAGGGGGGATTTGATAGCTGCTTTCAACTACCTGAGAGGTGGTTCCAAAGAGGATGGTTCTAGACTATTCTCAGTGGTAGAAGAGGACAGGACAAGGAGTAATGGTCTCAAGTTGCAGTGGGGGAGGTTTAGGTTGGATATTAGGAAAAACTTTTTCACTAGCAGGGTGGTGAAACACTGGAATGCGTTGCCTAGGGAGGTGGTGGAATCTCCTTCCTTAGAAGTTTTTAAGGTCAGGCTTGACAAAGCCCTGGCTGGGATGATTTAATTGGGGATTGGTCCTGCTTTTGAGCAGGGGGTTGGACTAGATGACCCCCTGAGGTCCCTTCCAACCCTGATATTCTATGATTCTATGATTCTATGATTTTGGTCTCACTCACTATGACATCATTCTACATATGGTCCAGCAACATCACCCCCTCACTTCCCTAAAATATCTCATTTCAATGGCTCCAAGTCTTCTCAACTGCCTCTCCTTGGTTGCCCAGGTCTCTGATCTGTACAGGAGAGCTGGTCTCATCATGTTTTTTTTCTAGTTGTCCCTTAAGTAGTCTGGGCATCCATTTATCATAAATCATACCACTTATCTTGTACCAGATTTCCTCTGCACTCACCAGGTTTGCTGTCAGTTCTGTCAATTTCTCAATTTGCCTCTAAGCAGCCCCCAAGGTACTTTAATGGAGAAAACTGCTTTAGGTGCTGGCCTTCAGTGTTGGCATTCATCTGTGTTGGTTCCTCACAAATCACCTAGATGACTTGAGTCTTTTCTTCACTCATTTTGAGGCCCCATTTTGCTAGTTTCCTTTCTAGGCATCAATTCTCTGGGTCAAATCTTCCTCACTGTCGGCCATTATTGCAATATCATCTGAATAGATCAACTTTCTACTCCTGCCATTCAGATTTGCTTGCTTATGAAATCCATCACAATTATGAATAGTAATGAACTAAGCACTGATCCCTGATGAAGCCAAACCTTCACCTTGAAACTCTCCATTACTTGGAAGGGCATCCACATTTTTGTCATAGGACTGTCAGACAATTCTATGGGGTACCAGAGGACCTTGTCTGGATGACGATGAGTTTGTAACAGAGGAATCCACAGTCACCTAGATATTCTGTCATATGCTTTCGTGAAAGTCAAGGAAATGAAATCTCCAAGCCCATCAAACATGCCTGGCATTCCCTCCTACTTCTTTTCCGACTGTCTAGCAGTGAACATACCATCTGTTGTCTCTTTTGCTTTTCTAAAACCAAACTGTTCCTTTCCTAAAATGGGCTTCACTATTCAATGAATTCAACTCACTCTTGTTTAAAGACCCTTAATAGGGAACTGTTCAGTTTTCCAGATTCAGGACCTGATCCAAAGCCCATTGAAGTCAATGGACAGACTCTCATTGATTTCAGTGAGCGATGGCTTGTGCCCTTACTGTTTTATAATAGAAATTGAGTTGAAAAGTAGTGCGGCTGAAAAGGCAGCTGGGTTTCCAGGGTTGGGGGTAAGGGAAGGTGTTTAAACAGTCTAAAGAACCATCAATTAAGACAAGACATAATAATTAGCAAGCAATTCCCACCCCTTCCCCCCAGCAACTGTGTTAAATATGTCCTGTAACTGGACTGGTTAAAAAATGCAAATATTTTCTGTGAAAAACAGAGAGAAGTGAAGAGCTGATATTTTCTTCAAAATTTCCTGGAACTTTTTGTCACAATATAAAGAACAATTTTCCAGTCTCTCCCCTGACCTTTTTGTCCTTTTTCACTGGAGGAGGGGAATGGAGATAGTAAGGAGAGATTCAAATAAATGCAACAAAATGACATTTTTCCACCAAAGTTTAAATTTCAGTCAATACGCCACTTTGATTTTTAAAAAGTTTCAGCCAAAAATGTTAATCCCTTTTGCAGGTGCACTAAGTGTCTGTAACAGCACACATTTGTGTGAAGGCGCAGGATTAATGGCCCTCTAAAGGAGACCAAAACAATATTAATCAATCACTAGAGCTGAGCAAAAATCCCCCTTTCCCCTCCTTGCCCCAAATAGGCTAAAAAAAAAGATCACAATATCAACATTTTTTGGCAAAATGAAAAACTTCACATTTGGAAATCTCAGAACTACCATGATGCACTGTAGTCATGTGATTCCCATGTTGCACCACATGGCTTAGTCAGAGGTGAAACCATCTTGCATCATGGGAATTGTAGACTGGCCAAGGAGCCTGGCCCATAGCAGAGAAGGGGGGCACGAAGTAACTGAACTACACTTCCCATGAGGCAATGAGACACCAGAGGGAGATGCAGTTTCATGTTGAAATGATTCAAAATTAAATATTTCATTTTTATTTCCCCCAATGCAAAAACATTTTTTAAATCAAAATTTTCTCATGGAAAATTTCAATGTTGAATGTTCATCTTTCCTATCTAAATGATTTTTTTGACAGAAAAGTCCTGACAAGCCCAGAACAGTAGCCACATATACCAGGTGGTTTAGTTGGACCATATGAAAAAAATGAAACCACATCTGTGTGATCCAGTGGACAGACTTCATAAATACATTGCAGACCTCAGTTTCTGAGATGCACAGCAAGCAGAGCACAGAAAGTGGTGCAGAGAGAGACTGAATGCAACACTGAGACACAAGGCAAACTCCATCATAAGGAACTTAACCTTTTCTAGACCTTTCATTCAAGAAGTGAACTCAGCACTACCGAGTGAGTGCTCACCTAGGAGCTCTGAAAGTGAACACGTTTCTTTCCTAATCCCCCAAAGAAAGTAATGCAATGCCGCAATGGTAACCTCACACTCACCTTGGACTTTTTCTCCAGTGAGAAAGCTAACACAAAATACATTCCCACAGGATTTGCCTCTCAACTTACGAAAGTAAATGGACTTGGCATAGGAAAAGCAGGCAAGGAATGCAAGGTAAGGTGTTCCACAGTATTACACAACAACAGCAATATCTTCAACACATGGGGTTTTTTTACTGTGACTATCTGTAGGCTTTGAGCAGAATAAGCCAATTCATCTTATGGAGTCATTTTTATATTGCAGTAGTGCTTAGGGGGGATTTTCAGAAATGCTCAGTACCCACAATCAGGGCCCTGTTTTTAAAAGGCCTAAGCATATCAGCTGCTGATTTCTTCGGAAGAACTACCCATAAGTGATGCAGGGGAAGCTGCTGGGTACCGAATGGTCTTAAATATGTAGCTCTTAAATATGTAGGTCTTAAATATGTGCCTAAACGGAAGCTGAGATCTTTTGGAAAACCTGACCCAGATTGGGGGAGTTCAGAACTTGACTATCTAGCGCTCAGAGTCCCCAAGCATAGATTAGGACCTCATTGTAGTAGGCACTGTATAAACAAGTGTAATAAATCATTGTCTAGGAGTATGAAAGGATGCAACAGGTGGTTATACAGTGAAATGAAGATGGGAATATTCATGTTAACAATACAGATAGGTGCACAAAGGCTCAGTGTTCTAGCACCCATAGTCCTCACCTATTCCTCCACTCCAATAGTATGATGGGTTATCCCCATAGGTCATCCCTGCCCCGTGGCTCTCTCCCATGGAGCTATGGCAATTTGCACCAGGCACAGATCTGCCCCTTCATGGTCACGTCTGCACAGGAGCTAGTCTTATATATGGATGATGGGTTGTCACCCAAAGCCACAGATGGTCCAATGTAATTTTGTCCAAGCAAATGAAGAGGAGGAGTAGGGAGCTCTAAAGATGTTTAGATGGTCAGATGCTTACTTTTAAGGTCACTTTAATGATGATTTTGTTTAAAGATCTCTCCAAATAACCTTTTTTAATGAAAACTCAACATAATTCAAGGTTTTGATGGTCCTGAAATGCTGAAATGACAGGAGGTTTCACAGAGCAGCAGAAAAACACATCTCCCAGTGATTATTAGTACCCCGGAGGGACAAAACAGATCAATAATAAGAGGATTAATTGTGGCTCTAGTCTCCATTCTGTTTCAGCATTTAATATTCATGTGAATCAGCATCATTTTATATTGCTATTTCCATGGCTCATGAAATATACAATTCATACATTTGTGAGGTATTTAAGCCCCATACAGTATTCTATGGGTTTGATTGCTGCTTTGCATATTCCGAAAGTGTCAAAATAATAAAATAATAATAATAATAATAAAACACTCATTATCCCTCTGCCATAATAAGCTCTGGTGGTGAACATAATAAACAATAGTAAATTGCATGACATGCAGGTGGTATCCTCAACTAATTTGATTTAATAGCTGGGTAAACAAAATAACATTCTTCATCAGGTAATCCCCCTTTGCCCTTCAGATTTCCCCAGCTCAAAAGGGGGAGGAGGGAGTCAGTTTGAGAGCAAGGCCCATCTTTGTGCTGTGTTTGTTCAGCACCTAACACAATGGGACCTTGGTCCATGACTGGGGCTCCTAGGTTCTACTGCTATTATTAATAACGCTCTCAGATATTCCAAGTGGGACTATTCAGCCTTTGGCTGGCCTGTCATAGCCTGACTGGACGTGTATTTACTTGGGCAGACTGTGGATAGGTACTTTTCGTCTGAGGCGTTTCTAGAGCAGTTCATTCTAGTGCATTCTAATGAGCTAGATCGTGCTTTTAGGCCCAGCCCCGAGCGAGGGACGGTGGGTGACCTGTGCCCCCCGGGAGGTGCAGTGACTCACCCTTTGCCTACACACAGAGTTGCACCAGTTTGATGTAGGGTGTGGTTTTAAACTGATGGAGTTAAATCAGTGTAAATGGCTGTGTGGATGGTCTCACTTAGATTTAAACCAGACCCGTTTCAGTTTGGCAAACACTGACTTGGAACAGGTTTCAGCTGAACCAAAATAAGCCACTCAAACCAAAATGAGTGTCCACACAATCCTTTCACTGAATTGGTTTACTTAAACCGGAGTATAGACGTGTGTCCTCCCTCTTCCTTCTCGCTCTCTTGAGGCAGTTATTTCTTGTTGCCCAATACCAGAAGCAAATCATACCACCTATGATACTGCCAAGAGTCTCCCCATTCCCTCTCCATGGAAGCTCCTCCAGTCTGGGTAGCCCACTTAGGATGTAAAATGGATTCTTACTCTTCGGTCTGGGCATGGAGTCCAGCCACTGGGGCATAGCACTCCTCCAAATACTGCATGATGGGACTGTGCCACAGGAAAGTTAAGCCAGCTATGCAGAAGGAACCGTCCGGAGGGGGTAGCCCCTCCTGCTAACTATTTGGGGTTCAAATGGGGATCTGGAAATAGGGACGTTTGAAGCTGACTATCTGTGTCTGGGCCAACATTCAGCTAAATACATATGTCAAAATTCTGCTTTCAACAGTGCTGATTACCTATTACCCAATTTTACTTTTATATCCAAAAATAGGGGCGTGAGCGTGGTGTAGTTGATGGGGCACCAGGCCGGAACTCAGACACCTGTGTTCCAGTCACACTATTGATGTACCAGGTGACTGGCAAGTCAGTTTGCTTTACTTCCCCTCCTGTCTGGACTATTTGAACTGTAAGTATTTCTGGGTGAATAATGGATTTTTCAGTTCACTGACAATTTTGAAAAAAATTCCGGTTGCATTTCAGGTTGAACCAATAACATAAGAACATAAGAATGGCCACACTGGGTCAGACCAAAGGTCCATCCAGCCCAGTATCCTGTCTACAGTGGCCAGTGTCAGGTGCCATGGAGGGAGTGAACCTAACAGGTAATGATCTAGTGATCTCTCTCCTGCCATCCATCTCCACCCTCTGACAAACAGAGACTAGAGACACCATTCCTTACGCATCCTGGCTAATAGCTATTAATGGACATAGCCTCCATGAATTTATCCAGTTCTCTTTTAAACCCTGTTATAGTCCTAGCCTTCACAACCTCCTCAGGCAAGGAGTTCCACAGGTTAACTGTGCGCTGAGTGAAGAAGAACTTCCTTTTATTTGTTTTAAATGTGCTAACCCATTAATTTCATTTGGTTGCCCCTAGTTCTTGTATTATGGGAACAAGTAAATAACTTTTCCTTATTCACGTTCTCCACATCACTCATGATTTTATATACCTCTATCATATCCCCCTTTAGTCTCCTCTTTTCCAAGATGAAAAGTCCCAGCCTCTTTAATCTCTCCTCATATGGGACCCATTCGAAACACCCAATCATTTTAGTTGCCCTTTTATGAACTTTTCTAATGCCAGTATATCTTTTGTATGATGAGGGGACCACATCTGTACACAATATTCAAGATGTGGGCGTACCATGGATTTATATAAGGGCAATAAGATATTCTCCGTCTTATTCCCTAGCCCTTTTTTAATGATTCCTAACATGCCGTTTGCTTTTTTGACTGCCGCTGCACACTGCATGGACATCTTCAGAGAACTATCCATGATGACTCCAAGATCTTCCTCCTGATTAGTTGTAGCTAAACTAATTTGTCACCTACAAAAGAAGGCTCAGATTTGGGAACCTCCCTAACATCCTCAGCCGTGAAGACTGAAGCAAAGAATTCATTTAGTTTCTCTGTGATGACTTTATTGTCTTTAAGTGCTCCTTTTGTATCTCGATTGTCCAGGGCCCCACTGGTTGTTTAGCTGGCTTCCTGCTTCTGATGTACTTAAAAAACATTTTGTTATTACCTTTAGAGTTTTTGGCTAGCTGTTCTTCAAACTCCTTTTTGGCTTTTCGTATTACATTTTTACATTTAATTTGGCAGTGTTTATGCTTCTTTCTATTTACCTCACTAGGATTTGACTTCCACTTTTTAAAAGATGCCTTTTTATTTCTCACTGCTTCTTTTACATTGCTGTTAAGCCACGGTGGCTCTTTTTTAGTTCTTTTACTGTGTTTTTTAATTTTGGGTATACATTTAAGTTGAGCCTCTATTATGGTGTCTTTGAAAAGCATCCATGCAGCTTGCAGGGATTTCACCTATAGAATCATAGAATATCAGGGCTGGAAGGGACCTCAGGAGGTCATCTAGTCCAACCCCCTGCTCCAAGCAGGACCAACCCCCAAATCCCTAAATGGCCCCCTCAAGGATTGAACTCACAACCCTGGGTTTAGCAGGCCAATCCTCAAACCACTGAGCTCTCCCTCCCTCAGTGTCGCTAGTCACTGTACCTTTTAATTTCTGTTTAACTAACCTCCTCATTTTTGCATAGTTCCCCTTTCTGAAATTAAATACCACAGTGTTGGGCTGTTGAAGTGTTCTTCCCACCACAGGAATGTTAAATGTTATTCTATTTTGGTCACTAATTTCCAAGCAGTCCTGTTATAGTTACCTCTTGGACCAGATCCTGCGCTTCACTCAGGACTAGATCGAGAGTTGCCTCTCCCCTTGTGGGTTCCTGTACCAGCTGCTCCAAGAAGCAGTCATTTAAAGTATGGACAAATTTTGTCTCTGCATTTCGTCCTGAGGTCACATGTACCCAGTCAATAGGGGGGTAATTTAAATCTCCCACTATTATTGAGGTTTTTTTATTTTGATAGCCTTTCTAATCTCCCTGAGAATTTCATCATCAATGTCACTGTCCTGGTCAGGTGGTCGATAATAGATCCCTACTATTATATTCTTATTAAAGCATGGAATTAGTATCCATAGAGATTCTATGGAATATGCGGATTCATTAAAGATTTTTATTTCATTTGATTCTATATTTTCTTTCACATATAGTGCCACTCCCGCCCCCATACGACCTGTTCTGTCCTTCTGATATATTTTGTACCCCGGAATGATTGTGTCCCATTGATTGTCCTCACTCTACCAGGTTTCTGTGATGCCTATTATGACAATATCCTCCTTTAACACGAGGCACTCTAGTTCACCCATCTTATTCTTTAGACTTCTAACATTTGTGTACAAGCACTTTAAAAACTTGTCACTGTTTATTTGTCTGCCCTTTGCTGATGTGTCAGATTCTTTATGTGAATGTTTCTCATCTGATCTGGCCCACACTTTATCCTCTTCCATCCTCTCCTCCTGACTGAACCCTACAGAATCTCTATCAATAGACTCTCCTCTAAGAGAAGTCTCTGTCCAATCCACGTGCGCCTCTGCAGCAATCGACCTTCCCCATCTCTTAGTTTAAAAACTGCACTGCAACCTTTTAATGTAAAGTACCAGCAGTCTGGATCCACTCTGATTTAAGTGGAGCCCATCCTTCCTGTATAGGCTCCCCCATTCCCAAAAGTTTCCCCAGTTCCTAATAAATTTAAACCCCTCCTCTCTACATCATCATTCCCCCCCACCCTGCTTAATTTTCAGCAAATCAAGAAGTTAAAAAAAATATTTCTGGTCAAACAAGACCATTGGTTTCAATGTTGACCCTTTTTTACAAGTTTTTGATTGATTTTAATCAAATTCATGGAACTTTTGAAGCAGTCATTTCAAATAAGAGAAATCAAATCACAAAACATTCAATTTCAAATAATTTCTTTTTTTTTCTCATTATTTTAAAGATTTTTCAAGATGAAACAATTCAGAGAAATTGACACAAATTTGTGAACCATTTTGGTATCACCAAATCTGTACTCTTTTTTGAAAAAAGTTTCAGTCAAAACATGACCTCCATCGCTAACTGTAAGCGCTTTGGGGCAGGGACTCTGTGTTTGTATGTTGTCTGGCACAATGGGGCTCTGTTCTCAGTTACAGCCTCTTAGTGCTACTCGAATACAAAACAACAACAAATGAGGTTACCTAACTGAAAGAGCAGTGCAATAAATGATGTCATTCTCACTGGACAATCTCATATAGTCAATTAACCTTGCACCCTAATTAAAAGAAAAATATCCGCAGAAATTTGAAGGGATCCCTTTCTGTTGGGGGTGTTCCTGTGAACCCAAATTCATAGTTACATGTCTGAACCAGTCTACACTTAGGGAATATACTCCATGTGGTGTTGCCAACTCTTGCAAAGACCCAGCTTCCTGTAGTCAAGTGATTGAGGATCTCACCTGTCATTAAAGGAAAAGGACCTAGGGTTACAGTGGACGAGAAGCTGGATATGAGTCAACAGTGTGCCCTTATTGCCAAGAAGGCCAGTAGCATTTTGGGATCTATAAGTAGGGACATTGCCAGCAGATCGAGGGACATGATCGTTCCCCTCTATCCGACATTGGTGAGGCCTCATCTGGAGTACTGTGTCCAGTTTTGGGCCCCACACTACAAGAAGGATGTGGAAAAATTGGGACGAGTCCAGCAGAGGGCAATAAAAATTATTAGGGGACTGGAACACATGACTTATGAGGAGAGGCTGAGGGAACTGGGGTTGTTTAGTCTGCGGAAGAGAAGAATGAGGGAGGATTTGATAGCTGCTTTCAACTACCTGAAAGGGGGTTCCAAAGAGGATGGATCTAGACTGCTCTCAGTGGTAGCTGATAACAGAACAAGAAGTAATGGTCTCAAGTTGCAGTGAGGGAGGTTTAGGTTGGATATTAGGAAAAACATTTTCACTAGGAGGGTGGTGAAACACTGGAATGCGTTGCCTAGGGAGGTGATGGAATCTCCTTCCTTAGAAGTTTTTAAGGTCAGGCTTGACAAAGCCCTGGCTGGGATGATTTAGTTGGGGATTGGTCCTGCTTTGAGCAGGGGGTTGGACTAGATGAGCAGGGGTTTGGACTAGATGACCTCCTGAGGTCCCTTCCAACCCTGATATTGTATGATTCTATGATTAAACAAAGGAAGCTTCTGATTCATAGAATCATAGAATCATTCTCATGGTTGCAGAGAAAAAACTTGAAAATGTGATCCCTAAAGGCTCAAACCAATGGTAAATAAAAAGGACCTAAAATCTATTTTTTTTTTTTAATCTTATGATTTTTAAGCCTAATGACTTTTCGGGGGGAACGGGACTAACTCATGATTTTTGAGCACTGGAGGATGGCAACACTATCTGTGTGTAGTACAAACAAACAGAAAAGGGGGTTGTTGGTATAATGCCACTGACAGTTGGCTGGCATACAAACAGACTTTAACCAAAAATATAAAAATGCTCTTGATGGAAGCTTGCAGTGTACCACTCCTTTATGTCTAAGAATTCAGAATGATAACACAGAAGAACCCCAAAACAGAAGAAGAGAAAGCAGGCTGCTCCCTAAATCAGTGAAGCACAATTTACCTCACCTCACTCTAGGCCAACTGGCTGCTGAACTGACTGCAATTAGGCCCAGATCTCACTCTTCCCTTCAGAGCCCTCCAGGGTGCAAGCCAGACAAGGAACAAAACTGTGTGTGCCAAAGTCCAGCTTACAATTTCAGTACACCACAGGAATGTTGCATCAAAAACATGAATTACCTTCTGGAATTACAAACTAAGAATTGGGTAAAAAGAACGAGGAATACTAGTGGCACCTTAGAGACTAACAAATTTATTTGGGCATAAACTTTCATGGGCTAAACCCCACTTCATCAAATGCATGGAGTGGAAAATACAGTAGGAAGATATATATATATACAGAGAGAGAGAGAGAGAACATGAAAAGATGGAGGTTGCCATACCAACTCTAATGAGACAAATCAATTAAGGTGGGCTATTATCAGCAGGAGAAAAAAAAAAACTTTTGTAGTGATAACCAGGATGATCCATTTCAAACAGTTGACAAGAAGGTGTGAGTAACAGTAGGGGGGGAAATTAGCCACTCTGTAACCTGTCACCATGCAAGGCTAAGAATTGGGTGATTCTCACAGAGCTATCAGGGCTCGACACAAGCACAGATTTCTGCTTGTGAGGGTCAGCTCACAGGAACAGCATCTTAGAGCACAGTCATACAATCCTTGTGCAGGCCAAACTGTAAAGATTGCAAGAACAGGAACCAATTAAAATTAAGGAACATTTTATTCCTAATGATCATCATTGCCCTGTTAGTATGAATTACAAATCAAGGGCCAGGTCATTCCTGCCATGGCTGGGCATGCATGGGAGCAAGATCAAAGACTTCTAAGATGAGGTGCATAGAACAGAGGAGAACTGGGCCCATTATGTGGCCTTCCCATTATTATTATGTATTTATTAATCACAGGATCATAGGACTGGAAGAGACCTAAGTATTATCCATCCCTGACAGGTGTTTGTCTAACCTGCTCTTAAATATCTCCAATGATGGAGATTCCACAACCTCCCTAGGCAATTTATTTCAGTGCTTAAGCACCCTGACACTTAGGAAGTTTTTCCTAATGTCCAACCTAAACTTCCCTTGCTACAATTTATACCCATTGCTTCTTGTCCTATCCCCACATTTTGAAAACAATATTTTTTCTCCCTCCTCCTTGTAACAACATTTTATGTACTTGAAAACTGTTATCATGTCCCCTCTCAGTCTTCTCTTCCCCATACTAAACAATCCCAATTTTTTCAATCTTCCCTCATAAGTCATGTTTTCTAGACCTTTAATCATTTTTTGTTGCTCTTCTCTGGACTTTCTCTAATTTGTTCACATCTTTCCGAAAATGTGGCACCCAGAACTGGACACAATAATCCAGTTGAGGCCTAATCAGTGTGGAGTAGAGTGGAAGAATTACTTCTCGTGTCTTGCTTACACTACTCCTGCCAATACATTCCAGAATGATGTTCGCTTTTTTTGCAACAGTGTTAAACTGTTGACTCATATTTAGCTTGTGGTCCACTATGACCCCCGATTCCTTTCTGCAGTACTCCTTCCTAGGCAATCATTTACCATTTTGTATGTGTGCAACTGATTGTTCCTTCCTAAGTAGAGTACTTTGCATTTGTCCGTGTTGAATTTCATCCCATTCACTTCAGACCATTTCTCCAGTTTGTACAGATCATTTTGAATTATAATCTAATCCTCCAAAATTCTTGCAACCCTTCCCATCTTGGTATCATCCGCAAACTTTATGAGTGTACTCTCTATGCCATTATCTAAATCATTGATGAAGGTATTGAACAGAACCAGACACAGAACTGATCCCTGCAGGACCCCACTTGTTAGGCCCTTCCAGCATGACTGTAAACCACTGATAACTACTCTCTGGGAATGGTTTTCCTACCAGTTATCCACCCACCTTATAGTGGAAATGGCAGTTGTGCTTAATGACTTCTTTGTTTCGGTTTTCACCAAGAAGTTTGGTGGAGATTGGACGTCTAACAGTGTATGCCAGTGAAAATGAAGTAGGATCAGAGGCTAGATGGCATTTCCCTAGTTCATTTATGAAAAGGTCATGTGAGACAGTATCAAAAGCTTTACTAAAGTCAAGATATGCCACGTTTACCACTTCCCCCCGTCCACAAGACTTGTTACCCTGTCAAAGAAAGCTATCAGGTTGGCTTGACATGATTTGTTGTTGACAAATTCATGCTGTTACTTATCAGCTTATTATCTTCTAGATGTTTGCAAAATTGATTGCTTAATTATTTGCGCTATTATCTTTAGAGAAGTTAAGCTGACTGGTCTGTAATTCCCCAGGTTGTCCTTATTTCCCTTTTTATAGATTGGCACTATATTTGCCCTTTTCCAGTCTTTGGGAATCTCTCCAGTCTTTCATGATTTTTCAAAGATAATCACTAATGGCTCAGATATCTCCTCAGTCAGCTCCTTCAGTATTCTAGGATGCATTTCATCAGGCCCTAGTGACTTGAAGACATCTAACTTGTCTAAGTAATGTTTAACTTGTTCTTTCCCTATTTTAACCTATGATCCTACCTCATTTTCACTGGCATTCACTATGTTAGACGTCCAATCACCACCAAACTTCTTGGTGAAAACCGAAACAAAGAAGTCATTAAGCACCTCTTCCATTTCCACATTTTCTGTTATTTCGCCCCATCCCCAGCCCTTGAGTAATAGACCTACCCTGTCCTTGGTCTTCCTCTGGCTTCTGATGTATTTGTGGAATGTTTTCTTGTTACCCTTTTTGTTGCAGTATCACTCAGGGGACATACCCATGGACCAGGAGGACCCCATTTTGCTAGGACAAAATCATGGGGCTACAGCTCCATGGGTCCAACTCTCTTAAGACATTTTTGAAAGTCTCACCCTTATTGATGTGTTATTATTTTGGAAAACTTTCATAACTATTTTTTGTATCATCATAACACCCAGTAGCCCCAATTATGGGCCTAATAAATCCATCACATCACAACTTGTTAAGCAGGATATTTGAGTTTGGATCAATGACATAAATTTGCGTCATTGGTAGGGTGGAGGGATTCAGGTACACAATTCCCCTTCACAAATATGTTCCTTCTATCTCTGCTTTTCAGCCTTCCTATAATCTCAAAATCTTGTGACTGTTCTGTGAGCTGGAGTTCATGAGCGATTACCCATTCATGTTTGGCAGTGGTTGGGGACATTTTCCGATCTACTGCTTTTGCTCATTGCTGGAGAGAGTGCTGGCAGTACTATGCTGACAGTAGCTAGGATTTTCAGAGTCATTTAGACCACTTCGGCCACACCTCTGCTTCCTTAAGAGTTAACAGTGTCTAATTATTCCAAATTATCTCACCCTACAGATAAGGACCTGATTTTTTAAAAGTACTGAGCTCTCCCAGTTCCCCTGGAAGTCCCTGAATATTGTAGGTAGAACTAGTTAGGAAATTACTTTTCCCCCCCATCACAAATTTTTGGGGGTTTTCACTAAAAACTTAAACCCCAAAACTATATTGGTTATAAACTGAAAAAATTGGGGGTTTAAACCAAAAATGTTAATTTTGATGGAAACCAAAATATTTTAATTAGAAACAAATTCTCATCACAAAAAAATTGTCTTTAAAGAAATACCATTTCTCAATGCAAAACATTTTCATTGCAAAAACTTCCATGGGCTCTAGTTGCAGGTGCTCAGCAATTCTGAAAATCAGCCCAGGAGGGGTCTGCATGGTGAAGAAACTCGGAAGAATTAAGCTTTGAACTGAAAAGCATCAAAATGTCCCAGCACCGTCTCTAGGATTTGTTTAGAGAAACAGAGAGATGTGTAATGGTCAGGCATTGATAAATTGTGTAAGAAACTCTATTGATGATTCATACCAGCAGAACTTTCTGCAAAATAAACTCTGACCTTGATACTCAAGAGACCTACTTATAGCATCCTGGAAGACAATGATATATTTCTGCACACTAACCTCTGAACAGTTTGCCTCTTCAGCTTCTTGAAACAAGCTAGTTCCAATTTAAGAGAAGAGGTGGAATATCTCAGACATTTGTTTTAGTGATAGGGTATGCTGGGGTTATGATGTCACAGTGCCAAGAATACAAGGCAGGAAAAGCTGGCGTAGGGCTCACTTCAGTTTTAGAACATGTATTACTGGACCACTGTAGAAAACATTGCCCTGTTAAAAAAATGGAGCTCTTGCAGACAGCGAGAGAGAGAGAGGAAGGATGGCTTTGTGGCTAACATAGAGGGCTGGAATTCAGTTGTTAGCTCTGCCACTGACTTGCTATGTGTCCTCAGGCAACTCACTTCATCTCTGTGTTTCAGTTCCCCATCTGCAATGTGGAGATACTAATGCTACTGTTAGTATATAGGCTTGTCTGTTAACCTGAGATAGTATTTTGGGTTTAAATGTTTAATACTTTTATATTTTATATTAATGTGTGAAAAACAATAAATAAAGTCACTGTGTGTTGCATTTTTTACAACCAGATGGGGCTTTTAGTACAATAAAAAAAAAATAAGGAATACAGTTAAAGTGTTGCAGGGTATGGTGAAAGTATAATATATGAGAATACACTGGAAGGCTGCCTGGCTCATCTCTTAAGGCAAGGTGAAGCAACCAGTCAGAAGGGGCAAGGGGGGATTTAAAAAAAGGTATAAAACACTAAGAAGTCAAAGAAATGCCTGTCCCTGACCGTAGCACAACCTCACTCCTCACCCCTCCCATAAAATACAAAAGAGGTGGAACAAAGACCCTTTGCTGACCAGCTCTAGAAGGGAAGACAACGAGCAAGGGGAGGATTCAGAACAGAATTTTCCCCAAGTTCAAGGTGAATTTGGTTTTTAGCCCATTTCTTTTTCTTATTAAAGACTGATCATTGTTCAGCTACCCATTCATTCACTCTGGAAAGATGAGAAAAATCAAACTACAAAAAAAGCCATTCTCCACCCCAATGTTTCCTTCATAACTCATCATTGCTGATTGATTTTGGTGCTGCAAATGGTGCTTATGTGCTGTATCCTCAAAAGACAACAAGTCTTGAATATTTCTAGTTCTCAGTTGGAGACTAAAACAAATTGATGTAGCTTAAGTTCAGCTCCAGTTCAAATCTTCAGAAAGAAAACTCTAGGACTTTTTGTTTACACAATGAAAAATTGTCTCCAACTACCAGGATACTTATTTGTAAGCGTCAATCCTATGGTTTTATTAATAAATAATAATTAATTTTTGGTGGATCCCACTTCTTTCATATCTGACCAAGCGAAGTTTTGCTAGCTGAGTTAAAGGTGTTCTTTTTTACTCTGCAGGGAACCAGTGATTAAAGAGACACACAAGAGCATAGCTGAGGTTTTTTTACAACTTAGAAATGCCATCCAGATATCAGTGGCAGCAAAATAAGACTGGTAAACTATCGCTAAAACCTTTTTATTCTATTCCCCAATAAAAGGTACTTTTTGTATTGAAGCTTGAATGTCTGTCCTCAAACTTATAAGTGAGTTTGTGCTTGTTAAAGCCACTGCAGGAAGCTTCATTATAAAAGAAACTTGGTACATGTGAGTCCAGGCCATTAGTTTGCCTAGAAGATGAATGGGCCTATTGATCTCTTTGAACCTAAAGCTTCTTATTACAGATACTAATTGTCTTATGGTGCCCCATTTCGTACTTGCCAGTTCCGCTGTCACCACTCGTAGCAGCTTCTTGGAAATCTCACACACAGAAAATGATTCACTCAACCTGTCACCAGTATTTCTCAGAGGGAACTTTTATGCCAGAACTCATGGTTTAAACGTTGTTACTTCTAGACTGTTTTCCCACTCTCTCTCTCTCTCTCTTTAAAAGGATTCCACATAATGCACTGCACAAACAAAACAAAAACCACCCTTTCTATCCAGAAGGGACACTCTCACTTCCCAGTGTACCTGACTAGAGACCACATTGACACTTTGTTAGCAGTGGGAGGGCTATACCTAATATTAATTAATGGGAACAGATTGCCGTGCACTCTCATGTCCAAGAGTGAGCTAAGGCCGAGGGAGATGTCTACAGTTCCTAGCAAGTAATGTTCTGAACCCATCCAAGTATCCAGGTCACTCAGATCAGGGTTAAGCATTACAGCAGGGAAATATGTCCACCATGGGCTATGCATTTCTGTTTTACAGATGAAGGAGAGTGCAGCACTTAGCTATTTCTCACACACACCTTCTTGTGTAAGATTTTAAAAATCATAAATAAAAACAACACACACACTATGGGCCTGATCCAAAGCCCAATGAGCACAGTGGAAGTTTCGCCACTGATTTTGACAGGCTTTGGATAAGTCCTGATGAAATCAGAGGAGGAAAAGACCCATACAACAACGGAAATAACATGCTATTCACCCAATAGGAGCACTTTAATGGGGAAGTGATGTAGGATAAGATGACCTGTTATGAAAAATCAATGGAATGATGGAATTCATGCAAAGTTAAAGCAAACAGTGTCATGGAAATGGACAAAATAATTATTTTCATTTCTCAGCCTAACCACTGTTAAAACTAGAGCTGGACAGAAACCGGAATTCCCATTCCCTGGGAAATTCTGAAATTAAAGAAAAAGGTCAAAAATTTCCCACAGAATAGGAATTGCAAAAAAAATTGTTTAGAGAATGTAAAGGAGCCCAGCACCTAAAGAGCATGGTGGCCCTGGAGGCCCCAACCCCAGGAACGTCCACCTGTCGGGTGGGGGTACGGGGAGGGGAGAAAGAGCAGAGGAGAGTCACGGATCTGAGAAACATTTTCCAATGATTTGCAAAGAGTGAATTTTCTGTTGGAAAAATCATTCTGACAGAAAATTCCCCACTCTCTCTTATTAAAGGACAGTAAAGGCTGAAAATGTAGCTTTTGAATAAAACCTTAACAAAATATTCTGAGGGAGATTTTCAAAAGCTCTCAGAGAGTCAGCCTAACTCTGCTCCTACAGAAATCAAGGACAAAACTCCCACTGGCTTCATGTAGGAGCAGTTAGCCCAATGCTGAGTGCTGCTGGAAATCCTATAATTGTTTACAAACTCTGGGAAACTGCAAATTCACACTTAACTTTCATAGAATCATAGAATCATAGAATCATAGAATATCAGGGTTGGAAGGGACCCCTGAAGGTCATCTAGTCCAACCCCCTGCTTGAAGCAGGACCAATTCCCAGTTAAATCATCCCAGCCAGGGCTTTGTCAAGCCTGACCTTAAAAACCTCTAAGGAAGGAGATTCTACCACCTCCCTAGGTAACGCATTCCAGTGTTTCACCACCCTCTTAGTGAAAAAGTTTTTTCTAATATCCAATCTAAACCTCCCCCACTGCAACTTGAGACCATTACTCCTCGTTCTGTCATCTGCTACCATTGAGAACAGTCTAGAGCCATCCTCTTTGGAACCCCCTTTCAGGTAGTTGAAAGCAGCTATCAAATCCCCCCTCATTCTTCTCTTCTGCAGGCTAAACAATCCCAGCTCCCTCAGCCTCTCCTCATAAGTCATGTGTTCTAGACCCCTAATCATTTTTGTTGCCCTTCGCTGGACTCTCTCCAATTTATCCACATCCTTCTTGTAGTGTGGGGCCCAAAACTGGACACAGTACTCCAGATGAGGCCTCACCAATGTCGAATAGAGGGGAACGATCACGTCCCTCGATCTGCTCGCTATGCCCCTACTTATACATCCCAAAATGCCATTGGCCTTCTTGGCAACAAGGGCACACTGCTGACTCATATCCAGCTTCTCGTCCACTGTCACCCCTAGGTCCTTTTCCGCAGAACTGCTGCCTAGCCATTCGGTCCCTAGTCTGTAGCGGTGCATTGGATTCTTCCATCCTAAGTGCAGGACCCTGCACTTATCCTTATTGAACCTCATCAGATTTCTTTTGGCCCAATCCTCCAATTTGTCTAGGTCCTTCTGTATCCTATCCCTCCCCTCCAGCGTATCTACCACTCCTCCCAGTTTAGTATCATCCGCAAATTTGCTGAGGGTGCAATCCACACCATCCTCCAGATCATTTATGAAGATATTGAACAAAACCGGCCCCAGGACCGACCCTTGGGGCACTCCACTTGACACCGGCTGCCAACTAGACATGGAGCCATTGATCACTTCCCGTTGAGCCCGACAATCTAGCCAGCTTTCTACCCACCTTATAGTGCATTCATCCAGCCCATACTTCCTTAACTTGCTGACAAGAATACTGTGGGAGACCGTGTCAAAAGCTTTGCTAAAGTCAAGAAACAATACATCCACTGCTTTCCCTTCATCCACAGAACCAGTAATCTCATCATAAAAGGCGATTAGATTAGTCAGGCATGACCTTCCCTTGGTGAATCCATGCTGGCTGTTCCTGATCACTTTCCTCTCATGCAAGTGCATCAGGATTGATTCTTTGAGGACCTGCTCCATGATTTTTCCAGGGACTGAGGTGAGGCTGACTGGCCTGTAGTTCCCAGGATCCTCCTTCTTCCCTTTTTTAAAGATTGGCACTACATTAGCCTTTTTCCAGTCATCCGGGACTTCCCCGGTTCGCCACGAGTTTTCAAAGATAATGGCCAATGGCTCTGCAACCACAGCCGCCAATTCCTTCAGCACTCTCGGATGCAACTCGTCCGGCCCCATGGACTTGTGCACGTCCAGCTTTTCTAAATAGTCCCTAACCACCTCTATCTCCACAGAGGGCTGGCCATCTCTTCCCCATTTTGTGATGCCCAGCGCAGCAGTCTGGGAGCTGACCTTGTTAGTGAAAACAGAGGCAAAAAAAGCATTGAGTACATTAGCTTTTTCCACATCCTCTGTCACTAGGTTGCCTCCCTCATTCAGTAAGGGGCCCACACTTTCCTTGGCTTTCTTCTTGTTGCCAACATACCTGAAAAAACCATTGATACCAGTGGGTTTGATTCTTTATTGAGAAGACATCAAATAACTCGGATCTATGAGTTTATTAAGCATACATAAATCCGCACGGTACAGAAAGGGTTAATAATTTACCCAACCTGGAGAACAGGTTTCTTGTGCACAGTTTCACTGTTCCAAAAGAGTGAGTGAAATTTTGATGATATTTATATAAAGGGCAGCAATAACAAGCACAACATACCGGTAATTAAATTTAACATCATTGTAGGGGGTGTGTGGGGGGGGGATATCAAAGAAACCTACCACAGTAGTATTTAACTTCAAAAAGGGGAACTACACAAAAATGAGGAAACAAGTTAAACAAAAATCAAAAGGAACAGTCACAAGAGTCAAAGGCCTGCAAGCTGCCTGGAAACTTTTTAAAAACAGAGGCGAATAGAGACTAAACCGAAATGTATACCCCAAATTAAAAAAAACAACAAAAGAAATAAAAAGGATCAAAAAATGTCACGATGGCTAAACAGCATAGTAAAAAGAGGTCGTTAGAGACAAAAAGGCTTTAAAAATTGAAAGTCGAATCCTAGTGAGGCATAAACAGAAAGGAGCATAAAAGCTGGCAGAGTCAAGTGTAAAGTGATCATCTGGTAGTGTTATTTACCCCTTCATCTAATATATAATTAAGCAGGCCAAAAATCATTTGAAGAGCAACTAGCAAAAGACACAAAAACTAAACAGCAACTTTTTATAAGTAATCAACAAGGAGGAAGCCTGCCAAGCAATCCATGGGGCCCCAGGACAACTGCAGTGCTAAAGAAGCACTAAAATATGACAAAGCTGTTGTGAGAAGCTAAATGAATTCTCTGCACCGGTATTCCCTGAAGAGAATGAGAGGGAGATTCCCACACCTGATCCATCCTTTTCAGGAGACAAATCTGCAGAACTGTCCCAGACTGCAGTTTCAATAGAGGAGACTTCAGAACACATTGATCAATTAAACAGTAACCAGTCACCAGGACCAGATGGCATTCACCCAGGAGTTCTGAAGGAACTCAGATATGAATTTGCAGAACTACTAACGGTGGAATGTAATCTAGTGCTTAAATCAGCCTCTGGACCAGATGACTGCAGGATAGCTAATGTAATGCCATTTAAAATAAATAAATAAATAAATAAAAAAGGCTGAAGACGGGATCCTGGCAATTACAGGCTGGTAAGCTTAATTTCAGTAGCTGGCCAGTTTGTTGAAACTTTCATAAAATTATAGAATCGTAGGACTGGAAAGGACCCCAAGAGGTCATCGAATTTAGTCTAGCTTGGCAGGCTTCCTCCTTGTTGATTACTTATAAAATGTTCCTGTTTAGTTTTTGCGTCTTTTGCTAGTTGCTCTTCAAATTCTTTTGTGGCCTGCTTAATTATACCTTTAAACTTGACTTGCCAGCATTTATGCTCCTTTCTCTTTTCCACACTAGTAAAGTATAGTAAATAATAGAATTATCAGACACATAGATGAACACAATTTGTTGCAGAGGAGACAAGGTGGCTTTTGTAAAGGCAAATCATGCCTTACCAAACTATTAGAATTATTTAAGGAGATCAACAAACATGTACAACAGTGATCCAGTGGATGTAGTGTTCTTGGATTCTCAGAAAGCCTTTGACAAGGTCCGTGATCAAGGGTTCTTAAGCAAATTAAGCAATCATGGGATAAGAGGGAAGGTCCTCTCATGGATTGGTAGCTGGATAAAAGATAGGAAACAGAAGGTAGGAATAAATGGTCCGTTTTCAGAATGGAGAAAGGTAAATACTGGTGTCCCCAGAGGTCTGTATTGGCACCAGTCCTATTCAACATATTCATAAATGATCTGGAAAAAGAGGTAAAGACTGAGGTGACAAAATTTGCAGATGATACAAAATTGTTCAAGATAGTTAAGTCCCAGGGAGACTGCGAAGACCTACAAAAGGATCTCTCAAAACTGGGTGACTGGGCAACAAAATGGCAGATGAAATTCCACGCTGATAAAAGCAAAGTAATGCCCATTGGAAAACACAGTCCCAACTATACATACACGGTTATATGGTTTAAATGAGCTGTTACCACCCAAGAAAGAGATCTTGGAGTCATTGCGGACAGGTCTTTGAAAACATCCAAGAAATGGGAAAAGTATAGAGAAGGACAACAAAAATTATTAGGGGTATGGAACAGCTTCTATATGGAATAGAGATTAACAAAATAAACTGTTCATCTTAGAAAAGAAATGACTAAAGCAGGACATGATACAGGTTTATAAAATCATGAATGATATGGAGAAAGTGAATAGAGTAGTGTTATTTACCCCTTCATATAACAAGAAAATCAGGGGTCACCCAATGAAATTAATAGGCAGCAGGTTTAAAACAAACATAAGGAAATACTTCTTCACAAAGCAAAGAGTCAACCTGTGGAACTCATTGCCAGGGGATGTTGGGAAGGCCAATAGTATAACTTGGTTCAAAAAAGAATTAGAGATGCTCAAGGAGGATAGGTTCATCAATGGCTATCAGCCAAGATGGTCAGGGACACAACCCCATGCTCTGGATGTCCCTCAGTCTATGACTGCCAGAAGCAGGAACTGGACAACAGTGGATAGCTTGTTCAATAATTGCCCCTTTCTGTTCATTCCTTCTGAAGCATATGGCATCAGCCACTGTTGGAAGACAGGATACTGAGCCAGATGATCACTGGGCTTATCCAGTGTGGCCATTCTCATATCTCACTTGTTTAGAGCAGGTAGAAGATTGTACAGATTTTACTACATTACTACAAACCATTCATCCCTTTTCTATTCTAGTTATCTACATATTTGTAAGATTGCAAATACATCTGTACCAATTATCCCATTGGTCCTTGGCAGATATAAAAAGTGTGCCAGGCATCATTGGTTATTTGGCATTGCTTCCAACAGGTTCTGCATACACAAACAACTGAGGTTACAGATAGTTCACCTGCTAATAAATTTCTACAAAAATGCTTAGCATGAGTACACAGCATGCTGGGAAATACTGTTTGTAATAGTACCACTTAGCATGAATACAGAACAGCCTCAGAAATATGATATATTGGCTAACATCAGCCTTAACTCTGCCCCCGAACTGCTGGGCCCTATAGGCCAGAGACCCACTTAGACGCCTGCTGTGTTCACATTTCCAAAATGGGGCACTGACCACCATTATCCAGACCCAAATTCTTCTAACGAACTAGCGTTAAGGCTGCTTAAATAAGAAACTGTGGGACACGCACTATACCAGAGCATATCGTTGACAATGCCTTTGGCTCGGTCACAAACGCTACCAGGGGCTTAACCAAGCACGCACACAACTCAACCCTCCTTCAATGGCTAATGAAAAGTGGGGCGTTAAACACAGTGCCTTACTGTGTGCATGTGAATCAGCCCAGCGTCACGATGAAGCGCGGACGCTATCTTTCAGGTCAGAGTCGTGCCTCCAAGCAAAACACACCAACTCTTCTAGCACAAACCCAGCAGGCTTCTGGCAAAATAAAAGCAACTCTAGAGAAGTGGTACGATAAAGAGAAACTAATTCTCTGGAGAGAAGGAAAAAAAATCCAACAGTGTCCAACTCAAAAGGAGTCACACAAAGATCTTGAAGGGTTTCATGATTTTATGAGTCATTCTGATCCCAATGAAAGATCTTGTTTAAAAAAACAAAAAAACACAAAGTTTTCTCAAACTTCCTCCAGTGTTGCTGGAAGCATTCCAATGGATAGTCTTTCATCATCTACTTAGAATGTAAGCGCTTTGAGGGACCATCTAGATGTATATCATATGTTTTTACCATGCCTAACAGAATGGGCTATGGGCCTTCTAGAGGTTACCACAATATACAAAAAATAAATAATAGTAAATCACCTTATCATAACTAGTTATTGCAATGGAAAAGCAGGTCCAATGAAAGGTGATGATGCTTCGTTGGGCATGAAAGCATGTCTCCTGAATTACTCATCAGTCCCAAAAGCAATACCCCAGTCTTACAAATCCTCTCTGCTTTTCATGGGAGATTCAGGAGACTCTTATCATTTTGACTGATCACCCATGGAGAGCAGGTAGTATCACGAGAGATGCAGAAACTTCAAAGGTTCTGGTAAAACTTTTCTAGGATGCTTGCCCTGAACATCGGTAGTCTGGAAGCAGAGTTGGAATTCTCACAGAAACAAGCTTTCTTCTCTGGTTTATAGCAGTCCCTGGTTGATAAATCCACAAAAAACAGCCCTTTTTGGTATATCTGCTTCTATCCCAAGCCACAACATGCAGATGGTGCAGTGTGACGATTAATACTAAACAGAAAACATGCCCTGGGCTTCAGAGGGTTTAGAAGTAGCTTCATGGGAAATGTCAGTTCTTATTTTATCTGCCCTGGCTCAACCATCCCTAAAAATCACTCATGAGGCTAAGGCCATTGAAATACTTCACTACTACACAAGTCCTCAGGCACACTTCGAAGCACTCTCCCATTTCATGTGTCTCTTGATGGAGTCTCCTCTACTGCAGAGATTCTCTTTCAGACAAACTCTTCTTAGAGAGAACCTTTCCAGCTAGCTCTTGCTCAGCCCTTTCACCGAAAGCCTCATAGGAGGGCCCAGGCTGTCTCCTCTATTGCTGATTTTCTCTCTCCCGGACGCTTTCGCTTCTGGATTTTCCTTTTATTGTTCTTTTAAGATGGGGTTGTGCTCACTCTGCTTCTTATGACAGGCTGAACAGGAGCTCCAGACAAGCTCTTTCCAACACAGAAGAACCCTGAGAAGAGTGGCTATACCTGTGCGCAGAACTAAGCAGCCATTTTGTTCTGAGAGCTCAGTGAAGACTGTCAGAGGAGACACACACACTGTGCTCTCCAGTGGAGGGCCCAAATGTGTCCCTGTCCTTCTACAGCCGCTCCGCCACCACAAAGGGGCCACGCATCTGATTTAACCAAGTCTCAGGGAATATGCCCAGAGCAGGGGCAGAATAGTGCAGGCAAATTCTTGGCTTTGCTATGCTTGATGCTTCTGTTGTGTCTTTGCTATCCGTTCCTTGGGGCTTATAATACTGGTGAGTTTTGTTTCCCCATGACCCAGTCCTTGTCAGTGGAGCACCAGAAAGGAGGTACGCATGGACTTGTTCATTTATTTCAGGAGTGATGGTAGTGGGAGCAGTACTGTAATTGCAACTGGTTCTTCTCCCTTATTCCCATTCTTTTCTACTTCCCCTCCCTTGAAACGCCAAGTCCATGGACAGAGCTGCCCCTCTTACTTCCCATTTACCGTTGATCTTCACCAGAGGCTGGAGGTTTACAGTTTCTAGTGAAGAAGGAATGTTCAGCATGATCCCAGGGCACTTCTTCCTCTGGCCTCTTCCTCTAAGGGGCACAAGAATAATGCCAGTGGCATAAAAGACCAATAGCAAGGGAGCCACGGGTAGCAGTACGAGTGGTATATGCAATAACCAGAGGCAAACAATTGACAGGAGCAGCAGTAACAGACCCAGGCCCATTAGGAGGCGCTAGACTGGGTAGTGTCCCCTACTCCCCTTTTCCCCTTTTCTCCTGGGCCAGCTACATGTCTGCACCAGCTAGGGGAAGAACACAGATGTGGGTATTTATTGACAAGCCTATCAAAGTTGTGGGCTCAATATCCATAGGCATAAAATGAGTGTGTGATGGGGGAGGGAATAACACATCGGGCTTTCCAAAGTACCTGCTAGAACCTAGCATAGAAACAACTTTTTAGCAAAGTTCTTTGATCAACCCTAAACACAGCTTTATGTCCTGAACTAGATTCCTGTGCTCAGAGAAATCCTTGTCATGACCTTTTCCTTTGGCAGCTGGTAGTCTGTTTCCCCCGTCGCCAGGCAGAATCAGTGGGGCTGATCCAATGATATAAGTCAAAAGACTGTATCAGGCCCCTCCTCAGCAGTCTTTTGACTATTAATGCTTTCTGGATTCTGACAATTTGATCTTCCGCCATGAGCTGCAATGTTTAATAAAATAGTATTAAGCCTAGCTCTTTCCATCAGTTGCTCTCAAAGCGCTTTCCAAAGAAGGTCGAGATCATCATCGCCCATTTTACAGGTGGGCAAACTGAGGCACAGAGCAGTGATGTGCCTTTCTCAAGGTCACCCAGAAAACCGGTGGTTGAGCCAATAGCAGCCCTGGTCTCCAGAGTCTCAGGTGCGCTCTAGGTCACACTTAACCCATGAGCATCCCTGGTTAATACTGCGAGGCCATGGGGCCAACCAAACATTTCACAGGATCCTTACGATAGGTCTGTGCTACATTTAAAAACCCACAGCGGCGGTTCTCAGAGCCCGGGTCCCACAGGCTTCCCAGGCTAGGGCTGTGGAGTTGAGACATTGTTGCTCAGGCTGGAGTTTGGGCTCCAAAACCCATCCTGGGGTTCAGAGCCTGAACCCAAACACCTACACAGCCATTATTAGTGCCGTAGCACGTGCCCGAGTCTGGAGACCTGGGTTAGGAGACTTGCTGCTGCAGGTCTTCCAAAGCAGCGTAGACAGACCTGCCGAGGTGGTACCTTTAACGTCTCTCTCCTGCAAACACGGCACAACAAGTCTGTGGCAGCAAAACCATAATAGTAATTCAAGAATTATGAAGTCTTAGCTGAAGGATAGCGCCTCTGATAACTAGCTACTGCTCCTGGGAGCTGAATTCAAGTGCTCATCCCCCAACTCACACAGTTCCCCTGTATTCTAGTGCCGTGCCCTTCCTACTCGATCACGCTGCCTCCTGAGCTTTAGCATGTGTCATAACTATGAAGGGAAGGGTAACCACCTTTCTGTATACAGAACTATAAAATCCCTCCTGGCCAGAGGCAAAACCCTTTCACCTGTAAAGGGTTAAGAAGCTAAGATAACGTCGCTGGCACCTGACCAACATGACCAATGAGGAGACACGTTACTTTCAAAAGCTGGAGGGGGGGTGGGGAAAAAAGGGTCTGTCTGTCTGTGTGATGCTTTTGCCAGGAACAGATCAGGAATGCTCTTCAGAACTCCGGTAAAAAGTTAGTAAGCAATCTAGTTAGAAATGTGTTAGATTTTCTTTTGTTTAATGGCTGTAAAATAGCTGTGCTGAATGGAATGTAGATTCCTGTTTTTGTGTCTTTTTGTAACTTAAGGTTTTGCCTAGAGGGATTCTCTATGTTTTTAATCTGATTACCCTGTAAGGTATTTACCATCCTGATTTTACAGAGGTGATTATTTTTCTTTAATTAAAATTCTTCTTCTAAGAACCTGATTGCTTTTTCATTGTTCTTAAGATCCAAGGGTTTGGGTCTGTATTCACCTATGTAAATTGGTGAGAATTTTTGTCAAGCCTTCCCCAGGAAAGGGGATATAAGGCTTGGGGAGATATTATGGGGGGAAGATGTCTGCAAGTGGGCTCTTTCCCTGTTCTTTGTTTAACACACTTGGTGGTGGTAGCATAGGGTTCAACGACAAGGCAAAGTTTGTACCTTGAGGAAGTTTTTAACCTAAGCTGGTAAGAATAAGCTTAGGGGGTCTTTCATGCAGGTCCCCACATCTGTACCCTAGAGTTCAGAGTGGGGAAGGAACCTTGACAGCATATGAATAGGAACAGAAGAGAATTAGTTTCTGGCCCTTGTAACATTTCCCCTTTCTAGCAATAACAGGCTCTCCCACAAACTCAAGCTCATGCATGCAGTAGCAACTTGGTGCCAGCATGTATACTCGTGCCTGGATTCCCTAAATTGCATGTATTCCTCGCTCCTTAAATATTTTATATGGGAAGTGTGCTGAGTCCAAGTGGCACGGAAACCCTGTAGACTGGTGAATAATAAATAAAAGCCTGCAGTCTTTGTTAGCATCGCACGTCCTTGCTGACTGAGCTGCTCGCTGGGCCGTCAAAGGGAGCATATGTCTTTGCAACAGAGAAGCAAGATGCCATACCCTTAACTTCCCGGCAGTCTCCAAGGAAGTCCTGCTGTGCGCGCCTGTCAATTAAACCACCAAAGTCCCTCTGAAGGCACCTGAAGCAGCAGCGCTGCCTCTGAAATGGAACTGAATTGATCTTTCTTGTTTGGGCACTTGCAGCCATATCCGCCCTTGAATTACTCATTTGGGGCTGGATCCTGCTCCCACGCTGGCCAACCTCTTATGGGCTTCAGCGACAGCCAGATCAGACCCCATCTCGGTTTTTAATGACTCCCAGCACGTGACATTGGTTGAGCTGAGTGTGAACAGGTTTTTGCCAGTGACAATCACACTGAGGACAAAGCGATCCAAACAACAACCCCATCCACTTACAACAGGGCCGGATCCGAAGCAGTGCAATTCTTTAATAAACACATACACACATTCAGCTGAGAAGATTCTACATCAAGCTAGAATGGAGTGCCTCACCCCAATAAAGCGGTGGAAACAAATTTTCCAGCCATCTTCAGCAGTTAAACAAGAAACATTTTGGCAGCAGAACATACCCCCTTACAGAGTTACATCTCGCAACACCCTTGCTACCATGGGGGAAACAGATTTACACTCGTGCCAATAAACTCCTGTTCCCTTTAACCCTATGCTTTCCAGACAGTAGGCCCAGCAGTTTGCAGTGTGGCCCAGTGGACAGGGTATTGGACTAGGAGGTAGGAGTCCTGGGGTCTAATCCCAACCTTGCCACCCACCCACACAGTGGGTGTGTCTTGGCTTTCCTCCTGCCCCTTGTCTATCTGTGTGAGGTCTTTGGGGCTAGCACCAAGATTGCACAGTACCTCCCCTAACAGGACTCTGGTCTTAAACTGCAGCATCTTCCCACCAGCCTGGTCCTCTAACCCCCGCCCCACGCTGCTTTCTAACCCTGCCCCCATTGAGATGTAGACATTCGGGCTCAGGCTGGACCCCAGGCTCTGAGACCCTGCAAGGTGGGAGGGTTCCAGAGCTTGGGCTGCAGCCTGAGCCTGAATGTGGATGCTGCAATGAAACACCCCCCCTAGCCTGGGTCAGCTGGCACAGGCCAGCGGCAGGTTTTTAACAGTGTAGACATATATGCAGAGCGAAACAGCCCAAGCCAGAAATTAGTCGGAGCATCAGGGCTAACACCCCTGCTCTCACAAACAGGTCATTCTTTGTAATGCCTCTTTAGGGCTTTGGCTTTACATCTAAACTGAAAAAACAAGAGCACAGAGTCCTCGAGCACTGGGCCTGGGCTTTGGCTTTGTACTGACTGGAGTCTTCTGCCGAATCACTGGCACCTTTTCCTGGAGCACCTGGATGTTCTTATAGTTTCCAAGTGCAGACGGGACCATTTTCACCATCTAGTCTGACCTCCCGGCTAACTCAGGAGAAGCTGCCCCCCATCTGGGCCTCAGTGACTCAACCAAGGTCACGCAGGTAGCTCTGACCCAGGAGGATCCTGTGCACTCTGGTAGAGCTTCTACATTCACAGCAGAAGGGGTGTGGTTGCTATCCCCCCCTGCAGTGTGTGTTCAGACACCCATGACATCAGTGTGAGCTAATTAAACACCGCAGTCATTAATAATAAACCCAGGCCTGATGGCCTGCACATTATGCTTTCAGAGAAGGGAGTTTTCAGGAGGGTGTTGGGGGCATGAAGCGGGGAGCAATTGCAGCAGCAAGGGGGAAGCTGGGGGAAAGAGGACATTGAGACTCCTGCCCTATACATCTGGAGAAACATCATTTAGCTGCATAAACACAAGGCTTGACTGTAGAGCAAATAGCAGCTCAGAATAAAGACTACAGCACATTTTCTAAGGAATCACACACATAAAATATTTCCTTTCCGACCTCTGCTACATTCCCAGTTTGATGCCATATACATTTAATTTTGTGATCTTCAGTAATGCACTTGAAGTTTCCAATAGGACCAAAAATCTGCATAACCCATGCTTTACAGCGGACATTATCATAGAATCAATCATAGAATCATAGAATATCAGGGTTGGAAGGGACCTCAGGAGGTCATCTAGTCCAACCCCCTGCTCAAAGCAGGACCAATCCCCAATTAAATCATCCCAGCCAGGGCTTTGTCAAGCCTGACCTTAAAAACTTCTAAGGAAGGAGATTCTACCACCTCCCTAGGTAATGCATTCCAGTGTTTCAACACCCTCCTAGTGAAGAAGTTTTTCCTAATATCCAACCTAAACCTCCCCCACTGCAACTTGAGACCATTACTCCTTCTCCTGTCCTCTTCTACCACTGAGAATAGTCTAGAACCATCCTCTCTGGAACCACCTCTCAGGTAGTTGAAAGCAGCTATCAAATCCCCTCTCATTCTTCTCTTCTGCAGACTAAGCAATCCCAGTTCCCTCAGCCTCTCCTCATAAGTCATGTGTTCCAGACCCCTAATCATTTTTGTTGCCCTTCGCTGGACTCTCTCCAATTTATCCACATCCTTCTTGTAGTGTGGGGCCCCAAACTGGACACAGTACTCCAGATGAGGCCTCACCAATGTCGAATAGAGGGGAACGATCACGTCCCTCAATCTGCTCGCTATGCCCCGACTTATACATCCCAAAATGCATTGGCCTTCTTGGCAACAAGGGCACACTGCTGACTCATATCCAGCTTCTCGTCCACTGTCACCCCTAGGTCCTTTTCCGCAGAACTGCTGCCTAGCCATTCGGTCCCTAGTCTTGGGACCTTGGGTTCTTCCGTCCTAAGTGCAGGATCCTGCACTTCTCCTTATTGAACCTCATCAGATTCCTTTTGGCCCAATCCTCCAATTTGTCTAGGTCCCTCTGTATCCTATCCCTGCCCTCCAGCGTATCTACCACTCCTCCCAGTTTAGTATCATCTGCAAATTTGCTGAGAGTGCAATCCACACCATCCTCCAGATCATTTATGAAGATATTGAACAAAACCGGCCCCAGGACCGACCCCTGGGGCACTCCACTTGACACCGGCTGCCAACTAGACATGGGGCCATTGATCACTACCCGTTGAGCCCGACAATCTAGCCAACTTTCTACCCACCTTATAGTGCATTCATCCAGCCCGTACTTCTTTAACTTGTTAACAAGAATACTGTGGGAGACCGTGTCAAAAGCTTTGCTAAAGTCAAGAAACAATACATCCATTGCTTTCCCTTCATCCACAGAACCAGTAATCTCATCATAAAAGGCGATTAGATTAGTCAGGCATGACCTTCCCTTGGTGAATCCATGCTGACTGTTCCTGATCACTTTCCTCTCATGTAAGTGCTTCAGGATTGATTCCTTGAGGACCTGCTCCATGATTTTTCCGGGGACTGAGGTGAGGCTGACTGGCCTGTAGTTCCCAGGATCCTCCTTCTTCCCTTTTTTAAAGATTGGCACTGCATTAGCCTTTTTCCAGTCATCCGGGACTTCCCCCGTTCGCCACGAGTTTTCAAAGATAATGGCCAATGGCTCTGCAATCACAGCCGCCAGTTCCTTTAGCACTCTCGGATGCAACTCGTCCGGCCCCATGGATCTGTGCACGCCCAGCTTTTCTAAATAGTCCCTAACCACCTCTTTCTCCACAGAGGGCTAGCCATCTACTCCCCATGTTGTGATGCCCAGCGCAGCAGTCTGGGAGCTGTCCTTGTTAGTGAAGACAGAGGCAAAAAAAGCATTGAGCACATTAATTTTTTCCACATCCTCTGTCACTAGGTTGCCTCCCTCATTCAGTAAGGGGCCCACACTTTCCTTGGCTTTCTTCTTGTTGCCAACATACCTGAAGAAACCCTTCTTGTTACTCTTGACATCTCTCTCTAGCTGCAGCTCCAGGTACGATTTGGCCCTCCTGATTTCATTCCTACATGCCCGAGCAATATTTTTATACTCTTCCCTGGTCATATGTCCAACCTTCCACTTCTTGTGAGCTTCTTTTTTATGTTTAAGATCCGCTAGGATTTCACCGTTAAGCCAAGCTGGTCGCCTGCCATATTTACTATTCTTTCGACTCATCGGGATGGTTTATCCCTGTAACCTCAACAGGGATTCCTTGAAATACAGCCAGCTCTCCTGGACTCCTTTCCCCTTCATGATAGTCCCCCAGGGGATCCTACCCATCCGTTCCCTGAGGGAGTCGAAGTCTGCTTTCCTGAAGTCCAGGGTCCGTATCCTGCTGCTTACCTTTCTTCCCTGTGTCAGGATCCTGAACTCAACCAACTCATGGTCACTGCCTCCCAGATTCCCGTCCACTTTTGCTTCCCCCACTAATTCTTCCCTGTTTGTGAGCAGCAGGTCAAGAAAAGCTCCCCCACAGTTGGCTCCTCTAGCACTTGCACCAGGAAATTGTCCCCTACGCTTTCCAAAAACTTCCAAATATTATCAAAGAGGTTCTGTTGCCTGGTGGTAAGTGAGTAACCTGCATTGCATGAAGGACCTTGCTGAAGTCACCTGGGCTGTGTCGGGTACGTTTTCCATAATCACATTTAGCAATGGAATATGGGCACCACTTATCCTGCATGACTTTCATGTCACAAAGAGTAATTAATCACCATTATCTCTGCAGGGGAGAGATCCTTCTCAGATAATCTTGCCATTGCCTAGAAGCCTATGTTGAAAAGTTTGCTTTTTTGTGGGGGCGGGATATGTGCCTAGACAGGGGCAGATTGCAAATTCATTGCTTGCATTGGTGAGCAATGACACACTTTTACTTCAATCAGACTCAGACCTTATTCCAGTAATATTCAGTCTCTTTATCTAAAGCACACTCTGGGCCTAGACAAATAAGCCTCTTCCATATGTAACAGTGGAACCGCGACTGCAAACGTATAAAAAGCAAACCAAGCCCTAACCTGTAGTGACACCTGGAATAATCTTTTTAGTGTTTCCTGATACACCGTACAGTAGTTTGAGAGACCCTGGTTTTTTTCCTCCTACATGTTATGCAAAGGAGGTAGTATTTCAACATGACCTCTCTCACTGGGCTTTCCAGCACTTCATTTCTTCCACCTCTGCTATCATGTAGCATCTTACTCGTTCATAGATTCCAAGGCCAGAAGGGACCACGACGGTCATTTAGTCTGGCCTCCTGTATAACACGGGCCAGAGAACTTCCTCAAATAAGACCTAAAGCAGATCTTTTAGAAAAAAACATCTAATCTTGATTTTAAAATGGTCAGGGATGGAGAATCCACCATGACCCATGGTTAATTGTTCCAAATGGTTAATTACTCACTTAAAAATTTATGTCCTATTTCCAGTCTGAATGCACCTAGCTTCAATTTCCAGCCATTGGATTAAGTTAAATGTTTCTCTGAGAGACTGAAGAACCCATTATTAAATATTTGTTCCCCAGGTATGTACTTCTAGACTGTGATTAAGTCATCCTTTAATCTTTGCTTTGTTAAACTAAGTAGATTGATAGCTTTGAGTCTATTACAATAAGGCATGTTTTCTAGTCCTTCAGTCATTCCTGGGGCCTTTCTCTGAACCTTCTCCAATTGTTCAACATCCTTTCTCAAATGTGGGCACCAGAACTGGATACAATGTCCCAGCAGCAGACAAATACAGAGGTAAAATAACCTCTCCTCTCCTACTCAAGGGGCTGAGGGCAGGCATGGTTGCAGTGCACCCTTTCCTGTATGAGTTTACCCTGTATAAACTTTATACAGAGTAAAACGGATTTATTTGACGTTTGGATCCCATTGGGAACTGGGTGCTGGAGATAGGTGACCTGCTGAGCAGTTTTTGGTTAAAGTCTGCAGCTTTGGGGGCATGGACCAGACCTGAGTCTGCGTTTGCAGCTGGCTAGTGTGTCTGGCTCAACAAGGCAGGGTTCTGGAGTCCCAAGCTGGCAGGGAAAACAGGCTCAGAGGTAAATTCAGCAAGTCAGGTGACAGTCCTAAGGGGGTCTCTGTGTGACCGAACCCATCACACATGGAATCTATGATATTGGGAAAAAGTCTAGAAAAGTATAAACAGACACAATGTACAAAGGCCTCTTTCTCAGTTAAAACATACTTGGTGATAAACTGGTAAGCTGGGCACTGACCAGCCAATGCTACAGCAACCAAAGAAGAATCACCTCACTCATACTCAGCAATAACAGATGAAGGCAAAAATCTCATGACGGAATCATAAGCATCTGCTCAAGATACGTGAGAACGTGACTGAGACAAGTGAAGTGAGAGCAGACGTACAAGTTCCAAATAATTCACAACTGATCCTGTTACTGATACCGAGACTAAACAGTCTACCCAAGACAAGGACATCCCTAAACAGGGTTTGCAATATGGCAGCCTGGGAAGATTGCTGAAACTTGCTAAGAGACTAATGGAGATATGTTAATGTTACGCTAAAGTACCTTGAAGGGTTGTTAAGCTGATTATTGTAATTTTTATAGTTTGCTAGTTTCATTTATTAGTGTTTCAGTTCAACCAGAGAATTTAAAAGGGGGTTAAAAAAGGGAAGATGAGCTATAAAGTGAGTCCTTCAAGTAGTGTAGAGATGCTACACTTCCTGGACACTCTTTATTCAGTCATTTGGTTTTCCCATGAGGCAATGCGTTCTGGGTAAGAGAATAAACAAAAGGAGCCTAAGAGAGGGCAGTTATAACCTATAGCTAGAGAAAAGTAGACAGCTTTGGTATATTATTTATGTACATAGTTTCTGTCCTTAATAATGGGTTTATCTTGAAACCAGACTTGCTCATCAGTACCGTACCAACTGGTTCCCAGTCCTGTGTGTTCAGACCACTAACCCATAGCAGTTTCTATTCAACATATGGAAAAATTTCAGGATATCCCAAACCGGCATGTTTCCCGTCTTAGGGTAGCCCATCAATATTCCAAATCAATTTTTATAGAGTTTGATCCAGTCCCTTGTGCCTACAGCACACAGTATAGGCTCCTCTAGCTACAAGTTTCATAACTGTGCCAGGCAGTACAGACTTTCTGAAACCCTTGCAGTCATGGTACCCACATATTCCAGCTTCCCTAATAAGAGGAAGCAATATCCCTTAGCGAGTGGGGAGTCAGGATCCTGAGCAGCTTCCTCAAGTGCTGAAAGGAAGGAGATAGGATAGCTGATTTTCAAGAAGCACAAAGAAAGAGGGTATTGCCCTAAAGAGGCTGCTGCTGCTAGGACAATGGGAGTTAGGGGTCTAAATACCTCTGAGGATCTGGCGCTGAGAGCCTTTGGGTTTTTTCTGGTAGATCTATTAAATCCATATCCAGGATCCTTTCTCATGGGTTTTTTCCTCCATCCCTGTACCACAAAAGGGTCTCCTGTTATTGTTGGTGAGGAATTCATACCTGGTCTTGGTCACAATGACCTCAAAGAGTACTACATACCCACGGGAACTTTATGTTTGACTTGGGGTCCAATTCAGGAAAGCATTTAAGCATGTGCTCATGTCCCACTGAAGTTAAGCACATGCTTCAGTGCTTTTCTTAACTGGGGCCTTTGGGCCCAACTTGCACGGTGATAAGAACTTCCCTCTACATACTCCCATCACCCTACTTTTATGGAGGATGCTGCTGAATGCTTCACAGGATGGAGCCCATAGCCTAGATATATGTAGGAAGGGATAGCCTGAAATAGTTTGTGCTCTAGCTCCATTGTACTGTAACAACCTCCAGCAGATATTTTAAAGGATTACCCAGTGCCTTGTGGGAGAACCGGAGTTGATGCAGTGTAAAGACACGATTGAAAGGAAAATTCCATCTGGTTGTTTCCATCCAGCAATCTGAAAATTCAGGAGGAACAAAGCACTTCTCCCCAGGAATAAACGGAGAGATTTATTTCATGATGCATTTGAGAATGGTTAGAATCAGTATTTCTAAGGCTCCTGCTGGCAGCAGCCATTGGGATGGATGGCATCTGTGACACAAACAGTGTGACAGCGTTATGTAAGAGATTGCAAAGCCGTTTCTAACCCACGTTTGATACTGCGTTAACAATCAGTGGGAAAAAAAAACTCTGTTTAATATTTCGACATGTTTAAAAGTTAAATCTCTGCTGTCTTTTCAGCCCAAACAGTGCTGAGAGGGGATGATGTTTATATCGGCATACATTAGGCTTTCACACAGTCATCGCCACACATGAGCTGGCTTTCTGGCAAGATGGCCGACAGCAGCAGGGGACAAAGGCATCCCAGCTTGCAACCATTTTTAAATGTATTTCGTACTGTATTCACGTGGCTTTCGTTTCCACCTTTAAGATTGCTGGGCTCTTTTCAACTGGTTATCAGTCTAAAGGCTTGAGTGCAGCCTGAGTTGAATGGCTGTGCAGAGCTTTAATGGGGGAGAGACCCCCCCACTACCCCCTAGGACAGCTTCTCTAGTCCTGTCTCTGAAGCAGTGCAATTCTAGAGTAGGAGGCACTGTGCATCCATTACTCTCCGGCTGAATGACTGGGCAAGGGTATGAAGTGGGAGGAGCTTCAGCATAGCTGAGACCACACAGGAGTGGTTCTATGGTCTGGTTAACAGATTACTTCCCCTGTGGGTAAAGAGAGAGAAGGGAAGGAATTATGCCTCTGTGAGACATTATTATTATTATTATTATTACCATCGCATCTAGGAGCCAGAGTCACGGAGCAGGACCCCATTGTGCTGGGCACTGTATAGACACAACAAAAAGAGAGTCCCTGCCCAAAAGAGTTTACAATCTTAATTTCTTTGTTAGGACTCTCCTGGGGCAGTGCAGCTCTACGCCACCCCTTCAGCAGAGCAGATCGTGCTTTTACACAAGCTAGCTAAGTAAAGTGGTTGCATTTTCTTAGTGATCAATGGCTCCATGTCTAGTTGGCAGCCGGTGTCAAGTGGAGTGCCCCAGGGGTCGGTCCTGGGGCCGGTTTTGTTCAATATCTTCATAAATGATCTGGAGGATGGTGTAGATTGCACTCTCAGCAAATTTGTGGATGATACTAAACTGGGAGGAGTGGTAGATACGCTGGAGGGGAGGGATAGGATACAGAAGGACCTAGACAAATTGGAGGATTGGGCCAAAAGAAATCTGATGAGGTTCAATAAGGATAAGTGCAGGGTCCTGCACTTAGGACGGAAGAATCCAATGCACCGCTACAGACTAGGGACCGAATGGCTAGGCAGCAGTTCTGCGGAAAAGGACCTAGGGGTGACAGTGGACAAGAAGCTGGATATGAGTCAGCAGTGTGCCCTTGTTGCCAAGAAGGCCAATGGCATTTTGGGATGTATAAGTAGGGGCATAGCGAGCAGATTGAGGGACGTGATCGTTCCCCTCTATTCGACATTGGTGAGGCTTCATCTGGAGTACTGTGTCCAGTTTTGGGCCCCACACTACAAGAAGGATGTGGATAAATTGGAGAGAGTCCAGCGAAGGGCAACAAAAATGATTAGGGGTCTAGAACACATGACTTATGAGGAGAGGCTGAGGGAGCTGGGATTGTTTAGTCTGCAGAAGAGAAGAATGAGGGGGGATTTGATAGCTGCTTTCAACTACCTGAAAGGGGGTTCCAAAGAGGATGGCTCTAGACTGTTCTCAATGGTAGCAGATGACAGAACGAGGAGTAATGGTCTCAAGTTGCAGTGGGGGAGGTTTAGATTGGATATTAGGAAAAACTTTTTCACTAAGAGGGTGGTGAAACACTGGAATGCGTTACCTAGGGAGGTGGTAGAATCTCCTTCCTTAGAGGTTTTTAAGGTCAGGCTTGACAAAGCCCTGGCTGGGATGATTTAACTGGGAATTGGTCCTGCTTCGAGCAGGGGGTTGGACTAGATGACCTTCTGGGGTCCCTTCCAACCCTGATATTCTATGATTCTATGATTCTTTTAAGGATGCTCTGAGAGTCTTAATTAAAGTTTTCCTTGTTTGTGCAACTTTGTCCCCTGCTAAGGACTGATTTTATGGTGGGGTTTTTATGCTTACATTTTAGTACTCTCCTCTAACCATACACATGTTCCTTCTCCTCTAGTTCCCAGGCTTGCTACCATTTCTGAACAATGAAGCCGACATTGGCAATGTCTTTCTGAAAGAGATATTCCAGCTCAGGCAGAAGTTACCTGCTCAGTTTCTCTGGCCTGTGTTATACCAGAGGTCAGACTAGAGGATCACAATGGTCCCTTCTGGCAATGAAATCTATGAATCACATAAAAAAGTGTTCAGGAGAAGCTGTCAAATAAAAGGGCTTCCCCCCCGCAATAACTGTTTGAAATGATTTTTCCTATTCTAATGGCCAAGGGGACATTCTCTCACTATTTTATCTTATATTTGGCATTCCCCTATATACAGAATGGTATATGACATTTTAAAGTGGCCTTATAAATGGCTTCTGATAGAGTATTTTCATATTAAACCATCACAGTAAGCTAACAGTATTATAGCAGTATTATGCAAAAGAGATTTTCCCCACCATTATTTACAACTATTAATCAACTGCAATATATATTCCATAAATAAAGCAGATTGCAGTACTGTCAAGAGACACGCTACTACCTCGTAATTCAAAGGTTCTTTCAGATCTGTTTAACTTGTTTGTTTGTTTTTAAATAATTTGAACTTTGTTTTCCTGTAATAAATCTGGCAATGAAAGTAAGTAACTAAGGGCCAGATTCAGTTACCTTCACTTCATGTTGAGGTGTCAAAATTCGGCTCATTGAAGTCAACAGGATTACTCATGCAATCACATACTTACGGTACCACATGCTGCCAGTGGAATTGCAATTCTGAATAGTTCAGAGTGCCCATGGAATACCATTCTGGGCATTTTCCTATCATTTTCTTATGGCAGCTCATCCCCATATTTTGAAAAAATGGTAGCCACCCTTTCTCCTTAGACCCTCATAATTAGCCAGAGTGCTTTGTTGTACAGTTAAATCTGTTTCGACAATTGGGTCATGGCTGCATCCGTTATGTATGTTTTCTCATGACAAGAAGCTATGAACAGTCAATTTTCCCTGTTGAAACTTTAATACATTTCTAATAGGTAGTTTATGCAGGTTTTGATGACACACTAAATCATGCAGTATTGAACAGTGGCCGAGATTGGTACAGTTTTGCAGTTGCTAGTAAAATAACCATGTTGGTTAGAGTATTATCAAAACCTGAAAATACATAAATGAAGCTCTGGTGATAGATTAATATGGTTGGGGGCGGAAAAAAAAGATTGAGGGACCTAGCTTATTCCCATTGAAGGCAATAGGAAAAATCCCCTGGACTTGGGCTGGCTCCGTTTTTGGATGCCTAGTTCGAGACACTTGAAAAATTCCAGATTTTCCCCAAAGTGCTGAGCACCCACATTTTGGAAATCAGGCTCCTTTAAGGCCTCTCACTTTGAGCACCTAAACCTAGTTAGTTTTGAAAAATCTTGCTTAGCATCTCTGTGATATGTTCATTGACTTCAGCTGCCATTGACCTCAATGGAAGTGGAAGGGACCAAAGCAATGGGCTCTCAATCAGGCTTCAGAATCCTTGCTGTAGGTGCTCAGCTCTCAGAAGATGGATCCTTGCCTGGGGGAGCATGTTGGACAGGGATGGCTATTGCGGTGAAGCCAAGCACAACTTCCCTGTAATAGCCAGCCAGGCTGAGGAACAGTCATACTGTCTGTTGGTTGAAGGGGCCAGGTATCTGATCAGCGTCTGGACTTTATCCACCACAGGGTATAGTCAGCCCCACCATATGGAGTACCTAAGGTATGTTATTTCTATCTGTTCCAGTCAGCATTTAGAAAAGTTCACAATAAGCCTGGCCTTTGAGTGCTTGAACAACCACGGTGACATGATATAGGTGGTCCTCCCAGCCATTACTATATATGACGATGACATCAATGTAGACAGCTGCGTACTGGTCATGGGCACAGCAATTGGTTCATCAGTGGCTGAAAGGTGGTAACTGCTCCGTGTAGGCCAAAGGGCATGGTCACAAATTGGTAGAGACCAAAGGGAGTAGGAAAGGCAATCTTCTCCTGGCATACCCTTGTCAACGGGATTTGCCAATAACTCTTGGTCAGGTCCAACATGAAGATAGTAGAGAGACTGTGAAGGGCTAAGTATAAGTCATCCACCCAGGGTATTGCATAGGCATCAAATCATGATATCATGTTGCCTTTTCTAAAATTTATACGAAACCTTGTTGATCAGTCAGACTTTGGCACCAATACAATAGGGCTCCTTCACTCACTGTGTAAGTCATTGATGACTCCCAGGGTCAGTATAGCCTGGAGCTCCTCACAGGCCACCTCCCACACTCTCTCATATTTTCTGCCCAGTCATCATAGTGATGTGGTGGTGGGTTAGATGCATCCTCCCTGGGAGAGCAGAGAACACCACGAGGAAGGCCTGAGTCAGCCATATTATTTGGGCCTGTTGTCTCAGAGTAAGCTCTGACCCCATTATCATGGGAATCAGGTGCAGGGCTGTCGACACTTGTGGCCCCAGTTCTGGTTCCAAGGGGCAGAGGGCTATCAGAAAGCTCACCTGACCCTTCCAGTCCTTCAAGAGGTTGACTAGATAGATTTGCATCTCCTTCCGCCTCCTGGGCTGTAGGATCTTGTAGTCTACTGGTCCTATCCTCCTGACCACCTCAAACAGGCCCTATCACTGGGTTAATAACTTTGACTCAGAGGTCAAGAGCAGCAACACGCTGTCATCCAGTTCAAATGTTTGCAGCTGAGCCTCTTGGTTGTAGGTGCATTCCTATGTCTGCTAGGCTTTCAGAAGATTTTCTTTAGTGAATCCCCATTGTGTTTTTAGTTGTTCTCCCAGCTGGAGCACAAACATCACTGAGCCCATGACCCAGGACTCTTTTTCTTCCCAGGCCTCCTGAAGGAGGCCCAAAATCCCCCTAGACTACCTACAGTACAGGAGCTCAAAAGAGGAGCACCCCGTGAAGGCTTGCATTTGAGACATGAGTCACAGAAATCACTCAGTTCTTGGTGGACACCTGGCCAGAAGAACCTACGGGCCACCTCTCCAGCATCTTTTCTCTCCCCAAGTGCCCATGACATGGCACCAAGTGGGCTAGGCACAGTAGCTTCCAACAAACTTTTTAGGTACCAGCAGTTGGCACCATGTTTCCTGGGTTTGGGGGCAGTCTCTCGTCACTTGGTAAAGTCATTCATAGCAGAGCTCAAAGTGGGGCCACTGCTTTGCCCATTGGGTTTCACCCTCAAGGATGGCTACTTGCTCCCGAGCATGGCTCATGGTTCCTGAACAAAGTCTTTCTGGGCCCAGAGCTGCTCCTTAACCCTTTCCTCATCAGTGTGAGGTTTGTACACTCGGTCACAGGGTGCTGGAGTAATTTTTATAGTGGGGATGTGAAAGCCATTGGACAGAACTGTGAAGACTGTTCATGACCATGCGTTCGGTTGCTCTGGTTACTTGGCACCGGGGGTGTTATGGCACACTCAGCACCCCTAGCTCTGGCATTCCTACTTTCCTTTGCAAAAGCCATATGAACTATATATTTGTATGTGGACAATGTACTATTATTTGTGTTAGAGAAAGGACAGGACTCAGTCCCAATGAACATAAAGGAGATGCTTTAATGAGGCTGCTGGAAGCAGACTCTACAGTATTTACTGTCTACCTGGTGCCCCTGCTGACTAACAGAGCTCCTGCTGCCCATTGTCACCACAAAGAGTCTCCCCACAACCCAGCTTGGCATCCATGCAGTGAAAGGCGGATTGCGCTGGCCGTGCAGACCAAAGATTTAACACATCCGCACTTGCTGGAGTCATTTTTTTAGTGCACCTGAATCTATCGCAGAATTTCCACCCAAGGCTGTAGAATGCAGAGGCCTTACCTCAAGGTTTAAGGGCCAGTTTGTTGTGGCATACACAGGACCTGGGCTATTGGTATTTGTACAATGGGAGTGCCCCACAGCCCTAGTTAAGATCAGGGCTCCATTATGCCAGGTGCTGTAAAAACATAAAGGGGAGGGGGACCCTCCACAAAATTGCTTACAACCTAATGAACTATTCCCAGGGTGTCAAAGTTCCTTCCCCACTCTGAACTCTAGGGTACAGATGTGGGGACCTGCATGAAAACCTCCTAAGTTTACTTTTACCAGCTTAGGTTAAAACTTCCCCAAGGTACAAACTATTTTTCCCTTGGACTTCCACTGCCACCACCAAACTTTATCTGGGTTCCTGAAAAATGTAGTTTGGACATGTCTTTCCCCCCAAAATCCTCCCAACCCTTGCACCCCACTTCGTGGGGAAGGTTTGGTAAAAATCTTCACCAATTTGCATAGGTGACCACAGACCCAAACCCTTCGATCTTAGAACAATGAAAAAGCATTCAGTTTTCTTACAAGAAGACTTTTAATAGAAGTAAAGGAATCACCTCTGTAAAATCAGGATGGTAGATACCTTGCAGGGTAATTAGATTCAAACATAGAGAACCCCTCTAGGCAAAAATCTTAAGTTACAAAAAAGACACACAGACAGGAATATTCATTCTATTCAGCACAGCTATTTTCTCAGCCATTTAAAGAAATCATAATCTAACACATACCTAGCTAGATTACTTACTAAATTCTAAGACTCCATTCCTGTTCTGTCTCCGGCAAAAGCATCACACAGACAGACATAGACCCTTTGTTTTTCTCTCTCCTCCCAGCTTTTGAAAGTATCTTGTCTCCTCATTGGTCATTTTGGTCAGGTGCCAGCGAGGTTACCTTTAGCTTCTTAACCCTTTACAGGTGAGAGGATTTTTTCCTCTGGCCAGGAGGGATTTTAAAGGGGTTTACCCTTCCCTTTATATTTATGACACAGGGGTTTCAAGGAAAGCAGAATATACTTTCTTGTTGTTAAAAGGAGAGTATTCCTGTAACAGCCTGACCTGCCCAGAGTGCTCCCTTGTGGCCTTCTCCGATAGTCTCCTGTGCTCAGGACCTGCCCCTCCTAGCAGATTCTCCTGAAGGCCTGTTCCTTGCAAGACAATAACATCCTTCAAACCCCAAATAATGTCCTCTGCCAACTTTAAAGCATACCCTTAAAGTGTCTTCCCTTTCTGAGCCCTCCCTTCAGTCTGCCTCACCAACAAAAAAAGAGTGCAAATAATAAATACAGCCACTGCTGAGTTAGAGGTTTCAACTTCTCCTCTTCACTCCACCTCCCTGAGGACAGTGACTGGGAGAGCCACTTCCTTCAAGCCCTGCCCCTTCGCAGAGCCAGCTACAGGGCTAGTCCTGGCTCCTGCAGCTATACCTCTTGTCCCCCTTTCCTTATGCACCCTCTCCTCCCAGGAGAAGACTTCCACCCATGCCTGGTCTTCTCCATTGACTGCCCTACACTCTTTCTTTTGAGTTCTTCCCTGAGCCTGACCACCCTCTCGCCCCTGGTGTGCTAGCTGAGGTTAATAGAGCCCTCCAGCTGCCTTTAACCTTTTCTGGGCCCCTGTGGGGTTCATACCCCCCCCCACCACAGTTCCCAAACTACAGCGTGCTCAAAGGATATCTGAATCTGGAGCCTTGGAAAATATATTCACCTTTTACGAATGCCCTATGAACAGCCACACAGTCTCCAAAGTAATTGTGTGCACACAACTAGAGGAACTGATCAGGGTGTTGCAAGAGCTACCAAATTCACTCAGAAATGGACATGGCTGTAGGCCAACAAGGCAGATGTTTTTGGCTTGGTGATGCAGTGAGTGGTAGGTGCATTAATTACAATGGGAATTAGGCACCTCAATACCTTTGAGGATCTGGTTCGAAGTGTCTCTAGCTGAAAGCAATAGCTAACTTGACGAAGTGCAGAGGCACACTGGAGTGAGTCCACACACAGAGCACCTGCTGATGTCACTGAGAGCTCTGCCCTCTAACCTATCCCCTCCTTTTGCCAGGGCACTTTCTACTTCCAGCCTTGGGAGCCCAACAGGAAACGTCAATCAGCACTCGCTACAAGCTGAGTTTGACACCTTCGTTTTAGAGGATGCACTGAGAGAATCTATAATTATTCGTTCATTCATTTTTTCTCTTACTCTTAATCATTTGATTTCTGAGAATTGTTAGCTACATTTCCTGGCACAATAACTATAAATACTGCAAGATACGGCTATGGAGATAAAAATTCTATTTGAAGTTTTGATGACATTCGATATGAAATGATCCCCTGTTCTGTTTAGACTTGTATGCCACAGTAATTTTCAGAGGATAAGACTTCTGTATTTATATATTACTTCTCAGATCTATTGTCTTCTTCTAGCTTTGGGTGCCTCTTCCCAGCAGAAGCTCCCACCATGGGTTTTGACATGAGAGGCAGTGTGACCTAGTAGACAGAACACTGGACTGGAACACAGAAGACCTGGGGTCTATTCCTGACTGTCATTGGCCTGCTTGGACAAGTCACTTCCCTTCCCGTGCCTCAGTTTCCCTATCCCTGTAAAAGGGGTTAATGATACTGGCCTCCTTTGTAAAGCACTTTGAGATCTATAGATGAAAAGCACCATATAAAAATGAGAGCAATTATCACTTTATACATTTAAAAACTGGAAGGATCAGGGAGTTGGTTCTGCCAAATAGGGGAAGCACATTTGTCACCGACACGGTGAGGTGAGAGATTCTAAAGGTGTTAGCTATGCCAAGCATGTGACAGATCATAAGCTACTTGTACCTTTCATCCGCAGTCAAGGAGTGCACACTCTGCTGTACGGGCAGCATGGCCCAATGGGTAGGGAACTAGACTACAAGTCAGGAGACCTGCAGTCTATTCCTGGCTTGTCTATTAAGGACCTGTTATGTGGCCTTGAGCAAGCCACAGCCTCTATTTCTCATGCCTGTCTGTCTGTCTGTCTGTCTATATTTTAGGGTCTTCGGAGCAGGGTTTCTCACTATATGGCTGTATCGTGCCTGGCACACAGGGGTGTTCTTCCTGGTTGGGGCCCCTGGGTGCTACCGTAAACTTTATAATAAAATAGTCACAGGCTAAAGTTCAACAGCTCTGAATTCCAAGCTTTCTGGGGGTTCAAGCCCATCACTTCTAGTTTCCGTCACCTACAAGGTAGCGAGAGCAACACAGGCTGCTAAAAGAATCCTGCACCAGAGATCCTGGATTAGCAGGACATGACAAAACACCAGAAAAGAGCCAGTCAGGCAGGTGCCATATCTAGGAAGAAAAAAGGCACATTACTATGGGCAACAATGATACAAAATTCATTTAATTTAAACTCCCACCTGGCTGTAAGTTATAAATGGAAACAGCCACATGACGCTGCTTGTGAGATGGTAACATAATGACACCAATCCGCTCAGGCATGAGCCCAGCTGCAAGGACACACTGGGGTGTGAGGAGCTCCTTCAGTTCACTGCGTGGGCTACTCACATTGCCAGACCCTGTGCCTGGAGAAAGCAGCTGCCATCAGGTTGCATGTGGACATGGGGAGTAGGTGGAGCCTTGGGTGAACTGGCTGGCATGGAGGGCAAAGTAAGCTGAACAAGGAGAAGGGCTTGCCTCCCTCATGAATCAAGGGTCCAACTAGGACAGTGGTTCTCAACCTATTTACCATTATTTATGCATATGCAGCCCCCAACGTGTTATGTGAGCTGCATCCAATGCTTCCAGGATGGCCCTGAGAATGTCACATGGACCACAGCTCTGTGCAGATTGGGCCGCAAGCAGCCCGCAGGCTATAGGTTGAGAACCACTGAACTAGGGACTGCCATATTTTGGTCCCTGCCTTATTTCTGGGGCAGCACAGCTAGGCACTTTCTCTTACTTGGGCTGCATTGCAATCTAGCCTATATGAGCCATTCCTATTCTTTTCCATAGCAACCTCACGCCAGCATACTTCCATCTGCCTATAGAGAAATCGCTCTGCAGATCCGTGTGGCTAATTAGTAAAAAATCAGAAAAGTAGCAATACCAAAAACAGCTATGGTGATAAAATATAGTAAAAAAGAGAACTCTCTCAAATAAGCAAGCAAAGGGATGACAACTTCAGGGGAAATAGAGAAATTGGATATATCTACAGTTCCTCAAACATCACATCCGTGAGGCAGGAAGTGTCTATAACTGGGATTTTTCTTTACTCACTTTGTTAGAGTTTTTATTCCATTGTTGCCTAAGCTTAAAAGTTCATATTTACATTTTACATGGGGCTCAAGCTTTGTTTACAAAGCCAGCAGCCTCAATCCGAGCGCCGTGAAAGGTGAAGAGAAATGCGAGGCAGTTTGGAGCTGAATACTGAAACTACCGAACACCAAGAGCTGGAGTCTGACCTAAAGGATAGCCTGCCAAAGTTGCTGGGGTTCAAATGCTCACTGAAAGAAGATGACGAGGAACAGTCAGGCTTAGCTTGCAAATGGATATTTACTGCTGTCTTCTCAGCAAGTTGATCCATCTCAAATGTGCTTTCTAGCTTAACTCGAGAAAAGAGATCTGCTCTGTGATTTTTAAACTAAAATAATGAAAACTTCTTCCACCTTTGAAATCCTCATTAACATGCATTAGATCAATTTCCAACACAGTAGCAGTGCTGACATTTTTAGATTTTTGTGATTCCGAACGTCAAACTCAGACAGAAGCGAAAACCCCATTGAGATGATTGTTTGGAGAACATTCTTAAAGAAAACAGAAAAGAAAAACAAGAGAGAGAGTGAGACTGACTGGAATGTTGATAAAGCAACCAGATCTTTACAGGAGGAAGAGAGATTACGAAGGATGGAGAAAGGAAGGCTCTTTAAAACCATGCAGTGAATTTCCGATGAGATAATCTCATTCTGCCTGAGTCAGGTAAACTAAAAGTGTGAAACTCTCAAGAGGCACAGAGGCTGGAAAATCAGAGACACATTTCTCACCCTAATAGTCTTATTTGCTGGACCTTTACATGCCCCTTTGTACTAAACGAGGAGTGTTGGGTCAGAGCAAGTATCGTTCGCCACAAATCACAACCATTCACCCTTGTTTTTAAGAGCACTGAATCAAGCCGATGCAAATTCCTTTTAACATGTGTGGATGCTGGCACAAATCAGTCACCCGTGTAGCGGGCATTCCAAATACGGGTCTCACACAAAGAATACAAACACGTCCATTACTGCCAAGTTTTTAGGTCATCAGTGTTGAAAACGAGCCTTTTCTAGTTAGTCATTAATAAAGAAAAAGAAATGGTAATGGAATCAACTGTGATTCCATGGCTGTTTAAAATATATTCCTGTCAAAGCATTATATTTTGATTCTCCCATCCAATTAAGCCGAGTCCAGGAATCTCACAGGGCATTCTGATGAAGGACATTGAATATGAACTTCATTTTAGGACACTGCAGATATGAACAAATATAAGAGTCCTGACATTTTAGGATTCAACATGGTTTTGCCCAATCCTGACTTGAGCAAAATCTTGCTTGGAATTTTCACCTAGTCCGGACTGAATAAGGACTCTGAGACAGACTTTTAAACGTATCTAGGCCCCTGACTCCCAGATGGTTAGGCACTTCTAAAAATCCCACTAGGCACCTAGCTGCATCTTTGGGCATCTAAATACCCTTAAAATCTGGCCCTTTAGGTTCTAGCTGATTGAGCTGGTGAATATCAACATGGACCAGTGATGACGGTAACACGGAGTTACACAAGCCAAGTCTCTAGGTTTTAAAGCAACACTGGAAGTGTTTTGCATTTTGCCATTGAGCTGTGGAATTGGAGGACACACATGCAGGACTAAAACATGATTCTGCCCAAGTTTGTTTGAAAAAAAGCCAAATTATCAAACACATGTAGGTAAAAAAAAAATCATAGAATCATAGAATCATAGAATATCAGGGTTGGAAGGGACCCCTGAAGGTCATCTAGTCCAACCCCCTGCTCGAAGCAGGACCAATTCCCAGTTAAATCATCCCAGCCAGGGCTTTGTCAAGCCTGACCTTAAAAACTTCCAAGGAAGGAGATTCCACCACCTCCCTAGGCAACGCATTCCAGTGTTTCACCACCCTCTTAGTGAAAAAGTTTTTCCTAATATCTAATCTAAACCTCCCCCACTGCAAATCATTGCAACAGTCTCCTTTTCCCCCCTCTCTCCTTACAGCAGCTATTGATAACATAAGAAGAAACAACAAGGCTTATAATTCTTCCCCTTCCTTCACTCATGTTCTAGTGACACTCTTCAGAGTAACAGCCGTGTTAGTCTGTATTCGCAAAAAGAAAAGGAGTACTTGTGGCACCTTAGAGACTATAAATTGGTTAGTCTCTAAGGTGCCACAAGTACTCCTTTTCTTTTAGTGACACTCTGTTATTTAAGGTGTGGGACCTGCCAAGCTAGTTTCAAATGATTCTTTGTAATACTGACTGTCATGAGCTGAAGGGATCCATTGACTGGAAACCACAACTTGGTGGAATTTAGCTTTCTGTGCCATGAGAGTCTGTCTAGAATCATCTTTGTACAGGCCTGAAAAATAAAAGCAATAAAAAGTGGGATGGGAAGAAGGGAATTTTCAAGTCTTTGAGGCTTTCAGAAAATGCCAAGTCCCCTGATTTACAGTTTTAACTTGGAGTTCTAGAAGCTCTCCCTTCAAATGCTAGGTAGCGTTATCCTAGTGGCATCATCCAGCTGTGCTCTATGGTAGAAACTGAGGCTATGGCTACACTGCAGAGATTGTAGTGCAGATGGTCTAAGCCGATGGGAGAGAGGTCTCCCGTTGAGTTAATTATTCCAACCCCCACAAGCGGCAGTAGCTACATCGGCGGGAGAAACTCTCCTGCCAACATAGCACTGTCCACACCGGCGCTTAGGTTTGTGTAACATGCATTGCTCAGTGGGGAGGCTTATTCAACCCTGAGCAATATAATTTATAACAATGTAAGCTGTAGTGTGTACATAGCCGCAGTAACACAAGGTGCTCTTAGCTCGGTGAATACTACAGCTGGGAGAGCCTCGGTTTGCAAATCAGATTCTGTATCTGGGCACGTCAATACAAACGTCGACGCCTGACTTTATCCTCCTATTTTAGAAAACTGGGTTTGCCCACAACAAAATAGACCATGTGCAGGTTGTCTTTGGGACGGCCAAACACGAAGTAAAGCAGCACTATAGCTTGGTAACATTTCCCCGAGAGACCTTTGTCTGCCTCTTCTTTGCTAGGTCAAAATTAAGAACTCACCCCCCAATGTTCTTCCTCCCCCTCCTTCACTGAATGAGCCCCATCTCTTACCCTCCTGCTCTCTCCATCTTCCTCACGCTCATGTCCCCTCCTGTGTCCCTAATCCTCCCCTGCCTTCTCCCTGACTGCCAGGCCATGTAATCCCCTCCACACACAGAGTCTTGCTTCACTCCTGTTCTGCTGCTCCACAAGTCCCATGCCAGCTCGCCAGGGCCTCCAGCCTCACTGCCTCCTCCCTTCCTGGCTGATGAGGTAAAGAAGAGGATTTTTGGTAGGGGTGAGGAAATCCACCCCACTGGTCTCACGTGAGGCAAGAATCCAGCCCCCTCCCTTCACAGCAGCTACTGGAGTTCCCAAACACCTTTAGGACCTGCCCAGTCTTCAAGATAAGAAACCCCTGTGGCCATAAAGTCCCCTCCACTCCGAGGTGAACCTTGATGGTGCAACTTTCTCTGGCCAAGCAGCAGCAGGGTTATACCACCTCCCAGACACCATTCCACCTCCCATCCCTTGAACCTCAGGAAAGCCCTTTTGCTGGGTTTTGTGAAGAAGTGTTCCTATGGAGTTTTATGGGTAAAGTAGTAGAGGACAGAGCAGGGGAGGTGTTGGTTTCTGCAACACCATAGATATCAGCCTGCACAGAATTCCTAATGGGAATTACTGCTGCAGGAAGCTGCCAGGCATCTGCCAGAGGTCTCAACCAATAGTAACACCTATTGGTGTCATTTTTTTCTTGCCTTATTACATAATAATACAGTATGAGCCATGGTGCCTTTGAATCGCAGGCACAACATGCAAATCCCAAGGAAAGAAGAAATATGAATGTACTGGAAATATGGGATGGGATTCTAGCAGACACCAGTCTATCTACCAGCATCCTCTGTAGTATGTACCAATATCCCAGATGAGCATTTTCCATGTTAAATTAGCATCATGAAGCATGGCCTCAGACATCAAAAGAAAAGTCTAGGCTGTGATTTCCAGAAGAAGTGCCCAGTGCTGGCCTAACTCTGCTCCCATTGAAGTCAACTAGCGACCAGATTTAGGCCAGTGCTGAGAGCTTTTGAAAAATTCAGCCTTATTCATGCCTACTCGAAACTTTCAGCTTCCTTCTCACTCGAACATTGTCATCAACCGTTATGTAGAGCTGATCAAAAATATGCCAAAAACATTTCATGAAAAAAACGGATACAATTTTGAAATCTTCTACCCTTTCTCCAAGCAGGAATGAGGGTTAAGATGTTAACTTATCTTAAGGATTAACTACAGAATTGCCACCCTCAGATAATAAATTCACATTTTCGTTCATTACAGATTTTTTTAAAAAAAAAAAAAGAAACATAAGGCAGGTGGTAGCCTCAGATTATCTTTGTGAAAGCTTTCTATTAAGTCTCTTTCTTTTCCTTGTAGTATCTGACACTAATGACAACTCAGTTCATTAAGGTTAATCGTAAGGGATTGGAGACAAGGATTAATTTATTGCTTAAGCGTACACAGTAATTATTACTGATGTTAAGGAGGATATTTAATCATTAACATGCTTCCAGTGCATTATTGCTGATGGTACTGGCACCAAATTACCAGAATTGTATCTCAGGATTCATTAATATAATGACAGGTTTCAGAGTAACAGCCGTGTTAGTCTGTATTCGCAAAAAGAAAAGGAGTACTTGTGGCACCTTAGAGACTAACCAATTTATTTGAGCATGAGCTTTCGTGAGCTACAGCTCACTTCATCAGATGCTCATGCTCAAATAAATTGGTTAGTCTCTAAGGTGCCACAAGTACTCCTTTTCTTTTTATTAATATAATGGTTACCATTCTTTTTGTTGTTGTTTTATTCTGTATTGGGGGGGGGGTTCCTCTTTTTTTCCTCGAGAATATTTGGGAACCACAGATAAACACGCAAACTCAAAACACTCAGTGGCCTTTGGCTCAAGACTTCAAAATGCAAATGAGTAAAAAAATTGACGAGTCCAACAGAGTCTTAACAGGAGTACAAATTGGCCCAAGCGAACTGTTAGGAGTGCGAGTAACAATGCCTGTATTTTCACCTGAGATAGTAGTGTGGGTTTTGCTTGCCTGTTTGATACATATACATTCTTACTAATATGTGTGAACAAGGGACAAAGACACTGTGTGTGATGCTTCTGGCTAGCCAGATGGGTTTGTTAGTATAATAGGAACATATAAGAGCCTTTAAAGTGTTTCTGGGTATGTTGGGAGTATAATATACAAGCGCACACTTGAAGACTGCCTCCACTCCTATCTCAAGGCAAGGTCAAAGAACCAGTCGGGGGGGGGAGGGGGCAAGGGGAGATTGAGGGAAAGGTGTAGGATTCATACAAGGTTCATGCGCTTGGCAACATTCAGGGCACACCCGGAGTGTTGTGCTGGACCTGTGCACACACAGCTCCTTTCAAGGGCATCAACCTTGGAATCTCGCCCAGATGACATGAACTGTGGGAAGCCTCCCAGGACTGGGCTCAAGGCCCGAGAGCAAGGAATGCGGCAGATAGAAACTGGTAAATAAGAATGTTAAATAAAGCCAGTGTATTCCTTTTATCTGTTGGAGAATGTAATGTGCGGGGGGAGAGAAAGAATAAAGGGGAAGGTGGAAAGCTGACAGGGAGAAGCCTGTTAGCAGACCAGCCGTTTGCTTGCTAAAAGCTGTGTTCTGTCTTGTCATTGAACCTCCACAGAAAGGTAAAACACTAAAAGGACAGATAAAGGCCTTCCCCTGACCGTGGCACAACCTCACTCCTTACCCCGCCCATGGGGTACAAAAGAGGTGGGATGAAGACCCCAGATCCATGGCCCCCTAAAATGGAACATGACCATAAATTGTAAGGGGTGGGACTGCGGGCATGCATTTCAGGTATAATTATGCCTAAGGAGCAGGGGGATGGGACACAGAGAAACAAGGCTCTGTGGCATCAGAGTTATGGACACAATTGCTGGAAACTAACCCAAATAACATCGCATTCCCAGCACCCCAGACTGCTGATAGAAGCATAGAATATCAGGGTTGGAAGGGACCTCAGGAGGTCATCTAGTCCAACCTCCTGCTCAAAGCAAGACCAATCCCCAACTAAATCATCCCAGCCAGGGCTTTGTGACGCCTGACCTTAAAAACTTCTAAGGAAGGAGATTCCACCACCTCCCTAGGTAACGCATTCCAGTGTTTCACCACCCTCCTAGTGAAAAAGTTTTTCCTAATATCCAACCTAACAACCTGCAACTTGATCTTCTAATTTCTGTCTGTGTGACAAGAACCAGGGGAGATGGTGAAGGGAAAGCCCTCTACCATGAACCTGGGCAGAATTCTGAGTTTCTAGTGAAACCCAAAACCATACCAGCAGGTTTCACATGAGACTAGCCACTGGTGCAGTTTTGCCAAGGGCTATGGGGGATTCGCCATCACTCCAAGTCTTTAAATCAAGATTGGATGCCTTTCTCCAGTTTAGCCACAACACCTGGGCTTGGTGCTCCTGTGTTACTCAGGAGGTCAGATTAGATGATCAGAGTCACAGCCTTTATGAAACTTTAGGAACACTTTGCAAATCTTTGGTTACCGTGTAAAGTTGTAACTTTCCATTTGAGGAAACGGTGGATTAATACTTTGCCTACATAACCCACCTGACTTAGGCCATGTCACACTAAGTCATTCCCATTCTCTCCTCCTCTCCCCTTTGATGGCAGGGCTCACCTACTGTATCTGCCAGTGCTGCTGGCTTTTCCCCTCCTTCTGCTTAACCCCTTCCAATTGCGTCTGAGCTCCTCTCTGGAGTACTGGCCCCATTCTACTTCCCTTCTTCACTTTCTGCCTTTTTAGACTTCTTTCTAGTAACACAGTCCTGTCTCTCCTCAAAAGCTTCCCCTTCAAAGTGAGGTAGGGCCGGAAAGAGTCACAGGGCCAATTTATTCTACTGGCAGGACACTTCAGGACAGTGCTTCCCATATTCAAGGGTTCATTCTGCTATCTGGGACTAGCTGATAGGGCTGTGACCACAACTGGTGAGTGTCTGGAAAAAGAGATTTGCCCAGTTAAAGGGGACCTTTGAAAAATCAAGACTGTAGCCGCAGACAGCACTTAAAAGCACACACAAAAACCAAACCAAACAAACCCACCTTTGTTTGGAAGCATCAATGACTCCGATGGTTACATGAGCAATACAGGAGTAGAATTGTGAGGTCATTTATTCCGCAGTTTGGGTCAGGAATAAATGGAATCTGGCATTCCTCTTCCATCAAGGATCTCTTCTTTCTCCTGCACTGTTCACATGCTTGTGCTATTTTGTATTATGGGACGGCTGCAACTAGCCTATGGTGTAATCTAGAGACATATTCTCCTCCCACCAGCCCCAAGATCACTGGAGTAGAAAGTAGCTTAGTGCCCCTGTCTTTCCCTATCCCCCTTTCTTCTCCTCAGCTGTGGCAAGCGCAAACCCATGATAGCTGAGGATCTGGTTTGAAACATCAAAGGCATCCCAATCCTGCAAACACTTACACATGTGAGTAATTGTACACATAGGAGTAATCCTATTGACTCCAGTGAGTGTAGTTACGTGTACACCCTGACATGCTGATTAAGTGCTACCAATTTAAAAACAAACAAAGAACCAAACCCAAATGGTCACTACATCACCTAGAACTGATCTAACAAAAATAATGTGGCATATACACTTTTATTAAAGGCTGGAACGCAGCAACAGTGAAGTTGCTAAGGAGTATTTGCTACACGATGTAATGCCATTGATTCTAATCTCACGCACACCTATGTAACTCTGTTGACTTTGTTGAGTTACTCTTATTTACACCTGACAGAAGAATCAGGTTAGGTAGGGGTGGGTTGTTTTAACTCATCAACACTGATAAAAAATTGAATAGGTGTTTATCCAAGAAACACTAGAAAAACACCATAAATGTTTGCTTGCATCTAAGGTCTTGTCTGCACAAAGTAGTAATGCAGACTACAGGAGTGGGATTTCTAAAGCTTCCTAACACGCTGCTCATTAATTGGTCCATATAGATCCTGCTGGTGCATACTAAAGGTTCCCTAGTGTGCGCTAACATAATGTGGTTTGAAACAGTCCTACATTAAAATGCACTAGGGAAATTACTCATTACAGTACTACTGCAGTGAGTAATGAATATAGTATATATTACTCATTATGGCATATGCAAAGAAAAAGCACCCCTCCCCCCAAAAATCTGATTTTTGGCAATCCATAGACAACTCAAAAATTGCTAGAAATAAACCCATAAAATGAAAATAATGAACTCCGAAAAACAGAAACCCTAATCATAAAGCCATTTATAGTCAATAATATGTCTCTTTCTTATAGTGAGCCTTTCCTGTATATGTCACAAAATGCTTTACAAAGGAGGTAGATGTCACAGTTGAGAGCAACTGCACCTCTGCTCCCCCTCTGTGGTCCTTTGAGGAGCCAGGAGCCTAGAGTGTGTATCCTCAGTCATCACCTCTCTTGGGCAGAGACCCACAGCTCTTTCTCTCCAGACCCTGAATTTTCCAGGGTGTACAGTTCACTGCTTGCACTGTGATATTCCCAGCAAACCAGATTGCCTAAAACAGGCCAGTGTCTGTGCTTTGCTGTTTCTGTGAAGTCTAGGAACAACATAATTCCCAGCAGTTTATAAGCAAGCACATTTATTCTTAATGGGAAAGATTAGAGCTAAAACATAAAAACAATACTAGTTCCTATACACTTGCTAAAAGCTTACCAGAGGTCACCCATCAGTCTTTCAGAGACTTAGTAAGCCAACTTTCTTCTAACCCTTCCCAGCAAGGATTTGAACCCCCCTTGGACAGAAGGTCCTGTCCATTTCCTGGCCCTGAATCAGTTTATACTCAGGTAATTTATCCAGAAGTCTTGTCTGTTGCTCTCTAGATAATCCAGTATGAATTAGTATATGTTAACCTCTCCAGATGGTGGTAGCTCACTGTAAGTGATACAATCTGAGTGAGTTTGCCTAACCATCTTCCACTGTTCTTAGCTCTCGGATGGGCTGTGATCCCCACCCCCTGCCATTACAGACAATAACTGTTCCACAACGGTACATTAACTTGACACAGTGAGAGCTCCCCAAGTTATTGCAGGAAGTTGCCTTATCTGTCCTAGTTAGTATCTTTACCTCCGTTTTACAGGTTAGGCACAGAGAGGGGAGGTTACTAGTCTAGGTCATAGAGAAGGTCATGGGACTGAGCCAGGACTGGAACTAGGTTTTCTGAGTACATGCCCACTGCTGCTTTACCCATGAGGTGAGCAATACCTTTATGTCCACAATACCAAGGAGAAGGTAAGTATTATTAGCCCTGTTCTACAAATGAGAAAACTGAGGCACCAAGAAGATAAAACCTAGATCCTGAAAAGGTATTAAGATGCCTAAATCCCATTGAAGTTAATGGGACTTAGGCATCTAAATTCCCTGGAGGATCTTGATTTAAGGATCTTACCACAGTCACATAGGAGGTCTGTGGCAGAATTGGGACTAGAAATCAGATCTAGTCCTGTAGACCCTGACTCTCTAGGGGTATGGCTACACTGCCCTACCGTTTGGACTACAGGCGGTGAATAGCAGCACACACCAAAATGCCGCGCCGTAACTCCCCTTTGTGGATGCTGTGGGCACCAACTAAAAGGTTCCTAATTTGCATTAATGTAGTTGTGTTGGAAGAGGGCCACATTAGTGCAATCTAGGAACATTTTAGTTCATGCCCGCAGCATCCACAAGGGGGAGTTAAAGAGCAGCATTTTCGGTTCGCGAGGTTAGTCATGCTCCCATAGGGAGAATTGTGCTGTCATGTAGACATAGCCTAACGTGAGGCAAGAAAACTAGGGACTAGATTACTATTTGGAATGGCTGAAGTAAGAGAAGTGGCCAAAACATCATTAATCTTAGTCTCAGTTAGTTCCTCAATGCTGTGCATATGTATGCATATGCATAGTGTTTCCCTGCACATCTGGAAACCTGTATAAGAATTGACATCAAGCCTACTTCTCTGCCAGTGTCTTTGGCTGGTATGTCATTTTCTTTGTTCCAGTGGAAATTAAGTATTTTATTGTTTAGTGTCATTAATAATGAGGTCAACCAGCATCAACAGTGTTACTCTAGGAGCAAAGAAAACTAATTGCTGATAAAATGGCATGTTGGGAAAAACAAAAAACAAACAACACTAATTCTTCCGTCTTTGAAAGCTCCGTTTTACAGCAATGTAAACAAATAGATAAAATAATAGGAAGAAGATGGCTAGAAAATGTTTCAAACTGTTAGATGAAATCAATGCTCCGGAAATCACACTTCTTATAATTGTAACAAAAACATCCCCAGTGAGAAACTTGCAAGCACAAGAGAGCTGATGGAATTGAAGCTAAAGCACAACATGACATAACTGAGCCTATGCAGCGCCCATACTCACCTCTACACAACACTACGTTCAACAGCACAGTAGAGAAAATATGGTTCCCGGTCCCTATTGGTGTTTTCTACTGCGGAAGGACTCTATGAAAGACATAGAATCATAGACTTTAAGGTCAGAAGGGACCATTATGATCGTCTAGCCTGACTTCCTGCGCAATGCAGGCCACAGAATCTCACCCACCCACTCCTGTAACAAACCCCTAACCTATGTCTGAGCTACTGAAGTCCTCACATCGTGGTTTCAAGACTTTCAGGTGCAGAGAATCCTCCAGCAAGTGACCCGTGCCCCACGCTGCAGAGGAAGGCAAAAGTTTCTCTCCACTTTGCGAGGACATTCATCATAGAATACCAGGGTTGGGAGGGACCTCAGGAGGTCATCTAGTCCAACCCCCTGCTCAGTGAAGGACCAATCCCCAATATTTGCCCCAGATCCCTAACGGCCCCGTCAAGAATTGAACTCACAACCCTCGGTTTAGCAGGTTAATGCTCAAATCACTGAGCTATCCCTCCCCCTGAGCTCCCCCATCAGCTATTAGCAATGTGTGATGCAGTGATGACAAGGGCCAGCTCCTCAGCGGGTGTAAATCAGCACAGCTTTGGTGGGATTAGGGTGGTTTACACCTGCTGAGAAGCTGGTCTGACATTTTCAAGGGAGTCCTTTCAAAAACAGGGACAACTGGTATGGCAGCACCTACCAGTTCACTTCCTAGAATCTTCCCCTGCACTAGCCCCTAAACCCCTCATGCTATTGTACATGCTGCTGCCGTCATTCTAGCTTGTGTCACAAGCCGCAGGCAACTCCAGGAAGTCTGACATAGTTTAATGCAGCCAGCTACACCAGAGCCTGAGTCTGCCCTACCACAGTGCAGAACAGGGACGATGCAAAGTTGTCTTAAAGCTACATCTGTACCCTCACCTCCTGCAGGCACAGCATAAAATCTCTCTCTCCTTTACCAACATAGGGAGGGAAATAGGTTACAATTGTTATAATCTATCATACAGTAGGGTTTTTTAGCAGAGGTATTGGGGGATGACAGCTCCTCTGCCTGCTTCTCAGATGCATATTGCCAATAAATGTGTTGAACTGTAGGAAGTTCATAGATTTCAAGGCCAGAACAGATGACTGTGGTAATCTAAACTGACCTCCTGAATAACACAGGCCACAGAATTCCACCTAGTTATTATGGACTCGATGCAGGAATATCTGTTTAAGCTACAGCCCAGTTTCTGAAAGACACCCAGTTTTGATTTCAAGACTCCAAGTGGAGGTGCATCCTCACTGTCCCTAGATAAATTGTTCAAATGGTTAATTACATCTCACTGTGAAAATGGTGCCATATGCTCAGTCAGAATTTGTCTATCTTGTTATACCTTCACCTGCTGAACTAGAAAGTCCCCTGACATCAGAAACGTCTGCCCCAGGGCAAGCGCTTGCAGAACGCTGCGTCACTTTAATTGACAAAGCAGCCCGCAGTGCGAGTGACGTCACAGCAGGGGCCAACATGACCTCACTCCAGCGCCTCTTTCTGGGACCGCACGAACAGAAATGTCTAAAGGAGGGAACACACTTTGCCGGTGGAAGGGGGCAAAGTGCAAATGCTTTACCAGACGCTTTCAAACAAGAACATTCCGCACAGGCCGCTTAACTTCGCAGTGGCGCCCAATTCTAATTATTTTCCCGGGTCAATATTTATAGAGAGACTAAAGTTTGCCCATAAAATGTGCAGGGTTTTTTTTTTATCAATGTACATACTCTGCTATTAAATGTTCTTTTTGTCCCTCGCTTAAGAATAAAGGAGATAGCATCATCCAATCAAAGGAAGCAGCAAGAGCAGTCCCAGGGGAGAATAACATTTATTGTAAATTTCCAGAGGGAATTAACCAATTGTCTGCATTATGATAGAATCAGCATATTGTAGATTGAACCTGTAGATAACGTCAAAGCAGAAGGGGGGCGTTCAGTTTTGTGTGCCGGCTGAATCCTAAATACACGAGGCGGCTGCTCTTCTGTTTGCTCTGCGGTTTTCTCATCAGTGCGCAGGCTACTGGGCCTTTTGGCCACAGCTGCAGTGAGCATGTCAAGCCAGCAGTTGGCACAAGCACGGATGTCCCTTTGGAGCTTGCGTGCTTTAAAACGGTAGGAAAACTGCCCCTCCTCCTCAATACACTTGTGATGGAGAAAGTACGGGGAGCAAGTGAGACTAACGGCAATCATGAATGTACCATTTTACAAGTATGGGAACTTCCCATGCTGCTTAACCTGGGCCGGGGGGAGGGCCCTCCACCTCCATATTTCTACTGATTCATGATCTAACAGGTAAAGTGATGGTTTTACGTGGAGGGGGCATTGGCATGGGCTTACCATATAAAGGCAGTACAAGAGAATTCTTAACAAAAGCAAGAGAGGGAGTTCATCATCTTTGGAACCTGCATTCCCAACTTTTAGACCACGATATAATTTTTAACAGGCCACCTACAATATTCCTGATAGTTACTTAGATTTTCATAGCACCCACATAGAGGCCCATGATGAAAAAAAAGGTGAAACTGGCCAAATGAAAGTTAAAGGGGAGGTTTAACTCTGTTTCCCTGATACTGATTCAACCCTGGGTTTTAGTGTGAGCAAGGTTTTGGCTTTTGTTTTTTGTTTCTAAGCAGGAATAGAACACCCTGAGTAGAATGGCAGGGTGGTCTAGTGGTTAAGGTATTAGCCTACCACTCATGAAGCTTGTGTTAAATTTCCGGTGGCAGAGACTTCCTATATAATGCTGAGCAAGTCAGTCTGGCCCGGATCCTCAAAAGGAATTTAGGTGCCTCACTCTGACTGAATTCAAACAAGAGTTAGGGACCTAAATATCCGAGGAACTGGCTCTTAGTCTCTCTACCACTGCTCCCAATTTGCCTAATGGGGGTACCAGAACTTCCCAAGCTTGCAGGGGTACTGTCAGAATGGCCCAGGGTGTGAAAATGACTGTGAGGTGCTCGGATACCATGGTGCTGTGGTACATAGATAAAGTTGACTGTTTTTCAACCAAGGCCATTGCTGAGTTGCTGACAAGAAAAGTGTTGAAAAGGCCTCATCACTTCAGCGCGATGCAGTGTCTGTGGGAAAGCGGACGAGATCCACCTTTTGAAAAGGCAGCGCTGTGAAGAGAGAAAGATTCCTAGAAGCAAGCCGAGACCAAGCGAAACAGAAAGCGGAGCGCTCTGTCAGAGAGAAAGCAAAGCCCTGACTCTGTCAGAGAGAAAGATGAGAAGGAAAGCAGATGGGAAATAAGATGGGGGTGAGGCTGACAGTAACAAGTGTAAATGCAGCACAGCGAAACCTGGCAACAGGGAGCTATGGCATAATTTTCAGGTGGGAAGTAAAAAGACTCTGAGATTTTAGGTAGTGAAAGCCAAGAACTGGCAACTCGGTTTCAGTGCATGGCAGAATTACCCCCTACACTAGCTAAAGGCATCTCTACACCTCTGAGGTTAATTCAGGAGGGTGTCTGCCCATTTTTGCTGAGTTGAGATGAATTCAGACAACCCCACACTGAGGTCTGTGACTAGAAGAAAAGCCAAGCCAGTCATAGTAAGCAGGAAAATCTAACCTGTGTCCAGCTCTCTGTTTCCCCTTGAACTCCGGACCGATCACCTGGCCAGAATAATGATTAAGGGACTCACTCCTACAGGCAGAACGCCTGCCTCAGGGCGGTCAATATGCCCGTTCTACCTGAACTTTCAGATAAGTCCCTGGATAGAATACAGTCTAAAGCAACACAGATGGATTTTCAAACCTGCTCTGCACCCAACAACTCTGGTTGTTCTCAGTGAGGAAGTCCTTCCCCATTGTTCTCAATGATAGCTGCTAACAGCACTTTTGAAAACCTGCCCAGGATCTGAAAGCCCTGCAGGCTGTAGGATCAAAGACAACATCCATGGTTAAAGCCATGCATTGAGAAAAGGAGGGTTGCTCCAGTGTGAGCTGTTTAAGCAACTTTAAGAGTTACCATGTCTCTTGAGCGAAGCGCCTTGGCTCTTTAAGTATGTGACCTAACCTGCCTTTTGATTTATTTTAGTGGGTAGTAATACCTAGATCTTATACAGCACTTCTCATCAGGAGATGATCTCATTGTGCTTCCCCAAGAGGTCATCATCATCCTTTTACAAACAGGAAAACTGAGGCACAGAGGTGAAATGACTTGCCCAAGATCACTCAGCAGGCTAGTGGCAGAAGCAAGCTTAGAACCTAAGACTTACGATTCACAGTCAGTACTCAAGCCAACAGACAACACTGCCTCCTTTAAAAAAAAGTTATATACTTTAATAATAAAAGTACAATTTAATTCACTACCTCTGTGCAGTCCTGATTACCTAGAATGCTAATTAATGTGGGCTTCTTCTGCAGAAGAGGCAGCTTTCTCAGAAAGATTTGCAGAGTTACTAAAACTTTGCTTAACTTGGTTTCCCAAAGACCAGGAATCCCCTCACTCAGTTCTTTACAAACTATTGTGTTTTGTGATATTACTCTGTCTGCTCCTGAAGTGCAGCCACCTCTGGGCTGGAGCACCGCAACTCTAACAGAGCTCCTCCACTCCAGACCATCATTTAGGGGTCTGATCAAAGGAGCCCTCCACAACTGCAAGAGAAAAGCTGGGTCCTCACCCCTCCCCCAGAATCTCCAAAGGTTTTCAGAAACAGATCTTGAGACACCTGTTGGCTTACTGCTGGCTCCCTTCCCTCCACCTCTGCTAAGCTACTGGGAAAAGGGTCTAGTGAGCCATTACGTTGTTCATCCACCAGTCAGTGGGGCTCCATGATACCAAGAATTCAAGAAAGGGAAACAATGTCTTGAGGGCAGCAATATGGGGGAGGGATAGCTCAGTGGTTTGAGCATTGGCCTGCTAAACCCAGGGTTGTGAATTCAATCCTTGAGGGGGCCATTTAGAGTTCTGGGGCAAAAATTGGGGATTGATCCTGCTTTGAGCAGGGGGTTGGACTAGATGACCTCCTGAGGTCCCTTCCAACCCTGATATTCTATGATACTGTATCGAGAGTCAGAGCTTACATGTGAGCAGGAGCAACCGGCCAAAGCTGCAGAGAGAGAGAGAGAGAGGGAGGGAGGGAAGGTCTGGTAGCAGGCAGGTTGGGAGCTGGGGTGAGAAGCAGCCTGCCGCTGGCAGGGGCCAGCAGTAGCCGCTACAGAAGGATAACAATACTGGGCAAGGGACTGCAGGCAGTGTGGTGCGGATGGGTTACAATGAGTCACAATTACCCTCATGTCCTGGGCTGCCCGTAGGGTCTGGGTTATGAACTCTTGTTGGTCTTCCATTGTAACTTGAGTACAAGGACTTCAAGCGTATTTCACCTGTTAGTTTCTGACAGCCCTAGTAAGCCATTACTCAGTGAGCATATTTATGGGAACCCATGAAGGCTGGAGCCCAGTGCTTAGAGCATGGCAGGTCCTGCTTTGAAGCTCATGGTACTTGGAGTATGCTACCAGATGTAGGCCTTGCTGGAGCCCAAGGCATAACAAACAGTATGAACCAAAGCCTGTGAACCAAAGTAGGCCTGGCCTTTGCAAAATAGCAGCACACCAGGTATTAGCCAACCAAGTAAGCACATTCCTGACCTGAGAGGATGGTACAGGAACACTGAGAGTTCTCAACTAATGACAGAAATGCATTCCTAGGAGATGGTACAGGGACCCACCGACCCCTCATCTGATAAGGAGAAGGTGACAGGAAAATGGATGAGGATGTTTTGTTTGAACTAGCAGGTATAAGGGTAGTAACCATTGAGCTGGGGTACCAGGACCATCCTTTGTTGACAATGAACCTGGCCGAGCACCTTCACCACCGAACCGAGCCTGCAGCCTTTCTTTATGAGCAACGTTGAGATCTGCCAAGTCAGCCAGCTGCTACCGGACAGCTAATCCAGGAGCTCTGAGAACTGCACCAAACCACCACTCTGCAGCACTGCACCACCAGACACCTAAGACAAGCGTCCCACAGCGCTCATAGCCACAGCCTGTGGATCTCAGCTACGGAGAAGACCTTCCGTACAGGGCCCATCTCTGACTGTGGGGTGGTAGCACCAGGGATGGAGAAGAAACCAGGGTGTGTGGGGCGGGGAAATAGCCTAGGAGAGATGTGGTGGTAGTTAAAAAGGAAAGCAGCTGACTAGCAGAAACAACTTCCTCAGGGTCAGATGTATCAGTCTATAGAAAGAAAAAACTGCAAGGCAAGCAGTGAAACTCCATGGCTCAGGACATTCAAAAGTGTGACTGGACCAAGCACTAAAAGAGAAGGCACAAGGAACAAGCATGCATTGGCATGAAGCTATTGCAGTGAGTGACCTCCATCGCTAACCTCTGTTATTCTATTCTTGGAGTTTCTCGCAATAAGGCCTCTGTTTCCCCTTCCCCTCTTTATCTATCCTGTCTATTATACCTTATGCTCTTTGGGGAGTGACTGTCCCTTCCTCGGTGTGTGTACAATGTGCTCCGATCTCTGTTGGGATTTCTAGTCATTACTGTAAGAGATAATAGATAGATTGTGCTTGGCACTGCTAAATATCAGCTACTTACACTATTGATTTTGGCCTCTTTCCACACAGGTGGAAATACAGTCTGAACTATAATGTACAGTACATGTGTTCCCCGGTATTTTAAGAATGCAAATAGGCTCAATATTGGCTTAATAAACTCGGGGCTTTTTTAATTGCCCACTTAGTCGTATTGCAATTATCTACCAAAAAAGGGTGTCAAACTGGTAAACACTGTACAATAATAAACCCCAATCTAAAAAGACTGAACAGAATTATTTCAAGAATCCAGTATATAATAAGCAGGATTCCTTTGTGAATGAGAATGCCAATCCTTTTCTACATTTATTTTGCCAAGAACTCAATATTAGCCCATACAAATGAACTGTAATTATTCCTGTAACCCTCAAAGAGCTCAAGTGTCAGAGTTTGGTTGAAAGTCCACAATGCGTGCAACTGAGGTGTTTTCTAACTTGACATCTCTCTATTTGCTAAAGGTGTTTTTTAATTGGAAATTTCTCCAATACAGGAGAGAGGTTTTAATCAGGCATCAATCTCCAACTTGGGCTAGGTGGGGGAAGAAAAATGGAGCGGGGGAAGGAAAGGATTGTGAAACTAAATACTCCTACCTGAAAAATTCATTAAGTCAGGTCATTCACAGAGAGTTATACTTTAAAAACTATTTTTAATTATGGAATACCTCTTCTGAACATCTCACTTTTTGTTATCAGCTAGCAAAATAATGTACGACATACAGAGTGCACATTATTCTCATAATAAGATAAAAGGCCAGGAGTTATGATTTTAATGACATTAAGATTTACAACCCTCATAACTAGGTCTGTAAAAATATAGATCTATCCTATGTTCTAGACCATCCTGCTTTCCATGGTGATAGCCGACATGTCAGCGGAAGGAAAGACAACCCCCCCATTGTACCTAGCTGGTTTGAAAAATTCGTTAAGGGTGGGATTTTGCAGAGTGGTCAAAGTAGGCCTAATTCTTCTGCCAGTTAAGTCAGTGGTATAACTCCCATGGACTTCAGTGGGAGCAGAGGTAGGCCAATGTTGAGCTCTTTTGAATACCCCACCCTTGATGCATGCAGCTCTCCAAACCAGGATGTAGCGTTAATTATCTGCATTTATCTATACCTTTTCTTCAGTGACCCAGCTGGAGATGACTTTTTAATGGCAGATTATTTAGATGCAACTGGCTAGGCCTCCAGCACATCTTAGAAATGGTGGCTCTTTACTGAGATTGAGTTATAATACAAAGACGACAATTGACAAATATACCTTTCCCCAATGCCGTGTCCCAGTGGGATCTCTGTGTCCATACAGGCAGGAGCAGAGAGCATGGAGTGACACATGGTTGCTTCACCGGTAAGGGTTTTATTAGTCATAACCCTGAAGTGATATAGGAGAGACAGCGTGACTTCTGGGATGTGCAAGACCTATAACATTAATCTTTCAATGTCCTGACAGAACATCTCCCTTCTGATAACGAAGGAGCATTTATTAATACTGAAGAGGCCAGGCTATAACCTTAGGGCTTATCTATACAAGCGTTCAGTCTTGCAGCAAGCTGCGGTGTGACTCAACTCTGCATTAAGATGCTGCAAACCAACTGTTCCTCTGGATTCTGATGACGTGATTGATACAGGACTAGATCAAAGTTCATTAACTAACTAACCAACCAACCACATCAGCTGGGCCCACAGAGACAGTTAGTCCGCAGCAGGCTAATGCAGGGTAGATTCGTACCCCAGCTTGCTGCAAACTGAATGTTTGCATAGACAAGCCCTTAGGCTACCTGAACCTCTGAGCCTGCAGTGTTGACAACTCTCATAATTTTATCCCAAGTCTTGCGATATTTGGTATTTTTCTTAAAGCCCCAGCTTCTGGAGTCATGTTATTACATAAGAACCTCTTAAAATATATGGCGGAATGGGGCAATTCATGCCTCCTTAGTGGCTGTTGTTTCAAACTGCCATGCATTGGATAAATTCTTGATCTTGGTTTCACATCCAGAAGGGCTAGAAAATTAAATCTGTATAAAGGAAAGTTTAAATTCTGGGGAAAAACCACCTGCATACCAAAAAAAACAAAGAGAGAGAGAGAGATCACAAACCTCCTTGCATCTGCTGGCCTGGCGATCTGGGGAAGAGAGCTGCTACTTTCAAAAAACCAAATTGCTGCCATAGATTTTTCTGATTTGTCTAGAGAAACTAGATTTGATTTTTTTTTCTCATGCAAGATAAGATTTATGGTAGTGACCTGAAGCCAAAGAGCAACAAGCATTACCACTATCATCTACACAGGCCCAAAGCCCACGAGGAATCTGTAGCATTACCTGGAAATGGCAGGCTGACCCAGGAGAACATGGTGGGGTAATACTGAGCAAGACCCAAGAGCTCGCGATGTCAATTACTATCAATAGGGAAAGCATGCTGTGGACAGAAAGCGGTGGAGACAAATAGTCAGAGGAGCAAGAAGCAACCTGGGCCGTAGAGCCAGGGAAGAGTAATAATGCCACACACCGGGGCTGCTTTCTTTTTCATGCTTTAATGCAGAGCCAGTAACCCTAACATCACATGTAATGTATGCTGGAACTTGGAGGTCAGGGCAGGCGACTGTACTTGTGATAGCAAGGCCAGCCCACAACATTTTGGCACCTGAGGTGGAGAGCTCAAATGATGCCCCCATGCCCTCTTGCTTGGGCCAAAACTTTGAAACTCTGGGTCCTAGTGGCGCCCCCACACAGTCTGGCACCTGAGGCGGCCGCCTCAGTTGGCCTCATGGTAAGGCCAGAAGACAAAAAGCCAGAGATGGGACTAGCACTGGGAGAGGGGACGTGATGAGAGTGATGGGAAAGGAAGGTGACTTTCATAGCAGTGCTCTGGATACACCGAGCAGGGGATCAGCCTACAGAGGTGCCTGAGAAGCAGCTTTAGCATAGTCAAGCTACCAATTTATCGCTCAGGGTTTGAGCATAGGGACATCTAGGTCTGGATGCTTTTACCAAGGATGAAAAGTGACAGTTTCGTGGATAGACTCCTGACCACAGAACTGGTGCTCTGTGTTCTCCTCCTGCTTCTGCTGCATGACCTTGGGCAAGTCACTTTCCCACTCTGTGTTTTTGTTTCCCTTTCCACTTTTTGTCTCTTTAGATTGTGAGCTCTTTGGGGCAGGAACTCTTATGTAGCACATAGGTCAGTGTTCTCCTCAGCTAGAACATTGGGTCTTTGGATTGGTTTCGATTGACTCTCCCTTAAAAGAAAACCCATAGATTTAAGTTGCAATCCTGGGATAAAGTTTTCAAACCAGCTAAGTGACTTGGGCTGCTAACTCTGTGTAACAGTGGGAACTCACCACCAGGGCAGCCCCTCACTCTAGGATGCAGTGCTGCATGGATTTTTCCACACCACTGTCCCCTTTTCGTCAGCCAATCTGAGCCTGCAGCGCTCTGCGTCTTCTGGGGCCCAGGCCTCTGGCCAGGCTCAATCTCCTTCGGGGGAAACAAAAGTCTGACCAAAAAAAGCCAGATAAACCTCTCAACAAATCGTTTTTCTTGGACATTGACATTCTTTGCTCTGTGCCCCACTCCCAGGCCCTGCAGAGCTCTTCTTTGCTTCCCGGGGCTTTTCCCTTGGAACCTTCTTCCTAGCAGGTTCCCTGTACATTCCCTCCTTGGGGACTCCAGCAGCTTCTCCCAGGAACCTCCCTGCTACTTACAGGCCCCATCTCAGGGCCTCCCACAGGAGCCTAACCTGTTCCTCTGGGTTCCTTCTACAGCCTCTGTCACAGCTTCCTCCTCCTAACTGCATTCTTTCAAGCCTTTTGATGAGGTCCAGGTGTTTGCCATACTAATACCTGACCCCATTAGCCTCCCCTCCCCAGGCTGAGAGGCAGCTAATTATGGCACAGCCAGGGGTAATTGAACAAGGTTGGCTCAAATCCTTCTGGCCCTTAAAGTAACAGTACTATGGCCAGATTTGGAACCGTATGTAGGTGCCTAGTTCTAAAAAAGGTACCTAAATACCTTTCAAAATCTGGATCTAAGTGCCCGAGTCCCTTTTGAAAATAGGACTTGGGCTGCGAAGTCATGTCAGTGCTTCTGAAAATTTTACCAGTAAAACACTAGTACCAGAGGTTCACAATGCCTTAAACTTCATTATGATCTCCCCTTTTTATTTCTAGAACTTCTATGGGTGGGATTTTCAAAAGTGCCTATGTGATTTAAGAACACAGTCACACTGACTTTCAGTAGCACTTGTGGTCTTAAATAATTTAGGTCCCTCTGAAAATCCCATCCTAGATGGACAAAACCAGTATCAGCAATTTTATATTGTAAATTGCCTTGTCAAAAAGTATGCCAATAACTGGCTTTATGGACAAGGTACTATGAGCACTCCAGTGCAGAAGGACTGGTACAAACATTCCCACTCAATCTGTTCAACTCATCTTTGCATAAAAGTTGGTATGAGCCAAGTAACCAATGCCAGGAAATCATAAATGTTTGTGAACAAAGATAAACAGATACCCAGGGGCTGAAGTTAATCCTGGCAAGATTTGACACATTGACACAGCAGTGAGCTGAAAACATTTTCATGCTATTTATCTATTTTTCCCCCATTTGAAATGCTGCTATAGCTCTGTTTGAAGATGAGCTTAATTTATTTAGACTTCTTCACCTGTGATACAGACTCACAGACAATTCCCCACTTGGGATAATGAGCAAATGTAATAATTCAGCATGGAGTAAACTGTAAATATTGCCTGATTCTCAGGGCAACAACTATGGAATAACATCAAAAGGATGGAAAAAGTTACACATGTGTGTGAAAGTAAGCCAATGTAGTAGTCAATTACATATTATTTGATTCACCGATTCCCCCTAGCAACTGCTGAGATGAACATTTCCCTTTGATGCACTTACACATCTGTTTAGGACACAAGAATTAAAGTGTCTGGCTGCAGTTTATTGGGGGGATATTTACTGTTTTGTACGGAGAGAGAAAAATTCCAGAAGAGCCAAACTGGCTCAATCACCTCGGTTCCAATTTCAGAAGTCAGGCCTTGTCTACACCGCAAACGTTGGTTGACACAAGATACATCATCATAAAGCCACCACAGTTAGTATAGAGTTAGTTATTTTGCTTATGTTTGTGCACAGTTGGCTGCTTGCATTAGCGCTTTGTGTACTCACTGGGAGTGCTTGTGTTGATGCAAAGCATGAGGCACCAGGGGTTCAATGGGACTTAAGTTCCTAAGCAATTAATGCCCAGATCCTCAGAGGTGTTTAGGAGCCTAACTCCCACAGATTTCAACGGAGTTAGGTGCCAAAATCTTTGCAGCTATGGACCTAAGGTATTTTTCAAAATAGGACGTAGGCACCTAACTCACTTAGGTGCTTGAAAATTATACCTGAGGTCACTAAATTCTTTAAGGTGTCCACTGCTAAAAAGGGCACTATCAGAAATCAGAATGGTGGTTGTGGCTGAGTAAAAGACTCCATCAGGCTGAGGTTTGTCGTATAGACTCTGACTCCCTTCCCTTTCTTTGTGCTGAGGTGGTGCTCCAACAGCTGGGTCTGCGCTGGGACATATCTCTGAAGCACAAGCCATGGGACAGGAGTAGGTATGCATGCACAATCAGTGTGTGCATCTTTCCATATTGTCACATACCATGGATCAGGTTGGGAAGCGTCATGACAGAGTGATGCCCATGTGAACCAAGATTCTCCCTTATTTTTTCCTGCTAAATTGGGTTACCTATCTCTTACTGATGTGGCTTAGCTAAGAACTCTCCCCATGACACATACCCATAAGACATGTCACTCACACTTGCTCCTAGCAGAGGATGAATCATGGCTATGCCATGTGTCACTCCTTACTTTTACTCTGTCTAGAGTTTGAAGGAAGAATCACTAGGTCACCCAGTTCCAGCTCCCTGGTTTAGTTGCTGTATGATAGTTATCACACAGTGAAGCATCCTGGGAGGGGGGATTGTGTGTGTAAAAATCTCTTTTTATAGACTGCACAAGGGAGGTACAGATGCAAAGGAGAAGAACAAGGCCTCTATCAATAAACATGAGATATAAAATGATATTTTTCAATTTTATTCATAGACCATAGATTTTTGTGCCTCCTTTTGGGAGCAGTAAATGAGACAAACATTAAGACTACACAAAATGTAAAGCAGCAGTTGGTACCTTCTGGCAGGTAATGTGGGAAATGTAATGCGGTACAAGCCTCCTGTCAGAGTGAGACCGAGCACTTAGAATTGGTAGGGTGGACGTGATTCTGATTTCACACTGGTGTAACTCCATGATCTCCAGTTCTACCACCAATATGCACCAGCATATGATCAAATCAGATCGCACAGGCCTAAGGCTTACACTTTGCCCACCTCCTCAGGGTGCTCAATTGTCCCTTCTTCAGTCACATTTCCCCTCTTCCCATTCAACACAAAGAGTGTAGGGATTTCACATAAGACTGAGGGAAGAGGCCTCAGCTCTGCATTGTTGGGAGTTAGCTCATGGAAGTGACATCAGCAAAAAGACCCAACCAGCCAGTCAGAATATTGGTTTAGACCAGAGGTTCTCAAACTGCGGGGAGCATGGAACGTATTCACGGGGGAGGAGGGTGAGAAGATTTAGGGGAAAAACAAACCACTCCCCCTCCCTTGCTGCACACATTCAGACCTGGACATCTGGAGCGTTGCCAGCAGCAGCAGAGAAGTAAGGGTGGCATGGTGTGGGGTGTTGCCACCCTTACTTCTGCACTCCTGCTGGCCCCGCTGCTCCTTTCTGTGCTAGATGCTCAGCCGGCAGCTACCGCTCTCCAGACGCCCTGCTGAAAAAAGCAGCAACGCCGAAGAAAGTGTGTCAATACCGTGCCATGACACCCTTACTTCTGCGCTGCTGCTGACGGCAGTGCTGCCTTCAGAGCAGGGTGCCAGCAGCCGCTGCTCTCCGCTTTGCCTTCAGAGCTGGGCAGCCACAGACTGGGGTGGGGGGGGGGCATAAACTACTACAGCCACAGAGATGGGGAGCGTGATCAAAAACCACTGATTTAGACAAGCCATGTCCTCAGACAGGCTCTAACGAGAGTTTGTTCTCCTGGTGTGACTGGGTTTTGATGACTGGGAATTCTCTCACTCTGGCTAATGCTGCATCCACGAGGATGAGCTGGATTATTCTGTTAGGGCCCAGTATCCTGCTTTTTTTCCCATGAGCCGAGGTCTGGCGGAGCCCCTCCAAGGGGCAGAGAAGGGGGAAGTGCCACTCAATTACATCCTCCTCCTTCTCAGACCCTTTTCAGCCTGGGGCTTGATGTGGTTTGAGGAGCGGAAGCAGGTTGGGAGTAGCTGCTCTCTGCAGCGATCCACCCCACAGGTTGTGATTACTCCAGCAACCTCAGTGCTGCCTGAAGGTGATGGTAGGATTTCTATAACTCACAGCATGAAGCTCACATGTTGCTCCATTCAGCCTGCGTCTACCAGGGCCCAACCTTCTCCCATTGAACTCAATGACAAAGCTCCTGTTTGCTTCAGAGTGTCAGGACTGGGCCCTATGCATCCATCTAACATGCATTGTAGAACATGCCACGCTTTTGCCCAGCACCTTTCACATATACCATGGCTAGGGGAATCTCCAAGCACTACCCAAACTATACACCTCCAGCAGCCCTTCTAGCTACATCATTAATTACACAAGGGCAGGAGGCTTGTTGGAGAGGATCTTAAGAAAAATGAAGACAAACTTGAGTAAGTAGGGGGTTGACGAATGTGGCCCATCTGAGCTTAAGATCCAATTAAAATTTCTATGGCTTCTGCAAAAGGAAGAGAAGGAACGGGGTGGGGACGGGGGGGGGAACATATATATTAATGCAACACTTTAGGGAAGAAGCAGCTGCCAAAGAGTCCCATATATTTTAATTGCTATATATTGTGTGTCTATTTTAACTCAGCAGTTTGATAACACATTATTCACCAGGTAGCCACCAGGCTGTACAATGTGCTGCACAAGGATCGGTTCTGCTGTGCTTCCGACAGAGATGTGTAAGGGACAGGTCAGAAGGTGGAGTCCCCCTTCGAGCATGCCAGATTTATTTGGCAAGAAACCCAGGTGGCTTTCCTCACTGTCTTCAGAAAGGCAGGCAGCGTCCCCCATAGAAGCAGACCTTGTGTATAATACCAAACGCTCTGCTTTGACATCTTGTATTTGCCAAACTGTAAAACACAGAGATGCACAAATCACTTCAGCGCTGTGGGCTCTGTTAACATGGCACGTAGAATCAAAGGCTGGGGTTTCTCCTTTTTTCATGTTAGTTCAGGTAAGTGTAACTAGCATACATATATGGGGATGTACTGACAGTCTTTAGATCGCTAGTGGAGGGTATATTACAGAATATGGCAGAAAGTCTGGGGTTAAACTGGGGCAGGTGTTCCAATCTAAGGCACAATGGGCCAACTTCTGCTTCCGGCTACACTCATGACACCCTGTTGACGTCTCTTGCTACAAAGCACAGCTGAAAAGAGACCCTGGGTGAAAAATCCAGCCCCAGGGGCGTCAATATGATTTTTACCATTGAATTCCATGGAGCCAGAATTTCATCAGTCCCGCAGGCTCCTCGCCAGAACTGAAACTTTTTTTTCCCCAAGTGTAAGAATTTTAATTGCACAAAAGTTGGATCCATGCGAACCGCTTCTGCCTGGTTGGTGTGTCTGTGCCTTTAAGCAAAGGTCTCCCTGAGACGCCAATGGACAGCAGAAGTAAAATGTGATGGCTGATATGGGACGGTAGGGTAAAGGGAACCATGAGTTTGAGGCACAATGGTCCGGGCATGAGCCTGGGATTTGGGAGATGGAGGTTCAATTCTTTGTTCTGCCCATGGGACCTTGGATGAGTTTATTTAGCTTCTCTGTGGTTCAGGTCCCCATCTGTGCAATGGGACGACTGGCACTTCCTTACCACTCATGGGTGCTGTGAGGATAACTGCACTGAAGTATATGAGAAATTCAGATACTGCAGTAATGAGGTCATGAATCAAATACCTCAGATAGGTACTTTCTCTTATTACCTGTATGGCCTATTCAGAATTCTCTATTGTTAAGTAAAATAAGGAGCCCAGTTTTCACAACTGGATGCCTAAATTGGAGCATCTATTTCTGCACTTCAGTTCACAAATTGGCTCTGGGCTATGAAAAGCTAGTGTTTGGGCTGATATGGATCACTAATTTAAGCCGTCACCTTTGAAAGTTGGGCTCCATCTCCATTGGAGAGGTCTGAAAGTCCAGACCTTCTCTCACTCACAACCCCAGGTGGTGGAATTCCCATTAATGCGCAGGCCTTTACTGCCTAACCAACCCTTTGTCCGTTACCACTCACTTGGCACAGGAGGGGTCAACATCTCGCTCCAGCAAGGCTGACATTTTCTCTGAAAATTGCAAGGTTGGCCATGTGCCTCACAAAGGGATTGGTTCAGCTTCTGTCCAAGTCACTAGGTATCCTTCCAATCTCTTCTACAGCAGTTGGATCAGGCCATAAGCAAGCAGGTACACAGACCAATTCATAGATTGATTTATGGGGTAAATTCAAAGCCAAACCAGAACCTGGATCCTCATCACTTATAAGCAAGTGCTTGTATAGATAAGCTAAGGGGAAAAGCTTGTTACTTTCTCATACTAAAATTCTTCTAAATGTTGTCAATTCCAGACCCAGGTCAGGGAGCAAAGGAGAGGCTGATGCCATCTGGGTATTTCTAGCACTTATTCTTTATATAGTAGAATACTTTATAATACCAAAATTATGAAGATCTTTCAAATATATTGTAAAAAATATCCAAAAGCAATTCAAATTTATTAGGAAACTACTACTGAAATGAATAAAAAATAACCCTCATTGAGATTGGCAGCAGGCTCTCAGGTTTTTATTGTTGGCTCGAAGAAGCCACAATTTTACTGGAAGTAAACTTGAAAGGCTGGATTTAAGCTTTAGTGTTTCCTATCACCTTCTGCACTGACATAATGAAAGCCTTTCACCTCTTTGTTCCCATATCGGTAGGTACAGTCAATAGGGTGTTTTTGCTTTCCTAGTTATCCTTGTGAGACATTGTTACAAGCTGGATTTCATTGGTACAGGATGGCTTTTGAATAGCACTTTTCACTTCTATTTTTTCACACTGATGCTCATTAAATCTACTGATGAATTTTTACATGATGGCCTGCCCGCAATGTCTGTACTGCCTAGTGGTCAGCCCATCCCAACAGCTAGCATGCCCCTTAGGGATTTCAAAAGGCCCAATAAAGATACAAAGGACCTAAGGAGGAATAGGGATCAGAAGGAAGCAGTTCCGGGAATAAGTAGGGGTTGGGAAAAAGACAAGCACTGTTCCTTTTAAGGCCTGGGACCAGGAACCTGGCAGCATGGGTGTAACAAAATTCCCCTCTTCTCCAAACAATAAGGGGATAAACTGGGAGGAAGTGGCCAGCATAAAGGCTCTCAAGGTCAGACACTGACAGGAGAAGGCTGGCCTCCTGAACCCTCCAGAGTGGAAGGTTAATTAGGGTGTTCATCTGAAGGGAGCTAGCAAAACCCCAGCTCGACGAAGAGAGCTGAGGGGGAACTCCTTTCTGGAGGGCCATATCCACTGCTCAAAAGGTTAAAGACAGATGGACTGCTTGCAATATAGCCCAGCTGTTGCAGAGAAGCGATGAGAGCAGTCTCCAGGAAAGCACCTTTGTAGCTAGCTCAGGAGAAGCTGTGAGGAACCACGGATCCAGGCAGAGACAGCAGAGCCCAGAGACATGGTGAAGATATCAACGGGATGATGTTAGGAGTAGCTCACGGAAGTGTGAGTGGGGGGAATCAAGGAAACAGTAAAGGAGTCCTTGTGGCACCTTAGAGACTAACCAATTTATTTGAGCATGAGCTTTCGTGAGCTATAGCTCACTTCATCAGATGCATACCATGGAAACTGCAGCAGACTTTATATATACACAGAGAATATGAAACAATACCTCCTCCCACCCCACTGTCCTGCTGGTAATAGTGTTTCCCTGCCTAAAAGAGCATCCTTGGTCTGGAACTCCGTGGGGAGTGAAGGCCTGAGATCCCCTACCCTTCCCCCAGATCAAGAGGAGAAGCCCCAGTATCAAGAATAAAAGAAGTCAAGAATGGAAGGTGCCAGAGAGAGGCCAGGAGATGGGCTTGAAGGGTTCTTATTTTCTGCACTTCAGAAGGGGAATGGACCAAGTAGTGACCTGGCCGGAGGGCTGGCCACAGAAAACAACAGATCACTTTGGAACTGGAATGGCTGAAAGGGGCACTAAACTGAGAGAAATCCCTGCACTGCCACACTGAAACACATGGTGGTGCTCTAGAGGCAAGATGCTCCATAGTGCATTGATGCTGTGTCCTCTGAAGCATAGGTGCTGGAGCGAGGGGTGATGGGAGCGCTGCTGCACCCCGTGGCTTGAAGTCGTTATAACAACCCAAATGCATGGTTTCTGCCTTCAGCCCCCCTCTCCCCCCGGTAAAAATTGTTCCATCATCCCTGCTCTATTTCCCTGTCTCTCCATCTCTGTCACTCTTCAGCACCATGCTGAGAGGCAAGGGCTGAGAGAACAAGTGATTCTAATGATCGTGGATGTCAAGTTCTCTCCATACACAGTAAAAGCTGAGTGCGCACATTAGCAAAGGGTTAGAGTTTGATGGTACTGGTGCTGTTTCCCCCAAGGGCATGCAGATGGCTGGTTAGGAGATTCAGGGTACGGTATGTGGTTTTCCAAGAATATAGCTTTGGAAGTTAATACAAAGCTTTAATCAGCTAGCTTGATAGTGGCAGGAAGTGGTAAAACCAAGAGATGAAAGAGAGGCTGAGTATGCGGATATGACCATTTGGGTATAAACGCCACGGAGGGTTTCCAAAGGGAGGTAGGCAGCCCATTCCCACTGACAGGCAATAGCCCTGGTGTGGGGAATGGTATGGCATGGGTTGCCTTTCTATTATTTTAGGTATGAGGGAGGTAAGATGTGGGTGGAAGCAAGATGGCGGTTCGAAACCTAAGGACTCAATAAGGACCTACGGTTACCTACACTGTTGATTCTACTGTCAACAGCGGCAGGAGGGAGTGTGGACATGGGCCAGCTGGAGTTGGTTTGGTCCCAGCTGGCTGAAGATGTGAAACAAGGTCACTCCAGGGACTGTTCCATCAGGGATATTCTAGGTCCAGGCTGCTGAGAAGGTGAGAGTGGGATGGGAAGGGGAGAACATCAGACTCCATGGCTTCTGTACAGGAACTTCAGCCTGGACTGGGGCATGAAATAAGACTTCCCAGGTCTGGAAAAGGACAATAGGGTTCATTCATAGATGTGAATTGTAAACAATAAGTTACGAGTTCATTCATTCTGGAGCGGCGCTGTGGTGAATGGGGATTTCACACCCATCAGGGCAGTGGTTTTCAAACTCTTTCTGGTAACCCACTTGGAGAAAATTGTTGATGCCCGCGGAGCTGGGGATGAGGGGCTTCGGGTGTGGGAGGGATCTCTGGGCTGGGCTTGGGTGCAGGAGGGGGCTCTGGGTTTGGGGGAGGACTCAAGGCTGGAGCAGTGGGTTGGGTGCAGGAGGGGGTCAGGGCTCTGGGCTGGGGGTGCAGGCCCTGGGGTGGGGCCAGGAATGAGGGGCTTGGGGTGCAGGAAGGGGCTCCAGGTTTGGGGGGGGCTCAGGGCTGGGGCAGAGGATTGGGTTGTGGGGTTGGGACACAGGCTTACCTCAGGCAGCTCCCGGTCAGTGGCGCAGTGGGGGTGAAGAGGCAGGCTTCCTGCCTTTCCTGGCACCACGGACCATTCTGCGCCCTGTAAGCAGCCAGCAGCAGGTCCGGCTCTTAGGCAGAGGCAGGTAAGCAGCTCCACCTGGCTCTCACCCGCAGGCACCGCCCCACCCAGCTTCCATTGGCCAGTTCCCGGCCAATGGGAGTGCAGAGCCGGTGGTCAGGGAGGGGGCAACACGCAGAGCCCTGTGGCCTCCCTGCCTAGGAGCCGGACCTGCTGCTGGCCGCTTACGGAGCGCAGCACGGTGTCAGAACAGGTAGGGATGAGCCTGCCTTAGCCAGGCAGCACCACCAATGGGACTTTTAATGGCCCAGTCAGCAGTGCTGACCAGAGCCGCCACGACCCAGTGCCTGACATGCCGCAACCCAGTACTGGGTCATGACCCACAGTTTGAAAACCACTGCATCAGGGGACTCCATTTCTGGGGACAGGCTCCTTGTAAGAAGAGAGCAGAGGGTAAAATTTCCAGCTGAAATTGTGGTAGCCGCAGGTAACAGAGCAGATCATGAAAAACCCAGGGTAGTGGAAGTTTCAATGGGAGCTGAGTGCCTAACTCCCTTAGCCACTTTGGAAATCCCCTATTGCAATTTTAGTTCTTGTACAAGCTTACCAAGATGAAACGGCACAAGGGGGGGTGATTTAGGAGCACAAGCCCTGTTGAAAGTAGAGTTGGTTGAAATTTTTCATTAGGTTGTACATGTCAAACGTCCCCCAGAGTTTAGACTCACAGCTTGGGCATTGTGAGTAGAGGAGCTGGTGAACAGGAGCAGCAGCCAGGGGAGTTTTGCACAGGGATGTGCCAGGTGAAGGAAGGGTGACTGCTTGAGTCTTGGGGTGAGTCTGTTAGTTTCTGCTGAGTCCCTGCTTGCTTGCCGTATACCTGCTTGATTGACGTTTATAGTGTGGTCTCTTGGGAGTGCTGTGTGCCGAGCATAGCTGCCGGCTAGGCAAGGCTGAGAGCTTTTTAACGAGGGTCTAGCCTGCCGTGATTTGATCCCTAATTCCTCTAGGATCCCTTGACAAGAGGGCAGGGTTAGCTCAGGGAGAGCAAGGGTTTGAAAAGCCAGCTCCTAAATGTAGGCTAATAACCACTACCACCCCCTGCAAAACACACACAAACAACAATCAGTTCAAGAGCAAAAAGAATGCAGGCAGAAGTCCAGCAGCAGAGGGGACAATGTCCAGTTCATTGCACTGAATGCAGCAGGTCTTGTGGGCAGGTGGCATGGGAGTGCATTGAGTACAAAAGTGTGCGGCCCTCAGAGACCACGTACAGGCTTCTGCCACCAGAGCTGCTTTCTGGGAAATGGTCGAGTGGTCCCATCCCCGTCTGACAGCCCCTATGCTGTTGAAGAGGAGGAAAGTCTCAGGGAAGGAGAACATCAAACTGGAGCAGAGGAAAACAATTCCATAGTTGGGACCCTCCTTCCAGATGATGTCATGGTATCCCCTCACACTGAGGACACCCCTCCAGGAGAGGGGACCCCTGTTATTAGGAAGAGACAGGCAATAGTGATGCGGGGATTTGATTATTAGATATGGATGGATTGGTTTGTGATGACTGGAAGCACTGCATGGTGAATTGCCTGCTGGATGCAAAGGTTGTGGATCTCTTGAGACATCCCAATAGAGATGTGTCCAGTGCTGGGGAGGAGACACAGGTTGTGGTACACAGAGGTACCAGTGATATAGGGAAAGGCAAGAGTGGTCATGGAGTCCAAAATTAGGCTGCCAGGTAAGGGATTGAAGTCCAGGCCCTCCATGATAGCATTCTCTGAACTGCTTCCAGTTCCATACACAGGGCTAGTTAGATAGGCAGAACTGCAGGATCTCACTGTGTGGATGAGATGATGGTATTGGGAGGAGGGGTCTTGGTGTATTAGGAATTGAGGAAATTTTTGGGAAAGGAGGAGCCTAAACAGGAAGGATGGGTTCCACCTAAACCAAAATGGAACCAGATTGCTGGCATGACATGACTTAAGAAGGCCATAGAGAAGTTTTTTTAACTAAGGTCTGGGGGAAAGCTGACAGGAATAGGCGCACACGGTTCTAATAGACACATCCCTTGGCTGAGGCTGTATTACAGGGAATACTGTACATTCTAGTAAAGAGAGGAAAGGATAAAAGTTGATAAACTGCAGGTGGGGACTAAAGAGAAACTGAAAAAATTACATCACAATTACATCGCAGATAGAAGATAAACTATTGAAAAATTTTATAAGTGCTTGAATACAAATGTTAATACTCTAAATACTAACCTGAGTGAACTTGAGTGCCTGGTAGTAAATGAGGATATTGATCTAACAGGCATCCCAGAAACTTGGTGGATTGAGGATACTCAATGGGACACAGTACTTCCAGGGTACCAAATGTATCAGAAGGGTGGGGTAGGTCACGCTGGAGGGAGAATGGTAATAGAGTCAGATGTAGTAGAAGTCAAATGAATCAAATTGTATCAGAAGATTTCTAGATAGAAATTCCAAGCTTGAACAATAAGAGTAGAGTAGGAATATACTGCCAGCCATCTGACCAGGATGGTGAGGGTCACTGTAAAGTGCTCGGGGAGATAAGAGACTACAAAAAAAACAATAATAATGGGAGATTTCAAGTAGTCTCATATTGACGAGATACATGTCACCTCCGGATGAGATGCAGAAATAAAATTTCAAGGTACCATTAAATGTTTCAAAAAGAAAAGGAGTACTTGTGGCACCTTAGAGACTTGTGCATAAGCTTTCATGAGCTACAGCTCACTTCATCGGATGCATTCAGTGGAAAATAGAGTGGGGAGATTTATATACATAGAGAACATGAAACAATGGGTGTTACCATACACACAGTAATGAGAGTGATCACTTAAGGTGAGCTATTACCAGCAGGAGAGCGGGGGGGAAAAAAACTTTTGTAGTGATAATCAAGGTGGGCCATTTCCAGCAGTTGACAAGAATGTCTGAGGAACAGTGGGGGAGTGGGGGGGGGAATAAACATGCAGACAATGTATCATATCAATGTATCACAATGTATACCTTCAAATTAGCGGCCTTGCTATGGGTACCCGCATGGCCCCACAGTATGCCAACATTTTTATGGCTGACTTAGAACAACGCTTCCTCAGCTCTTGTCCCCTAATGCCCCTACTCTACTTGCACTACATTGATGACATCTTCATCATCTGGACCCATGGAAAAGAAGCCCTTGAGGAATTCCACCATGATTTCAACAATTTCCATCCCACCATCAACCTCAGCCTGGACCAGTCTACAAAAGAGATCCACTTCCTGGACACTACGGTGCTAATAAGCAATGGTCACATAAACACCACCCTATACCGGAAACCTGCTGACCGCTTGTCAAGGTTCCTCCCCCACTCTGAACTCTAGGGTACAGATGTGGGGACCTGCATGAAAAACCTCCTAAGCTTATCTTTACCAGCTTCAGTCAAAACTTCCCCAAGGTACAAAATATTCCACCCGTCGTCCTTGGATTGGCCGCTACCACCACCAAACTAATACTGGTTACTGAGGAAGAGCTGTTTGGACGTGTCTTTTCCCCCAAAATACTTCCCAAAACCTTGCACCCCACTTCCTGGACAAGGTTTGGTAAAAAGCCTCACCAATTTGCCTAGGTGACTACAGACCCAGACCCTTGGATCTTAAGAACAATGAACAATCCTCCCAACACTTGCACCCCCCCTTTCCTGGGAAATGTTGGATAAAAAAGCCTCACCAATTTGCATAGGTGACCACAGACCCAAACCCTTGGATCTGAGAACAATGAAAAAGCATTCAGTTTTCTTACAAGAAGACTTTTAATGAAAATAGAAGTAAATAGAAATAAAGAAATTCCCCCTGTAAAATCAGGATGGTAGATATCTTACAGGGTAATTAGATTCAAAAACATAGAGAACCCCTCTAGGCAAAACCTTAAGTTACAAAAAAGATACACAGACAGAAATAGTTATTCTATTCAGCACAATTCTTTTCTCAGCCATTTAAAGAAATCATAATCTAACACATACCTAGCTAGATTACTTACGAAAAGTTCTAAGACTCCATTCCTGGTCTATCCCCTGCAGAAATCAGCATACAGACAGACACACAGACCCTTTGTTTCTCTCCCTCCTCCCAGCTTTTGAAAGTATCTTGTCTCCTCATTGGTCATTTTGGTCAGGTGCCAGCGAGGTTACCTTTAGCTTCTTAACCCTTTACAGGTGAGAGGAGCTTTCCCCTGGCCAGGAGGGATTTCAAAGGGGTTTACCCTTCCCTTTATATTTATGACACTGCTCTTCCTACCTACATGCCTCCAGCTTTCATCCAGACCACACCACACAATCCATTGTCTACAGCCAAGCTCTATGATACAACCGCATTTGCTTCAACCCCTCAGGCAGAGACAAACACCAACAAGATCTCTATCAAGCATTCTTACAACTACAATACCCACCTGCTGAAGTGAAGAAACAGATTGACAGAAGAGTACCCAGAAGTTACCTACTACAGGACAGGTCCAACAAAGAAAATAACAGAACACCACTAGCCATCACCTTCAGCCCCCAACTAAAACCTCTCCAACGCATCATCAAGGATCTACAACCTATCCTGAAGGACAACCCATCATTCTCACAAATCGTGGGAGACAGGCCAGTCCTTGCTTACAGACAGCCCTCCAACCGCAAGCAAATACTCACCAGCAACCACACACCACACAACAGAACCACTAACCCAGGAACCTATCCTTGCAACAAAGCCCGTTGCCAACTGTGTCCACATATCTGTTCAGGGGACACCATCACAGGGCCTAATCACATCAGCCACACTATCAGAGGCTCGTTCACCTGCACATCCACCAATGTGATATATGCCATCATGTGCCAGCAATGCCCCTCTGCCACGTACATTGGTCAAACTGGACAGTCTCTACATAAAAGAATAAATGGACACAAATCAGACATCAAGAATTATAAAATTCAAAAACCAGTCGAAGAACACTTCAATCTCTTTGGTCACTCTATTACAGACCTAAAAGTTGCAATTCTTCAACAAAAAACTTCAAAAACAGACTCCAATGAAGTCTGAATTGGAATTAATTTGCAAACTGGATGCAATTAACTTAGGCTTGAATAAAGACTGGGAGTGGATGGGTAATTACACAAAGTAAAACTATTTCCCCGTGTTTATCCTCCCCCACCCCCACCCCCCACTGTTCCTCAGACGTTCTTGTCAACTGCTGAAATGGCCCACCTTGATTATCACTACAAAAGGTTCCGCCCCTCCCCCCCGCCCCGCTCTCCTGCTGGCAATAGCTCACCTTAAGTGATCACTCTGGTTACAGTGTGTATGGTAACACCCATTGTTTCATGTTCTCTGTGTATATAAAATCTCCCCACTGTATTTTCCACTACATGCATCCGATGAAGTGAACTGTAGCTCATGAAAGCTTATGCTCAAATAAATTTGTTAGTCTCTAAGGTGCCGCAAGTACTCCTTTTCTTTTTGCAAATACAGACTAACATGGCTGCTACTCTGAAACCTGTCATTAAATGATTGCTTCTTAGAGCAGCTAATGCTGAGGGGAGAGGCGACTCTTGAGTTAGTTCTCAGGGGTGTACAGGAGCTAGTCCAAGGGGCGAATATACCTGAACTGCTCAGTAATAGCGACCATCACTACCATAATGGAATTAAAATGTAATATCCTTGTAGGGAGGAAATACCAAAGTAATCCACCACAGTAGCACTTAACCTCAAAAAGGGGAACTACACAAAAATCAGGAAGCTAATTAAATAGAAATGAAAAGGAACAGTCACAAGAGAGAAATGACTGGAAGCTGTATGGAAATGTTTTAAAAACACCATGGAGGCTCAGATTATTTGTAAGCTCCAAATTAAAAAAAAAAAACAGCAAGAGGACCAAAAAAATTCCAGCTAGCTAAACAGCAAAGTAAAAGGTGTGGTTAGAGACCAATAAAAAATATCGGAAGTCAAATCCTAGTGTGAAAAACAGAAAGGAGCGTAAAATCTGGCAAGTCAAATGGAAAAGTATAATTAGACTGGCCAAAAAAAAATAAAAAATTGAAGAGCACCTCACAGGAGGCAAAACCTAACCAGCAATATTATTTTGTAAAGTACATCCGAAGCAGGTAGCCTGCTTAAAAAAATCTGTGGGGACTCTGGATGATCAAGGTGCTAAAGGAGCACTCAGGGAAGACAAGGCCACTGCAGAAAAGCGAAATTCTTTGCATTGGTCTTCTCTGCAGAGAGAATGAGGGAGACTCCCACACCTGAGCCATTCTTTTTAGTGACAAAACTGAGGAATTCTCCCAGATTGAGTTGTCAGCAAAGGAAGTTCTAGAACAAACTGACACATTAAACAGTAGTAAGTTACCAGGACCACATGGTATTCACCCAGAACTTTCAAACAGGAAACTGCAGAACTACTAACTGTAGTGTGTAACCTATGACTTAAATAAACTGGATAAAACTATTCTGAAGAACAGAATTATCAGACACCTAGATTAATACAATATGTTGGAGAAGAGTCAACAAAGCTTTTGTAGAAGGAAATCATGCTTCACCAGCCTATTAGAATTCTTTGAGGAGGTTAACAAGCATGTGGATAAGAGTGGTGATCCAGTGGATATTGTGTACTTGCCCTTTCAGAAAGCCTTTGACAAAGTCCCTCACCAAAGGCTCTTAAGCAAAGTAAGCAGTCATGGGATAAGAGGGAAAGTCCTCTCATGGATCAGTAACTGGTTCAGAGATAGAAACAAACATTGTAAACACCTCACGCATTATCATGCAGTTTATGCAGAACCAGAATCTGAAAAACCAGGCAAGGAGGCAACAGCAGTGTGGTGACAAGAGTGACGAGGACATGGACACAGATTTCTGTAAAACCACGGTCCCTGGCAATGGGGCAGGCTCATGCCATGGAACGCCGATTCTGGGCCCGGCAAACAAGCACAGACTGGTGGGACCGCATAGTGTTGCAAGTTTGGGATGATTCCCAGTGGCTACAAAACTTTTGCATGCATAAGGGCACTTGCATGGAACTTTGTAACTTGCTTTCCCCTGCCCTGAAGCGCAAGAATACCAAGATGAGAGCAGCCCTCACAGTTGAGACGCAAGTGGTAATAGCCCTGTGGAAGCTTGCAACGCCAGACAGCTACCGGTCAGTCAGTAATCAATTCGGAGTGGGCAAATCTACTGTGGGGGTTGCTGTGATGCAAGTAGCCAACACAATCATTGAGCTGCTGCTATCATAGAATCATAGAATATCAGGGTTGAAAGGGACCTCAGGAGGTCATATAGCCCAACCCCCTGCTCAAAGCAGGATCAATCCCCAAGTTTTGCCCCAGATCCCAAATGGCCCCCTCAAGGATTGAACTCACAACCCTGGGTTTAGCAGGCCAATGCTCAAACCACTGAGCTATCCCTCCCCCATATCCAGATCCCTAAATGGTCCCTCAAGGATTGAACTCACAACCCTGGGTTTAGCAAGCCCATGCTCAAACCACTGAACTATTCCTCCCTCAATCAAGGGTAGTGACTCTGGGAAATGTGCAGGTCATAGTAGATGGCTTTGCTGCAATGGGATTCCCTAACTGTGGTGGGGCTATAAACGGAACCCGTATCTCTATCTTGGGACTGGACAACCAGGGCAGCCAGTACATAAACCGCAAGGGATACTTTTCAGTGGTGCTGCAAGCTCTGGTGGATCACAAGGGACGTTTCACCAGCATCAGCATGGGATGGCCGGGAAAGGTTCATGATGCTCACGTCTTCAGGAACTCTGGTCTGTTTAAATGGCTGCAGAAAGGGATTTACTTCCCAGACCAGAAAATAACCGTTGGGGATGTTGAAATGCCTATAGTTATCCTTGGGGACCCAGCCTACCCCTTAATGCCATGGCTCATGAAGCCATACACAGGCAGCCTGGACAGTAGTCAGGAGCTGTTCAACTATAGGCTGAGCAAGTGCAGACTGGTGGTAGAATGTGCATCTGGATGTTTAAAGAGTCACTAGCGTAGTTTACTGACTCACTCTGTCCTCAGCAAAACCAATATTGCCATTGTTATTGCTGCTTGCTGTGTGCTCCACAGTCTCTGGAGACGTTTATGGCGGGATGGGCGGTTGAGGCAAATCGCCTGGCTGCTGATTACGCGCAGCCAGACACCAGGGCGGTTAGAAGAGCACAGCAGGGTGTGCTGCTCATCAGAGAAGCTTTGAAAACCAGTTTCATGACTGGCCAGGCTACGGCGTGACAGTTCTGTTTGTTTCTCCTTGATGAAAACCCGCCCCCTTGGTTGCCTCTACATTCCCTGTAAGCAACCTGCCCTCCGCCCTTCGATCTCCGCTTGCTTGCAAATGAAATAAAGTCACTATCATTTAAAAACCATGTATTCTTTCTTAATTGATTATAAAAATAGGGAGATAACTCACAAGGTAGCCCGGGTGGGGTGTGGGAGGAGGGTAGGAGGGAAGGAAAAGACCACCTCAAAACTTGTTGAATGCCAGCCTTCTGTTGCTTGGGGTGTCCACTGGGGTGGAGTGGTTGGGTGCCCGGAGCCTCCCCGCTGCGTTCTTGGGCATCTGGTTGAGGAGGATATGGAACTTGGGGAGGAGGGAGGGCGGTGAAACAGGGGCTGCAGTGGCAGTCTGTGATCCTGCTGCCGTTCATAAACCTCCACCAGATGCCAGAGCATGTCCGTTTGATCCCGCAGTAGTCCCAGCGTTGCATCCTGCCTCTTCTGATTTTCCTGTCGCCACCTCCGATCGTCCCTCCTGTCCTCACGTTCATCGGCCGCTTTCCTGTACTGTGCTATTGTGTCCCTCCACACATTCCGCTGAGCTCTGTCAGTGCCGGACGACTGCATGAGCTCAGAGAACATTTCATCGCGCGTGCGTTTTTTTCGCTGCCTTATCTGAGAGAGCCTTTGGGATGGAGGAGGGAGGCTTGAAACATTTGCAGCTGTGGGAGGAAAAAAGGGAATGAAGTATTTAAAAAGATACATTTTACAGAACAATGGCTATACTCTTTCATGGTGAACAACACTATTCACATTCCACAGCACATGTGATTTCGGTACTAGGTCGCATTTTGCATCTTATATTGAGTGCCTGAGGCTTTGATGTTAGAGATCACACACGCAGTGCCGGGCAACAGAATTCAGCTTGCAGGCGGCCATGGTAAGCCATAGTCTTTCGGCTTCTGCAACCTTCATAACAGCAGCGCCCTCCTTTCCCATACCAAGCAAAGCCCATTGAGTTGGCCATTTAGCACTGCGGTTTTCGTGTTAACGTGCAGCAGCAAAAACCAAACTAACCCCCCCACCATCCAATTCTCTGGGATGATCGCTTTACCTCTCCCCCCACCGCATGGCTGGTATCAGGCAAGATCCCTGCTAGCCAAACATGAACAGCTCAGCCCCAATGCCCGCCCCCCCCAACCGCTTGGCTAACTGCGTGGAGGATTTCTTTTCAGCCACAGGCAAACAGCCCAGTAGGAATGTCCACCTCTGAATGTCCCCTTAATTAAATTCCCGTATTTCAACCAGGTTACCATGAACTGTATCACTCTCCTGAGGATAACACAGAGAGATAAAGAATGGATGTTGCTTGAATGCCAGCAAACACCAGGACCATACGCTGCCAGGCTTTGTCATGCAATGATACCAGATTACTTGTTACTATCATGGCATGGTAAAGTGTCCTATCATGGAGGACAGAATAAGGCTGCTCTTCCCAGAAACCTTCTGCAAAGGCTTTTAGAGTACCTCCAGGAGAGCTTCATGGAGATGGCCCTGGAGGATTTCGGCTCCATCCTCAGAGACGTTAACAGACTTTTCCAGTAGCTGTACTGGCCACAAATGCATCCCAAGACCTCAGGGCAAATTAATCAGTAAAAAATGCTTGCTTTTAAAACATGTATTATATTTAAAAAGGTACAGTAACCAGAGGTCCCTTCTCCAGCTTGGTTGGGTTGGGAGGGTATTTCAGTCAGGGTGATAAAAAGATCCTGGCTGTCAGGGAGACCGGTGTGCTGTGTGCTCTCCTCAAGCTCGTCCTCCTCCTCCTCATCTTCCCCCATGTGCAAAACCCTCAGGCATGGCGGAGAGTACCCCATCATCGGAGACCACGGACAGGGGTGGGGGAGTGGTGGCAGCCCCACCTAGAACTGCATGCCGTAGAAGCGGCATGTCTGGGGCTCTGTCCTGGAGCGTCCGTTTGATTCTTTGGTTTTCTGGTACGCTTGTCTGAGCTCCTTAAGTTTCACGCGGCACTGTATTATGTCCCTGTTGTAGCCTCTGTTCATCATGGCCTTGGAGATTTTTTGAAATGTTTTGGCGTTTCGTCTTTTGGAACATAGTTCTGTTAGCACGGATTCATCTCCCCATACAGCGATCAGATCCAGTACCTCCCATTCGGTCCATGCTGGAGCTCTTTTTCTGTTCTGGGACTGCATGGTCACCTGTGCTAATGCGCCAACCTGGCCAAAAAGGAAATGAGATTCAAAGCTCCTGGGGCTTTTCCTGTACACCTGACCAGTGCATCCGAGTTCAGAGTGCTGTCCAGAGCGGTCACAATGGTGTACTGTGGGATAGCTCACGGAGGCCAATACCGTCGAATTGCATCCACACTAACCCTAACTTGAAACGGTGATGTCGATTTCAGCGCTAATCCCCTTGTCAGGGAGGAGTACAGAAATCGGTTTTAAGAGCCCTTTATGTCGACAAAAATGGCTTTGTTGTGTGGACGGGTGCAGGGTAAATTTGATTTAACGCTGCTAAATTTGACATAAACTCATAGTGTAGACCAGGCCTAAAGCCCTCCTCATTAGGGTAGCCAGTCTTTATCCAAATATGGTCTTACCCTTCCTTGATATGTGGGCCCCATCTTGGCTTAGCAGTCTTTCTTCCTGGAACAGCATCCCCAGGTCAAAGAAGCCAAAGCCCTCCTGGTAACACCATACTCGCAGCCAAGATTTAACCTCCAGGATTATAACCTTAGAACCATAATTGTGCGGGTATTGAATGGCATCACTATAGCGCAGAGTTATGGTTATCTGAGTGCCTTAACTGCATTTTCATACTTAACTTGTCTGGATTTCAAACTGAACCATAACTGAATTTCTTGGGTTTATAACCCTATTTTGAAGACAACTACAATATCTTTCATGTATTTTACCCTCAATTGCTGATATCTACTCTGATCTTTAATTTATCTTATTATAGGAACAGACACACAACCTCACCACCCTCTCCCCAATATCCAAAGAACATTAAACTTTCAGAGTCAATCACTTTGAAATTGGGCCATGCCAGAACTATGGTTGCCTGTGTAAGATTTATTCAGCGCCCTTGTGCAATGTTACATGATCACACACTATTTTCCCCCCACAGAGCCTATGCCTCATTCAATGCACAAGATTGCTTATGATCACTTAATGAGCAGCTAGTCAATATTTTGTTTTCTTCTCATGTGTGGTCTGGGTCTTTTTCACTGCACATTGTTCAAACCCTGCTCTGAAGACACAATTGCTGGGTTTTTTCCCATATTCTTTTGTACGGTATTTGTGTTGTGGCTTATTTATTTAGCTTGATTCTTTTTACTTTTCCAGATGTGCGACAGGCATTTAATTATATTGAGAGCTCTCTCAGCCACAATGGATACTTTAAGTCATTTAATTTCTTAGAAACAAATAATTTGTTATGTTTACTGATTCTTAAATAATAAAAAAGAAGAAGCTATTTAGTAAGTAACTGAATAGTTGAATGATTTACAGTTTGATTTCAGTAAATTACTAAATTACTAAGTAAAAATAGCATTAAATAGTAATATCACATAACTGCAACATATTTGAGTCTATATTATTCTGTTATAATTGCCTGTTTTGCCAAGCAACGCTTCAACAGCAGTGGCTGAAGTGTTGTTCTTGGCTTCCAATGGACATCACAATGGAAAAATACATACAAATCCCAGCACAGAAGGATTAAATGCTTCATGTCACTTTGCATGGCAAAAAGATCAGTAATCTATTTCTGCTGCCTTTCTGAAGGCAACCAAGGAAACTCACTAAGTTGTTCGAAGCAAATCAGAACTGGTCACATTTCAATTACCAGTGTAATCAAATCATAAATGAAAATCACGCAGCTTTCAAAATACCCCAAAAGCTCTCCATTAGGATACATTCTTTATGTATAGAGGCAACTCACATGATTATGCTTTAAATTGATTACCACTAACTGTACCTATAATTAGATATAACTGATTCAATTTAAGGGGGAAGAAAACAATTATTTGAAAGCAAAATACTGTAAATAATTTGCTGCCTTCCAATCAGTTTCCAAGCAGAAAATATATTATCTCACTAATTTATTACTAGAAGCAACCGAGTTTTAATCTGGTCTCAAGACAGGATGTTTTTAAGGGAATATTTCCCAGCTAGAATTCAGCGTGTAAATGAACTTGCTGGATTCTTGAGTATGCCCCTAACATACACATCACAGAATGCACTGGAAGAGATGTGTCGTTGGGGAGGGATAGCTCAGTGGTTTGAGCATTGGCCTGCTAAACCCAGGGTTGTGAGTTCAATCCTTGAGGAGGCCATTTAGGGATCTGGGGCAAAAATTGGGGATTGGTCCTGCTTTCAGCAGGGGGTTGGACTAGATGACCTCCTGAGGTCCCTTCCAACCCTGATATTCTATGACAGATGCATTGGGGCCCAAGTCATTCCAGGAGTGGCTGGAGACAATCAGCATCCAGCCAGTAGGGAGCGCTGTTACTTAGGAAAACCTGGAAATGGCTGTGAACAACTACAGTATTGCCAACCCAAAGCATTCAAAAATCATGAGCACCCAAAAAAAAAAGAGAGAGATTTTTTTTTAAATAATCACATTGAGGTTCTTTTTATTGTTCTGGTTTCACAGCCTTTAGGGGTCATTTCATGTTTTCCATTTTCTTCTGTAAACATGAGGACTAAAGACTTTTCTTTTTAAATGAAAGCTGAGATTAACATGACTCCAGGAGCTGGGGCTTTAAGACAAGCACCCAATATCACAACACTCATGAAAAAATCATGAGAGTTGGCAATCCTGACCCTAGGGATATGGAGAATGTGTTTGATGGAGAAAGGGGTTCAGTGTGTGAGCATCAGGCTGAAGGCAGTTACCTATAGCAGTTCCCTACAAAGCTGCTCTTGTAGACACTCACCAGCTCAAGCAGAGCTACCCAAGCTGAGTATTTCATCTCCCAGCTGCTGTGTAGACATATCCTATGAGTTGGTTGAGGAGGGCAGGCAGCTTCAGATTTGGAACAAGGTGACCCAAGATAAGTTGGGATCTGACCAAGGGAGGTAGCAGCAGAAGAAAAGGGAATAGTCTATAACCAGGACGGATAACTGCACAGCAATTTTAAAACACCTAGCACCCCTTGGGCACTTGTACATTTTCAGAAATGGTTAGTGATTTTGGGGCACTTCAATTTTTGGCTGCCTAACTTGAGACATCTTAAAGGGGACAGATGTTCAGAAGGCAGGTGCTCAGCTGTGCCTGAAAAAAAACAAACTCAATAAGAGGTCTCAAGTTCAGCACCCAAAAATTGCAGCATCCAAAAGTCAAAATCATTTTGCAAGATGCAGGCCCAAACAAATCCTTCAGAAGGTTGAAGCTTACAAATATGTTTAAAGCATTTTGGAATAAGGGCATTACAGAAGTTCGAAGTATCATTACTACTACATTCCTATAAAGAAAAGACCTCTAAGACTTGGTACCTTCCAAGGCCTAGAAATACCATATCAGTGCGGAGTCCTCTGAGGATGCTAAACCACCCTTAAGGGGTGCCCAGCACCAATTCCCATTACCTTCACTGGGAGATGAAGGTGCTCAGTATCTCGTATCTCACAGAATCAGGCTCATGGGGTCAGCTGGTGTTTAGGCACCTAAAGATGCAGCTAGACACCCAGGGAGGTTTTCCAAAACACCCAGAAAATCAGAAACTCAGAAAATCTCACTATGCGTCTGTCTGCAGCTTGAAGTGCCTAAAATCAGGCTCTCAGTGAGGAAAAATGAATAATAAATTAAATCCTTGGGAAAAAAATCTTTAAAGATGTAAAGTCTTTGCTAAGGTTCATTGGATCAAGTGACAGGTGTTATATATCCAATGTGCCTTTCTGTGCTTTCTCTAATTCAGCTAATAATTCTTCCTTGGTTTCCCAGACTAATTATGACTATGCACAGGTAACAGAATATGCAAATGTACAGATGATATTCCATAAAAGTTCTCTCCACTGGCCCATCGAGATTCTCCCACACTCTAAGATATTTTTTCAGTATACCTAGTCCTTCACCCATGAGTACTTCATCTTCCTCTGGGGCATGATATGCCACAGACCTTATCTCCTTTGCTGTGACATTAACCTTATATTTTAATTCTATTCGCTAGGTTAGCCAAAACCAACATAGCTATCATTATTGCACTAACAGTTCTCAGATTTACCACATTCTTCCCCCCCGCCCCCCGACACACACACACACCTCAGTCCACCTGGAATGATTCCAGAGAGAGTATTAAACTGGTTGTAGCCTTCCTTATTGGAGGCACAGGCAAAGCTAGCTTTCATTTCCTATTAATGAAAGGAGGAGTTTGGATGTGTGGATGGCCCATTAATCCAAGAACAATAAAAACTCATCCCGACTTGGATGCTTGTATAACTCTATCTACTTCTCCAGAGCTGCTCTGAGCTCTTTAGATTCCCCTCCTCATAGAGTTTAAGGCCGGGGAGCCCACCAAATCATTTAGTCTGACCTCCTGCAGAGCACAAGCCACTGACCACCACCCAGCCACCCCGACACCAAGCCAGCAACCAGAACTGGACAAAAATATTACAGACCTCAGAAGACTACGCTTATGTGCCACAGGCAGAAAACAGGAGGGCCCGAGGTGCACAAATGCTCAAGGCCTTTACAATGGCAGGGAACTGATGGATAGACCCCTAGATATATATCCTCCTCAGTGTCATTTTAATGCATGGGCCCACAGGACCCCAGCCAATTTGGGGGCCCCCACAGGAGTGCTGGAAAATGTGCAAAAGTGGGGGAGACACCGATGCTGCAACTGTGACCCCCGCGCCTCTGCTTCCCCTCGGGACCGCGCCCCCTAGCCAGACCAGAAGCCAGAGCCAGGCTGTGGTGAGAGCCACCCAGGGAGCCCAGGCTGCAGTGGGGAGCCCCAGACCCTCCACCTGCCCTGGGACAATTTCTAAGGTGGTGTAGCTTATGTATCACCTGTTACTCAGGGCTGTCCTCAGGGCATAATTTAGCCCCTAGTGGGCCTATCAATTAACAAAGGCACTTTCATGCTATATACATATAGGTAATGCAGGTGTTAGCTTGCTCGTAATTACAAGGAAATAAGACTGTTCCCTCCCATAAGTCAATGCAAATGATCACTTCTATCCCATTACACAACAGCTTCCGTTTACCCCAGGGCTGGAGCAACCTGACAAAGACAGTGGGCCACTTATCAAAGCTGATTAAAAATCTAGCGTAACACTGGGTGAACCAGAGGAGGGCGGGAGCTGAACTTGCCCATGACAGCTCTGTTCTGCCCTCCTTTGAACCAGACCACCACTTTGCTGAGTTGGGGTTCATTCGGCATCAAATCATGGTATGATGGCATTGAAACATGGGCAGACCAGGTGCCAGCTCATGCCAAGGCCCCAGACCTCACTGAACACTGACAGATGCACAGCTGGAAACCAGTCGGGCTCACTTGTGGGTTAGTAGGGTTAAAAGAGATACTAGTGTTATCAGACTGTGTTTAGACTTTATGCTTGTAGGATGTTGCATGTACGAATCCTACTTACAGTAGCTGTGCCCATGTTATAAGGTAATGTTTAAATGTTTGCTCTGTAACTACAATAATATTTGCTCAGACTGTAAATTCCCCAGAGTCAGGGGAGAAGCATTACCACCTGTGAAATGCTAGCTTACTACAAGAGGGGTTATCGTCTCCCCAGCAGAAGAGCTACAGACATCTGCCAAGTCATTGTGGACAAAAAACACCCTGTTGATTCTTCAGGGGTGTGGGGCAGCAGATTATATGCGCAAGCCTGCATCCCATTACAGCATGAATGCTGGGAGAAGGGAATAAAAATGTCTGTGAAGAAATTGGTATCTTTATGCTGTCTGGACTCTGAGGGGCATAAGACATACGACAGAGATCCCCATGCTGCTTGGCATGGGTCAGCCCTAAAAGACATAAAACCTTGCTTATATTAGCAACTTCTGTTACCTTTTGAATTTAAGTCAAACTCATCTGTGGGTGTATGTTTCCTTGTAAATAACTCATTTATTTTTCCTAGTTAATAAACATCTAGTTAGTTTATTATAGGATTGGCTACAAGGGTTGTCTTTGGTGAGAGACCTAGGGTGCACTTGACCTAGGGTACGTGACTGATCCTTTGGCACTGGGAGTAACTGCATGCATCTGATGAAGTGAGCTGTAGCTCACGAAAGCTTATGCTCAAATAAATTTGTTAGTCTCTAAGGTGCCACAAGTACTCCTTTTCCTTTTGTGGATACAGACTAACACAGCTGCTACTCTGAAACCTGAATATTGATGTGATTTTTGGTACAAAGGGACTATCTATCACAATGGTAGGCTTTCCTGGGTGGCAAGATAGACCAGAGTACCCAAGAGGACTGTGTGGCTCCATGGTAGGGATGTTGTAGTCCTTAAGGAATTCACACTTGTTACTCGGTTGGTGAAATCTAAGTCTAGAACACACAGCCCGTTTGGGATTCATGCCCTGTTTCTTCTCGCTGTGATGCTAGCTCAGAAGAACTCTGCACTATAGAACCCCACTCTAGAGCACAGGGATGCTTGGGGTTAACCAATCCTACATCTTGCTAAGCTTTTACACACCCAGGCTAGCTGGCAGGGCTATTTGATCATAGAATCATAGAATATCAGGGTTGGAAGGGACCTCAGGAGGTCATCTAGTCCAACCCCCTCCACAAAGCGGGACCGATCCCCGACTAAATCATCCCAGCCAGGGCTTTGTCAAGCCTAACCCTAAAAACTTCTAGGGAAGGAGATTCCACCACCTCCCTAGGTAACGCATTCCAGTGTTTCACCACCCTCCTAGTGAAAAAGTTTTTCCTAATATCCAACGTAAACCTCCCCCACTGCAACTTGAGACCATTACTCCTTGTTCTGTCATCTGCTATCACTGAGAACAGTCTAGATCCATCCTCTTTGGAACCCCCTTTCAGGTAGTTGAAAGCAGCTATCAAATCCCCCCTCATTCTTCTCTTCTGAAGACTAAACATCCCCAGTTCCCTCAGCCTCTCCTCATAAGTCATGTGTTGCAGTCCCCTAATCATTTTTGTTGCCCTCCGCTGGACGTTTTCCAATTTTTCCACCTCCTTCTTGTAGTGTGGGGCCCAAAACTGGACACAGTACTCCAGATGAGGCCTCACCAATGTCGAATAGAGGGGAACGATCACGTCCCTCGATCTGCTGGCTATGCCCCTACTTATACATCCCAAAATGCCATTGGCCTTCTTGGCAACAAGGGCACACTGTTGACTCATATCCAACTTCTCGTCCATTGTAACCCCTAGGTCCTTTTCCGCAGAACTGCTGCCGAGCCATTCGGTCTCTAGTCTGTAGCGGTGCATGGGATTCTTCCGTCCTAAGTGCAGGACTCTGCACTTGTCCTTGTTGAACCTCATCAGATTTCTTTTGGCCCAATCCTCCAATTTGTCTAGGTCGCTCTGTATCCTATCCCTACCCTCCAGTGTATCTACCACTCCTCCCAGTTTAGTGTCATCTGCAACTTGCTGAGGGTGCAATCCACACCATCCTCCAGATCATTTATGAAGATATTGAACAAAACCGGCTCCAGGACCGACCCCTGGGGCACTCCACTTGATACTGGCTGACAACTAGATATTAATCAGTGTGAAGTAAGTGCTGTGGTTTCCAAGGCGATCTGCAAGACCTAAAAAACCCCAACCAGTTGCAGTGTGCGCTGGAAGCCTCTCACAAACAGTTCCATGCACTAGTTATTTAAACTCACCTTCTTATGTCCTGATCTGCAAACCCGGATGTGCAGCCCACCATGCACTGAGCATGACTCACCTGTTTACCAGGCAACAGACTGAGATCACCCACACATCACACAAAGGCCACAAAACAGCCATCAGAAATTGCTGCCATGACTCATCTGGCCTGGATTCAAACCAGCGACATCACCCTCTGTATCTCAGTACCAATGCCCCATTGCTAAATTATGTTAATAGCATTTGGGGCAGTGTCTTCAATTATTCATTTCATAATCACTACTTTCACATTTCCCCGGCTTTCTTAGTTAAATGACTGTCATTTTCAGTACTAGGTCTGGCCTCAAATAAAGGAACTTCCTTTAAAAGAATACTTCTGTAGCATATATGAGAGGGGGGTCAAGGAGTGAGATGGAGGAAAAGATACATTTGTATAGGGAAGTTGCCAGGTCTGATCCAAATTCCATTGACATCAGGGGAATGAATCCATTGGTGTCAATAGAGCTGGATCATGCCCTTAATGGCAAGGTGCCCAAAAGCAAACCATTTTAAGAAAGTAATCTAGATTTGGAAGTAAACTGCCCCATCACCTCTCTACACCCATTTGCTCAAAACTTTGCCATCTATGATCAAGTATTTTCTAAGTGAAATTAATGCTGGTTTCATAGCCCTGGAGAGAGTGAGTTTTCTTCTGGTTGTCCAGATGCAGGCAGAGGCATGTCTGTAATCTTTCCCACACTGGCTCTCAAGCAGGTCTCCTCCCACTGACCTGTGTGGCATCACTTCCGTAAGTTCAGTCAACTCGTCCATCCAGTATTTGGTGCTTCTGCTGCGACTGGTGATGCTGTGCTGCGTGGCACACATTTCTGTGTAAGGGCAACACCACACTAGAGGGATTGTCCATTGCAGGAATCAAATGTGGGAACTCCGATTCTTAAAGCAGGAGCCTCCAGCCTCCTCTACCTGAGCTGAAAGACCCAGCTCCAGCTCCGTTATCAACCTCCATGCATGGCCCAGCCACCATTAGCAGGGGACAGAGCACCACACTCAGTGGGGGTGGTTCACACAAGCATGCAGAAGATGTCTACCAAAGACAAAAATAAAGCCCTTGCAAAGACATTCACCCTCCTACAGAGACGGCAGCTCCACCGCAGATTCTGGTTTCCCGTTTGTGCTCCACGACTGAAACTTAGAAATAAAGGAACGTACTGAACACAATAACTTCTTTCTGGATTAACCATGGGGACTGATTTATGTCCATCACCACCAGACAGCAACAACTTTTGGTCACTGTTCACCTGGACTGAATTAAAAACGGACTATTACTGTAGATGCAAAAGGCTCTGTGTCACGTAGCTGTTCCCCCGTCCCCCTAAATATCATGTATGCAGCAAATCAGTTGAATTTTTCTTGTGGATGAGACAGAGGGGAGGGCTAATAATGCCCACCACTCCAGTCCACTCACACCTCCTCCATAAGTGCCCAGGTAGAGCTAGATTTCCAGAAGTGCTCAGCCCTTTTGCAAATCTAGCCTCAATTGTGAGTGCTGGGGACATAAAGTCTCCCCTGAATTCTTTGGAAGTTCTCCCCCATAGTAACTAGGTACCATGGACTGCAATACCTACAGCAGAGCCATGAATATCCTAGATTAGGCAGACTGCTCAGGAGAGAAAGTCTCTGGCAGAAGATGAATGGGAGCGAAAGAAGAAGCTGCTTTCCAAATGCTGTCTGGTTACAGCTCTAACGTTTAATCTAGCGGCACCATGATTGTAATTTTTAGGAACTGCAATGTCTAGCCTTTTATAATAGTCTCTACCATCCATGTGAACAAATTAACCCTGACCTAACTAAAGGTGACCGCAAAGGATAAAGACCATGCTTTGGGATAATATGCAAAGCAGTAAAGACAGATGTAGGGAAATTAGCATTATGCTTTTATAGCTCCCAGGAGGATATTCCACAGCTGATGTTGTGTTGCACTGGACACACCATTCGTTCGTTAATAGCAGCATTCATAAAAGTCTTTATAGAAAAACGCTCTGAATTCTAACCACACGAGCAGAACGCTATATTTTCCTTTCCATTTCTTGGCGGATTAGCTCATTCGTGTCTGCTTTTAGTTTTCCATTCCATTCTGGTTTTCCTTCTCCCTTTTCAGGTTGCACTTCATTGTGAGCTGTCAGTCAGTGGGTAATAACTCACACTTGATTGTCAAAATATTGAAACAATTCTCCGTGTTTATCTCCTTGCTCTCTTTTTCGGAGTGTTTCCAATAAAAATGCTTCTCGATTCAATGTTTGTGTTTAAGAGGCTGTGAGATCAGCTACAGAACCTCAAAGTGGAATCCCAGTGATATTACATACTAGGAAGTGAACATAAAAGAAAGCCAGAGCTCTCTGTAGCAGACATTTTACTATGTAACTCAGGAACAGACATTTTTTTTCCTCTCCCTGAGACAGTTCATTAAAAAAGCATCAGGAATTGCCTGCTCTTTTTGTGATGGATTTTGTGCTCATGGAAAGTGACAGATAGTGCTAGTAGCTGCCGTTTAGTCACTTGGATATGAGCCTGCCTGAGAAACTATCCCAATTCCCAGTTCAACAGTCAGGTTTATAAATTGCACAGCGGTGAGTTATGCTAAGCAGAAACAATCTCAGTACAAGGGTGCTCATTGCCACAAAATATTGTTTCCATCTCATAGCCATTTGATATTTTTAATGGGACCCTTCCTCTCCCACTGGCGTTGTGTTTTTAATGGGTCTCTCTTATGGACTGTCATCAGACATGATACAAAGCACCCGCCACGTAACCGCCAATGGAATAAACATTGGGATGGAACAAACAACGGTGAGATGCCAGGGTACTGGTATTAGTCTGAGAGAATAGGGTACAATTAGCTCATCTCCCCAGAAGTTCTGGTGAGCGCATGCCAGGATTTTCAGTTGAAATGTGACTCCCAGAACCAGGGATCGCTCCCACAGCATGTGAGAAATCTTGTGGGGAAGCCTGATGCAATGAAGGCTCTGGGCAGCACATTATGGGGAGGAGGTGACCAGCCAACTGTGGAGAAAGAAGTGGTTCAGGACTATTTAGAAAAGCTGGATGAGCACAAGTCCATGGGGCCGGTTGTGCTGCATCCGAGAGTGCTAAAGGAGTTGGCGGATGGGATTGCAGAGCCATTGGCCATTATCTTTGAAAACTCATGGAGATCGGGGGAGGTCCTGGACGACTGAAAAAAGGCTAATGTAGTGCCCATCTTTAAAAAAGGGAAGGAGGATGGTTCGGAGAACTACAGGCCAGTCAGCCTCACCTCAGGCCCTGGAAAAATCATGAAGCAGGTCCTCAAGGAATCAATTCTGAAGCATTTAGAGGAGAGGAAAGTGATCAGGAACAGTCAGCATGGATTCACCAAGGGCAAGTCATGCCTGACTAATCTAATTGCCTTCTATGACGAGATAACGGGCTCTGTGGATGAGGGGAAAGCAGTGGACGTGTTGTTCCTTGACTTTAGCAAAGCTTTTGACACGGTCTCCCACAGTATTCTTGCCAGCAAGTTAAAGAAGTATGGGCTGGATGAATGGACTATAAGGCGGATAGAAAGTTGGCTAGATTGTCGGGCTCAATGGGTAGTGATCAATGGCTTCATGTCTAGTTGGCAGCCGGTACCAAGTGGAGTGCCCCAAGGGTCGGTCCTGGGGCCGGTTTTGTTCAATATCTTCATAAATGATCTGGAGGATGGTGTGGATTGCACCCTCAGCAAGTTTGCAGATGACACTAAACTGGGAGGAGAGGTAGATATGCTGGAGGGTAGGGATAGGATATAGAGGGCCCTAGACAAATTAGAGGATTGGGCCAAAAGAAATCTGATGAGGTTCAACAAGGACAAGTGCAGAGTCCTGCACTTAGGAAGGAAGAATCCCATGTACCGCTACAGAGTAGGGACCGACTGGCTCGGCAGCAGTTCTGCGGAAAAGGACCTAGGGGTTACAGTGGACGAGAAGCTGGATATGAGTCAACAGTGTGCCCTTGTTGCCAAGAAGGCCAATGGCATTTTGGGATGAATAAGTAGGGGCATTGCCAGCAGATCGAGGGACATGATCGTTCCCCTCTATTCAACATTGGTGAGGCCTCATCTGGAGTACTGTGTCCAGTTTTGGGGCCCACACTACAAGAAGGAGGTGGAAAAATTGGAAAATGTCCAGCGGAGGGCAACAAAAATGATTAGGGGACTGCAGCACATGACTTATGAGGAGAAGCTGAGGGAACCTGGATTGTTTAGTCTGCGGAAGAGAAGATTGAGGGGGGATTTGATAGCTGCTTTCAACAACCTGAAAGGGGGTTCCAAAGAGGATGGATCTAGACTGTTCTCAGTGGTAGCTGATGACAGAACAAGGAGTAATGGTCTCAAGTTGCAGTGGGGGAGGTTTAGGTTGGATATTAGGAAAAGCTTTTTCACTACCAGGGTGGTGAAACACTGGAATATGTTACCTAGGGAGGTGGTGGAATCTCCTTCCTCAGATATTTTTAAGGCCCAGCTTGACAAAGCCCTGGCTGGGATGATTTAGTTGGGGATTGGTCCTGCTTTGAGCAGGGGGTTGGACTAGATGACCTCCTGAGGTCCTTTCCAACCCTGATATTCTATGATTCTATGATTCTGTGGATTCATATCAGAGTAACTGACAACAGAATCTAGCCTTCTATTTTACTGAGGTTTCTCTTTCCCACCTGCTCTGGCAAATGCAAACAGCAGAACCAGGAAACCCCAAATTTTCTTGGCTGAAAGTTTAAATTACATGCTGTGAAGCAATGATCTGTGATGAAATATACCACCCCCGACACCTCATTAAACTACAGCACCCTTGTAAGTAAACTGTAAAAGTAGCAGGTATATGGGATTGCTCCAACTCCTGTTGACTTCAGTGGGAGCTGGATCAGGCCCCAGGACAGGGACTGTGGTCTGGTGGACTAAACATTGGGTTGGGAACTAGGTGCTCCCAAACAGGCCCACAAAGCTTTTGTAAAGTAGAACCGCAAAGGTACAAACACCAGAGTTACGGCGTGACCAGTCAGCTGGTCACCATGGGAAACCGGAAGTAACCAATCAGGAAGCAGCAGAGACAAAAAACAAACAAACCAGCAAAAACTGTACTGTGCGTATATTGCATCTTAAAGGTAGGCACATCTGGGCTGCCTGTCCCCACCCCACCCCTGCTCACGAGGGCAGCCACTTACAGGTAGGAGATGGTGAGTGCTGGTTTCCCCCTCTCCTTGCCCCCTGGCTGGGAGGGGGACAATTTTGCAAGCTCAGAGCCTGGGAAAGAAACTCATAGACTCACAGATATTAAGGTCAGAAGGGACCATTATGATCATCTAGTCTGACCTCCTGCACAATGCAGGCCACAGAATCTCACCCACCCACTCCTGCGATAAACCTCTCACCTTGCCTGAGCTATTGAAGTCCTCAAATCATGGTTTAAAGACTTCAAGGTGCAGAGAATCCTCCAGCAAGTGACCCGTGCCTCATGCTACAAAGGAAGGCAAAAAAAAAACTCCTCTGCCCTGGAGGAAAATTCCTTCCTGACCCCAAATATGGTGATCAGCTGAACCCTGAGCATGTGGGCTAGACTCACCAGCCAGACACCCAGGAAAGAATTCTCTGTAGTAACTCAGATCCCACCCCATCGAACATCCCATCACAGGCCATTGGGCCTATTTACCATGAATAGTTAAAGATCAATTAATTGCCAGAATCATGTTATCCCACACACCATCTCCTCCATAAACTTATCGAGTTTAATCTTGAAGCCAGACAGGTCTTTTGTCCCCGCTGCTTGAGCTGCTACGGAAACCTGGCCCAGAGCTGAAGCTGCTGGAGCCAGAGCCCAAGCTTCTGCCTGCATGCTGCGCTCTGCAGGAGCGGCTCCATTTTAAAGGGCCACATCCTGCACCGTGCGCCCACTGACACTGTGGTGCCCCAGGGTGCCTCACTCATCATCCGTGCAGCCAGGGGGCTAGAACTAACTGCCTGTCCCCACCCCAACTTGCCGGGCAGCCGCTGCAGAGCTGTGAGCCCCGCTCCGAGCAGTCTGCCCTGAGGAGCAGCCCATAACGGCTGGTTCAGAGTTACGAACATTTCAGAGTTACAAACAACCTCCATTCCCGAGGTGTCCGTAACTCAGAGGTTCTACTGTAAAAATGTGGTCAGTTAACTTCTCCAGAACGCTGCATAAATGTTAAATGCTATGGGATATAAGTGCTAACTGTGATTGGGCAGCTGCCCCTCACTGGCTGGCAAAGGGTTAAAAGCAGCCCTTGGAGTGGCTTTGCATAACCGAGCCAGCCAGAGGAAGGTTTAGAAGCAGCCAGTCAGGGCCAGGCTGGGCCCTATAAGAGGGGCTGCAGGGCAGAGAAGAGCTGTCTCTCCCTGGAGCTTGAGGGAGAAGGACTGCCTGCACAGCACAGCACAGCACAGCACAGCACAGCACAGCACAGCAGTGCCGGCAGGGTCAGGGGAGCAAGTGGAGCTCCAGCCTGGCTGGCTCCCAGACTGTGGTCTTGACACAGGAGCCAAGAAGGTGCAGGGGCTGTGGGGCCCAGGGAAAGCAGGTATTGGCAAGGGGTAGGAGAGGCAATGAGTGGCTGCCAACTATAGGGTCTATGGGTCAGGGCCCAGAGTAGCAGGAGGGTCTGGGCCCGCTCCCCCCTTTGCCCCACTGGCTGCTGGGGGATGTGGCTAGCCAAAGGATTGCAGTTTGCCCCCGAGCAAGGGACTGGACTAGGGGCTCCATTATGCCACTGCGGCAAGAGACCAGGTGAAGGACTGCTGGTTCCCCTGGAAGGGGGGAGACAACACAGTTGGGGCACAGCTGGAGGGCTGTGCCCTGAAGAGGAGGCCGTGGTCCGGGAGCGACGTGGGTCCCCACAGACAGCAGAGATGGCGGAGAAGCAGTGATGGAGAGCGAGACACCACCAGAGGGGGGTGTCCTGCTGATGGACAGAGCTAATTACCAGAGCAACCAGCAGGAGGCATCACAGTGGTGAGCACGTGTTACATAACTGAAACCATATTGGTGGTGATGCCCAGCAATCCTTGCTCAGATCTGTCTATGGGGTTTATACTGTTGACCATCGCTACAGTATCTGAGCACCTTCCAGATACAATAAGTAGCACCAATGGAATCCCTAGAGGACATCATAGAGTATCTGGCACTTCAATTTTTGGGGTCCAATCTCTGCTTAGGGCAGGGTTTGTTTTTTTATTTAGAATTTGTTTTTAGGGGTGAGTTAGGTTTTGAGGGTAGGAGGGTGTGCCAATTTTTTGAAAAGAAAAGGAGTACTTGTGGCACCTTAGAGACTAACCAATTTATTTGAGCGTAAGTGAGCTGTAGCTCACGAAAGCCCATGCTCAAATAAATTGGTTAGTCTCTAAGGTGCCACAAGTCCTCCTTTTCTTTTTGCAAATACAGACTAACACGGCTGCTACTCTGAAACCTGTCTAATGGTACAAAGGCCTTTTCAAAGATGAAGTCTTTGAAGAGTTTCCTAAAGACAGTCAGACTTTGGCTGTGCCTGATCCCCTGTGGAAGTTTGTTCCCCTAGTCAGACCCTAAACCAAGAACGCTTTGTTCCAGCTCTCTCACTTCATCCTGAGCTTAGCAATATCCACTGGAGTGCTGCAGTCATGGTGGGTCACAGACCGGAATTCAGTCAGTGCATGGATGAATGTATGTGGATTCGTTAGCATTATACAGATAATCAGAGTGAGTGTGGGAATCAGTAAGAGAGTCCTTTAGGGGAGTATTTTATATTCTTTTTGTTAGAATACTATTGCTCTCTGCAACTGAACTCTCAGGAATACCTTCTTTATATAAAGAACAGCTATTGATTTGGACTTGTATCCTGGCATGATGGAAGTGAGTCTTCTGAATTTTAACCTATGTATCAAAATTACAAGGAACACCAGGCTTGTCAAGTTCAACCACAGGGGAAATTGACAAGCAGTTGTACTGGACTGCAGTACAAAACATCCAGGGACCCTGATTCATGACCCCTTTTTTCCTGCACTCTGCCTCTGTGCCAAGCCTTTCCATTTTATCATCCCCACATTCTGGGCTTCTTATGTATATTTAGCACATTAAAATTAGGGGTAAATTACATTATAAGGCAGTTTTGAGAGCTCCCAGGTGCAATGTAAAGTCTCAGAGAAAGCCTTGTGAGGTTACCAAGATATAAAGTTAGTTTTAAATCTTGAGCTGCCCACAAAGTCACTGCTAACAAGCCACAGACAGTACAGCATATAAACGGGTGAAAATGTGATCGCCAGGGGTACCATAATGGTTCAGTGTCTGTATTATGGTCATAGGTTGGTGGATATCTCATTTAGCTATATATCTGTGCTTACAATAAGCTGTGGAATGTATCATTCAGATACATAACCCATTGATTCCACTGTGCACTGTCAAATATGTTTATATATTACTGAACAGGACTCAATTTGACAAGATATTGATGAGTAGATGAACTGTGTGGCTATTTAAACAGATAAAAAAGTACCTGACCATCACTCTCAAACTCAGAGTCCAGAAGTGGGACACCATGCCTCCCAGTTCTCCTGTGTTCAGCAGATCATCCTGCCATATACTGATTTTCCTGATTCTACCCTGCCATTTTCAAATTCCAGTGTGGGCACTGCTCATGCATTTCACTCCCCACTTGGAACAAACAAGGCAGTTCCAGAAAATAAGAGCATTCCCTGTCCCTGCTAAGCTGCCCAGAATTCGAAGCATGACATACCACTAGATAGGCCGTTCTTTCTAGTTTCCAACTCACTTTTTTAGCTGCTCATCGTTTCAATGGATCAGACATGTCTGAACTGAAACCCTAAATACTGAACCTTTTGAGGCTCACACATCACTACTCTCCACTTTCTCTGATGGACACACTGTTCTGACACAGGAACAACCACACTGGGTGAGCCCAATGGTCCATCTAGCCCCCTATCCTGCCAGTGGCCAACGCCAGATGCTTTAGAAGGAACTAAACAGAACAGGGCAATTATCAAGTACTCCATCCCCTGTAATCCACTCTGTTAGGCATTTTCCCTGTATGCCACACAAGAAAAGGGGGGCCCTTGGGGCAAGGCATGGGACAGGGCCTCAGGAGCCATAAGTTCATATTGTATTAATAAAGCTAGAGATGTTGGACAAGGGTAGGGGGGAAAGGAAGCACAATGACCCCCTTTCACATAGGGAAGACCTCTGCTCAGAGTACTTTACTAAAGCACTTCCTGGAGAGGTTGCTTTCGACTGCAGCTCATTCTCCTGGCCTTTAATGACTTGTTAGCCCTTTTGGCAACAGCAACCAAGCAGCAAAAGTGGTGGGTTCCTGGATAATATCAGTCTGTCCATTGGAGATGAGCTACCCTGATGCTTCTCTTCTGTTTTCACCAAAGGAAAGTAAGCCCTGGTTACAAATGGTTGGATAGCATGGGTAAGCTCAGAACGCCAGCTTTATTACTCCCAAAAGGAGCCCTCAAGTATCCAGGATGGGTGCTTATTATTAGGGTCCCAGGTGAACATTCCTCCAGTAAGCAGACCTGTGGTGCTAACGTGAGAGACCCAGTAAGAAAGTGAACATAAAATAAAGGAAGATGTTGATATTTTGAGGTAGTTTCCATTTTCCAGGGCTCAACACACACCAATTTTTTGTTACAAGCATGAACAATATTGTGAGGTTGTTTATTTTTCCCCCAAAAGCGTTGCCTGAGTTTGTAGTAGACCAAAAACCAGTAACCATCTCCATAAAAATCCCATTACCTAACTCCCCGTGCTAGTCTAGGGAGCCTGGGTACCAGACTCAAGTCTGAGGATAGCACTGGGTGACAGGACACCTAGGAGTGAGGTGGTGCACCACCTAACAGGTATCCTTTACCTGTTCCGAGAGCCGAAGGAGTAGATCCACACAGGTGACTCAGCTTCAGCATTGCAATGCCGAATGCTTCGGCACTTTGCTGCCCAGTGGATCCATAAAAGCCAGGAAGCTGAGTGGGGAAGATGCCTAAGCTAGCCAATAGCAAACATAGAGGAGAGAGGTAGGTCCTAAGCCCTGCCCCTTAATGGGAATTAAGCACTGAAGTCTTGGCTGGTGGGAGGCACCTATCTCCATTTGGGATTCACAGCTGTGAATCTTCTTTGGGAGTTAGGCACCTAAGCTAGAGTATGCACACACACGTGGCAGTGCTCCACCAACCTCTGCCTTTCTCGCCTTCAGCTGGGTGATCAGACAGCTCACTCAGCGTGTGAGAGACCCAGTTCAGCTCCCTTCTCCTTTTTTGGTACAGGCAATTGAACCTACAGCACCCATCTCTGAAAGTATCTACCGGCTCAGATCCTGCAGAACAGTTAGATGGGGGACCGCTTGGTCTGAGGATCCCACCGGGGCTTACGTGTGAGCTAGATGCCTACGCATCAGGCTTTAGGCAGCTGTGCACATGGTCAGCAGCAAAACTTTAGGCACCGATAGGGTTACACTGGGATTTTGAAGTTCTCAGTTTCTGACGCAGGCACCTAAATCCCTTTGGTCACATCGCCCTAAATGACTTGCACAAGAAACCTGCAGGAGAGCAGGGAATTGATGCCAGATTTCCTGACTACTAGGCTAACACCCTAGCCCCTGGGACATTCTTCCTCTTGACTGAAGATTCAGCTCAGTTGGCGACTGAGTTGACAGCTGGGGCTTTGGGGGACCTAACCACAAGACCAGCTGCCCTCCTCATCCAACTTTGAACAAACCTGGAAGCAGAAGTTCTCTCCTGTATATGCACAGAAAAGATACCGCACTGCAAGCTTCCACATGCTGTCCCACCCAGGGATGAAGTGTCCATGCCAGGGGATAAATGGGAATACACCTCCATGCAAGCCAGCCAGACCTTGGGTTTGGGAACCTAGGACAGAGGTGAGTGGGGCTGGTGGGGAATAGAACATTGGCGTCAGTCCCTACACCTCATCAGTGCAGCTGACAGTGTGCAGGGAGCAGAGCAATTTGCTGCTGGTCTAGGAGAGTGGTAGATTCCTGTCCCCTTGAGCAAGGGAGGGAATTGTGCCTCTGGGGAGCGGGAAAGGGACAGTGTTTGAGGCACTGTACAGCTTACACACCACCCTTTGCTCGGGGCTGCATCAAAAGCTACAATCTCACCCTCTGTGCCTCAACCTGGCTCTGCAAGAGGCAGTTCTGGGGCACCGAGAGCTTGATATATTTCCCAATGAGGCACTGCTCGACCTGTAATGAGACTGCCAGGGTGTGCCGGCTGCGGGGGTAGAGTTTGTGTTTCCGACAGCTGTTCAACTGGCACTGGACTGAGAGGACCAACTCGCTGGACTTCCTTTAAGTTACCAAACAGCCTCTAGCTGGAAATGATTTTAGGTTGCTACAGCCCTGGGTTGATCTATTTTAATTAAAATAAATCTCAACAGTGGGGGAAATAGATACAGAAACCCATTGTCTAACAGGTCATTGATATGCAGAAGAGACATTATATAGTCTCATGTATCCTTGAGAAGTGTAATCATCATCATCCCAACAAATCCAGCACAAGGATCTGCTTTGGCATTACCGCAGGGTAATTAGGTCATAATGGCTAATAGTAATAATTACAGCAAATGCACAGCTCCCAAACAAAGGCATGCCTCAATCTGTCTATAGCTAGGGTGCTGTGGCTATTCTGGCTGCAAGGACGTGAACATGGAAAAAACAAGACATTTTAACACCTTCAGTGCATGAATTCTTTAGCTCACAAAAGCTGCAGGAAGTCAGTCAATTTCCTGTATAATTCTTCTAATAGGAAGTATGATTGTGTGTCCACATTGTGGGTCTGGATGAAAGTATAGCTCCTGTCTCCTAAATCCAACCAGTTTTAGCTCTGATTAACATGCTCCCTGCCGGCTGCAGGATTCCAATACCCCACTGTCTGAAAGGAACAGCATTTCATGATCTTCTCACACAGACCTCAGGGAGACTCAAGTGTTTGTAGGCAAAAAGCTGGGCATGGGGAAAAAAAAAATTCTGCGTGATTGCAATCCTAGATTTCAACACGTTCTTAAGTGTAGTCATTTATAACCCCAGTCATTTCTGATCCTTGATTGCTCCCAAGTTACCTATTGCGAAGTATATTGGATAACAAATCTATGTTTTATATCCTTGCCAGAAGAACAAGAAAGAGGTCACTAAGTCAACATACAGGAGCCCACAGTTTTAATCCAATGAACAGATTTTTGGTGCATTGAGCAAATGGAATATTGGTAAATTTTCATTTCGTGGCTGAGATAATTGAAGCAGGTCTTTCATTAAATGAGCTTCAAATATGGCATGTCAGTTTAAATGGTCAATAGCGGGGAGTAAAATTCTGAACTGACCTCTTTCTCCCCCCCACCCCTTGGCATGACTGTCTTTTTAAGTCACCCAAGATGAGAGTGGAATTCCAAAAGGTTTGTCAAGACAATTTGTGACTCGGTGTCAATACAGAACCGGATATGGGTACAGGCCACAGGTGAACTGACTCCCATGTGGGAGGGGCAGACAAGACTTTGATGGTTTATCATCGGACTGAATTTCACAGCTATCATAAGCTAATTTTTGAAAGAGCAAAATGTGCATGCTACATGGTTTGCCAATGACATCCAGATGTGAATGTTCAAAGCTTCAGTTCCTGGGTGGGGTAAGGTCTGTCCCCCCCCCATCCAGTACTGAGGGTCCCAGGTTCAAATCATACCAATGGCCCAAGCACTGATGGTTAAGAGAGAGCACCAAAGTGAGGCTTGTATTCTGGCACACTCCAGATGCTTTCCCCCAGTGTGGGCTTTCCCCCCAGATGGAACCCATGCTAGGAGACAATGCATCTTTGTGCCTTCTAATGGCTGGTCCAAATAGTACATAAATACCAGACGCACCTATGTTTAAAGAAACGAGGCTCTGTTCCAATGAATGTGAATTCCAGCAAAGCCAATCACACCTTCATCATTCTAAAAGGGGAGCTCTTCTGGAAAAGAACTTAAAAACAAACTGCCTCTTTGTTCTGCACAGATATTAACAATCCCATAAACCTTTGGGAGAGTCAGTTTGCCCCACTGCTTTGGCCAACATGTCCAATGTACATTTTTCCTCTTGGGTTTGACTTTGCAGTGGGAAGAGTTGGATAAGATTCTGCAATTCAGAATTTTGGAATGAGCTTTATTTGTTCCCCTTACAGTCTGCCATTATTGGGAGTGACCCCCTAGAGACTTTTAGCTGCCATGTATGTTGCCACACAAGTTCTTTCTACCTATCCTGGTCTGGATCTAGCAGTTATGGGACTGGACTGCTGACCACATGACAACTATGGTCTGTCAAGGACATCTTGCAGTGCTGACATTTAGAAAAAAGCTTTATCAAATGAATGATATGGCAAACACAGTGCTGCAGATGACATTAGTACTGAACGGTTACACTATATGGTACAGCAGATGTTTGCACTACTGTAGAACATGGAAGGGAGCATGGTCTCAGTTACATTTATAATATTTCCATTAAAGACCCTAGAGGCAAGTTACAAAGCATCTGCTTTTATTAAGGAAGATTCAAACTATGTGAGTAGAAGAACTGCAGCCAGACTGATCATTTAAGAAAAAACTTCCTGGCAGTGAGATCAACTGGAAAACTCTCTCAGCAGACATGGTGGAAGTTTTGTCCCTATAGACCTTTAAACTTAGATGGATCAAAGCATTTTTAAAAACCAAGAATATTATCCTATAGGGAACAATTCTACACAAGCCCCTTCCCCTACTTCCTCCCCCCAACAGCAGTTACTGATACAAGTTATTTCAGTGGGAAATTTGCATGTTTCTTTCCTCATGGCCACAGAGGCTGCTGATGAAGTGATGTATGGTTTGTAAAATCCTGGAGAGGATTACATGTTTGGTGTGAGGTTTAGTCCTATTGCTTTCTGGGGAAGATCAAGAAGCCTTCAGAGAAAAAAAGAAACCTGGTGGGATCTAAACACAAAAACCCAAATCTATTTGAGTATTGTTGTAGAAAAAAATCCAGCAGACAGGGTCACTCCAGACTTATTTGAGTATATATTTTTTAAGTTGTGTTCGTTTATTGCACCTTTTGTGCCTGGCTCCTGTGCCCTTCAGAACTGGCGTAGTTAGATGGGTTAAAAATGACTGTTTGAGAAGATGGTCAGGAAAGGAGTAGATTAACAGGGAGAAGAAACAGGCAATGTAGTGTTCTTGTGAGGGGAAGAGACAGGAGTGGATGGATTTATGATGAGAAGAAACAGGGGCCTTGAGAAGGGATGTTCTTGTGGTTCCTAGATGATTTTGATCAATGCAAGATCTGTAGTCAACCAAACATTAAATGACTTCATCATTGATGAGCGCCCCCCCCCCGACATATAGCCTATATTACCAAGACCTGGCTGCATGACACCAAGAGCCCTGTGCTAGCCAACCTCATCTCCTCCCCTACCCCCAGGAGAGACTTAATATATCACAGACCAAGATGGGAAAGGAGCCCATTGCTACCTTGTTGGTGAAATATCCCAGACTTGTCATCCTGGGAGACTTCAAATCAGCTTTGTCAATATGCATCAGGCACAAAAACCCAAAAGCTCCTCTCCTCCCCTCATCATCAACCTGCACAGCCCATCACACCCTGGACGGGATCCTCAGATGGACTGTTAAGATTGAGGACATCACAACCCAGACACTGTCTGGGACAGACCATCACCTCATTAAGGCAATGGTCAGAGACTTTCAAATCTCCCAAGCAACAAGACACCCCCACAACCCTGATTGGACCATGAAGATTCATGGATTGCATCAGATTCCAGAGCCTGCTAAAGGACAGCACTGCTCCATTCACAGGATAAGAAGTCAAGGATGTGATGAATCATTATTGTTGTATGCTAGCCTTGACCATACACTGGCCCTGAATGCCCCTTTCTCCTCATCACCCACACGTATCTCCTTGGTTTTTTGACCCCCTGCACTGCATGAAGACAGTTGGAGACTCAAGAGCCAATGGTGGAAAAATCACAGCTGATTCGGACAGGACAAAACATACCAAATTCCTCAAAGCCTCTGCTGAGGCAGAATTCAGGCCAAAATATCCTTCCCATCAGCAAGGTCACCAAATCCTGCCCCAAAGAGCTATCCTGGGTAATGAACCACTTCATCAGTCTTGAATGCCTACAGTCTGCATCAGAGCCAAGCACCAAGAGCTGGGAAGAACTGTCGTCTTCTTCAGCAGAACTGATCACACGTATTCGGGAAGCCTCCTCAGAGCACACGGACCTACCTCCCCCAAACAGCTGCTCGCTTGCATTCCCAGAGATCAGTACGTTCACTCATCGAGACGTTCTGGTCTCCCCCAGAAGCCCTTTGGGCCAAAACTTGTGAACCTGACCCCTCCCCTTCCTGGCTTGTCAAAGTCATGAACAACTGATGCCACTCCTGACTGAAATAGCCAAGCCTCATTCAGAGGGAATATTCCCTTCCTCCTTCCAACACGCAATAATCACCAGCACTGAAGAAACCCATGCTGGATACACTGGTTCTAGCCAACTACCACCCACTGTCATGCCTTCCATTCCTGAGCAAGTGACAGTCTGCCTTGGGCTAGCTTCTCCAAGCCCAGCTGGCACAATCTGGATTGAGGACCTGGAACTGAAACTGCTTTGACAGCACTGATGGATGATCTCCTCCTGTCAATAGATAGAAGGCAGACATCAATTCTCCTTCTCCTGGACCTCTGCAGTATTCAATACTTACAAATAGGCTCCTGCATTTGCCATGGAGTTTACCCAGAATCTCCGCTGCCCCATTTATCCTAATAAGGGTCATGCTCTGGGCCATTCCACAGCCATGTAATTTAGCCTTTTTCAAGATACCACAAAATTCAGCATTTTTGCCACAATATCTGCTGTTTTGCTATAGCCATTTTGTTTTGTCTCTCCGCCTTATCAGGACCTGCGTGCATATTCCTACTGCTTCCCCGAATTCCCTACACGAAGGAATTGACTGGATGCGAGTGCATGGGCCCAGCACTGCCAATGGAGCCGAGCAGTCGGGGTTTGGTGAGCCAGAGATGAAATCCAGTTTGCATCCAGGGAAGCTAGACATCCAGGCCAGCAATGCTAGCTGGAGAACAGCCAAGAGCCAAAGCCCCTGAAAGAGGCTACAAGCTTCCCTGATGGAGCTCCTGTGCTGGGCTGCTTAGCCAGCACTGGGGAGCCAAGACCTGGAGTGCCTGGTGTCTTGGAGAACATAGTTAAAATCCTCACAGTTGAGAGCAATCCCTATGGGATGAAATCTCGGGTGAAATTCACCCCAGCAAGGGTTATATTTTTTTAATTCTGAGCCACAGCTGTGTGAGCCATGGAATAAATTAAAACATTGCCACAGATCTAGGAGGTGGTGCACTGGAATTTGGTGCTGCTGTACCAGTTTACACAATGCCCTGGTTCTGCTCTACTCTATTCTATCCAGTAACCATAGTATCAGAAAGCCACCTTCCCTTAGTGCAGGACTGGGAGGCAAACATCTGTTGTATGAGGTTCATGTTCTCTCACCCTCTCTCCAGAAGGAGAAGTGTATGTATTGCAGGGTTTTTAGTTAATTGTATCCCGGTGCTGCGGTTGCCTTAAAGAAGGCCAGTCAGACATGTGCTTTGCATTTGGAATGGAAGGTGGGGAGGTCTGTAATGGTCCTTAGGTCCTGTGGAAGTTCCTTCCAGTCTGGGCCCATCCCCTGTGATGCACAACCAAATAGTTTCCTACACAGTGATTTTCTCCCTTAAAAAAAAAAATCCCTTTTCTGAAAACCAGAAGAAAATAAGTTCTGCATATGTGTAGGTTAAAGTTTTGCTTTGCCTGCCAAACATTTCCCACAGTTCTCAGCATTCAGAGGCCAGGGCTGGAGGAAGGGAGGAACTAGCGGTTGGAGGAGCTAGCTATTGATCCTGTGTGCTCCCCGCCGCAGAAGAAGTGGTGGGAGAGAGCATGACTGCTGAAAGCAAGTCTTTGTTGAGGCCTTCTCTTTAAACTCCCAACTCTCTCAAGCACTTACATGGGTTTCCAGGCACGGGCAATTCCTCTGCAAGACAGGCGGAACGATAAAAACGTGTATACCTTTCCCGTCCTACAGTGGACAAGGCAGGTGGCAGTGCTGGGTAGGTACAACGACTACGTCTTTAAATTTTTAATTCAAGAGACTCAGATTTACTTGTCTCAAGAACAAAGCCCTTCGGCGTGCACAATACTGAGTTCATTTGTACTTTGGGTCTATTATCCTAAGGCATACAATAAGCTGCCAGGCATAGAGCTGCTGATTCTGTGCAAAAACAGTGGCGTCGTTAGCTAGGAAAGAATATTACTGCAGCAAGAACAGGCAATAAGCAAACGGCAGTATCACCGGTTGGATGCTACCCTATGCATGGAGTTCATCAATCTAACGCAGCGCTCAGTCCTTTATCTGAGGTACTTCTCTGAGCACCTCACAATCTCTAGTGTATTTACCATCACAAGGCTCCCCTGAGGCAGGGCAGTGCTATTAACCCCACTGGACATGGGGGGGACCTGAAGCACAGAGAGGCTAAGTGACTTGCCCAAGGTCACACAGCAAGTCTATGGTGGAACAGGAAATTGAACCCAGATCCCTAGTTAGTGGTCTAACCACTGGGGGAATGCATATCACATGTTACAGCTGCAGTGCAGGTCAGACCTCAGAATGGGAGTGAGTGCTGTGATCAAACACCGGGAGGCACACAGAGATGTGAGGACTATACACATTTGTATCAGTCAGATAGGGCAGTATTATTAAGTTATTACTATTGCTTTGTACTGCCACTCCTGCTGTAGGAGGGGGAGATTTTCGGTAGCCCAGAACCCAGGAACTTGCCTAGACCGCTGGCTGCAGCTGGAATACCAATTGTTATACTCATTGCTGAAAGCAGCTAGAAAGTTATGCTAAGGCTTCAGAAACAGCCTAAGCAGACCAGGGGGGAAGAGGAGCAATGATGTCAGAGGAGTAAACATGACCCTGTGCCCTCCTGACTTGAGCTTTTTACCAAAGCATGCGGTTTTTCAAGATGGAAAGTCTGGCAACAATTAACTATTGCAGTTCTAATTCACATAGGGCACTCTTAAAGGGGCTGAGCAGAAGGTAAATTGATGAACAAGCTATATAATATTAACAAATTGGGTATAAAAAGGGGAATAAATCTGAGCGTGGTGGATATTTGAACACCAAGTTCCCCTGCAGGTGGATGGAATCCACTCAAGACCTTTTCAAGACCCTGAGTAACTATTAGAATCATGGAATATCAGGTTTGGAAGGGATCTCAGGAGGTCATCTAGTCTGATCCCCTACTCAAAGCAGGACCAATCCCCAATTATTTCCCCAGATCCCTAAATGGCCCCCTCAAGGATTGAGCTCACAACCCTGGGTTTAGCAGGCCAATGCTCAAACCACTGAGCTATCCCTCTCCCCCCAGGGTGCTCTACTTACTTAAACATATGTGTTTAAGTGCTGGAGGCTAAAGTTGAAGCTTTGAGTGAAAGCACTTTTGTTTGCCTGGTTGCATCAACTTTTGACTGGGCAGGCTGCGTCCCCATAGATGTATTTCCTGCCACCGCCTTGCAAAGAGTAAAGTTACCAAGAGCTTTGGGTTCAGCAAAACTCTGTGTAACACTGGATCAGAACCCCATTGTGCTAGGCCCCGTACAAATACATAAGGGGAAAAAAAGACTGGTTGTATAAGCTTTTTGGGGCAGGAGCGAAGTATAAGACAAGAGACAACAGGTGGATACAGCAAGGGAGCACAAGGAACCAACAACAATGCCGGTCAGCTGGGAACAGCATACCAGCTCCCTGGCCAGTACTGGGGTTTTATAAGCATTGCAGCAGAGGAGAGTTTTAAGGAGGACTCTGAAGTAGGAGAGTGAGAATTGCAGCATTTAGCTCTGTGTTTTTCCTTCCCTGACCCAGTAGGCCCTTTGTCTCATTACTTGTCTTGTGGGTTATTTACCCTAAAGCATAAACATGCTGTGTGCAGAATATTCCACAGAGTTTTAATTGCATTTCGTAGGAGCACACTTCTAGTCACCTTTCCTAGTCCCAGATGACATGAACATCACTGCAAGCTCACACATTGCAAGCTCACATGTTGCACTAGACAGCACCCCCAGTCCCTAGCAATGAGATTTCCAGGGGGAACCATTGGGGTTCTGCTCCCCTCCTGCTGGAAAGCCTGTTGCGAGGCAGTTGGACTGAACACATACTATCCAGCCCCACGGCTTAGCACAAGGAGCGGATGGACACTGCCATTGCTAATTGCTTTCAAGCATCTTTGGAAAGTCACCAGCTTGCTGGCAATTGATCCCAGTGGATTCTCCAAAGCTGTGAAGGCAGCTAGGTTTAATTGACAGCAATTATTTCAGGTTGACCCCTTGCAGCATAACTGAGTGCTAGGTGCTTCAAGGCCATAATGCATGAGACCCCTCAAATAGATGTTTAACAGTGCCGTCTAGCTTGTACATAATGCTTTTTTATCAGTAGATCTCAAAGTTCTTTACAAAGGGAGGTGATTATTACTGCAGTATAATCCTCTTCACGGGGTTGCACTATCCCACCAACTAACAGAACAAGCTATTTCTAAACTGCTCGTCACACTCCTGGATTAGGGTGACCAAATGTCCTGATTTTATAGGGACAGTCCCGCTTTTGGGGTCTTTTTCTTATATAGGACCTATTACTCCCACCCCAATTTTTCACAGTTGCTATCTGGTCACCCTACTCCTGGATAGGCCCATGGAGGAGGCGGCATCTGCATCAGAACAGGACCTGGGCTTTCTAAATCTGAGCCTGGCCACAAGAGCAGCTGTGAGCCACTCAGCATGTGCAGTTGGTGTGTTGGTAAGAACATAGCAGCAAGGGTGATGCAATTCACTGATCCAAAGCCCACTGGCATCAAGGGAAAGCCTCACTGACTCCAGTGGACTTCCTTCTTATAGTCTCTAGGTACCACAGGTAAGGAGAGACTGGAAGCTGTCGTTAGAGGGACAAACAGAACCAACGTGAGTTCAGGTTCACAGCTTGGGAGCACAGTGTAAGAGCCTAAACAGAGGAGACCAAGATACCCTTGAAAGCACCCCAACTAAGAATTGCTGTCTTCATTAACGGCCTTTTCTTGTAGTCCCATTAGCCAGAACTCTCACTGAAATCAAAGGCAGGTTCTCCTGAGTAAAATCTTAAGGATCAGACCCTTACATAGCATGCAACGCTGCAGAAGATATTTAAATTTCAGCCAGCCAGTCTTCTGAAAGCTGTCCCAGGTCAGTGAAAGGACATCAGTTACTGTTATTCACAGGTTGTGTGTTTTAAATAGCAAAACAAATGTTTCACTAATTTTATTTGTTTTGGGTGGGGGGGTTGTGCTGGAGGGTAATTATAATAGTAATTTCAGGATTACACGATCACTGCTACAATATCTGCATCTGTTTAGATTCAGCAAGAGCATCTCCCATATTAAATATTAGTGATACATGTGTCTGACAGTGCATTACATGGGGCTGAACTCCTTGATCACCACCATTAAGTTGGTACTTCTGCTAGTTAAGATAATGACATGGGTAATTAACCCTCATGCCTCACAGCATAAGCTGATCAACTCTGAGGGTGAGGCGAACATTGCACCATTTGCTAAATACCTGAGGTTGTTTCCCCTTCCCTGGGGATTAGGTACTGGTGCTAGTAGAGACAGGGTGGATAAGGTAATATATTTTATTGGGCCAGCTTCTGCAGATGACACAGACAAGCTTTCAGACGTACACAGGAGTTTCTTCTTCAGCTCTGTGAGAGCACAGAAGCTTGTCTTTCACCAACAGAAGTTGGTCCAATATAAGATATTCCCTCCTCCCGCAGTTTCTCCAATATCCTGGGAACACCAAAGCTACGACAGTGCAAACAACTGTTAAAGACAGACTGGCAAGGCACTAGGGTGCCTAGAGCATTGACCTTGGTGACAGACATGGGTTCTTTTCCTGGTTCTACCACTGACCGGCTCTGTGATGTCATGCCTCTGTTTCATGACCCACCCTTTGTCAGTCTTGTCTATTCAACTGAAAGCTGTTTGGGTACTACGCTGTACAGGGCCAGGCTCAAGGTGCTACTAAAGTACAGACATATTGCTAGAACTATGGCTCCATCCATGTAAAAACGTAGTTTGTCAGATCACTTATTTTAACATGATGCATAGTGAAGTTCTCTCTTAACTCGGTGCTGTTTACATACTTAATGCGTTTGAAGTGGAAGTGAAATGTGGTTTAGATTTGTTCATTTGGAAATTAATGAATCCTGGAACCTGTCTGGTACTGGGAGTTTTGCAATGGATTTCAATGAAAGCAGGATTGGGCCCCCACATCTGGGGGTCTATTCTGCATTCTGTCACTTCATCTTCGAGTCAAATGGTACATCTACCCAGCCCAAAAAACTCCACAGCAGCAAGTCTCAGAGCCCGGGTCAAACGACTCTGGCTCGTGGTGCTAGGGCTGTGGGCTAAGACTAGCAGGGTAGATGTTTGGGCTTGGGCTAGAGCCTGAGTTCTGAACCTCAGACCCCAAATATCTACACTGCTATTTCAATCCCTGAACTCAGACTTGCTGTCACAAGTTGGGGGGGAGGGGTTGGTTTACCCTTGGAGTTTAAGGCCAGGCAGGACCACCAGATTACCTTGTCTGACCTCCTGTATAGCCCAGGCCATTAATCCCCACCCAGTCACCTCCACGCAAACCCAGCAACCAGAACTGGACCAAAGTATTTCAGCCCTCAAGAAATTAAACTATTATGTGCCACAGGCAGAGCATGGGAAGGACCTGAAGTCACTTGGAGTTGGGCAATTTCCTACATGTAAAATTTGGTGCATAATATTGAGTGATTATTTGAAGCATGCACTGCTCCAAATTCTAGACATTACCAGCCAGAACCTCAGCTGATGTAACTCAAGGCACTAGTGACTTCAGAACACACAGATATACACCATCTAAGGACCCAGTCTGATCTCTCTTATAAATCTAATCAACTATAACCTCGGTGTCTAGATTAAAGCAATGCCACCAGGAAACCAATGCAGTGAAGGCACTGAGGAATCATGGCCATAAGAACAGCCATACTGGGTCAAACCAAAGGTCCATCTAGCCCACTATCCTGTCTTCCAAGAGTGGCCAGTACCAGGTGCCCCAGAGGGAATGAACAGAACAGGTAATCATCAAGTAATCCATCCCCTGTCGCCCATTCCCACCTTCTAGTTCTCCCTTACAAATATATATATAAGATGGATAGCCGTGTTAGTCTGTATACACAAAAACAACAAGGAGTCTGGTGGCACCTTAAAGACTAACAGATTTATTTGGGCATAAGCGTCCGTGGGTAAAAAACCCACTTCTTCAGATGCATGGAGTGAAAATTACAGATGCAGGCATTATATACTGACACATGAAGAGAAGGGAGTTACCTCACAAGTGGAGAACCAGTGTTGACCGGGCCAATTCGATCAGGGTGGATGTAGTCCACTCCCAATAATAGATGAGGAGGTGTCAATTCCAGGAGAGGCAAAGCTGCTTTTGTAATGAGCCAGCCACTCCCAGTCCCTATTCAAGCTCAAATTAATGGTGTTAAATTTGCAAATGATTTTTAGTTCTGCTGTTTCTCTTTGAAGTCTGTTTCTGAAGGTTTTTTCTTCAAGTATAGCTACTCTCAAATCTGTTATAGAATGTCCAGGAAGATTGAAGTGTTCTCCTACTGGCTTTTGTATGTTACCATTCCTGATGTCCGATTTGTGTTGATTTATTCTTTTACATAGAGACTGTCCGGTTTGGCCAATGTACATGGCAGACGGGCATTGCTGGCACATGATGGCATCCATCAGATTAGTAGATGTGCAGGTGAATGAGTCCCAGATTGTGTGGCTCATGTCGTTGGGTCCTCTTATGGTGTCACTAGAGTAGATATGGGGACAGAGTAGGCAACAAGGTTTGTTCCATGGATTGGTTCCTGGGTTAGTGTTTCTGTGGTGTGTAGTTGCTTGTGAGTATTTGCTTCAGGTTGGGGGGCTGTTTGTAAGTGAGGACTGCCCTGCCCCCTAAGGTCCGAGGGATCATTTTCAAGTCTAGGTTGTAGATCCAGCACATCATCAACAAATGTTACCAAATGCTTCACTCCACACTTATCTCAGAACAGGCAAGAGATGAGCAGTTTATGTGAGTGTTCAAATGTTACGCACCTCGTGTCCTTCCACTGCAGGCCAGATGTCCAAGTTCAGTACAACTTTTAGCTACGCATTCTAGTGGTCTGTGTATTTCTTAATCCTTACCAGGTTGAAAGGAATCAAGGAAAAATAACTACAGAAGTGAACTGAAAATTCAGTTTTTCCCATAAATCAGGGACTGGAGCTTCCACCTCCTATTTCAGCCACCCAGGCCATCTTCAAGGAGAATTACAGCCATGACACAAGATCACCAGGTACAGGAATCAACAACAACTGTTGGTGCTCCTCACTTTGAAAGTCAGGCCAGTTATTTAGGTGCCTACATATGGATTCAGGCACCCAAGTTTGAAAACGTTGGCCTTAATGTCGAGCATTCTTGTCATTACTATTTGCATTATAGTAGCATCCGGAGACCGCAGCTGAAGTCAGGACCCTGTTGTTCCACACACATTGTGACAGATGTTCCTTGCCCACAAGAGCTCACAATTTAAATAGATGAGGGAGGGGAAGGGACTTGTCCAAGGGCAGAGAGCCAGGAAGAGAGGTGAGGTCAACACAGTCCCGGTGCCCTGGTCATTAGGTTACATTGTCCCCCATCCCCTCCAAATTCAACTTCCTTTCCTTCAACTTCCCTTTCCTGCACTACCTTCCCCTTCCCACCTCCCCCAACAACCTATATGTGGCATGTGCAAGATCTTAACTACTTAAGCCTCTAGGATTTCTGAGGGAAACCACTGGCAAATGCAATTTGACAAACAGGTATAGCGATCATATTGAAATGTATCTCACGGCCGTACTGATGAAGTTTCACCAAGTCCCCACTGAGCAATTTGTCATGGTTTATCAATACCTGGGCGTGTCACTGTAAGATTAGGTGAGCAGAACTACAAAGAATTTTCTTCCACCCCATGCTATTAGCACAATATTGAGGATTAATTTTTACAGAGTGGTTGTTAGATTTGGGTTTTGAGGGAGAGGTGAACTCATAGAATCATAGAATATCAGGGTTGGAAGGGACCTCAGGAGGTCATCTACTCCAACCCCCTGCTCAAAGCAGGACCAATCCCCAATTTTTGCCCTGATCCCTAAATGGCCCCCTCAAGGATTGAACTCACAACCCTGGGTTTAGCAGGCCAATGCTCAAACCACTGTTTGGGGGTGCGGGGGGAAGGGGGTCTTTTGTCTATTACATGCAGGATGGTGTGGTCCCTGAGCACCCCCTTGTGCGGAGACCCATTGTTGCAGCACTTCCAACCAGCTTTCCCATAGCGCTCTTCAGCCAACTCACTGTAAAACTGACACGCCCCTCTGGCCAACTCACTTTAAAGCATTCAGCCCCTTCCAGGGTAACAGAGTCCCTTAGTCCAAGTCCAGAGTCTTTGGTCCCCTCGGGCTCAGTTTTCACCCCTTGTTACAGATGCATCCCACCAGCAACAGCCAGTCTCATGGTCTAACCCATGGCTCCAATCAACCTGGCCACCCAGGTTAGGTCTACCCTCCTCTCAAGGGTCTCTGGCAAGCCATAGCCATCAGCCAGCTCCTATCTTGAGCCCAACTTCTAGATTTAAGTCAGAGAAGCCTGTCTGCTCTCCTCCCTGCTGAAACGGGTTTCTAATGGCCCACAGCTGGGTGGATAATTACTGGTACCAGTGAAAAATTCTGTTACAATATGCTTAATGCAAAATAATTTATTTGAGAAAAAATCACACAAGCAGTAAAGGTTACATAATATGCATCTCCCTAATAAGCCTCAATTCCCCAAGCATAAAGCCTCAGTAACTGTTGGCCTTACACAGTATCCTGATTGGCAAACAAAGCAGGTATAGCTTCCAATTCTAGACGGGGACTTCTTTTCCCGCTCAGGTACTTGGTGTGTCAAACATCCCCTTGATCAGGGCCTAGGTCACCCCAAGGCCTGCTGTTTCACTGTGTCAAGGACCTCTTCAGATGTTAATTGGGGAACTACCTAATTTATTTTGCTTAGCATTTATACCTTTTGCTCTCAAAGGAGTTATATGTCCCAGAAATATGCCCTGTGGGTATTTTATTACGGGTTTTTCTAATAAATATTTCAGAAGAGGGGCTGAAAAACAGACACAGACCAAAGCTCAATCAACATTTACCCTATTAATCATTTGCATGAGTGCTGAGTGCGGTGTCCTCCAAAAGGGGTTATTTTGTACTAAGCCCATCGATGGTGTGTTTTTACATATTCTTTACTTTGTGAACTGATCATCTGCTGACGTGTTTCAAAGTTTCATGTTGAAACACATACACAAATCAAGCCATTTCAGCACTTCCAGTACATTTCCACACCATCTAATGCTAAGAGAATCCTGCTCCCAGAATCCTTTAGCAAATGCAGACGTATCACACCATACCAAACTCCTGTTCGCCACATTCATTCATATCATAGTAATTTATAATAATTCAGCACCGTCCCAACACTCCCCCATCCAGCGCCAGGGATGCTGGGCTTTTCCTCTCTGGCCCTGAGAGGGGAGAGTTCCCAGCCATAAGAGACTCCCTGCCCCCCTCCACAGCTCTCCTTCTCAGCTAACCACTCACTCCAGCCTGCCCTCCTCAGCAGGTTCTGTCGGCCTTCCCCAGAGAACACCCTCTCTGCTTCCACTTTCTCTTCCTCCTCTTAAGTCCCACACTCTACACAAGTTTAGCATGGCAGAGCTAAAGTGACCAGGGCTGAATGGCCCCAGGCCTCTTGGTCTTAAGAGGCAGGCTGCCCTGCCACAGTCTTATCAACTGAATTCACAACAAACAGCATAGTGCAATAGACAGAAATTGACTTAAAGTGAAATGACCAAATGTCCACTTCAGGGCCCCAATCCCACAAAGCAGTTCAGCACATGTTTAACGTGAGTGCTGCCTTACCCAAGCGCTCAAAAATCATGAGACAGCCCCTCCCCTAAATCATGAGGTTTATTTTTTAACATACTACATAGTGGTACTATTTATTTTCTTCTAGCTTTTCTCTGCAACCATGAGGGCTAGAAGTATACTTTATAAAATACAAACAATGATTCTCTCCATCACGTGACTCCTGGAGATGGGGCTTTAAGAAAAAACACTAAGGATAACATCATCCCTGCTGAGGCCCCTTTATGACACATAAAAGCACTGTATGGGATGGAGGAAGATAGTTGTACAGCTCCCTCCCAAAGCTAGGTCCCCCGTGTAAGTAAGGGGCACGTCCTTTTAAAAGCTTTGCCCAGATTCTTATCTTAAAGATCACTAGACTCACCATAAAATCATGAAAGTTGACAATGCAAAAGGACAAACCAATTTAATTTGTGCTAATTAACATGAGATCTCCTGGTATCAATGTAAAGAACATGACAGATACGACAAGAGTGTCAAAATATTCACAACGTCTGCATGGGTCTTATATTCTGAAAAAACACAGCAAAAGCTCCAGTTCTGTCATTTTCTCTGCATTTCCATGTATTTAAGGATTCGTGAGACTTGGCAGGGGGGTAAGGAAGAAAAAAAGAAAAAAAACTCAGATGCACTGAAATCAATGAGAGTTTTGCGATTGACTTCAATGGGGCCAGGATTTCACCCCAGGTCTTAATTCAGATTATTATATGCACTAAATGGATACCTTGCATCTTTGATTTTCCATGAAAAAATACACTCACACTTTTGTATAGTTTCCAAAGTGACTTGTAATTCCTGAATAATTTTCTTCCGAACAATTTAATGGGAAATGATGTCACAGGCACTGAGCCAAAGTCATCGGTTTGCACACAATGTGGATGGTTTGGCCATTTTACTGGAGTTTAGGGACTGAGACTCTGTTGCTGGCTGATTTGCAAATGGATTTCCACTCTTAAAAATCCACATTTTCTTTTGCAGCTGAAAAGATGAAGCCATACGTAGTGGTGAGCTGGAGCCGGTTCGCACCGGTTCGCTGGAACCGGTTGTTAAATTTAGAAGCCCTTTTAGAACTGGTTGTCCCGTGAGGGATTAGCCTTAGGCACCAACTCCGTGGGTGCTCCGGGGCTGGAACACCCACAGGGAAAATTTGGTGGGTGCAGAGCACACACCGGCAGCTCCCCTCCCTGTCCCTGTCCTCATCCCCGTTCCCAGTTCGCCTCTGTCCCTGAGTTATGCGTCTACGCTCCGCCCCACTCTGTTTCTCCACCCGCCAGCTTCCCGCAAATCAGCTGTTCATGCGGGAAGCCAGGAAGGGCTGAGAAGCGGGCAGCGGCTTCTGGCTCAGGCCCAGGGAGGCAGAGGTGAGCTGGGGGGGGCACGAGGAGGGTCGCCCGTGCTGCAGCAGGTAACCCCGGGGGGGAGCAGGGAAACCGCTCCCCGCCCCAGCTCACCTCCGCCACCCTCGGCCTGAGCGCGAAGCAACCGCCTGCCTCTCAGCCCTCCCAGGCTTCCCGCGTGAACAGCTGATTCGCGGGAAGCCGGGGCGGCATGTTCAGGGGCGGAGGTGGAGCGGAGGTGAGGTGAGCTGGGGCCGGGCGCGGGGCGGGGAGCTGCCGGTGGGTGCTCTGCACCCATCAAATTTTCCCCATGGGTACTCCAGCCGCGGAGCACCCAGGGAGTCGGCGCCTAAGGTGCCAATTTTGATGTGATCAGTGGGGGGAGCGGCCACTCCCCCTGCTCCCCCCCAGCTATGCTACACGACCCCTAGGAGCCCGAGGGACCTGCCGGATGCTTCCTGGGAGCCACCCCAGGTAAGCACCACTGGGACTCCCCACCTCGCCCCCCGGCAGGTCCCTCTGGCTCTTAGGGGTGGGGCGCGGTGGGCATCCACTACGGTGGCCCACGAGACCCTCCTGCCCCGTTCTGGGGGCAGTCAGGGGAGGGGGGTGGATGGGGCAGGGGTCCCAGCGGGGGCGGGCTACGACCCTTTCGTGGGGTGGGGAGGGAACCGGGGTTGTTAAGATTTTGGCAGCTCATCACTGGCCACATGTTGCTGCATTAATACTTTACGGTGTCAGGTACCTATAACTGGTACTGTGGGAGAACTGTTCTTTTCAACCTGAGTTTTTGCACAGGAGCAGCCTACCAAGCCAACCAAAGAATTCTTTTTATTAATACAAAGATTCACTTCCTTATTGTTTTATTGAATGTAGCATGACATGGTTCCTTCGAGGACCTTGATTTAAGGTATTACTGTCTGGAATAGCCACATTCTAATACCCAGTACGTTTTTATAGAGCTAGAAAAATTCTGCTGGTATTAACATAAATAAATTGAAGAGGTCTAACTTGGAACATTTCTTCGTCTATGTCTCTCTATTGTAATAGCCTCAAGGAGTCAGATTGATATGTTAATTATATTGCCTTTCAAGTCAAGTGCCATGCATTATTAATGATTACTACTTGTAGGGCTAGATCCTGCAAGGTGCTGAGTTTACTGGCCCCACCCTTCACTGGCAAAGCACTTCACCACAAGCATGCTATTAACTCTGCGTGGGAAATGGTTTTCCCATCCAGTGAGATTTTCCCAGCCAAGAATTTTTCCCATTCCCAGATCAGGACAAACACTCAAAAAAAAAAAATCTCAAAACTTTTCACAAACTGAAAACCTGAAAAAACCCTACAATCATTGCTAGAGACAAGGATTAAGCAGCGTCTTTGTGCTGAATAGAGAGCCAGGCCCCTTGGATCATCCACTCCAGATGCTGCTCCAAGATACAGGGACAGAACCCCAAACAGCTTAATCCTCCATCCCTCACTAGGAGAAGACAGACTAGGATCTATTCCTTGTGAGTGCAACTGTGAAACTGCAGGCTGCGTTGTATGTACCCAGACGGATTAGACTGTGAGCAGCCTTTCCCCTTCTTGAAGGGAGAAGAGGTGTTCATTGTTGTAAGGCCCAACTCACCCACCCAAACCTAAGGTACAATCTGGTGACACATATTATAGTGTCTTTCTTTCTTTTCTTTTCTTTTTTTTTGGCAGGGGGGCAGGGGAGGATTATGGCATAAAGGATGGGAATGTAAACTCTCCCTAGGAGCAGATGAGTGCTCAGTTACTTTCCTTCGCTCAGTGACTGTATCAGGCCAGATCCTCAGCAGGTGTAAAGCAGTGGACCATCATTAATTGACTTCATTAGAGCGACGCAGACATGGCCAATACTAAAATATCTGGTTCTTATATTTTCGTTAGCAGATCTTAAAGCACTTCAGTCTTTAGTGTACATCAACTGAGACTGACTCAGTCACAATAAAACAGACCCCAGTTTATTCCAACCACTCAAGATCATCTAAGAAGATAAAGGACTGGTTATAGACTGTTTATGTAGAAGACTGCCCTCTGGTTTCCTCAAACTCATTTGCAGAGGGTGGGGAAGACACCCATCCCTTTCTCTGCTTTCTGTCTCCCTCATTTGCCCTTCAATTCCTTCCTTTTTCTAACCCACCTAGTCCTCTAATCTTACTTGATGTACAAGCAATTCCATTTGTGTTCCACAGTTTACTTTCCTTTATGGAGTTTGCTCCAATGTGGCTAAGGTTAGGGACAAGGACAAAAAATGAGAGCTCTGGAAAATAAATGATTCATTTACATGTGGGCAGCTTAAGAATAATGTTTCATGATGGTACAATATGTCCTCTACAGAGCTGCAAGGATGGTTATTACTGCTGTTTGTATTGCATTACACTATGCATTTGAATTAATGAAATACAGGCCTGTGCAAACCCACCTTCAGCACTAATACTTTGATCAATATGTTGAAAAAGCAATCCTCCAAAAGACAAGAAAGCAAAGGATCCAAATGAATCTGTGCTTCTCTGTGACATTCACTGAAATAGATAACAAATGACCAGATATAGCTTCAGGGCACATCTTAGCTAAACCACCTTTAAAAACAAGAAGGGATTTGGTTTACATTTAGAATCAGCTCTGAGGCCTCTAGCCATTCATATCTTAGAACGAACAATCAAATTCAATCGCAGGCAATTTCTTGATATTTTTTGCTTGTGTTACCAGTTAAGTTAACCTACCATTGCAAACAGCCAGATGGATGCAAACAGCCTAGTTAGAAAGGAGAGGTATAAATCACCAGGCCAGTTTAAGGCCATGGTTCAGCAAACCTCCCTGGTCAGCACAGCACGTAAACACAAGTAAAGCTAAGTGTATGCTTAAATGCTTTGTTGAATAGTGATGGACTTAAGCAGGTTTGCAAGTGTTTTGTGGAATGGGGCCCTGGCTTGGTGAAATCTATAATTAAATAGTTTCTGCTGTTTAATCAATCTAAAATACATCTGAAACTTTCATGCTAACAACTCTGATCTTGATTTTTTACTTCAAGTTTAAGTTTGATTTATAAAAATGTTTGACTAAAAATGTGTGTGTGTCTCTCTCTCAAGAGAGTACTATAAAACTAAGTGAATGCTCAAAATCTAAGTGTTTGTGCTATTACATGTTATGTGCATATACCCCACTTTCCCCTGCCTCCCCCGCCGGTGCTGACTGCTAGACTAGAAGTCCAGTGGGTTTGTCTTATGACTTAGTTCTCATTAAGCACTCCATGCCCTTAATAAAACCACAGTAACTCATTCAACTTCAGTTCTTTCACAAAAGCCACAGTCCCAGAAATGGATTTGTTTTGTGTTTCTTCCATAATACCCCTCAGATGGCATTCTGCAGTACTCCATAAAGTTTAAGCGGTCAATAATTAGCCTCTACCTCCTCCTGCCATAAATGCTAGCCTGAACAATAGTAGCATTCTCCCATGGAAGTCCCTTGAGATCTTTCAATAATTTCATGCATCAATAATACTTCATTGAAAACAAACAGACTTAAAACAGCTCCAAAGTTTCATGCTCTTTTCTAGCCGGGGAACAGTCAAGGAGCCATACACATACTGATTTATGGCCAGGCTGCCTAGCGACCCTTCTAATTACATCATTTCATTAGTGTATCCCCAGATGGCCCACATTTCCTTCAGGGTGACAGAGCATATATGCTCAGCTAGTCCGACTGGAGAGGTGTGACTAAAGGAGGCAATGAAACCTAATGGTGTGGAACCTAGAGACTATAAATAAAGGCTAAGGTTCATTCAAGTGTTTTGGGTCAGAGGCATGGCCATCAGCTTGTGCTTCTGTATGAGGAGAATGGGATTTGTTTTGGTGAGGTTGCTCTGTTGCCTATCTTAGGGGGCTGTAGAGGACCTCTTTGGCTCCCAGTTATGGGCCAGATTCTGCCACTACCCTTAGACACACTGAACAGTATTTGCCTCAACTGTTTGCTGTGAGTAGATTGTCCATTGTGAAGACAAGCCTCCTATCTGCTATCCTGCTTCCCTCAGGTCTCATGGAGACCATGTACATCTCAGGCAAGAAGAGGGCAAAGACCAGGCAAGCCTGGGGGAAGGGAGTCCAACTATATGTGCTTTGTCTCATCTCTGGCACTGTGAGGGCTACAGAGAAATCACAGACTATCAGGGTTGGAAGGGACCTCGAGAGGTCATCTAGTCCAACCCCCTGCTCAAAGCAGAACCAATCCCCAAATTGACCCCCTCAAGGATTGAACTCACAACTGTCAGTTTAGCAGGCCAATGCTCAAACCACTGCGCTATCCCTCTCCCCTGCTTATATTATCATCTACTGCAAAGTACTCTCTGCAGCTAGAATCCTCAGATTAAAGAAGGAAAGTGGGAATCCCTGGCAATCCAGATTTTATTAGAGCCAGCGTCCTGAACTGAAATGGATGCATGGGTCTTTCAGGCTCCCCACTTCCCCGGTTCATGGGCAAGTCTTGCAGCTTATTCCTATCCCTCCAAATGGAACAATCTTCAATCTCCCCTGCTTCCCCTACCCTTAGCCTTACTGGTGACACCTCTCCATTGTTCCTAATGTACAATGGGATAGAGAAAAACTGATACACGTCTCCTGCCTGTGTCGGGGTTATGAGCAGAGCTGTGTGAATAATTGGTTTGTTTGTATTTTTTGGCTGGAGCGGGTGTGTTCAGCCACCGGACCAGAAAAAAGTTGTTTTGGGTCAAATCAAACTGATATTTTATTTTCATTTTGTTGAGGAAAATGAAAACAAAATGTTTCATTCAACCCACAATAAGACATTTATTCTGTTTTCATGTGTTTTTACCTTTAAGTATAGCAAAGTTACATAACATTTTATTGTGAAAAACTTGAAATGTTTTATATTGAAAATGGCAAAATAAAATGTTTCAATTTTCAGAATTTGTTTCTCCTTTATTAGTCATCCAAAACCATTTTTTCCCCAGATTTGACTCAAATTCAGAGACTTTTCTTTAACTGAAAAATTTGTTTCTTCCCAGAAGAAAATCATTCACTTTTCACTTAGGGGGGGAACCACCCAATTATTCACCCAGTTATGAGGCCCTACTGAGTACAAATTGTTGTAGAGTGCATGACAGATCATTAGAATAAGCAAATCATAAACACCAGGCACCCAGCCCAGTTCAGCTTCCCTTAGGCTACAGTTCACTTTGACTTGGGAAAAATGCAGGACAAGCAGCCATTAGTACATGTAAATCCAAAGAATGGCAGCTTCAGGAGTCTAGGTGGACCAGGAACATGCTCAGTGGAGAGGGAGTGCTGAGATATTTTAGCAGCATACCTCTAACAAGTTCTGTTAAACATGTTGAAATGGTGATTCGTTTGTCTTAACATGAGAAAATGAGTATACTTTCACGATGACAGGAAAAAGACCTGACCTCAAGACTTTCCCCTTTCCCAATTTTGATTCCCTACTCCAAAGGGGACTCCAACATGTACACCTTACAACTCTTTAGAAAACTGGTTGGAAAAAGCGGTTAACATTGCAGTCACTTATTGGTTCCTAACTTCATTCTCAAAACAGCTGAACTGTTGTTGCTGAAACCAGAGGCGGAGACTAGGGAAGATTTCAGGCAGAACAGGTAAAATTTAACAAAGTTATAAACAACTGAACCCAGGGTTTATAAACGTGTGGCATCCCTAAATTTAGGTGTTGCCTTCAGTGCCCCATAAAATATAGATCTACACAGAATGTACTCTAGTTTTCCAGTGCACATATCTTAGGTTGTTTTTACATATATATTACACGCATTCCATTCATATGTATTTTGCCTTAAATTCAACTGCAATCATCCTACTCAATAATAAAGAAGTTTTCCCGAAGTTTCTCATTAAACAAGAATGCAGAGGATTTTGTTTTTTTAATAGCATGCCAAAAGAAACAGAAGAATGATAACATATTCCCATTATGATCCATTCTGCAATCACAGTGTAGACAGAATAGCAATCTTACTTCAAAATTTCTTTAACTGAAATCATTACATCTCATAATTTATTGAATTCTCAAAAACTCCAAATACTGAAATGTATATACTAACTGCAATTGCAAGATGACAAATACCATAAGATATACAAAAACTAAATTACCCGTGAAAACAATTATGCCATCCTTGGGTTGCAGGGGCCTTAGGTATTGGTGGCATCTTGATTTCTCCAATTCTTTGCCTATGGCATGCAGTTTAGTCACCCAAGGATTGAAATGCTTTGTTCTAAAGTCCTTGGGCTCAATACAGGATAAATTTAGTGATCTGTGTTATACATGAACTTGTCTGACACTTTAGTCAGGATGATGCAAAAGGCTTAAGTGTATCAAAGAGTAAAGCCCAGCTCTGTGGCACCAGTCATAGGAACTGCCATACTGTAACAGACCTAATATCCACCTGGTCCAGGACTGTCTCCAACAGCAGCACCAGATGCTTCAGAGAAAGCTGCAAGAAATCATGCAATAGGCAGATGTGGGATAATTCACACGCACCCCCATAAAGATCTCATCCTAATTTCAATTAGATATTGGTTTCAACCCTTAAACATGAGGTTCTCTCTTCCCATACCCTTTTTGTTGTTAATTTTAACTCTGGATATGGTTATCCATCCAAATATTCTGTCCTTTGATTCTTGATAATTTCATGAGGTCAGTGGAAGCCTGTGGCAAAGAGTTCAGCGGGAAAATAGTGTGTTGTGAAAAAGTCTTTGTTTTTATGGATTTTGAAATGTCCACCTTTCAGTTTAATTGAATGTCCCCTTGTGTTATCTGACATAATGCTCCTGATATACCTTCTCTATATCATTTATCATCCTATTTCTTTTTTTCCTTTGACTATAGTGGTTCAGTGAGCAGAGGTCTTCACTAAGTTGTCCATGATGATGCCCAGGTCCCTTTCCTGGGTAGACAGTTTATTTAAGGTAAATAAGTAGTTCAAATGTTTCCTTCCAACATGCACTGCTTTGCATTTATCAACACAGAACTTCATATTTTGTTGTTTCAGAGTAGCAGCCGAGCTAGTCTCTATCAGCAAAAAGAACAGGAGGACTTGTGGCACCTTAGAGACGAACACATTTATTAAATAAATAAATAACAAATAAATAAATGTGTTCGTCTCTAAGGTGCCACAAGTCCTCCTATATTTTGTTGTGTTGCCCATTCACCTACCTTTGTTAAGTCCCTGTAAAGTTCTTCAGTCTCTCTACATGACTAAGCTTAGTCTCATCTGATTATTTTGCTATCTTATTTCTTACCCCCTTCCTTACCAGACAGTTAATATATATTTTAAACCACACTGCATCTAATACAGGCTTTTGATGCACTCAGCTGTTAACCTTTTGCCATACTGAAAAAAAGAGCCAACCATTTAATCTCATTCTTGTCTTTTAGCGAGATCCCACAATTGGATCAATGCTTGTAGATCCTTGTGCCTGTGCAGAGTCCCATTGGTTTAGAGAGGATTCCATATACGCATAAGCACCAGTATCCAGACCCATACATTAAATATTGTAGGCTCTTGGTCACATGGCTGTGGATGTGAGTGGGCAATGTAAAGAAAAATAAAATTGAAAAGGACAAGTTAACAAAGATGTCCTTACCTTTGTTCCCAATGCAGCTGGGTGAACTGTTAATATTACATTGCAAAATAACTTGCAAATATATGTGTCCAGTTTGGTATGTTACAGGGGCGAGGTTGCTGGCCTGGCCCCATGGAGACCTGTCTCTATTCCCTGCTCTGGCAGTGTGACCCTGAACAAGTGCTTCCACTGCTAGTTATCTTCCCCATCCTTTGCTCTATTTAGATTGTAAGCTTGTCAAGGGAGGACTATGTATTTGTCCAACATTTAGTACGAAGGACCCTGACTTTAGTTTGATCCTCTAGACGCCACTGTAATTAACACAAGAAGCAGCATGAATAATGATGGGGGATTGTCAAATAGTTAATTTGAAAAAGACATTGTTAAATGCATCAAGTAAGTTATTCGACTAACTCTAGCTAGTCTTCTGGTGTCTGGCTTTGAATGGCAGAAACAGTGATAGACGCTGGGTAAGTGATATAGTCATTATCATGGAAAGAAAAGGAGTACTCGTGGCACCTTAGCGACTAACAAATTTATTTGAGCATAAGCTTTCGTGAGCTCACGAAAGCTTATGCTCAAATAAATTTGTTAGTCTCTAAGGTGCCACAAGTACTCCTTTTCTTTTTGCGAATAACATGGCTGCTACTCTGAAAATTATCATGGAAGCATCCCCCAGAGGTCAAGCGCATCCATCCACCATCAAGGTGATAAAGAGGGCAGTCCAGAACCATATGGCGTGCTGCTTCTTCTTGAGCGCCATAGGGGGAGGGTGGGGAGCTCCAGAAGCCCAAACAGTAAGGACGTAAGTTAAACTGCCCATGACCACAACGTATCCTGTTGTAACAAAGGCGGCTCTTTCAGTTCAGAACAGCCATATGAGGGGCATGCCAGAGCTGATCCAGAGAGACTAGGAGATGCAGATCTGAGCTGTCTATCTGTCAAGAAGTGAACCATTGATCCAAGATCTAATCCCACACCACCTGTTGCTGCAGTTCCTTAGAAAAGTCATGCCTGATATACTGAGACACGCAACTATTTCAGAAAAGAGGTGTCTTGGCTTTAGTCGGCGTTTGATGCTGCTTCAAGATAAAATTGTGAAGTCAGCTGTCTTATGAGTTGGCTGTACACAGTAGTGTGCCCAGAGCCATGCCTTCATACCTAATCACGGGAAGCAACTGCCTGGCTGGTACTGGTCTAGTTATTGACAACCTTAGATTAACTAAACAGATACATTCATTTAACCATTTCTCAGTTTCCCTCACCTCACGTAGGTCAGTGACATTAGACAAGTCAGTTTAACTTTCTGGCTCTCACACACTATACTCAGTATTCTATTTGGATATACAACACTGCAGGGGAACTATTCATTGCAACGATTTGCAACTTCATAAGAATATTTCTGTGTTCATATTAAATTTATATATGTTGGGTTTTTATTTCAAAACATAAATTTGGGGCCTAAATGACCTGACAGCCTACCTTAGCATAACTATGGGATTATTTAGTCAGCACCTAACTTGAAAAATTTTAACCCTTATTCAAATACATAAAAATGTAATATAGCATATGTCCAAAAAGAAACAATGCCAGAGCGATTTGCTACTGTGCCAACCTGTGTATTGGCTGAACACAAGTTCACCTTTCATGCTGTAAAGATCATTGGTCCATGAGAGAAGATCACACCTCTATCAAATGTATGAATAATAATGTCCCCTTCAATGCCATTTCCGAATTGTCAAGAGAGAAGTGTTTTCTGAAAGCTCTAAGTCATTCATTTTGCTCTCCAGAAATGTGTTACTTTCAGTGATCTGTCTTTGTTTAGTCAGCTTTGCCATTGGCTACAATTCCTAAGACATTCCAGATCCTCAACCCCCTGCCAAGTTTACATGAGCAAATCTAAAGTGCTTCTAGACACTATTTACGTATTGGTATATCATAACGGTGCAAGGGGTGCTTAGCATGTGGTTATTGATTGTGCAAAGAGCTCTTTATACTAGCTCTGAACAAAGGAAGCCAGTTGCAGGGCACAACAGCAAGATTTACTGGTTCTACAAGACACAGGAAATCAATGCTACAGTCATATTTATGGGCACCTCCTTTTTAATTCCCAACTCTACCAATGGCCTGCTATGTGACCTTTGGCAAGTCACTCCCCATGCCTGAGCTTATTCCCTCTATAAGATGGGGACAGTGATACCAACCTCTTTTGTAGAGCACTTTTGTATCTTCTGGTGAAAAGCACAAGATAACAGCTAGGGATTTCTGTATTATTACACAGTCATGTCTTGTTAACAAGGATCATGGGGTATAGCATCCAGCCCTTTGAAGAGGGAACTGTGTGCTGTTCTCTAACTCCTTGTGATGGGTTCGGTCACAGAGATCCCCTTGGGACTGTCACCTGATGTGCTGAAATTACCTCTGAGCCCATTTTCCCTGCCAGCTGGGGACTCCAGAACCCTGTCTTGTTGAGCCAGACATGCTAGCCTGCTGCAACACAGACTCAGGGTCTGGACCACGCACCCAAATCTGCAGACTTTAACCAAAAACAGCTCAGCAGGTCACCTCTTCAGCACCTGGACACCCAGTTCCCAATGGGATCCAAACCCCAAATACATTTGTTTTACTCTGTATAAAGCGTACACAGGATAAACTCAAATTCTCCACCCTCTATAACACTGATAGAGAGATATGCCCAGCTGTTTGCTCACCTGGTATTAGTCACTTACTCTGGGTTTATTATCATGGAATATCAGGGTTGGAAGGGACCTCAGGAGATCATCTAGCCCAACCCCCTGCTCAAAGCAGGACCAATCCCCAATTTTTGCCCCGGATCCCTAAATGGCCCCCTCAAGGATTGAGCTCATAACCCTGGGTTTAGCAGGCTAATGCTCAAACCACTGAGCTATCCCTCCCCCCTAACTAAACAAAAGTGATTTTATTAAGTATAAAAAGTAGGATTGAAGCGGTTTCAAGTAATAACAGACAAAACAAAGTAAGTCACCAAGCAAAATGAAGCAAAAACATGCAAGTCTAAGCCTAATATATTAAGAAACTGATTACAGGTAATCTCACCCTCAGAGATGTTCCAATAAGCTTCTTTCACAGACTAGTCTCCTTCCTAGTCTGGGCCCAATCCTTTCCCCTGGTACAATCTTTGTTAGATTCAGCAGACATCTCAGGTGGTAAGCAGGAGTTTTCTCATGACTGGCAGCACCTTTTGTCCTACTCCACCCCCTTTTATAGTTTTGGCAGAAGGCAGGAATCTTTTGTCTCTCTGGGTCCTCACCCATCCTTCTAAATGGAAAAATACCAGATTTAAGATGGATTTCATTATCAGGTAACATGATCACTTGTCACTGTAAGACCCCTAGTCTCCATTCCCAATGGGCTGGCCTACACATACACAGGAAGGCTTTCAAATAACTAAGGCCATTTACAACTGATTGTTTCTGGAGCACCCTTAATGGCCTCCACTTAATATGTTTACATCAGTGATACAAATTTATATCTTATTCTCCTAACTCCAGATATCGAATAATACATGCAAATAAATAGGATGAACACACTTAGTAGATCACAAGCTTTCTAATGTCACCATACAAGGGGTATTTAGCATAAAGCATATTCCAGTTATGTCATATTCATAAGCATATTTCCATAAAGCATATGGAGTGCATCATCACACTCCTCCTAATGGAAAGGAAGCTAGCAGATTCTCTCTTGTCTCAGAGCACTGCTGATGACTGCCAGGCTTAAATCAATCTTAAGGCCTGGCTGGACTCCAAAGATTTCAGGAGTTCCAAGAGCATGTTAAGACTCCAATTCTACAGACACTTATGCATATGTAGTGAAGGGTCAGGATTTAACTCCATGTGCTCAGTGTAACCATTCCTCTCGAGAAACCTCAGGATTAAAACTTCAAGAACCCTTGCTGACTGAAAGCTTCCCCCTCAACCCGTACTGCTGAGTTAGCTGGTCCACTGCTCCAGATAAAGTTGGTAAAGCACTGGTGTTAAAAGTTTCACACCAGACGCCAGTTGCAGTGAAAACCAACCAACAAAAACAACTTTAGAGAAATAAGGTGGGTGAGGTAACATTTTATTGGACTGACTTCTGTTGGTGAGAGACAAGCTTTTGAGTCACACAGAGCTCTTCCTCGCATCTACACAGAGGCCTTCAGTTCTGTGTAGCTCGTCTCTCCGCAGTCAGTCCAATTAAAGATATTACCTCACCCGCCTTGTCTCTAATACCCTGGGACCGACAACAACAACTGTATTGAACCTATTGATTTATGAACGCCACACCCTATGGGCTAGATTCACAAAAGGACCTGTGGCAGTTAGGCACCTAAATCCCAGAATCAGGCCCCACTGGGATTCACAATGCACCCACTCACCTGCCACCTAAATTTGCTTGGTGCCTAAATGTTTGCAATAAATGGTCCCTGGTTGCCTGTGTTTCTGCCTCTGCCCATGTGCACTGCAGCCCCGAGCCAGGCATCCAGATAAGGTCCAAAGTAATACATTAACTGAGGAAAGACAGGTATTCTTCCACATAACTTGCCTATGGGGTCTAATCCAGTAGATAGGATCAGAGCTTGCCTACTGGCTAAGGGCCTCCTCTAGAGAAGCTTACACAGAATGGCCAGGGCAGGAGGAGTTGTCTCTTAGCCCAGTCATTAGGACACTCAGCTGGGATGTGGGAAACCCCCAAGTTTGAGTCCCCCCCTCCATATTGAGGGAGATTGGATTTGAACATGGACCTGCTCTCTGTCCAGTGAGTGCTTCACCACTTGGGCTAAGGGCTATGCTGATGTGGGGCCCCCTCAGTCTCATATTTAAGCTGTTCCATTGTGAAATAAATAATTTTAAAAAGAAGTAATGAGAGCTGGGGGACTTGCATCTGGGTCTCCAACCTCCCCGGGTGTGGGCTCTAGCCACCAGGCTAGAGAGCCAGTCTTGTGGTTGCTTACTCTGGCCAATGATTCTTTCATTATTTACCCAAAGTGCAGAGACAGCTCAGTCACCTGATCTCGAGAGAGCGGGTTTGTATCTGACAATCCCAAGCAGAGGGAGGAGGCTCCCTGCAGCCTGGATTTAGGCACCTCTTTCAGAAGGGGGTAGAGTTACCGTACCCCTCGACTTGGCATATCGCATTGGCTACTTTAGGCAAGGAGCTGTTCAGTCTGCTGGCTTCTATGAATCCCATTCTGAGTCCCCCAGCTTTCCGCATTCATTGTACCAGGAGCCAAGCTGCCAGGCTCAGGCTGTGTGAATCCCAGTGATTGTTCTTGGTGCCTACATTTGGGCGTGGCTAGACTCAGCATTACCCCCAGCTATTTTTTGTGACTCTAGCCCTGTGTGTCTGTAGATAGCATATTCTTTTAGCCAGCTGTCTACATGCACATAGAGTGTTAGATACAAGAGATGTCTGTCTCTAACAGTCTCTTTTAAAGGAATGGATAAGTCAGAAAAATCAGTAGTGTTTAAAATAGAAATGTAGGTCATGGTATACTTTTGCAGGTTTTTTACGAAGGGCTGAGATTCCTAGTAAAGAAATTAGATGCTTAAACTGGGGACACCTTTGAAAAAGCAGGCAGTCCAAATTTAGCTCTGATCAATGCTCTGTTCAAGCAATTTGGGTGGCCTGTGCATTCAGATCATGAAAGAGGGAAGCAAATAAGAGAAACTTGTTCTCATTGATTCCTGGATAGAGGCTTGTTACCAATTACTGGCAATGAAAAGTGTTCAGAATTAATTCCAAGTAGATTTCTTTGGTGTTGATTTTTTTTCTGAGACTCCATTGTAACGATGCGTGGCTGCCTACACCAAAACAGAAAAAACCTAGACACATCACAAGAATCTCCGGTGTTTGGAACAGGGACTTCAAATTGGATCGCAGGAGAGTCACGAGGGGTCTTTTGCTGTTGTCTTAGGACCCCTGCTTCATGTGCAGCAGAGACTGGAAGACACGCAGTGAATGAAGTCGAGGGTTGGTACCCCTTATGTGATGGTAAGCAATTGAGTATGGTTCACTGCTTGTATGTTCCTCATTCTCTGGGTGCCCAAGTTGAGATACCCGATGTCTCACTTTCAGAAATGCTGCGTATTCACAACTAGAGCTCTGCAGATAACGGTTAGTTTGCTAACAATTCTGGGAACAAAAACTCAGCAACAGGTGGAACTGAACCTGAAAATTAAGAAAAGTTTCAACAACTGAAATTGAAAAAAATCCATTTGGGGCTAAAAATACATGTCAAACCCAAAACATTTTGTTTTCATATTTTTAAGTCACAAAATGGCTGGACAAGGAGATGGTGGAAGAGGTCATGCTGAGTGTCAATACACAGTTATTCGTAATACCAAAGAAAGAGTCAGAACTTTAGCCTGGTGATTAAGGCATTCACCGAGCACATGAGAGTGCCTGGTCTACTACACTACATGCATCCGATGAAGTGAGCTGTAGCTCACAAAAGCTTATTCTCAAATAAATGTGATACTCTCTAAGGTGCCACAAGTCCTCCTTTTCTTTTGTGGTCTAGTTTACTTATAAAGAGTAGAACGGATTCAACATGAGAGAGAGAGAGAGAGAAGCCCCACAGCAGAATACCCAGAGCTGACCCAGGTACTAGTCTGTAATGTGGGAAATTAAAGTTCATCTCTCCTCCTCACCAGGTAAAGGGAAAAATTGAATCCATTCTCCCACATGCCAGAGGAATGCCCTAAGCATTGGGCTAATGATGGAGAGGAAAAGGGGAGAGAACATCCTCCAACCATCTGGTGAATACACATCAAAAGCCCTAAAAAATTGGGGCCACAATAATTTCACAAATTTGTGTAAAATTCAGTTTTGTGTTGACAGAAACTGCTTTTTTTTATAACTAAACTTTCAGAAAAAGATTTCATGTAGCTCTGCTCACCACTGCAGATGAAGATCTCTGGCCTGTGTTATACAGGAGGCCAGACTAGATGATCACAAGAGTCCCACTCATTGAAGCTCTTGAAATTAGTGGCCATGTGTGTCACTTTTGGCCTAAATACCTCCACGCTTCTGTTTCTCACCTATAGAATGGGGATAATACTCAGCCCCCTTGCAGCAGTGTTGTGAAGATAATTCATTAATGTTTGTGAAGAATTCAGATGCTATGACACTCTTCATTGTCGTAATGGCCAGAAGGAAATAATAGTCCTTACTCCATGCAGGATTTGAATGGCATGCAGTAAATAAGGCCTGGACCACAGTGAATGAAAAGCATAAAAGGATATTGAATAGCTGTCCATTCAGTGAGCTCACTCCACCCCATGCACGTTCCTGTGGAGAAAGTAGTATGTGATCACGTAATTAAAGCCTGTATTGGAAAGCATATGCACAAGGGGGACGCATTATGGATGCATGGGTAACCTTAATGCTAGCATTTCCTGATTTCAGTGCTTGATGTGGCAACTTTAAATTTCTTTTAACATAGCTTTTTGAGAATTGGGTCCTTAATTTATAAAGCACAGTTCTCATTCCTGCTGGCACCAACTGAGGACACTGCCAAAATACTTGGCAATACATTATTGTTAGAGACAGAACAGAAATAACAGGTGATCATCTTTTTTAAAAACCAATCTATGTATTCAGTGGGTCCACTTAGATGTTCAAGCGAGACTTAGAGTAAGGAGGTCAGGCTAGATCACAAAGATCCTCTTAAAAATGGGGAGAACGCCTAGGTTTGGCAATACATCTAGAACCAACATTAACTTAAATGGGACCACTGTGCAGAGAATTAAACAGATTTTTCCCCAAAATCAATAGTGCTATACTGTAAAAATAAATCTTTATAGCATTTTTGGGCGCAGTTATGTTTGTCACTTGTAATCACTTAAGAATTGCATGCAAGCACTTTTCATTGAAGTAGCTAGTCTCTGATGGGGATTAATGTGTCATTTTAATAAAAAAAGAGCCACACCCAATCATAAATGTGTAAGTATATGTCATTGGAGGAGGTGTGGTTTAAAAGTCTGTGGCAGGATATAATGCTTTTGCTTGCTTGGGATATGGCACAGTGAATTACTGACACTGACAGTCCTGCTTCCACAAAGCAATGTTCAAATCCTTTAAGGTTTTAAGTGACAAAAGTTAGATTCCTTTTGGGAGGCTCTGATTTATACATGCACAGTAGCTCCCATGCAGAATCCCCTCCTGCGCCACAATGCTAAATTATACAGTCCACTAATAAGACTCCCATTGAGTTCAGTGATAATTCTACATTTCCTTAGCTAGTCTAAACTTCAATGAGGCTTGCCAACTTCAGAGAAGAAATAAAGGCAGGTATATGGAACTCAAGCAAGGAAAAACTTGCCCATACACACACGCATTTGTATAACATAACTGATTCAAGGAAAGAAAAGTTATGGGGAGAATTTTCAAGTGCTCTCAAACTTTGGCCCAGCTCTGCTCGCACTGAGGTAAATGACAGGGTGGTCACCATTGCTTTCAATGGAAGCAGAGTTAAGCCAATGTGGAGCACTTTTGAAAAATCTCACTCTCAGTATATGTAAGAAATACTGTCAAAGCCAAAGACATCCCTCCACTTCAAAAGGAGGCAGAGTTCTCAGAGGAGGTCTCCTCTCAAGGGTGTGGCCATTCTCTGGAGGATCTATAAATCAAGATTATACTTTGGAGGAAAGGGAGCAGTTTCTGATCCACGTGCCCTTTGGAATACCTACAGCTGTGTTTCTGGCGGTCTCCTAGGATATGCATATGTAACAACCAGCAGTGTGTCATATGGATAACATGCATCACCAAGGCAAAGATGGAGCACTTTCGTGACTTGTGCCCTAAGTGCCACTCAGGGCAGGTTTTGCACACCAGTGGTCTGTTCTTGCTACTGACATCCAGATTCTCTTTGCAGTTCAAGCAGTACTCAAGTAGGAGACAGCATGTGATTTGGAGGAGGTTGTTTGTCCAAAGGCACACATTGGGCTTGCCCAAGCATACTAAATTACTGCACAACACTCAGCAATGCTCATGCTAAGGAGGTCTCTGTAGAGTTTATTTCCCAAGCATAGACCCTGTTTTGCTTACGCCAGGAGGCAAGCGGGCACAAACAGAAAGAGTATCAGAAAGGATGAGGTCCCCTTTTATCCTACCAACTATCAATGCCAGCAAGAAAGCAGTTCCTCCCTCAGGCGGGGCTGTTTGGAAAGGATTACTTTTATCCCAAAGCAAACCTGCATGGAACATGTGTTTCAAGGACACTTCTCATTGTCCGAACAGATAGCTCAGCTGTTAGCTCAGCTGAGTAATTCCAGCAGAATGGGGATTACTTTTTAAAAGCTATTTTAGGAGGAAGGATGGGCTTTGGATTCAGGCAACGTGGGTTCAATTCCCAGCTCTGCCACAGAAATCATTTTATCTCTCTGCCTCAGTTCCCCATCTGTAACATAAGACTAAAACTCCTTTCCTCCCCCTTTTTGTCTAACTTAGATTAATGATCTTCAGGGTCGCGATTGTTTATTGCAGCGGTTCTCAAACTTCATTGCATCACGACCCCCTTCTGACAACAAAAATTACTACACAACCCCAGGTGGGGGGACCGAAGACTGAGCCTGCCCGAGCCCCACCCCCAGAGGCCAGGGGAAAAGCTGAAGCCCAAGGGCTTCTGCCTTGGGTGGGGGACAAGTAACCTTAGCCCTGGGGCTTGGGCTTCAGACGAGCTGGGGCCCAGGGCCAACATCAGCCTTGGCAACCTCATTAAATGAGGTTACAACCCACTTTGAGGTCCCAACCTACGGTTTGAGAACCCCTGGTCTAGTGCTCTGGGTATGTATGGCACATAGCACAGGGGGCCTCTGATCACAGCTGGGACTTCCAGGAGCTATGTCATTGCTAATGATATTTTATTGACTTAATGTAGGACACAATCTTGGAATCCTTACTCATTCCAAACGCCCTTTGGCTTCAGAGAGAGAAGACTGGACCCATTCCCCTCTGTGCAAAGAAAGCTATAAAATTAGAGCCATGACCAAAAGTTTAAGGGCCAGATTTCCAGAAGACCACAGCTTCCATGTAGGCACCTAATGAAATGGCCAGGTTTTCAACAGGGCTCCGCACCCACCAGTCCATAGATTTTAGAGTCAGAAGGGACCACCAGATGATCTAATTGGATCTCCTGCATATCTAGGCTTAGCAGAACTCGATTTTCTTTTCATTAATTCATTGATAATATCAATGTTTACTTTTAAACATTTTCCCCCTATTTTTATCTATTTAAATTTTCACAGTTGCAGGAAAATTATGGGGGCAGGGTCAGAAAAGAATTCAGTGTAGATGTTGAGATTCATAAAGTTAAAGCCTTATAATCGTCAACATCACATGGCAATAAAGAGTCAATATTCCTAAAGCAAACTAATCAGTTCCCAAGCTGCATTTTTCTTATTTTCCCTATCTGTAAACTTTGATCAATAGAAATATTTATCATTGTGTCTGTGTGGGGAAGCCACTATTTACCACTAAAAATCTAATCCTTCCAAGCCTATGCATAGCACAGGGCACACAATTTCATCCAGTTACTCCTATACTGGGCCCCAATAGCTTGTGTTTGACAAATACATCTCTTCCAGAAAGGCATTCAGTCTTGATATGAAAGTTTCGAGAGATGGAGAATTCATCACTTCCCTTGGTACTTTGTTCCAGTGGTTAACCATAACTGTTAGAAATGTGTACCTTATTTCTATCTTGAATTTATCCAACTTTAACTTCAAACACAATGGGATCTTCCAGCTGCTGAGCATCTGAAAATCTGGCCACTTCTCATTTCAGTGCCTAAATGAGAGCTCTCGGCTCGTCAGACAGTCTGGCCTAAAGACATGGCAAAGCTAATAGATGCCACATGGTGGGAAACAAAGCAGTCATGGAAAGGAGTCATTTTATAAAAGTAAATAGACAAAAACCTAATATCAAGAATGTGACTATTATTTCAGATCTCTGTAGGATTTGGTTTTATTCCCAAGCATTGCTATTCCAATAAATCCTCCTTCTCTAAAGTTAGAGCATTGTATAGGATAGAAGAAATGACATATAAACAATCTCTGTTGACAAGAAGGCAATTTTGTGTTAGCGTGATATTTCCAGGCAACACTTAATCAGCTAGAAAGTGCGATGAGATGACTGTTTCATTCCCAAGTTTAGGGAGCTCAGTAGGCATGGTGTGAGGGGAAAGTCAAAGAGTAGAACCACCATTCTCCTCAGACTATAAACAAATGCACTGATTTTTTTTAAATTAAATTTTACAAGAAGAAATTAAGTTCCTCTTAAATGGTGCTGAAGGCAGAGGCCTAGAAACCAAAGGTGGGGTTGTCAAAAGCATATAGTGTTGTCCAAATGATGCTCTGGAGGTCAAGGAGAGTTAGAGCAGCACTGAATCAGAGGGGAGTTTGTATACCAAGCCCAGCTGTAACACGACTGATGATTCTGCCAACAAACCCAGTGCCAGTGGATATGGTGGTTTCTATGTTGCAGGTACCTGGTCCACTTGGAACTGAGCAGATGTCTTTGACTCATTTTACACAGGCCAAACATTAGATGGTCATGACTTCTGATCATGGACTGGATTCAAAGCAGTGACTATGCTGGTGGCCACTGATGGGTTAGTCTGGAAGGTCTCACCATACCAGGAAGTGGTGCTGACTCACTGCCTGTAGTTAGTACTTGCCCCTCAAGTCACAAACCAGTACGTGTGCCCTGCTCTCACCTGCCCCACAATGTGATAAGTGACCTCTTCCACAGCCAGACACTAACCTCACCTCCAATTTAAAAATCATTCCCTAACCCTTCCTTCCGCCTTACGCTTACGCCTTACTCCAACATGCTTACAAAATCTGGACAAAGGATAACTGCTGGCTTCTTCTCCCTTCAGTAAAAATGCATTGAATATGGTTACAGTATTGTCAATTGTCTATTAGACTAGAGGCTCCATCACAATTCAAGAGCCTATTGTGATGGACCATGAGACAGGATCTGCCTGAGAGAATTTACAGTCATGACCTTAGGCAAGGCTGTCCCCTCTCTGTGCCTGTTTGCCCTCCCACACATTGGCCATCTTGTCTGTACAGAATGGAAACTCTTCAAGGCAGAGACTGTCTCTCACTAGGCGTTTCTATAATGCCCAATATAATGGGCCCTAGTGTTGATTGGGGCCTGTGGGTGCTACTATCACACAAAAGTAGTATTATTAACCTTGCTTTCTTAAGGGGGAATAGAGGTACAGAGATCAACTGACTCATACTAAGTCATGCAGGAAGTCTATAGCAGAATTCGGGATTGAACCCAGACCTCCCCATTGGTGCCTTCACCACAAGGCCATCCTTACTCTTTACCATTTGTTCCTGCTCCATTTGTGCCTGAAAATTCTTCAGGGCAAATTCTCCTTTCACTTTTACCCACGTAGACACTACTGACATCAGTTCACTGGTGTATGCAGGAAAAGAGCTTGCTCCTTGCTTTATATGATCATTTGTTAGGTTCTCATTTATGAAATTTGTCTAATATGTTCATTAAACACTGCTGTGGGGCATTTCAGAGCCTGCATTCCTTTTATCTTGCTCAGAACACACCACGATAACATAAATGGGAGGAAGTAAGTAATCTGACTGGTTAATCAGCATTCTCAGCTATGTCTCTAAGTAGCACAGCTCACTAGATCAGATGCATCCGTTTATATCATATTACTTCATCCATGAAAGAGAAAAATAAATTAGCAAGGAAAGATATGTATGCCTTCTCCTCCTCCCCTGTTATTGCATTTGATTCTAAATCATTTTAGAAGCCCTGCTGGGTTCAGGGTCCTGAAGTACCTGCAGCCAATGAGATTAATACCTCTGAGTCCAGCTCTCTATTCTCCTCTCTATTGGCAAGACCCCTTGTTGCTGCCCAGGAAATAGGAAGTACAGCTGTTTCAAAGCATCAGATTCCTCCCCCCGTAACTAACTTCATTTTCTGATCACAGTTGATTTTTAAGATACTTTAAAACCCATGCTCCTGGCATCCGCATGTGGCTGCTTTGACATCACCAACACATGTAGCATGATAGAGGCTCAAAGTTCCTTCTCATTCCCCTTGTACAATTTTTTGTAATCTCCTCACTTTATACATAGAATCATAGAATATCAGGGTTGGAAGAGGACTCAGGAGGTCATCTAGCCCAACCCCCTGCTCAAAGCAGGACCAACACCAACTAAATCATCCCAGCCAGGGCTTTGTCAAGCTGGGCCTTAAAAGCCTCTAAGGATGGAGGTTCCACCACCTCCTTAGGTAACCCATTCCAGTGCTTCACCACCCTCCTAGTGAAATAGTGTTTCCTAATATCCAACCTAGACTTCCCCCACTGCAACTTGAGACCATTGCTCCTTGTTCTGTCATCTGCCACCACTGAGAACAGCCTAGCTCCATCCTTTTTGGAACCCCCCCTTCAGGTAGTTGAAGGCTGCTATCAAATCTCCCCTCACTCTTCTCTTCTGCAGACTAAATAACCCCAGTTCCCTCAGCCTCTCCTCATAAGTCATGTGCCCCAGCCCCCAATCATTTCCGTTGCCCTCCGCTGGACTCTCTCCAATTTGTTCACATCCCACCCAAAACTGGATGCAATACTCCAGGTGTGGCCTCACCAGCGCCGAATAGAGGGGAATAATCACTTCCCTAAATCTGCTGGCAATGCTCCTACTAATACAGCCCAATATGCTGTTGGCTTTCTTGGCAACAAGGGCACACTGCTGACTCATCTCCAGCTTCTCGTCCACTGTAATCCCTTGGTCCCTTTCTGCAGAACTGCCGCTTAGCCAGTCGGTCCCCAGCCTGTAGCGGTGCATGGATTTCTTCCTTCCTAAGTGCAGGACTCTGCACTTGTCCTTGTTGAACCTCATCAGATTTCTTTTGGCCCAATCCTCCAATTTGTCTAGGTCACTCTGGACCCTATCCCTACCCTCCAGTGTATCTACCTCTCCCCCCAGCTTAGTGTGATCTGCAAACTTGCTGAGGGTGCAATTCATCCCATCATCCAGATCATTAATAAAGATGTTGAACAAAATCGGCCCCAGGACCTACCCCTCTTTCTCTTTTAGAAGAGGGAAATAAAAACCCACCCAACCTTGACAACACCAGAGATACAGCTCATCTACAGTACAGAACTGCCACATGCTCTAGAGGGACCTAGAAGAGACAGAAGTCCTCTACATGTCTCTTTGGTCGATAGCACAGACCTCTAGTCAATCTGTTGGACCACAATCAAGGTGCCTGTGGAAGTTTTTATCTGATCAACTTCAAAATGTGTTCCCATTTTGTGTGTGTGTGTGTTCATCTTGGGTGTCTCTAGTAATTTTTCCATTGGCCTAGAAGATTTGAGGGCTTGTGACCCTTTTAAATATCACTCAGAAGCCATGACAAGGATGGTCTGGCCCAAGGGTCAGAAGCAGAATCAGGAGTCCGGAGAAGGACTGCAGCAAGAGCAAGAATTATGGAGTCTATCACCACTATCAGGCAGAGGAGAGCTCCAACCCACAAAGTGACATTGAGAAGACTGAGCTGTTGTTTCTTCTGTGAGGCTTATATACCTGCCCTGAGAGTCATCAGACCAGCTCCTGGCTTGCTGGAACCTGGCACGGGAATGACTCATCCCTGCATGTGGCTGAATCAGGCTCTAGTTCAAGGATAACTCATCACCTTACCTCACCCTCTGGAACATGGAATGGGTGCTCTCTCCTCCATCTTATGCAGTCTAATTGCCCTTTAGGGGAAGTTAGAGATGTTGAATTAACAGCAGGAAGTCACCCTGTGAGCAGTAAAATCATACTGAGAATTACAAATTAACACAACCCTTTAGAGAGATTGAAAAAATTGGCAATAGAATTCAAACAACACCTATTAGCCACAGTAGCTTATGACAAAATCTAAGCAACTGCAGATCCATATGTGATGTAGGCTTTTAAACACAGGTCTGTGGTTTGCTTGTTGGAAAAACTGTTCTCATTGTTAATGTCCATTCTATTTAAGTTAATTTGCCATGGTCATTATAGTGATATTTGAACCTCTTGGATGAGATTTTTCAAAGCAGCATAAGTGGTTTGGACACCCAGTTCTAATTCATTATAATGGGTGCACAAATCACATAGGCAGTGTAGAGTATCTTAGCACCAATGCTTTTAGTGTTCTTAGATGGTGATAATGGACCCAGTGCCACTCTCTGCTTCTGCAGCCTGTAAAATAGCAGTGTTTGATGTATCAGTCCAAAGGGGAGTGCCAACTCCTTTGCAGGCTCTGTCATAATCCACAAATACCCCTAAATGGGGGATCTGAAGGGATAGGCCTCTGAAGCTTTGGAGGGAGTGAAGAAGACAGGCTAGTCTACAGCATCATTCCCCCCAGCAAGCCCATGGGGCATCCTGGCACAAGTTGACATGTTGAGTCAGTAGAGAGACAAGGTTGGTGAGGTAATATATTGTATTGGGCCATCTTCTGTTGGTGAGTGAGGCAAGCTTTCGAGCCAACACAGAGCTCTTCCTCAGGTCTGGGAAAGATACTCCCAGGGTCACAGCTAAATGCAAGGTGGAACAGCTAGTTTAGCATAAGGAGTTCACGTTGTAAGGGACCATTCAAGGTAGAGTAGCCTGTTAACTTCTCGGCAGTCAGAGGATAAAAAGAGGGAGTTAGTGGGTTACAAAATGTTTTAATCAACCAATAATCCAGGGTAACTGTACAGTCCATAACCAGAGTTATGAATTTAAGCTCCCAGGCTCATCTGTTGAAAGTGTTGTGCAGGTTTCCTTTGAGGATGAGGACTGACAGATCCAATATAGAGTGATTTCACCCACAGGTGACCGGGTGCTTCTGTCTTTTATCATTTTCTTGTGTGAGTTCATTTCAGAGTGTAGCAAATGTCTGGTTTCACCCACAGAGTTGTTGTTGGGCCATTCAGTGCACTGGATGAGGTACACCACATGTTGTGATAGGTATGTGTAGGGCCCATGGATCTTGAAAGCTGTGTTGTGGGGGGTGTTGATCATTGTAGCAGTGGAGATATGTGTGCAGGTTTCGCATCTGTTGTTCTGGAAGCATCTAGTACTGCTTTGAGTTGGGGAGCTTGCTTCTGATGAGGAGCTTTGAGAGGGGTGGGGGGGTATTTGAAGGCCAGAAGAGGGGTTCAGGAAAGATTTAGTTCAGGATGGGATCCCCATCGAGTATGAGTTGTAACTGGTTGATGATACCCGGTATGGGTTCCAGTGTGGGGTGGTAGGTGACAACTAGGGGTATGTGGTCAGAGGGGGTTATTTCCATATCAAAGTAGGTTGTCTCGGGGTATTTGGGTTGCCCATTCCACAATGCAATCTACTTCTGTCAAGGTTCCTTCCCCACTCTGAACACTAGGGTACAGATGTGGGGACCTGCATGAAAAACCCCCAAGCTTATTTTTACCAGCTTAGGTTAAAACTTCCCCAAGGTACAAACTATTTAACCTTTGGTCCCTGGACTTTATTGCTGCCACCACCAAGCGTCTAACAAATATAACTGGGAAAGACCCCACTTGGAAACATCTTTCCCCCCAAAATCCCCCCAAGCCCTACACCCCCTTTCCTGGGGAAGGCTTGATAAAAATCCTCACCAATTTGCATTGGTGAGCACAGACCCAAACTCTTGGATCTTAAGAACAAGGAAAAAGCAATCAGGTTCTTAAAAGAAGAATTTTAATTAAAGAAAAGGTAAAAGAATCACCTCTGTAAAATCAGGATGGTAAATACCTTACAGGGTAATCAGATTCAAAACATAGAGAATCCCTCTAGGCAAAACCTTAAGTTACAAAAAGACGCAAAAACCGGAATATATATTCCATTCAGCACAACTTATTTTATCAGCCATTTAAACAAAACAGAATCTAACACATATCTAACTAGATTGCTTATTAACCCTTTACAGGAGTTCTGACCTACATTCCTGCTCTGGTCCCAGTAAAAACCAACACACACCGACAGAGAGAACCTTTTGTTCCCCCCCCCCACCTCCAGCTTTGAAAGTATCTTGTCTCCTCATTGGTCATTTTGGTCAGGTGCCAGCGAGGTTATCCTAGCTTCTTAACCCTTTACAGGTGAAAGGGTTTTTCCTCTGGCCAGGAGAGATTTAAAGGTGGTTAGTCTTCCCTTTATATTTATGACAACTTCTCTGGTGGAGTGTCCTTGTCTGGTGAGGGTGGTTTCCAGTGTACTAAGTCCTGTATGGCTACAACCATACTGCACACAACAATGGAAGGTATCGAATGTAGCCGACTGAAATGGGACTGACACAGTTTCAGCTACCCCACATACAGCATGTAGTGTCAGTTGTGCAGGCTGCCCTGCGTCAGACTGAATGGAGGGAGGGGAAGCTTTGAGGCAGAGGACCACAGGGAAGAATGACTCACCATTGAAGAGGAAGGATTGTTCAGGGTTTAAGGTGCTTACTTGGGACTCAAAAGACCAGTGTTCAACTCCCTGCTCCACCACAGACTTCTTGTGTGACCTTGGGCAAGTCATTCAGTGTCCTTGTGCCTCAGTTTCCCACCTGTGCAATGGCGATAACAGCGGTGGCCTACCACACAGGGGGGTTGAGAGGAGAAATACATTATTGAGTGTGAGGTGCTCTGACACTTTGGTGATGAGGGCGCCACACAAATACCTCAGTCAGATCGGAAGGAAGTGCTTGAGCACAGAGAAGCCAATCTGATATGTGGGCACCAGAAAGAGAGCCAGAAGTTCCCAGCAGGAGAAAGACTGAACCTCCCAGCTCCTCCCATCCAGGGCTCCAAGGCAGGGAGGCCCATGACATCCTTGAACAGGCAATGTAACCCACATCCACTCAGTGTGGTACTGTGTCCCTCTCTAGCAGCGGCTGGGCTACACCCAGCGTTGATGATCCTGCTACAGCCTTGCTTTAACAGAGCTGAGGCTTTTGGCTCAGCCCGGAGAGGTTCATACTTTTATAACCAACAGTCCCAGATTCAGTCTTTACCACCAGCAAACCACTCATGGCCATAGTATTCCAGTAACACTGTAGCGTAAGTGTTTCCATGGTTTCCAATATAGCATGCTTCTATTGTTAAATATGCCACTGGCAACTGAAGCTGCATGAGGAGCTGCTGTGTTCCTCAGAGGATTTCAATCTCATGGCATAACTAGGCCCATAAACCACTTCCCCTCCCATTTGAGCACACGGGAATGCAAAATACTAAACACCGCCATGCACAAAAGGGCATTCATTGCAATTATTGATTGCGTTTTGTCATCTGTCCCGATTAACAGAGCTGCTTCCCTGGTTGTGACGAATACAAAGGGCAAAGCTGATCATCGCTATTATTATGACAACACAGAAAGTCGGCTGTTGTTACTATGACAATACAACGAAAAAATAAAGGAGTGGTGTTCCAACTACGTATAAACCTACAGCCCAAAGGCCTCAATGCACAAAAGGCTTTGGGCACCTAACTGCCTGTTTTGGGACCACTATGATGCCCAGAACTTCTGCCAAACTCTGTAGGAATCTAAATTCACTTGGGGCCTACGTTTCTGCAGTACAAAGTTCCCGAGGTGCTTATGTTTCTGCCTGTGGGCATGCATACAGCTGCTCCACTCTAAGTGCCCGGGCACCTGTCTCCCACGGAAGACCCAGAGCTATTCATGAACCAGGGGAAGATTGGAGTTCAGCCACCCAAATCGTGTGCAGGGGTTGCTCAAAGGTTGCCTCCAAGTGAGTTCACACAAAATGTTCTTACCACTAGGCTAGCGGATAATCTGATGTGGGGCTCCCTCAGGAGCAGTGGAACTGAATCCTGGGTCTCCCAAGTGAGTGCTCTAACCACCTGGCTGCAGAGTCATTCTCATGCTCTCTCTCGCGCTCTGTGTGTGTGTGTCATTTGGGCCAGAGAGAGACAGAATGACTCTGTAGCTTGGATTTAGGTGCCTATCTCACAGAGGGTCGGGGCTTAGCACACATCTCTCTCATCGGCATCTCCCATTGGCTAGCTTAAGCAGCTTCCTGCCTAGCATCCTCACTTTTGTGAATCCCATTCAAGGGTGCCCCTCTCTCTCCCCATTCACTGCCTGGGAGCTCAGACAGAAACGTCTGTGAATCAGTGATTTTCTAAGTGCCTAAGATTCGGCCCGGGGTTGCTCAGCATCGCAAAGACTAAGTTGCCCAGTTGCCTTACCATTTCTTCTGGTATTTCCTAATTAGCATGCAGCTGTACTCATGATGTCACTTAGGATCACAGCTCAAGTCAATGTGACTTATGTTCCTAAATTAGTTAGGCACCTTTGACTATCCCAGCTTATATGTGCATTTGAATGTGGGTCATTTAAAAGCCCCCAGTTGACTGTGTCTTTTTCCTCCCTATTTATAGGTCAAAGCCCCAACCTGCTCAGGTAAGATTGTACCCCATCACCATGGATGATGGCCATGTGGGGCCCCAAGACTGGAGAGAATTGGGTGGAGAAAGAAGCCCCTGTGTACTGCCCCATGCCCACTTCATGTCACCAGCTCTCGTAGTTTTATCATCAGTCTCACAGTATTTGATGTTTTATTTAATGCCCAACTCCTGGAGCCAGGTGTTTGTGAGAGAATCTCACTTTCATTAAAAAAAATAAATTTCTAGCCATCCTAGTTGCAGAGACAATCTTTAAAAACATGGCCTATGTGCACCCAAAAGACTCCAACCTTATATGGCAAAAAAATAGAACTTCCAACTTCCAGCCATATGACTGTTTTTAAATGCTTGGGATTAGCTCTCTCCTCCCTGCTCCCCGCATCTGGCATAGCAACACCCCCATGTCCTGAGGCTTGTTACCCTGTCAAAGAAAGCTATCAGATTGGTTTGACACAATTTGTTCTTGACAAATCCATGTTAACTGTTATTTATCACCTTATTATCTTCTAGGTGTTTGCAAATTGATTGCTTAATTATTTGCTCCATTATCCTTCTGGTTACAGAAGTTAAGCTGACTGGTCTGTAATTCTCCTTATTTCCCTTTTTTTTTAATAGATGGGCACTACGTTTGCCCTTTTCCAGTCTGCTGGAATTTCTCCCGTCTTCCATGACTTTTCAAAGATAATTGCTAATGGCTCAGATATCTCCTCAGTCAGCTCCTTGAGCATTCTAGGATGCATTTCATCAGGCCCTGGTGATTTCAAGACATCTAACTTGTCTATATAATTTTTGACTTGTTTTTTCCCTATTTTAGACTTTGATCCTACCTCATTTTCACTGGATTTCACTATGTTAGATGTCCAATTGCCACCAATCGTCTTGTTGAAAACCGAAACAAAGAAGTCATTCAGCACCTCTGCCATTTCCACATTTTCTGTTATTGTTTTTCCCCCTCATTGAGTAATGGGCCTACTCTGTCCTTGGTTTTCTTCTTGCTTCTAATGTGTTCGTAGAATGTTTTCTTGTTTCCTTTTATGTCCCGAGCTAGTTTGATCTTCTTTTGTGCCTTGGCCTTTCTAATTTTGTCCCTACATTCTTGTGTTAATTGTTTGCATTTATCCTTTGTAATTTGACCTAGTTTCCACTTTTTGTAGGACTCTTTTTTGATTTTTAGATCATTGAAGATCTCCTGGTTAAGCCAGGGTGGTCTCTTGACATACTTCCTATCTTTCCTACAGAGTGGGATAGTTTGCTCTTGTGCCCTTATTAATGTCTTGAAAAATGTCTTTGAAAAACTGCCAACTGTCTTCAATTGTTTTTCCCGTTAGACTTGCTTCCCATGGGATTTTACATACCAGCTTTTTGAGTTTGCCAAAGTCTGCCTTCTTGAAATCCATTGTCTTTATTGTGCTGTTCTCCCTCCCACCATTCCTTAGAATCATGAACTCTACCATTTCATGACCACTGTCACCAAGCTGCCTTCCACTTCCAAATTCTCAGCCAGTTCCTCCCTATTTGTCAAAATCAAATCTAGAACAGCCTCCCCCCTAGTAGCTTTCTCCACCTTCTGAAATAAAAAATTGTGTCAATACATTCCAAGAACTTGTTGGATAATCTGTGCCCTGCTGTGTTATTTTCCCAAGAGATGTCTGGGTAGCTGAAGTCCCCATTCGCCACCAAGTCCTGTGCTTTGGATGATTTTGTTAGTTGTTTAAAAAAAGCCTCATTCATGTGAATGTCTACAGAGCAAGTAAACAGCCCTTTTGTCCAAGCCCCACAAGCCTGAGTCAGCCTACATGATCCAGCTGTGGGTATCTAATTGCAATGTAGACGTATCCAGAGAGTGTTTAGTAGAACAAGAACTTGATCTTAGCTCTTCCACAGGCCCATGCTAGCAGACTAACCATTAAGCCGTCCTTCATCGCATATAGCTCCAGAAAGGGAAGAGGGACCTGGACATCCCTAAGTGTCCTTTAAGGCCCTGTTCCTGCTATTGGACCCATGTGAGGTCCCATTCAGATGAATAGGACTGTGCACAGGGGGTCTGCCCCCATGGACCAAGGCCTAATGTTGGCCATTAACTCACTCACTGATGTCACTAAAGCAATAAATCCAGTTACACATTGAGAGCTCACTCCTGCAACCACCCATACATGTGCTTCACTTTATACACCTGGCATGGCCCAAGTAGGTCCCTGCTTAGCTTTTAGTGCAGATCAGTTTCAGGCTTCTCCTTACTCAGAGTAGACTGCAAGATGACAAAGGAAGTAAGACTAGGGCAGATCTGAGAATCACAGCAAAATATCCCCCAATAACTGGGGCTGGAGCTTGAGAAAGAACCAGTTTATTTGGCCATGTTGTCATAGGGTATGTAAAGAAGGGGAGGTGTAGTAGGGTACAGTGACCCACATAGTATTTATATAATGTTGCAGACTGGAGGGGCACAGAGAGTTCTTTAGAAGGCAGTGTGGTTAAAAAAAAAAAAAGAGAGAGATCAAATAGAAATTGATGGGGACAATCTTCTGCTATTCCCAGCACTACGTCGTGCTACACAGCAAAGATGGAAAGCATTGACCAGCATAAAAAGAGATTTAGCAGCTGGAGGAATTTCTGCCTCCTTTCTCTTCCTGGAATAGCACAGAGAAATTTACTTAGGGGAAGGAAAAGAGCCTATTTGTTTTCAGATGTTAATTCAGCCATACAGCTCCTATTGGCGAGCAAAACCGAAATTCTGCTGCAGACAGGCAGGTGAGACATGGGAATTGCCAGACAAAAGTAAACCAAAGGAGGTGTGGAGAAGAGCCAAGCTTCCAGCCATTAACTTGACAAAACACAGGGTTGGCTTGTGCCTGGTGCAGGACTCTTCCCTCACTCGCAGCCCCAACCACTCCTCCCTAGTGCCCTCATGGATGCGAGTCACCCCAAAAGGTGCAGCAGGTGATCTCGCAGGTAGGGCACAGGAGCTGGCATGCAACTCTTATGCACTGGGAAGCTCCAGAAGGGATTATGCCTTCCTATAGCATAACGCCTCCCTGTGGGGGGGTTAGCTCTGCTTTATTCTATGCTGTGCTGTTAGGCACAACTGAGTCCACAACTTCCTCCATCCTGCAACTGGATGCACATGGACAGAGTCCACCCACATGGGTCCATTTGCAGGCTCAGGGCCTACACCAGTTATTATTAATTAACATTTCTATTTGCAGTACCACCTCGAGGCCTCAACCAGGTTGGCCAAACACAGAGACAAGGAAAGCCCCTACCCCAAAGAGCTCATAACTGTTTCAATATATGTTATTTCTTGATGCTTTGAATTCCCTTTGCTTTTTTCTGTGGGCCGTTTTCCCTACTCTTCCCATCCAATTGCCTGACCAGCCCGTACAATTTCCTATTTGTTTGTTTAAAATGAAGCAAGCCTGGGGGATTACTATGTTTCTGCATATTCAGTGACCGCACCGGACACTGAAGTTTCAACTCCCGTCAATGATGTTAGTCTCAGTGGCTGTTCCCAGACCCACAAGAAGAACAGATTCATTTCTTTAAAGTGCTTTGCAAAGGAATTTTTTTTTCTGTTCAAGCTTCCTGGGTTATTGTGGGTGAAAAATCCTTCATGGATTCCACAGAAATCTTTAATTACAAGTTTCCATGCTATAGTCAGCCACTGTATTGTACTACCAAGAGAGATGATACAGATTTCAAAGTATTTTGTACAGTTTTCCTATTGATTTAATAGTGTGGCTATAATGTCCTCTTCATGTAGTTTTTTGTATGGAATTTCCTAATGCCTTTTAGTAAAAAGAAATGAAGGAGGGGGAAAAAAAGAGAAAATTTAGAAAGAAGAGGCATCCTTGGGTGAGGTCATCTCTGCACCCACCATGTAGGCACAAAAAAGTGGGATATTCTTTGTTCCTTCTCCCCTCCCTTGTAATTGGTGTAGGGCCAGACCCAATCTGGTTTGACCAAAGATTAAACAATAATCCAGCAGCAGAACATAAGAGCGGCCATACTGGGTCAAACCAAAGGTCCATCTAGCAAGTATCCTGTCTTCTGACAGTGGCCAATGCCAGGTGTCCCAGAGGGAATGAACAGAACAGGTAATCATCAAGTGATCCATCCCCTGTTGCCCACAACTGTGGACTAAGATCCACAACTTGGAAGTAAGACCCAAGGTCTTTAGTCTTTCAGGCCTTTGTTGTAATCAAGAAACTTTCTTGCCTCTTCCAGAAGGATGCTACCACACTTCTGATAGCCATGGCTGGGTGACCAAGTTTTCATATATTGACATTTTTCTCTGCAAGACCTAGGTTGATCCTCCTGAATTTATCTGAGTCCTTTACCATGACTGAATTTTGGCAGTCAACTTCTGCTCCCAATGCAGAAGCTCCTGCATCTGTAACAGCAAACTGTGATCCCATATCTTCAAGTGTGCCATCCATGGCGGATCATGTGACCTGCTATTGTTCTACTTGTGCTTGGGGGCCCTGTAGCAAAGTAAAAGCAGCAGCCTGGAAAGGATTAAGAGGTCCCAGCCTGCCACATGGCTGGACAGAGTATATAAGGAAGAGGAAGCAGGGTCCAGAAGGTCAGATGCGAAGGGTGTGTCTTCCTTCCCTAGGTGCTGGAGGCAGGGAAGAGCCTCTGGGAGCTGTGGTCAGTGTTTTCAGTTGGACGGATTTATTTTGCTTTGAGGTTTTTTGGTGGGTATTATTGTAAACAATAAACAGTGCCCATAGGAAAGTGTCTTTAAGAGGACTTGGGCAGAGAGTTTGCTTCTCTTGTCTGTCTAGGGTAAGAGCCCACCAGCCTCCAGCCCAGAGTGGGGCCCCACTGTGCTGGGTGCTGCACATACACAGTAATATCTGGTCTACACTTAAACTTTTACTGGTAGAGATATGTTGATTTGGGGTGTGTTTTTTTTATTTGGCATAGCCATGCCAGTATAAACCCTAGTCGGGATGAAGTTACACCAGCATAAGCACTTTTATACCAGTATAACTCTGCATCCACACTTTTGGTCTACACTAGCAAGTTAGGTCAACCCAGCTACATCGCTTGGAGTTGTGAAAAATATATTCACACCCCAGAGAGAAATAGTTAACCTGACCTAAGCCCTAGTATAGACAGTGCTACAGCCTCTCAGAGAGGTGGATTTACTGCAGCAATGGAAGATCCCTTTTGTCACTGTAATATGTGTCTACACTACAGGGTTTTGCTGGTTCCACTACATCAGTATGGTTAAACTGGCAAACTGTTTCAGCATAGACAATACCTAAGAAATAGTTTCTACTCCAAAGATTTTAGTGTCTGAACAGAGACTCGCGGGAAACTGAGGCACAAAGAGAGGCAGTGACTTGCCCAAACTCACTGAGCAGATCAGCTGTAAGTAGTGTAGCTGTAGCCATGTTGGTCCCAGGATAGTAAAGAAACAAGGTGGGTGAGGTAATATCTTTTATTGGATTGATATAGTCTCACTCGCTTTGTCACAGTGGATCAGCAATAGAACCCAGCGCTCCTGATTCCTACACCACTGCCCAATATGCTAGCCCATGCTGCCTCCCTGTTATGTCTCTGGCTCTGGATAGATTACATTAACCCACGATACCCCATGCTTTCCCAGCTGTCAGGCAATGCTGTCATATCCACAACAGGGAGGGGGCAGTTTGACTGCAATGTTTGCCGTGTCCGAACACTTAATTTCCCTTTTGACACTGCAGATAAGCGTAGGAAACCAACAATAGCACAGTCACGCTATGAAAAATTGTTCAACTGACTTAAAGTTAATCATGATAAAAGCAGCACTAAATGGAGCGGAAGCTCAGTTTATCAACCCTTTTTCACAGCACAGAAACATCCCCTCCCACTGAAGTAAAAAAACAAGCCCTGTGAGATAAAGGCTAGGGCCGCTAGCTCCCCTTAATCACTTGATCGTAAAGCTTGTAAAGAAAAATGAATCAACAAATCAGAAATACAGCCAGGGCCAGAGACACAAATAACTTTAAATGTCAAGGCAGAATGCTGATAAGTTACTGGTAGCCATTGTAAGGATGCTGAAAGGAGGGGTGAGATAACACGCAAGCCTGATTTGGCTTGCAAGAAGAATGGACAGCCACATTTCGATAGAGAAATGGCAAGGGCGGAATTCAGGGCAGCAGCAGCAAATGAAAACATTACGTACTCCATTAGCATCCCCAGGGCATGCTTAGCACGGACGGGAAGGCCATAGAAGGAACTCTGGGAAAAGCTCCTGCAGGGAAAGCCCAGTCAGGACTGACACCCACTTGGATTTCACTTCTTTTTGGGAGCTCATTAAAATAATGAAGAACTCATGGTCAGAGACAGCTGTAGAGTGGGCAGGATGCCACATTTCATGGTGAGTGCAGGAGGAAGGGCCATGGAGTGGAGTCTGCTGGATGACATGGGAGGGCTATGGTTATCATAGCAACAGAGGCAGGAGGGCCTAGGAGGAGAAGATTGCAAAGCCAACTGCTGGCGAGACAAGGGACTGGGCAGGAAACAATGGAGGCTGGTGACATCTGAAAGGCAAAAATGGCAGTTGACTTAGCTAGTAGAGATCATACTGAAGCCCTTGGAGGTTGCAGCCACCACGTTGGCAGCCAAGGGATTAATTCTGAAGGGCCACCATGATAAGCGAAATTTTGGAAACGGGAGCCCCCTTTTGGCAAGAGCAATTTGGGGGATGACAAGTCTGTGCCTGGAATTGTGTAGCACATGCAAATCTGAGCAGTCATGCTCCTCCTAATTCCCTGGGTGCAGGTGTAAACTCTGCATCTCGAGGCAGTGTGATCTAGTAGGTCGTACAGCACATTGGAACTCAGGTGACATGGAATCTATTCTTGGTGCAACCACAGACTTGCTGCATCTCCAGGCAAGTCACTCCACCTTTTCATTTCCCCTTCCACTTTTTGTCTGCCTTCTCTGTTCTGATGGTGAGCTCTTCAGAGCAGGGACTGTCTCTCACTATGTGTTTGTACAGGGCCTCGTGCCATGGGCCTCAGATCTCTGTTGGGATCTTTGGACACGACTCTAACACAACTATTCAGATTTCCGCCATCATTTCTTGAAAAGACTGGCATAACAATACTGATGGGAATTACGCCCCTGTAAGAAAGTCCTTCTAAAAATCCGCTGCATTCATGTTTGTTAAATCTAGCAGCTCCTTGAACTGAATAAATGGATTTCTGCCAGAGGGAGATGTGGACAAGAGTGGTCTAGTTTTATGTGTGTCTTGTTTGTATAGAAATCAACTTTGCAGTCCCAAGCACTTGTAAAACTGAGAATTAAGGGGCCCAGGGCAGGTGTTCAAGAAATGTAAGGGCTGAAAGATTGCCTGAATTACCGTTAGACAGCACTTCAGCTAAAGAAATTAACAATGCAATCTGCAGGCTCCTCATGACATCTTTTCCTACCCAGCAAGTCCTCAGCTTCCTTCTGTCAAAAGCCAACAATTGTTAATGGGGGATGGCTGACCTCTGAAAGATTGCAGAGGGATACTACTTGGGCATTCCTTAGACCTACATTGACAGGCAGCTTGAAGGCTTTAAGATAGCTAATTTGCAATCAGTAAAAGGTTCTGTTGGTAACAGTAAGCGTGATTTTGATCCTTTTAGCTAAACTGCAGCACAGAGACCCCAGAGGCATTCTATACCTGTCTCATCACAAGGAATAGGGATGAAGTTCCTAATGTTAATGGCCAAAGATATCACACTACCCAGCAGCATGTGTTTGGAGAAATGACCTAATTAGAGAAAGGATTTTGACTGTCTGTAAGAGCAGAGACTAACACAGATTAGCTGTACAGTGGAACAGAAAGCTGCCTGCTTATATATTTGCTGAAAGCAGCTTTTTTAGTGAACCCATAGATAAATGTGGGACATTCACTAAACAGACCGCCAAAAGCAGTGTGTGTCCAAAAGGTAGCATGGGTGAATGGACATCACAACTTCTGGTTTCTGTTAACAGCCCTGCCATTAATCTGCCATACAACCATAAGCAAGTAATTTAAGGCGGTTAAGGCGAGGGCTCAGTGGACAACAGACTTTTCAGTCTGTTGGAGATTTCAAAGTTAAAAAGAAATTCATTTCTGATCGAGCTAAACATTTTTTTGACAAAATTGAAACATTTCATTTTGATTTCTAACATTTAACTTTTTTGCATTTCAAAGAAAAAAATAACATACATTTTGAAACAAAAAGTCATTTCACACCAAAAAAATCAAATTGTTTCATTTTGAAAATGCAAAACAAAACATGTTGCTTTGGTCAAAATTTGTCTTGCTCTCAAATGCACAATGTGATGAAACTGGCACAAATTTGTAAAATGTTTTGGTGTTGCCAAGTCTACGTTTTTTTCCAAACAAGTTTCAGATCAAAAGTTTCATCCAGCTCTAGTTAGAGCATTAGACTGCGCCCAGATCAGCTTGGTTTAGTTTGTGTCTCTTCCAGAGGTTTCTTCTATAACCTCAGTAAGTTATATGACTTCTCTGTGCCTCGGGTTCTCTTCTATAAAATGATGTGATAAGATTTGCCTACTACACAGGCATATTGTGAAACTTAGTAAATACTTCTAAAGTACTTTGAGGTCTGCAAATTATTTTGCTTGGTTGTGTCCAGTATATAGCCCAATAAGAATAAAAAATAGGGATCAGGCAATATGGTAGGGAATAAAGATAAAGCAAGTACACCAGGATTCAGAGATCACATTAAAAATAGTATTTCACCAACACTAATTAAAAGTAATAACTGAGAGCATCAGTTACATAGTTTTCTGCCAAGGAGTGAAACTGAAACCTGACTCACATGGTAGATATAAAGCACTGAGCTGCTGTACAAACATATCCTCCCTGACAACAACAAAAAATCCCTCACTGAATCTCAGTGTGCTCAGGGACACTAGCTGACTGTGTGGAACACACAGAATTGTCAGTTTGGGAAGGATACACTATTTTTCATGCATAACAAAGTGGTGAGATCTCTGCTTTTTCAGGACAAAAACAAAAACTCAAGTATTAGCCACCGCTGGTGCCTTCATACTAAAAGTAACATCTAGGAGGCCCCAAACATACGTCTGAGCACATCAGGATGTGGAGTGGGAGGGAAGGTTCATTTTTCTTCCACCTCCCTTTTATTTAATGATTTTAGTTTTGTTTATGTTGTTTATTTTAAATTATTCATAGATTGATTGATTTTATCTGTATTTATTCATTTTACTCCAGCCATTGACGGTGTCAAGGCTTTCTCCAAAGGGGAGCAGCTACCAGCATCTCTGAATTGCTGTCGGACTCTGGAAAAGGAGCGTTTCACATTCTGGAGCTCATTCTGACTCTGAAAGTCAAAATAAGATACCCGGGGTGTGGACCTGCCTGAATCTCTGTGACATAAAACCAGATTGTCAGACAGCACTGCTAGCCACACAAAATCCACTACACAATATTTTCCGTCACTGCTTTGGCTGTGTGGGTGTGAGCCACGTACACAGAGCTAGATATACAGATCAAAACTAGAAATGGTTCTCAGATCCAGTAGGACCACAGGAGCCTGGCCCCTCCTCTGCACTTTGCATACTGTGAAGTTCAGAGATGTTGGTGTAATCCACCATTCAGTGTGTGTTAAGTAAAATTCTTTGGGCCCAATCCGAGGCTATGGATCTGTTACACGTGCCAGTCTGAAATTCTGTCTCTTTAGCTTGAACTGGGGTTTTCAACTCAGGATGTCCCTGGTTCAAACCCTCATGATGCCCAAGATAACAGCATTACATTTCATCTAGGGTCTTGGTTTGGAGCGAGAAGCCAGATCTAAAACCTTCTCCTGGATTCAGATATGAAGTCTCCTTATAAAGTTCAAACCTGAGATTTTTCAAAGTCAGCTGGAGGATTTCAGCTGAACTGAAATCAAGAATTTTGAAGCAAGTCAATCTCTACAGGAAACACCAAGCTAAAATGACTTTCGTTTGTTAGACTCTAGCCTGTAACGTTTAAAGGTGGTGTAATGCTGAACCATGTGCTTTAAGGCCTATCTCTCCATACCTCTAGCTAAAAGATGATGTGTTAAACAACCAAAGTGAGCAAATAATTGTGCCTCTTAAATCAAGAGTGAATGATTTTGATCTCAGGGGGAGCAGTTTGACAATAAATGAAATAGAGAACCTAGTGCCAAATGCTGCAATATTACCATGCGTTTTGAGGTCACAGTGTAACCTCTCTGAGTAATTATTTTCCACTCTTGGCTGGAGGAAAAGTAATTGATTTACTGTACATGATCAATAGGACTCTGCTTCTGCTCTTTCATATTGTAGAATGCTTAGCGAATCCACATGGCAGTCTGTGCCTTTTTGCTAGGCAGCTAAACCATCCCTGCATGTCTTTGCAAAACAGCACAATTATCTTTGAAGGCAGAAGAGAGATGTCATACAAAGCTAGTGAGCAGCTATTAGTTTTATGATTAAAAAAAAATAAAGCTTCCTTTAGCTACTACATTTGATTTTTCAATTAAGATTTGAAATTCCTTGCTGGAAACCTCTGCCCTCAGTGACTCTTTTAATTAGCCAGTAGCCAGGATCCCACCATTTCTGTTTTCTCCACTTTAGTCAGTGCAGCACTGCTGAAAACACTGAGAAATAAAGGACACATTTCCTGGGCAGTTGGTCACAGAATACTCAGAGAAGAGACTGATGACCCCGAGCAGTCAGGCTTCAAGCCCGTATATGGAATGGGTTTGGCACTCATTGTGTTAACAGATGACCTCCTCTTCTCCAGAGATTGGAAAAGGACATCTATACTCATATGAATAGCTCTATTTATCTATTCTATTTAGGTTCTTACACAGGTTTTTAGGATGTGTGGATCTTTCTCCGGCGTTCAGTATTGTTCAGCATCTATCTGAAGCCAATGGGGAAGGAAAGTGGAGGGGAACAAGACTTCATAGAGTCAAATGTCAACACTATGCAGGTAGTGCCCAGCTGTGTATCTGACTCACCTGCAGGGCTTAATGGAGTTTGAGCCAACTAGCTCATTGCCCAGCCAAGATCAGTAACTGGCTGAAAAGCTGAAGCTGGACTCAGACAAGAAAGAGGCGAAGATAGCAAGGAGGTGGAGATATTTTGAAGAGCTGGCCACTAGCACAGCATCTCCTACTTGTGAGGGAGTCTGGCCTGAAGGCTCAAGTCAGTTAATAGCCCCCCTGGCATTTAGTTTTACTTGTAGTCACTTGCTTACGGATTTCCACATTTTACCATCATCATGCACAGGAAGGGCTGCTGATTACTCACCCCTAAGACCAGCTCCTTGACAGCTCTTAAACATGCACAAACCAATTTTTGTAATCTCCTCATTCTTGATTCCTTCCCAGCTACCCAAAATAAGGACACTTGCGACCAGAAGCAGCAGCTCTCTCTAGTTTCCAAAGATCTTAACTCAGTCAGTCCCATGACAACCAAAGAGAACTGGCCCCCAGAACCTGCCGATAAACTGTCTCCTGAGCTGCCAAATGGGCAGAAGAATTGACACTGCCCACGCTGCTCAAGCAGAGTTAGATGCTCAGCAGTTTCCTTTCCTCTGGCTAAGCCGTTACATTAACAATGAAAAAAGAACAGGAGGACTTGTGGCACCTTAGAGACTAACCAATGTATTTGAGCATAAGCTTTCGTGAGCTACAGCCCACTTCATCGGATGCATGCAGTGGAAAATATAGTGGGGAGATTTATAAGAGAACATGAAACAGTGGGTGTTTATATATGTATATAAATCTCCCCACTGTATTTTCCACTGCATGCATCCGATGAAGTGAGCTGTAGCTCACGAAAGCTTATGCTCAAATACATTGGTTAGTCTCTAAGGTGTCACAAGTCCTCCTTTTCTTTTTGCGAATACAGACTAATACGGCTGCTCCTCTGAAACCTGTCATTAAAAATGAAACTTCAGCTGCTGAGTCTCTTGCTGGTATTGAATCCAGACAGTCTGATGCTTCCAGACACACTGTTTCCAGCTCTCTCGACTTTATTGTGAGTCTTCTGCTGTTTGGGGTTTTTCTTAAAGTCCCAGCTCCTGGAATCAGGTGAAGAGATGAGAATCACACCTTTCATTTTTTTTTTAAATAGTAAGCTCCGAGCCCTCATGGTTGCAGAGAAAAGCTGGAAAATGTGACCCAAACGCACACTCTAGAAGGTTTAGAGATCAGAAGACAATTAAAAATAACACACAATCAATTATTTTAAAACAATCTGGTGATTTTTTTTTTTTTTTTTTTTGTGTGACTCATGAGCTTTGAATGCTCAGGGCTGGCAGTATCACAGACCGTGTTACCAAATTGATGTAAGAAAAGAAAAACTTCACAAATTCAAAATAAAAACAAAAAGATTCAGAGATACTTCCTTCTGACACTTAAAATAATAATCCTGATTTTAGAAATTATGATACCTTCAAATAAAGGGTTTGCAACGAATTCCATAAAGGTTGCATTAGGGGGCATATTTTTAAAGGTATTTAAGTGGCTATGGATGCAGGTAGATGGAACTGAAGGGTCTGGAGAGTGCTTCCACCAAGAGACAGGGGGCAGTTTCCATTCTTAGAGCTATTATGTCAAGCTGTCTACAGAGCCAGGCAGACATCTCTGTGTTTATTACACTTGGAACACGCTTTCAAGCTTTTCTTCATGTCCATGAGAGCTAGAAGTGTACTGTTTTTTAAATGAAAGCTGAGAGTCTGACATAATCACATGACTCCAGGAGCTGAGATTCTGGGTTTGGCCCCTGGGGGTTGAACTTAGGTTTTTCCTCGGCTCTCGTCCACTCAAATGCAGAATTTTCACATGCCGTTTTATACCAAATTTAGAATTAAGGAAAGCAAAGGGTAAAGGAGAAGATCCATATTTAGCACTGCCCAGCGAGGGAGCTACATTACTGCAGTGTGCAAACTCACTGGCAGTTCTTCAACACAACAGACATACCAGTGCTCCATTACCAGATATGGGACACAACCAAAGGATGACAAATGACACTGGGCAAAGCAACTGGACAAGTCAGACCGTATAATGAATTATTACGGATGCAAAAGCCCTTTAAAGTTTTCTTTAAAAAAATCCCAGTTAAAACTGGGCACAATGGTCACTGACCAGATCAAAACTATAGGGATTAGAAGTCTTCGTTTATATCCAGGGATCACAGAAAGTATTAATTGTATATTACGAAGGAATAAGACATTGCTTCACTCCCACCTTATCTTTTCTTCATATTGGGAGCTACTAAGAAAGAATCTGTGTTGCTCATCCCCCGCCCCCGTAGCTGTTCTTTGTTAAAGAGGCAGCATTCCCTGGATTGATGGTCATTTGCCATTGTGCATCATGGGTTCACCTCGAGCAAATTAAAAAAAACTGTACACATTTTTACAAAGGTTTTTTGAAAGGTCAACAATTGGACCAACTCAGTGGATGGTCTAACAAAGCAGGGAGGAAATAAATTATTTTTTTTTAAATTTTACCAAGTATTTTTAATTGAAATTGTAATTTTTTAGCAAAAAAAAATCCCCCAAAATTAAAAATGGAAAAAGAGCGAGCTCTAGTTTTGCCATTGTCTCCAAAAAATCCTTAACCATTCCACTCCACCAGCTGGGGTATTTCTCTTGACATGTCCGTGATGCTCCCTGGGCTGTGAGGCACTTTGCTCCAACCTGCCCTTAGCATGAGGGAGCCTTGTCTGTGCTTGCTGTGGATCAGCTCCCAGACACCACTGGCTGCTGGCAACACAAGCACGGCCTGCCAGGCCTCCACAGGCCTTGCTCTCTCTTTCCTGGTTAACAATAGGCATACTCCAACCTATAAGTCCCACAAGCCTCCCCAGCAGTGTCAGCCCTGCTTCACTGGACAGGCACAGGCCTGCTGTTCCCAGAGAAACAGGACACCATCGTTTACTACTTCCAAAAGCTCAGTGTCTTTACTCAGAAACAGGATCGTCCTGACGGTTTTGTTTTCTTCCTACAGGACCTGCAATCTATTGATTAGCATTTTGCTCCAACTGTAAATGGGCGTCCATTCTGAACCATACAATCCTCAGTTTGCACATTACTGGCCAGCATGGCGTCTCTCCCTCCACTTCCTAGCAGAAGTATTTGGATCACCTTTTCGTGATCTGTCTTGACTCACAGACCTAGAGAACACAGTTGTGTTCTCCATATGTACATCTCACAATGATTATGATGACCAGTGTGACACAGGCTTACATTAGAGATCTTACATGATATTCTTTGGCAAACTCAGGTGTAGATACCAGACCCAGAGGATCCCTGTAACCCTTATGTCTTCAGGATGTAGGAAATAGAAGGGTTGCTCAAATTGCGAACATCACTAACATGCTACACTAAGCACTCACAATTCCAGTTGAAGTCAGTGGGAGTTATAGGTATTTCTCACCTCTAAAAATCAAACCCTCATGTCAAGAGGAAGTAGATGCTCAGACTCTGGATTTGCCTGCTGTCCTCTGGCAGATGGTTCTGTAGTTGGATCCCCTAGATAGAGAATGCTTTGTCTCCAGCTCGCACGTGCTCCATCCTCAGCATTCTGACCTGCTGTTCCAGAGGAGTGCAGCTTCCCCAGGGATTCATGGATTAAAATTTGGTCTCTGAGGTAGCCAGAGCTTGATCCATTAATTGCTTTGACAATTAGACCAAGGCCTTCAACTCGCCTTGGAAGATGACTGGGAGCCAGTGGAACCTAACCACTCCATAAAGCAATCAGATGCTGGTGTTGCAAAGTTTAATAATTCAACATTACAATATATTTTTCACCAGTCAGAAGACAGGTATCCATTCTCTCACTGGGGCACAGGGAGTTCCACAAGATTCTTTGAAAGGGAGAGTTGGGTTGGTTTGTCCTCATCAGCCTCTGCCTGTTTTTTGTTGGGTTTTTTTGTTTGTTTGTTTTTTTGTTTGTTTTTGCCATTTCCCATAGCCCTAGCAGGTGTATTAGTAGTCATAACAAATTTCAGAGAATTGTAGAAATGCAGGCCTGAAAGGGACCTCAAGATGTCATAAAGTGCAGCCCCCAGTGATGTGGCAGGAGCAAATAAAGCTAGACCATCCCTGACTGGTGTTTGTCCAACACATTCTTGAAAACTTCCAATGATGGGGATTCCACAATTTCCCTTGGAAGCCAGTTCCAGAGCTTAACTACCCTGATAGTTAAAGCGGGTTTCCCAATATCTAACCTAAATCTCCCTTGCTGCAGATTAAGACCATTACTTTTTGTCCTTCCTTCAGTAGACATGGAGAACAACTGCTCCCAGTCCTCTCTAAAACAGCCATTAACATATCTGAAGACTGTTCTCAGGTCCCCCCTTAGTCTTCTTTTCTCAAGACTAAACATGTCCAAGTTTTTTAACCTTTCCTCATAGGTCAGGTTTTCTAAATGTTTTATCCTTTTTTTTTGCTCTCCTCTGGGCTCTCTCCAGTTTGTCTACATCTTTCCTAAAGTGTGTCACTTGGAATTGGACACAGGACTCCAACTGAGGCCTCATCAGTACCAAATAGAGTGGGACAATTACCTCCCATGTGCTACATACAACACTCCTGTTAATACACCCCAGAATGAGATTAGCCTTTTTCACAGCTTAACTGTGAAACTTAACAGAATGAGATTAGCCTTTTTCACAGCATTGTTGGCTCATATTCAATTTGTGACCCACTGTACTTCCAGATCTTCCCCAACAGTACTGCCACCTACCCAGTTATTTCCTATTCTGCAGTTGTGCATTTGATTTTTCCTCCTTCAGTTAAGTACTTTGAACTTGTCTTTATTGAATTTCCTCTTGGTGATCTCAGACCAATTCTCCGATTTGTCAAGGTTTTTTTGAATTCTAACCCTCTCCTCCAAAATGCTTGCAGTCCCTCCCACCTTGGTGTCATCCGCAATTTTTTAAGCATACTCTCCACTGTGCTACCCAAGTCATTAATGGAAATATTGACTAGTATCTGACCCAGGACTAATCCCATAGGAATCTGCTAGACAGACCCTCCCAGTTTGACAGTAAATCATTGATAACTACTCTGAGCATGGTCTTTCAACCAGCTGTGCACTCACCTTGTCGTAATTTTATCGAGAGCGCATCTCCCTAGTTTACTTATGAGAATGTCATGTGGGACCGTGTCAAAAGTCCTACAAAAATCAAGATATATCATGATTATTGCTTCCCCACTATTCACTAGATGGGTAACCCTGTCAAAGAAGGAAATTAGGTTGGTTAGGCATGACTTGTTCTTGACAAATCAATACTGGCTATTCCTTATTAATCTACGGTACTTATAAATGGATTGTTTGTTCCAGTATCTTTCCAGATACCAAAGTTAAACTATAATTTCCTTTTCATTCCCCTTTTTAAAGACAGATACTATGTTTGCCCTTCCCCAGTCCTCTGGGAGCTCAGTCGTCCTCCAGGAGTTCTCAAAGATAATTGCTAACTGTTCCAAGATTGCTTCAGCTAGCTCTTTAAGTACCTTAGAATGAATGTCACCAGGCCCTGCTGACTTGAATACATCTAACTTTTCTAAATATTCTTTACCTGTTCTTTCCTTATTTTGGCTTCCATTAAACACCTCAGTTTTCGATGTCATCAGCTATTCGCTCTCCTTCCCCACAAAGTAGATCTACACTTTCCTTCATCTTTCTCTTGTTGATAATGTATTTAAAGACCTTCTTCTTGCCTCTTATGTCCCTTGCTAGGTGCAAAGCATTTTGTGCCTTAGCCTTTCTGATTTTGTCCCTACATGCTTGTGCTACTGTTTTGTACTCATCTTTAGCAATTTGGCTGTTTCCACATTTTGTAGGATTCCTTTTTGATTTTCAGGGTATTCCAGAGCCATATAGGAATAATAGTAAGAGGTCAATCTTTCCTTCACATTGGGAAGTTTGGTGTTGGGCCTTTAATATTGTCTCCCTTCGAAACTGCCAGCTCTCCTGAACTACTTTTTCCCTTAGATTTTCTTCCCATGGGACCTTACTTACCAGGTCTCAGTCCCTTGTCTTTATTCTGCTGCTCTCACTCCTTCCTTTCCTTAGGAATTACGAAAAAGTGATCATTTCATGATCGCTTTTACCCAAATTGCCTTCCACCTTCAGATTTGTTACCAATTCCTCCCTGTTGATCAGAATCAAGCCTAAAATGGCTGTCCCCCAGTTTACTACCTCCACTTTCTGAAACAGACTGTTGTCCCCAATACGTTCCAAGAACTTATTAGAAATATTGTGTTTTGCTGTATTGCTTTTCCAACAGATGTCTGGGTTGTTAAAGTCCCACATCACTAAAAGGTCTTGTGTTTGGGATACATCTGTTATTTCTAGAAATGTCTCATCTTCCACTTCTTCCTTATATAGTAAACCCTACCATGACATCACCCATATTTCCCCCCCTTTCTTCATCACACACAGACTTTCAACTGATCTGCCCCTCACCTCCTGCTGGACCTCAGAAGAAGTGTGCATGTACAGTGCAACTTCTGAACTCTCTTTCCTGCCAATTGTTCCTGAACATTGTACCAAAATTCCAGTCATGAGACTTATCCCACCAAGTCTCTGTGATGCCAGTGAAGTCATAATTTAGTTTATATACCAATACTTCCAGTTCTTCTTGTTTATTTCCCATACTCCTTGTATTTGCATTGAAACTTGTACAGAACCTTGCATTCAGGAATCTCAAAGATTAATTAAAGGAAGGTTCAGAACACCCATGCCATGCAGGTGTTACTATCCCCACTTTGCAGGTGGTTAAACTGAGATGCAGAAGTTAAGATGTACATTTTCAAAATCATCCACTGATTATGAGTCCCTCAGTTCTTGGGTGCCCACATGCGAGAAATGTTGGTCACCATCACCTGGGCTGTGTATGGGAACCCCTTCCTGCATGTAAAATCTTCATGATACACTAGAGCTAGCTATACATTAGCTATAGTGCTGCCACCAAGCTAATGGGGAGCTCTAATCACCATGCTGAAGGATGTTCTTCAGATGCATAATAGTGCCTGGGAACTGTCTCTGCCTGCTCTTGATCCAGCCAAGCAATAGTCACGGAAATAGATTATTCATCATTAGAGATGGGCTTGAACCATAAAGCGGTTAATGAGACAACCATCAATGCTAGGGATTAAAGTGAGGATCTCTAGAGTTACTGGTATGAGCCATTACAGCTTGAGCTGAACAGCCAGGCTCACACGCTAAGAGCTTTAATAGACCATATCCTCTGTGGACTGGGCAGAGATGTTGACACATAATGCACACCGAACTGCAGGTTACAACAAACATGTGCGACTCCAATTGAACTAAATTGGGAGTTCTGGGTATTTCTCACCCCTGAAAAATCAAGCCCTAGTTGTCTCAAGCTGGACACTTGTAAACTACCACACCCAAAACAAGTCGACATTTTGGAAAACTCAGGCCTCAGTGACTTGCTCAGAGTCAGAAATGTGAGTCAGTGGCAGAACCTGGAACAGAATATATAGACGTTTTGACCACCATTTCACTGTTCTAAATGGGACACCAGATTGCCCTCGTGCCTCTCATCATCTCCATTCAATACAATCCGTTTTTATTTCTAGAGCCCATTGTCTGAATTCCTGCTGTGGTGTTTTGCTTTGATTTTATTTTTTTAAATACCCATTGAGGCAAAGGGGACATAAGTGCCTCCCACCCAATCAGCAGGTGTAAATGGGTCACCCTAATTTAGGCTGCTCAGTTTGATCACCACCTCATTTACTTCAATGAAATCATCTTCTTGGAATAGGTTTGGCCAGGGCCTTTGAAAAGAAAGCATGATAATGAATGTCAGCCTTTGAATGAGACCTGAAATACACAACTGGAAAGAAAGAAGGCAGTGTAAAACTGAAAGATTTAAACCTCCTCACATGCCTTCTTAAAACTAAAGCAATGGATCCACAAAGGATCTTAGCAAACTTGTAAATACCATTTTATACAGATCTAGAAAAACAACCAATCTGATGCAATAGTTTTTCACAGCAGAAATGGAATTTCATGGGGCTTGTTAGTTTTATGACATCATATGGGCTCCTCGCTGTAAACAGAATAGTGTGGAAAGCTCCCCATTCAGAGCAGGCCACAGCAAACAGATCTACGGTTTATTCAAGGCTTGTATAAATTTACTGCGGTCAAAAGCTCACCAAAAGCTTATAAAAGAGGCACCTGTGGCTTCTAAATTAAGTCTATTTTCTGTAATTAGCATCTTTCTTTTTCACAAGTTTTCTCAGTCTCCCCGCATCTCTGCCCCAGTTCTTTCACACAGCAATGCTGAGAAGGCCATAAAACTCATGCACTTTTACTGGGAAGGGATTTGAGATTTTACAAGCCCAGTGGCAGAGAATTGAGGCCTCTTAGCTCAACCCCAAAATAAGAAAAAGAAACGGGGCATTTTGGTGGACTCAGACATGCTTGCCAGTAACGTAATCCTCATAAATTTGACTGGCATTAATTTCTTTCCATCTGGTTACATTCCTAACAGATTTGTCCTTTCCTTGGAGATTAATTCCCAACACAGTTCAAGATTTGCAAGCAAAATTTCTTTAACTCTTTCCAGCTGATAGAACAAAACCACATTTTTTAAAGAGAATTCTTACTTAAAGCAATGACTACCTAACCATTTTATCAACGCAAAGTAAGTATAAATAGCAGACCTGTTCAAGAACAAGTCTATGGCAGAGAAACTTTTAGCTAGACAATGTGACTGAGGTTATTTTTTTTTATTGGACCAAAAGATATTACCTCACCGACCTTGTCTTTCTAATATCCTGGGACCAACACAGCTACACCTACGCTGTGTACAACAATGGAACTTTTACCTAGTTAGTTGTTCTCATGCTATTTTAACAAATGGATTCTTTGGAAGACTGGATGGCTCTGATTTTTGGGAATGGACTCAAGATCCAATCCCTTCTGCAGTACAGAGCTCGGTTGTGGTTTTTTTAGCCCTATATTGTAGTCAGTGCATAACACCTCAGTTTCATAAAGTGCCCCAAGAATCATGATGCTCCCCACAGGAGTTTCCAGTTACGCAGCCACAGCGTGCCTGCTGATGAATCCTAGACAAGAATGAAGTATCTGACCAGCAGCCCACAGCCCTATTACAACCAGCAGAGCTGCTTGCCAATGCTTCACTCCCTTATTTTCAATGAAAACATTTCAGCCAGCTCTACTGGAAGCCAATGGCAGGCCTGAAGAAGACATGCAGACAAAGGCCTCATCTACACTTAAAATTCAGGTCCACATAACTACAGGGTTCAAGTGCTTGAAAAATCCACACCCCTGAGCACAGTAGCTATGCCAACCTAACCCCAAGTGTCAACCTAGCTACCATCACTCAGAGAGGTGCTGTTCTTACAGACATGGAAAGAAAAACCCTTCTGTTGCAGTAGGCTGCGTCTACACTATAGGGTTTTTCTGGGCTATCTCTGGCAACATAGGTATGCTGCTCTAGTGCTGATAGCATTGACAATGCCCGAGCCAACATGAACAAAGTTGAAGCCAGAGAGAGGCAACCCCAGTGAGATAGAGACCGAGACAAATGGGAGCATGATTTGCAAAGAAAATTTCTTTCACCCTTGTAAGGGTTGCTTTGTAAGGAGTTGGCCACTTTTCAATTTCCAAACTCAAGGTCCTATGTTTTTTATATACTCCTTATGGTGACGCACTGGCCCAAGGGCCGACACCCATGAAGGTTTATCCTGCTTCCAACGGAAATAATATGGTGAGAGGAACTGTCTTTTGTCCTCTTGCCAGACAGAAATGGGAACATGAATGCTCACATTTGCAACTTACATGTGCCATTATTTACACAGAAGTAGGTAAACTTGGCCCACTGGATTGTTCACAGTTGAAGGGTTTGTTTCAGAGGAGCAATAAAGGTACCATGTTCCCAGATATTTAGTCCTGCTTTCTTCTACTGGTAGCAGAGAAGACTAATTCCATCCATGAAATTCCATGGATGACCATAGTGGTCCTTTCTGGCCTTCCAATGAATCAGGCTCTTATTCTGTACTAAGAAACATCTCAGTCACTTCAACCTTATGGTGCATCTACCACTTCTGTAGTTCCTACAAATGCAAAGAAAATGCCAATGAAAACATGAAGTGTCTTTCAATCAATGAAAACATCATTTAATTTAATACATGATCATTTGAAAATCTATGGTACCCAGTTGCCCATACAGACTATGCCATGGGTGCTATGAAGTGCAGTACGTTTTTTTTGTTTGTTTTTAGCAGAGACTGTTATCATCAAACTATGTTGAATTGTTGATGCTGTGAGATTTGGTTCCTTCACTATTTCTTTGTCATTCGGGAAGTAAGGTCACCTTTTTCCTTCATGCACAGATTTTGAATTATGCCTGCTTCTGAAGCTAATGAGGCTGCTCCTAAAATAATGTAATGAAGCTTCTTACTAGCAATCAATCCCCTCAAATATCTGCAGAAATTAAAAATAAATAAGCTACAAAAATGACAGATCAGCAAGGTTTCGAAATGATCACCTAGTACAGTAGCTGGTAAGTTTAATTTAAATACAGGAGTAGAACCTATCATCTCCTTCCCATCATAGAATTTAGGAGCTTCTGAAGTACTTGTTTATATCGAAAGTGTCACTGGCATATCTATCGGCACTGAAGAAATCAATTTAGCTACAACAAGCTGTGCAAGTTACTTTCAGGGTTTTCCCCCACAAATAACCTTAAGGAATCTAGATTTTTTTTTTTTTTTTTTTTTTACATTTTATTTTTATCTTTCCTGCACTTTGGTCTGAAATCCTCTCTTAATTCAGTAGGAGATTTTTCAAAGCACCTAAGAGATTCAGGAGCACAAGTTCCATTGCGGACAAAGCTGGGCTTTGTGCTCTGAGTCACTTAAGTGTTTTTGAAAACCCTACCCACAAACACCATTGACATTCAGTGAGGCTTGTGCTTCTAAGTTTCCTGAAAATCTCCCTCTTTCATGCCACGTATCTCAGCTACCATGTAAGGGACTATAAAAATAGCCTCCACAAATTCCAGTCCTAAAAGTGGGCTCAAGTCTGGCCTTGAATATGCAGCAATATACTTGTTACAAGATCCTAATAATAGCGTAATGGTCTATCCAGACATTACTATTGTAAAATAAGCAAATCCTCCCTCAACCAGCTGTTCAGAGCCACACACATAGTATTCCCCATGGAAAGAACCCACAAGAGAGATGAAACACCCCTATTAATGCACCCAGCTCTCCATTCAGATCACTTCTCATTTTAGAAAAAAAAAACTCATTTATTTGGTTCACTTGGTGCTGAGAGGAGGACCAACGGGGCTTTATGGACTCACTACAGTAGAGCTGGAATGATGTGTGAAGTGGAAACAGCCAGCTCGCTGTCCAGAGAATATGGCCAACGAGCTAAATTCAGCTCTGGTGGAACTCCATGTGCTTCAATGGAGTTACAGCAGGGAGAGGTTTGGTTCAGCAAACACAGTAGCTTCTTGATGCTGGCAGTACGGTGCGCTGCACAGACAATTCAGCTTTGAAGGAGGATGAAATTCACCCCGGGCAGAGACATAACAAAAGGCCTACCCACCCCTTACATCCTTTTAAATGGGACGTACAGAGAGCTGTGCCAACAATGCTTTTTTTCATTTCAAGGGGCATCCTGAAAATTGGGAAAGAAATCTTTTCTGGTGGACCAAAACCATATAATTTTTTTTTTCAGGAAACCAAAAAAAAAAAAAAAAATCTACTTTGGGTCAGACAAAATGTTGTGTTTTGTTTTCAAGCTTTTTTAACTTTTTAAAAACCTTTTCAATAAAATTGAAGTGTATTTCCAGACAAGAAGTGCTCTTGAATCAACTATCAAAATGTTTTGTGCAAAAAATGCCAGAATAAAACATTTGGAATAATTTGGAATTTTTGGTTTTTAGCTTTTCTGCACCAGAACAGTTCAGCAAATTTGATAGAAGTCTACAAAATATTTTGGATGTGCGGAATCTGCCTTTTTCAGTGAATAAAGGTTCGGGCGAGAAATTTCACCCATCCCTAATTTTAAGTGTAGCATAGGAATCATGGCAGGGTGAATTTCATTCAAAATGAGATCTTACAAAAACAAAAGAATTTTTTTAAACGTTTCTTCTTTTTAACTTAATTTCTATTAAGGGAAAAGTAATTTTCTCTCACACACAGGCAAATTCTCTCCTCAGGCAGCCATTTACTGTATGGAAAATATGCAAGGAGAAGTAAACCCATCACATGAGGACAAAACTATAGTTATTCCAAAAAACTAAAAAGCCTTTAAAAATCTGATCCATTCACTTCTAACTAATCAGTTAGGAGAACTCAGCCTGCGCGCGGAGTCCTCGCTCCTACCCCCTCCCTCCTGAATGCCGCAAACCAGCTGATTGCCACAGGAAGGAGGCAGAGGGGAAGAGAGAGAAGGCACTGATCCGCGGGGTCTGCTGGCGGGCGGGAGGCGCTGGGAGGGGGTATAGGGGAGCTGATGGGGGGCTGCCAGCTGTGGTCAAAGCGGGCAGCCAAACCACATTATAGCAGAGCATTGCACAACTTTAAACGAGCATTTCTGTAATGGAGCAGGGACATAAGATTGAAACAACGTTAAGCGAGAGGATGTTAAGTGGGGAGTTACTGTAATAAGTTTCTGAGTCACCTTTGGGGGGAACTGTCATCACAGCCAAGAGAGCAGGCTGCATCTACAGTACAGTAGGAAACTCCTTAGCTGTTTCACAGCATCATTACAGATGCACCAGTGCTACCAATGGTGCAAGCTGTCCTGTTGTCTGGGTTCATATTCTTACAAGGATTAGACAACACAATGACAAAACCACTGAGACGGGAATACTCAGTTTAGATCACTGGTAGTTGCAGTGCAGCTACACAACTGCTGAAAAAGAAGTAAGAAATGTCTTTGTGTAGACAAGGGCAAACAAGTAGGGCTAGTCAAAAAATGTCCATCAAAACTGTTGCTCAACAGAAAATTGGACTTTCAACTAAACAAATATTTCCCACAGAAAGTAACTGCATATCACAGAAATTTTCAATTTTTCATCAAAAAACCAAACACCCAAAAGATAAAATATTTGGGCCTAAATCAGAAATATTTCAGTCTGGCTGTACGGCTGCAGTGCCTCACGGGACCTGCAGTTTGGTTGACTCATGTCCCCGTTTTCCTCTCTGGGCTGGATTTCCTGTGCAGACTACATCTCCCATGATGCAACTGCTTCCCCTCACCATGAGGTGAGACCATGGTTCATCATGTGAGATGTATTCCCACCAGAGATCTTGGCCTATAGAGGAGAGTGAAAACATGATGCACACACCTGAACTACAACTCCCATGAATCACTGCACCAGCATTTCTAAATTGAAATATTTCAGGTATTTCAATTTACTCTGAAAAATAAAAATTGTCTCAGAGAAAAAAATCCTTTTTTCAACCAGCTCTAGTATCTGGCTTTGGGAACAGCTGTAAGCATGAAAAGGGTTCAATTTTTAATGAATTTTCCAGAGGGGCAGTTAGATTTTAAAACTGAAATCTAATAAACAAAGTCTGTTAATTGGATATGTTTTATAATCAATACAGAATGCAATTTACTAGTATAACCCCTTGCTATTGAATCTAAGGAGCGTTAGCTTACTAATTTTAACAATGGGTTCTTTCCATGCTAACTTTTAACTTGGAAAGTATTTCTCAAATCAGGACATTTACTTATTCTTAACCAACAACTTATTAATTCACATAGAACCACATTAATATACAATCAACAGTTCACCACTCAAGTGTAGACACAACCAGTATTCTAGGTTTGTACTACACATACAATACAGTCTTGTAAGCAGTTATCACAGACTGGAGTTGAGGCTTAGCAGTTATATTAAGGAACAATGGAAATTATCAAGATTTTTATTACATTTACTTATGATCATCACTTCTCAATTCTTTAGGACCGAACACCTTTATCAAACTTTCAAGGATGCACTTGTCTTTAAGGCACGTTGAAGAGTGCAGTTAGTACAGTTTGAAAGGATAGGGACAAGTTTAGAATATTAAAAGCAATTGTTTAAAGTTATTGTTTTAAGTCTCTCTCAGGCCAATTTGTTTGGACTTATAAAAGAGTTAAAATCTAAAATAGTGTTACTCGAGGTTTCACTAGAGAGTGTAGCCTTAGTAAGATAACCTACAGGTATTTATGTTAAAGAAATAGAAGGGGAAATATAATCTCCTCATTGAAATTTCACCACTTCTCATCCTCTTAACCCTGGGATGGGGGAGACCCCTTTCCACATGGCTGGTCTGGGTGTCGGTTGCACTTAGGATTCTGCAGCTTCTTCTTGAGTTCAGTCAACTTCTCTTGAACACATGGTGACTTCAGTATTGTATGCCTTAGTTTCAGAGCTTCCTATTAGACACATGTGGAGTGAGAGCTCAGATTTCATCTTGATCCATTTCTCTGCTGCTTCCATCGGTATCCAATAGATGGCAATAGTGTATACCAAATTTCTTCAATCTTTTTCTTATCGGAGGCTTTTTATGTTTGATTCATGTCAAGGATTGAATTTTGTTAGCCCCTACTAGCAATTGGGATCCCCTCTTTTAAGCAATTTCTCTTAATGTTCCAAAGTCATACGCTGGTTTATATCCTTCAACATTCCTCCTTTCTTGTGCCAGACAATTCCTATTACATCTAGTGTGCCACAATTGTTTACAGTGAAAATTAACAAAATCTCTTATACATTTTCTACATTTGGAGGACATCCTCCACACATTCTTTGGCTGTACATAAGCATTTTATGTTACTTAGGATTTACAATAGGACAAGAGACATTTTCTACATATAGAAGTATGTTGGTCTGACTCACAAGGCAAAAACAGGTGCAGCTTCTAATCTGGGGTGGAAAACAAATGATCTCTGGTATATTTGATTTATAAGGAAAACAATGTATAGTTTATAATTTGGGGTGAAAACTTGCGGTTTCGATTTCTTGGGGATTACAGGCAGTTTGCCCAATTTGACCTTCGATCTTACAGCCAGTCATTTCTAGTTTGCTTAATTTGCAGCTTCCCCACCCATCTCTTGATCCACTCCCAATGTACAATGGGCCACTTTGCACATGAAAGCAGGCTGTGACCCTGCTTAGCAACTGGGAGTTCTTTTTAGCTAGGTTGAGAGGGAGAAAGACCTTTTACCCTTATGCAAATTATGACAGATTCTTGCCTAGGTATTTAACAATACTCTCACTTAGCCATTTTAGTTTCTATTCTTAGGGAGAACTCCAGACCCTGGCTGATCTGTGGGTCCTTAGACAAAGTGTCTTACAAGATGTGAACCATTTTCTTATTGTTTTTACTTCTCACATGGATCCTAATATGAGATAAAAAGAAGTAGAGAGCTTTTCTAATATTTGAAGGTCAGAAGGAATCAGTACTTATTAATCCTTATATCCCTTACAGAGCTGTCCCGTACCTAGAAGGGGCTGTATGATGTTTGGTCTTGGTCACATTTAGATAAACTCAAAAGATAATGATGAACTTTCTATCTATCAGAACCTCCATGCTGTAATTGTCTGTTCTTATCTGAAATAAAAAACTCGGACTCAGAAGAACAGTGTTCCATTTTTGATTCAATATCTCCAGACACTTGTGAGGAATAAAATGAACAACCAGAGCAAAAAAATAGTAAGTAATGCTGGCGTCACTTTCCTGACAGAGGAGGAGCCAAGGACTCCTTCATTATGACCCTGCCTTGAAGTGTGTAGGCTCCCTGTTGAGAAAGCACTTGATAAATAAATATAAACAACATTTGTTCGGTTGCCGGGCTCCTGGCTTGTGAAAAAATGCTGCTTAATTAAAAAATAAAGGGCCTGTCATTTTCAGGAAGCCCTCAATCTTGGTTCTCTTTTACTCTCTTTCCCCCTTTCCCCCTCTACCTCTTTAATAACAGATGGGCATATTGATGTTAATAGTCTCAGCATGCCCCAGTGACAATACAGCAGAATTCTGAACGGTTCTATTAACATTAGTTGGCAACATTGCCCCGATGGACAAGCTATTATCTTCCTGAGCCTTAGTTGTCTCATTCTGAATACTTATCTTTATCCAGTTGTTAAAGTCACACTCCCCCTCTGTTGTTTTCTCCTGCAGAGGGTGATCTATTTGATAATATGGTTTCAAACACAATTTCTTCCTGAATTATCCTAGCCATTCCATTATTCCCTTTCTATTAGCCTGAGACTCCAGATGACTAAGTGAAAAATGAGGTGCCAAATTCACTGGCAGTTCAGAAACTCAGACTGACATCTCTAAGTTCTTTGGCGGAGATTCTGTGATATCCTTCTCTCCTTCCCATTAACTTTAAATGACACAGTCCTGATAAAAAGATCTGGTTGCTGTTATTCTTTGAAATTTCAGGTAAATACCCATGTATACATTTCATCTACATGTATCCATCATTGTTATTGTATTAACATGTCTTTTTATCCACTAAAGGTATTGCTCACTTGATACCCCTGCCTCAAAGATGTATGAAATGTAGCTGTAGCCATGTTGGCCCCAGGAAATTAGAGCGACAAGATGGGGGAGGTGATATCTTTTATGGGACCAACTTTTGTTGGTGAGAGACATGCTTTTGAGCTGTGCAGAACCTGAGCCCCACAGAGCTGATCTGAAGAAAGAAAACGGCTTCTTGTCTCTCTATTTCCAAAGCGTTACATGGGACGTGATTAAATAAAGTGAATTGGAGAAGTTATTATCATGTGCTTCAAGGTGCTTTGTTTACAAAGATATGGCAAAACATCTTTATTTATTACTAGGATAGCCAAATCCTTAATGCATTATAGCATTTCAAACCTACATTATTTTGTAGATATTAAAATACCCTGGGAATTGGAAATTCAGTGCAGAGCGATTTCAGTACTTTAACTACCATCAGTCACTTAGATCCAGAATTTATATTCCCTTGTTATGCAGTTGGGCTGTTTCTAATTCAGTTATGTAGGTATTGGAAGCTCCCCTGTAGTTTTCTGTGAACAGAACAATTTTTTTGCACTGTTGTGTTTTTTCCCATTTATTCAAATTCAAATTGCCTTCCCGCCTCATGTTGTCAGTAGAGCCCTACATGGATACAAAATTTGTATCTGTAGCCAATCCATGAGCCGCAAAAAGATCTGAGGATATCGCAGATTTGCAGGGCTTTAAATATAAAATGTGGATCCGCATCCATCCGCGATCTGCAAAAATGGTCCATAGATATTTGCATCTGCAGATGTGGATATCTGTGGATATAAAGCAGATATCTGCAGATTTACAGGGCTCTAGTTGTCAACATTGTCTTCTGTTCAGAGAATGAGGAGTTCTTACCTCTAGTTGTGTATTTTAACTGACAGGCTGTCACTGAGGACATTCAAATGGCAAGGATGGGGGAGCAATCATTGCTCTTTCTCACCTTTGGGATCCTGAATGCAACACGGTCTAGAGACCCCCCCCCCAAAAAAAAATTTGACCGATAAGAAGAACCCCAAAGTGTTCTGATTTTGGCTGGCTGACTTCGTTCATAGTGGCTTATGGTCCACATGCAGAAACATTGCATACTTGGCCTATTTCCCGAAATTTTGCTCAAGACAAGTAAATATAGAATGAGCATAGAGACTGGCAAATTAAGTCATTTAGGATTCATGAAAGTCTCAAAGGTCATCAAAACTAGGGTTCCCACCCCTCCTGCAAATACATAAGAGTAACTTTATAGACTTGAGTAGTCCCATGGAACTCGGTGGAAGCACCAACATGCAGAAAGTTACTCCTGTGTGTAAAGGGATCTTCATAAGGTTTATGAAGTTACTTTACCCAGGTCCCCTCCTTCAACGTAAATTGCTTCAAGTGGCATGCCAATTTATTAGTCTCATTTGGGCAGTTGGTTTACAATTTATATACACAGGAACGCTCAGGGTAGGTATAGCATCAGTGAGGTGCCTGCTTCTTGCCCACCTTTCTATCTGAGTTGACTTAAAAAAAGGAGGGCAAGTAAACTGACCAAGGTCACACAGCAAGTCAATACCATAGGGTTAGAATGCAGGAAGGCCCAGCTCCTACTCAGCTGGTAGGTCTAACCCCCAGATCTAGAATCTACCACTGCTGGCAATTTGATGAAGTGTAGGAATCCCGTGCATTTGACTCATCGAGGGTGGTACGTATAGATGCAGAGAACATGCAACTCCCACCAAAGTGAACCTCTCCATGGAAGTTGCTGGTGGCCCACACCTCTCACACCTCTTACCATTTGGCCCATATTTTATGAACAGAGAGTTGGAAAGAGCAGGTTTATTGGCAAGCGTCAATATCCACATACGCTCACAAACCAACAAAAAAAAATTTCCATTGATAATATTGCCTAGCTGCCAATTTCCAAGTAAGAAAAACGCTGCTTGACGACTTATTAGAGTTTGATTTAAGGATATTTACTTTGCATATTTCGACATGTGATGATTTTGTGTTTTAATAGTCTACAAAGCTTTATTTTTTAGAAACGCAGTGTCTACTGTCATTAAATAAATATTACCTGAGCCCCCCCAGTGTCTAACCCCCCATAATTATCCACAACTGTGCAAATTTTGATCGATAAAAATAAAAGCTTAAAATCCTTAATTTTGTGCAACTGTGAAAATTTAAATCAATAGCAGTTGAACAAAATGCTTAGACTGAACTTCAATATTACCCATCAAAATTATAAAAAAATAAAATAAAAATCAAATTGTGCCAAGCCTACATATAAAGTATTTGGGGAAGCTTTCGCATAAAAAGGAAAATTAAAACATAGCAATATTTGTATGGTCTTGTCGCCCAATATCTTCTCTTATCTAGATAATAATAAACTGTGTAGTATAGTGGTTATGGCACTTGAATATGAGTCAGAAGTTCTACACAAAGTTCGACAACCAACCTGTGTGACCTTATGAAAAAGTCTCTTCACCTCTCTGTACCTTTGTTTCTCCTCTTAGCTTTTATTTAGATTCTAAGCAGTTTGGGGCGTGGACTGTATCTGGCTATGTGTTTGTACAGCACCTAGCGCAGTGGGACCTGATCTCGACTGGGGCCTCTTTAGGACAATGAATATGTCTTACCTCTGTGCAGAATTATCATTGCTTTGTCAATCTGATAAATAATACAAATATTTACATTTCTATCATTTATGCAAATATGTGCAACCATTCACCCATGACTGAAGTAGGCACAGCTCCATTGACTTCAATGGATACGTCCTTCCCTGTACAGCATCAGCATTTCTCAGGCCCCGGCACACCGATGACTATTTGCAGTTACTCTATGAGATGGAAAGGGTATACCACTGTCTGTGCTCAGGCAGCATTTGCCTTCAGTGGTTCAGCAGTTTGGACTACTTTATAGGCCAGTCTCCCATTCATTTCAACAAAGGTTGAAGCACAGATGCAAACTCTTCTCCTTATCATGTGTCTGGTTGGGGCCCTGGTGAAACTACTGCACATTTACTCCCATTGGGTACTGGAGGCCCAGCACCTCTCTATCTTCAAGTCATGGCTTCGCCCTTGGATGTCTCCCTGTCCAAACCATGTGGCCTTATAGAAGGCTCTATTAACAGGGATTCTCTATCCTCGTAAGGAGGAGAGGATGGAAGTTGATAAAGCACAGATAGGAACTGAACAGAAAAAGTCAAATACAAAAGAGTCCCAGTCATACATCACATAATGGCAGACAGCTAAAAGATGACAACTTTTACAAGTGCTTGTACACAAGTGCTAGAAGTCTAAATACTCAGATGGGTGAACTTGAGTGCCTGGTATTAAATGAGGATATTGATACAATAGGCATCACAGCAACTTGGTGGAACAATGATAATCAATGGGATACGGTAATACTAGGGTACAAAATATATAGGAATAAAAAGAGTAGGTCATGCTGATGGGAGAGTGGCACTAAATGTGAAAGAAAGCACCGAGTCAGATATGGTAGAAGTCAAATGAATCAAATTGTACCATAGAATCTCTATGGATAGTAATTCCATGTGCTAATAATAAGAATATGGCAGTAGGGATATACTACCAACTCCCTGACCAGGATGGTGATGGTGATTGTGACATGCTCAGGGACATTAGAGAGGCTATAAAATTAGGCTATAAAATTATTAACACTCAATAATAATGTGGAGAGGTTCAACTATCCCCATATTGACTGAGTACATGTCACCTCAGGGCAGGATGCAGAGATAAAGTTTCCTGACACCATAAATGACTGCTTCTTGGAGCAGCTAGTCCTGAAACCCAAAAGGAAAGAGGCAATTCTTGATTTAATCTTAAAAAGGGAGAATAGGACCTGGTCCAAGAAGTAAATAAAGCTGAATTGGTTGGTAGTAGTGACCATAGTGTAATTAAATTTAACACCCTCACTGGGGGGAAGGGACACCAAAGAAGCCCATTTAAATTTCAGAAAGGGGAACTATACAAAAATAAGGGCGCTAGTTAAATGGAAATTAAAAATGCAAATGCCTGTAAGCTGCATGGTATCTTTTTAAAAACACCATATTAGAGCCTCAAATTAAATATGTACCCCAAATTAGAAAACATAGTAAGAGGACCAGAAAAGTGCCACCATGGCAAAACAACAGAATAAACGAGGTGGTTAGAGGCAAAAAGGCATCCTTTAAACATTGAAAGTTAAATCCTTGTCAAGGTTCCTTCCCCACTCTGAACTCTAGGGTACAGATGTGGGGACCTGCATGAAAGACCCCCTAAGCTTATTCTGACCAGCTTAGGTTAAAAGCTGCCACCACCAAAGTGTTACACAAAGAACAGGGGAAGCGCCCACTTGGAAACGTTCCCCCCACAAAATATCCCCCCAAGCACTACACCCCCTTTCCTGGGGAAGGCTTGATAAAAATCCTCACCAATTTGCATAGGTGAGCACAGACCCAAACCCTTGGATCTTAAGAACAATGAAAAAAGCAATCAGGTTCTTAAAAGAGGAATTTTAATTAAAGAAAAGGTAGAAAGAATCACCTCTGTAAAATCAGGATGCTAAATACCTTACAGGGTAATCAGATTCAAAACACAGAGAATCCCTCTAGGCAAAAAGTTACAAAAAGACACAAAAACAGGAATATACATTCCATTCAGCACAACTTATTTTATCAGCCATTTAAACAAAACAGAATCTAACGCATATCTAACTAGATTGCTTACTAACTCTTTACAGGAGTTCTGACCTGCATTCCTGCTCTGGTCCCAACAAAAACATCACACAGACAGAGAGGACACTTTGTTTCCCCCCGCTCCCAGCTTTCAAAGTATCTTGTCTCCTCATTGGTCATTTTGGTCAGGTGCCAGCGAGGTTATCTTAGCTTCTTAACCCTTTACAGGTGAAAGGGTTTTTCCTCTGGCCAGGACGGATGTAAAGGTGTTTACCCTTCCCTTTATATTTATGACATGAACATAGACCCAAACCCTTGGATCTTAAGAACAAGGAAAAATTAAGCAGGTTCTTAAAAGAAGAATTTTATTTAAAGAAAAGGTAAACGCATTACCTCTGTAAAATCAGGATGGTAAATACTTTACAGGGTAATCAGATTCAAAACATGGAGAATCCCTCTAGGCAAAACCTTAAGTTACAAAAAGACACAAAAACAGGAATACACATTCCCTCCAGCACAGTGAATTTTACAAGCCATTAAACAAAAGAAAATCTAATGCATTTTCTAGCTAGATTACTTACTAATTTAACTAACAGCAATTTTTTTTAAGTACATCAGAAGCAGGAAGCCTGCCAAACAATCAGTGGGGTCACTAGAGGATTGAGATGCTAAAGGAGCACTCGAGGAAGATAAGGCCATTGCAGAGAAGCTAAATTCATTTTTTTGCATCAGTCTTCACTGTAGAGGATGTGACGGAGATCCCTACATATGATTCATTCTTTTTAAACTGAAAAATCTGAGGCACTGTCCCACATTGAGGTGTCAATAGGAGTTGGAATAAATTTGTAAATTAAACAGTAATAAAGTCCCCACAACCAGATGCTATTCACCAGGGCCACCCGGGGGGGGGGGGGCAAGTGGGGCAATTTTCCCCAGGCCCCGGGCCACCCCCACGAGAGTTTTCAGGGGCCCCCACTAGAGTTTTCAGCAGCAATTCAGCAGCGGGGGGGGTCTTTCAGCACCGCCAAACACACCCAGAGTGAAGGATCCGCCACCAATTCTTCCGCTCCGGGTCTTTGGCAGCAGGGGTCCTTCCACTCCATGTCTTCGGCGAAGTGCCCCGAAGACCCGGAGCAAAAGTACCCCCACCGCCGAAGACCCCAGGCCCCCTGAATCCTCTGGGCGGCCCTGGTATTCACCCAAGAATTCTGAAAGAGCTCAAATGTGAAATTGCAGAAATACTAACTGAGGTATGAAACTTGTCATTTAAATCAGCCTCTGTACCAGATGAGTGGAAGATAGCTAATGTGACAACAATTTTTTTAAAAGGCTCCAGAGGAGATCCTGGTAATTCCAGGCTGGTAAGCCTAACTGCAGTACCATGCAAACTACTTGAAAACAAAGGGTAGGAATAAATGTCCAGTTTTCAGAATGGAGAGAGGTAAACAGTGGTGTCCCCCAGGGATCTGTACTAGGACAAGCGCTGTTCAAGATATTCAAAAATGATCTTGAAAAAAGGGGACCCAGAGAATGAACAAAATTTGCAGATGATACAGAATTACTCAATATAGTTACACCCAGGGATCTCAAAAAATTGGGGGAGTGGGCAACAAAATGGCAGATGAAATTCAGTGTTGATAAATGCTAAGTAATGCACATTGGAAAACATAATCCCAATTATACATACAAAATGATGAGGTCTATATTAGCTGTTACCACTCAAGAAAGAGATCTTGGCGTCATTGCAGGGAGTTCTCTGAAAACATCCGCTCCATATGTGGCAGAAGTAAAAAAAAAACAAAAAACTAGCGGAATGTTAGGATCATGAGGAATGGGATCAATAATCATACAGAAAATATCATAATGCCACTATACAAATACCTGGTACGCTCATTGCTTGAATACCGCATGCAATTCCAGTCACACCATATCAAAAACGATATATGAGAATTGGAAAGGTACAGAGAAGAGCAACAAAAATTATTAAGGGTACGGAAAGCTTCCGTCTGAGGAGAGATTAAAAAGACTGGGTCTCGTAGTTTGGAAAAGAGACGACTGAGGGGGGGATATGACAGAGGTTTATAAAATCATGACTGCTGTGGAGAAAATAAATGAGGAAGTGTTATTTACTCCTTCATGACAGGTTTCAGAGTAACAGCCGTGTTAGTCTGTATTCGCAAAAAGAAAAGGAGTACTTGTGGCACCTTAGAGACTAACCAATTTATTTGAGCATGAGCTTTCGTGAGCTACATGAAGTGATGAAGTGAGCTGTAGCTCACGAAAGCTCATGCTCAAATAAATTGGTTAGTCTCTAAGGTGCCACAAGTACTCCTTTTCTTTTTACTCCTTCATATAATACAGGAACTGGGGGGGGGGGTGTCATGAATGAAATTAACAGGCAGCCAGTTTAAAACAAACAAAATGAAGCACTTCTTCACACAACACAGTCAACCTGTGGAATTCGTTGCCAGAGAAAAGGCCAAAAGTATAAGGGGGTTCAAAAAATAATTAGGTAAGTTCATGAAGGATAGGTCCATGAATGGCTATTAGCCATGGTCAGGGGCACAGCCCCCTGCTCTGAGTGTTCCTAGTCTCTGTTTGCAAGAAGCTGGGAATAGGTGACAGGGGATGGATCCCTTGATCATTGCTTGTTCTGTTCATTCCCTTGGGGGCACCTAGCATTGGCCACTGTCAGAAGACAGGATACAGGTCTAGGTGGACCATTGGTATGACCCATTCTGGTTGGTCTTTTGTTCCTATATTCACTATCCTCACAATTCCTGTTGGTGAGCTGCAAGGAGGTGATTTGAGCCAAGGCAGAGCCCTCTTCATAGGATCTGGTATAGAACAGGTTTGCTTAATTAGGTACCTCTTCTTCCATCCATTGTTTCCAGGCTCACACAAAGCTCTATTAAATGGGATATGGACAGGAGCCAAAGCCACCCTCTTACCCATGAAATTGGGATGATGCTCCTTTGTAAAGTGCTTTGAGATCTGCTGATGAAAAACTCTATATAAAAGCGAGGTGTTGCTATTATTATTCACCATTACCACCACGTTGACTGATGCCATTTTAGACCTGCCCTGGGAAGAGCCAGCACACGTCCCCGACACTGTACCAGCACTCTCTGACACGGCCATAGGGGCCAAAAATTGATGCAGGGTGCGATTTTTTTAATGCTCTCAGGACTAGTCTAACACTTCTCCCGTTGGACTCAAGAGCACACAAGCATAGTGTGAATATCACACAACGTGAATAGTGAATATCTAAATTACCGGTCATGGCAAAAAGTTATGGGCAGTCAACAGACTAAAGTATATTCACATGACATATTTGATGACCAACAGTTTTGAAAAATCAACACATTTGGGACAATCAAAATCTGATCTGGAATAAATGACAGGGAGGGGCTAAATTAGTTACATAAATTTCTCCCCATCATCATGGAACTCTGGTTGCATCAAGTTTCACAAAACCACAGGTTAAAATAGACACAGACCTGCATCCAGAGACTCCACCCAATGGGGAGAGAAGCAGTCAAAGCCAGGACTTCTGGACATTGCGGCTATGTCTACATTGCAATTAGACACCCATGGCTGGCCTGTACCAGCGGACTCAGGTTAAGGGGCTGTTTAAATGTTGTGTAGACGTTCTGACTCGGGCTGCACCCCAAGCTCTGGCATCCCCCTCACTTCGCAGGGTTGTAGAGCCTGAGCCAGAACATCACTATTGCAATTAAACAGCCCCTTAGTCGGAGTCCCGCAAACCTGATACAGCTGACACAAGCCAGAGTTGGTTTTTAACTGCAGTGTAGACGTACCCTTGGTGACCTTTCTACAGTTGTGATGGTACTTGCCCCACCCTGGGCTGACTGGCTGTTTGCTCGAACTCTCCCTCTCCCATCACATTCCCAGCTCACAGTGTAGACATGGCCACAATCTCTTCACCTCTGCTTCTCACCCCTCTTCTCTCCGATCTGTCTCCCTCACCCCTCCCCTTTTCTTTCCATTTAGCTGATCCTATCCTAATAAAACCCATCCAAAATCATGGAACTAACTTGCCGTTTGCTGCCATCCCAGTGTGCTTTCTGCTTGTGTATTCCACCCCTTCCTTCACCCAGTGTTTGGTCTATTTGGATTGTAAGCTCTTCAGGGGAGGGACTACCTACAGCTCAGTGTTTGTACAGCACCTCGCACAATGGGACACCATCCTTAATTGGGCTTTAGAGTGCAACTGTAAGAAACCCATTAAATCAATGAAAATATCTATTCACACTGGTCAAAAAGCAAGAAAGACTGTTGGCAGAAAATTTGGAAAATGTAGAAATAGCTGTTGTTCTCTGGGTTTCAAAAAGGAACCATTCTTCTTTGATTTGAAATCTCTCACGACTATTCTAACAAGCGTGCACGACTGGCACTGTGCAGTGGTGTGTTTTAGATAAGGAAATCTATTCCAGCCCACCTCTGGGAGGTTTGCATTCTCCTAAAACCCCTAATTTGGGGGGGGGGAATTTTCAAGAGCATTCATCATAACACTGATTCATCTCCCACTGAAGTTGCCAGGAGTTTTATCCTTGAGTCCAACGGGAGAAGTGTTAGACTAGTCCTGAGAGCATTAAAAAAATCGCACCCTGCATCACTTTTTGGCCCCTATGGCGCTCCAGGGAAATGGACCAAATGTGGATTTAATTCAGTTAAAAATATGGCCCAGATATGAACATTTGCCTGCAGTATGTGCACAGATCTGTGCGCAGCATCAGTGCCATTCAGGATTTAGTTCCTCATTGCAAAGTGTTTCACAGTTACTCTTCTTTGCACATAGCATTAGTACTAACGGGACAGAGAATTTATGAGAGGCAGAGTGGTTTAGAGCACAGGACGCAGAGGATGTGGGTTCTAGCCCTTGGCCTGCTGGATGTTTTGCAGCAAGTCAAGTCACTGCACCTCCCTGTTCCTCGGTTTCCCCATCTATAAAATAGGGATAATGATACTGACCCCCACTGTAAAGTGCTTTGAGATCTCCTAATGAAGCGTGCTATATAATATCTATGTGCTATTATTAATAAGACCAAGCCAAGAGGAACTCCCCAGAAGCGCTCCTAGTACAAAGCATTTAGAATACTGAAGACCTTTCAAAGAAAGCATTTTTTCTTCCAAAAAAAAGGGGGGGGGACAAAAACCCAAATTTTTCAGGATTTTCCCCCCCATCGCCCACAAACCTCCACAATGAAACATTCAGTTTTCAGTGGCAAAACAAAAGTAAGGAGATAGGAAGAAAAAGTGGGTGGGGTCTGAATAAACCCACCCCACAATTAACATTTTCTATACAAATGTTTGCCAAAAAAAAAATCAAATAAATGAAAAATCCTTCTCTTTTAAACCCTGTGGAGTGAAAATTATTTTGGCATTTAAAAAAAAACTGTAAACCAACTCTACAGTCACTCCTATAGAAATGAGATACTGCACCCTGCAATCAATGATCATATACTCTTTCATCTGAAATCCCCCAAATCCTTTTGTCATGCTGTCATGGGAATTATTGGCCAGAATTGCATGCACAGTCTTTCCACTGGGAACTTTGTCATTCCAGATCAGTACTCAATTTGAAGAATCTCATTCAAATTAGAGAGGATTCCTGAAGATATTATTATATAGCATTGTAGCATCATAGCTCAGCCCTGATCTTGCAAACAGCTACTCTCGTGTGTAAGGCTTGGAACTGTCCCCAGTGCACCAAGTTAAGCATGTGTGTAAATATTTGCAGGATTGGGGTGCTAGGTGATTGCAAGACACTCCTCAATGCCCTGCAAATGCAAACCATGGCTTCTGAGCAATATATAAATAACCAATTTTCTGTTTCCTTTGGGGGGGTGCATTTTTATTAATGTGTATAGATTTAAAATAAACACTAACAAAAACAATACATGAAAGAGGAGCCAAGTGGGAAAGAGAGAAATTAGTGCACAAACCTAGTTTAAAAGCTGACAAAGACTCAAGCAATGTTTTCCCACTTTAATACCGTGCAACCGCTATTTGCAGAGCATAGAGAACAAACTAGCTTTATGTTGGGTCTGTGGACCCCTGAGCTTTATCAGTGGAAGGGATTGTGCAGTTGGTACTTTTATTTTCCTGACTTAATTCTGCTTGATCATTTTCAAACAAGTTCTCTGTCTGACTTTCTTTCCTTTTCTGAGCAATGTTTGGTAAAATCCCCAAGACACTCCCCTGCACCTGTTCTGTGTCTTGCATTTCTTCCAGTTCTGGAAATCAGTGGCTTTATTTGCTTTTATTCTACGTGCACTGTTTTGTATTTTGCTGGGCAACAAGCCATGCTGGCAGTGGTGTTGAATTTGTTTTATTCAGCGATTTCCTTGTCATGCATGTATAAAAGTTATTTTCCCCCCACCTCTCATTCAAACGTATTCCCCTCTGTTTTTCTGCAGTTGTGCAGTTTCTGGGTTTGCTTTATGACCTGCTGCTCAGACTGGGAGCTGGCTGATGTTTGCCTTGGGCTGCTTTCTCATACAAAAGTTATGTTTCTCTTCGCTTCAGCAGAATTGGGATTGTGGGGGTTTTTTTTTTTGTTTGTTTGTTTTAAATAATCGCAGCTTGCACCTGCTTTTGAGTATCTTTTGGTTTTGTAGATACCACTTGGAAATCTCGCTTTACAAAAAAGATCAGGCAGAAACCATGATAAAGAACAAAACCGATCGCAAAAACTATCATGGATAACACAGCAAGTAAAATAATGTAACTATTGTCTGGACGCTTCTGTTCTCTTCCTGAGCGCAGGCTTGAGTCGTTCCCACCCCCCCCAGGCCCCCAACTGAAGGCAACTGGCAGCTGAATTGGATTTCAAAGGAGCTTTAAAGGAAGTAGGTGCCTAATGCTATTGAATTTTGGCTCCTAACTTCCTTAGGCTCCCCCTTAAATCTTACCAAAGAAGGAACTGGGGTTTAAAGTCTCAGTTGCGAGGGCCACCCAGAGTGGTGTCAGAATAGGGCTCATTGGCCATTTGGCTTGTAGCTAAAAGATTTTTGAAAACCCGCCATGCGTTTGTGAGCTCTCCAATGCCTTTACACACCTGTTGTTATCACTCTCTCATCCTCCAGCATGTCCCTTCCTGGCATACAGACACACTGCATCATCCAGCACCCCCTGCAGCAATGGCGACTCATTGGGAGACACAGACCCCTCTGCTTTTTGTACTCGCTATAGGAGGCATTGGTTTCTTTCCACTGTAAAAGAAGACAAGACTTTTGCGGTAGCGGATCACAAGGAGCAGCAGGATTCACTGAGACCCTTCAGCGTGTGCAGCCTGCCTGCGGCTCTTTTACAGTTAAAGGGTGGCTCCCGGAGCGCCCCATGTCCCTGTCCCCACCATTCTCTGCGTACCAGACTGGGAGTGGGGAGCTCAGGGCTCCTGCCCTGAAGCAGGGTGATGGGGCTAGGGGCTTCTGCCAGAGATAACTGGTGCCTGCTGAGAGTGGGGGGGGCACAATTTAAAGGTTTGGCCCCCCAACAGCTTGAGTCATGCCCCACCAAGCATGCCCCCCTCTTACCCTCAACCTTCCCCCCCTGCAGCTCCCAGGCGTTAGCGCCACATGGAGAGGCAGCGGCAAACAGCTGGGAGCTGCAGGGAGGGGCCGCTGCTTTACCTCCCTGGGAAGAGGCAGCACCAAAAGAAGTGGCTCTTCCTGCATCTCCCAGATGTTTGCCACTGCCTGTCCCCGGGGCCGCAGCTCCCAGCTGGCTCCAGCAGCTGCTGTGCAGGGAGGGGGCCCGGCAGCTCCAGATGACTGAGCAGCATAGGCGCCAACTCCATGGCTGGGGCACCTATGGAGAAAAATTAGCTGGTGCTTAGCACCCACCGGCAGCCAAGCTCCCCTCCCACCCCCACCCCCCAGTCCCACCGGCCCCCACTGATCAACTCTTAACCCCTCCCTCCCAGTGCTTCCTGCAAGCTGCAGAACAGATGTTCCGTGGCATGTAGGAGGTGTTAGGAGGGAGGGGGAGGAGTGGGGACAGGGCGCACTTGGGGGAGGGGACAGAAAGAGGCGGGGTGGGGTGGAGCAGGGCGGGAAGAGGTGGGGCCTTGGGGTAGGGGTGGAGTGAGGGTGTGAAGAGGTGGGGCTTTGGGGAAGTGGGGGCGGGAAGAGGTGGGGCAGTGGAGAGAGGCTGGAGGAAGGGGTGGAATGGGTGCAGGGCTTGGGGCTGAGCAGGGGGTTGAGCACCCCCAGAGAAAATTAGAAGCCAGCGCCTGTGCAAAGCAGGGCAAAAATCTGGGTCGGCATGTGCCCCCACACGCCCCACTACGCGTCACCTCTGGTTTCTGCCCAGCAGGGAGAGGAGAGTTGGGGCTTCAGCCCAGGCAGAACTTCTGAAGATGGTTGTATGCGGCTCGGAGGGTCAGTAAGGTTGGCCACCCCTAGTGTATCGCTACACATTTGGTATCTTCCTGCTGACCCATTACGTCTCTAAAGACTCTGGCGTCTGCTATTGTGTGTTCAGCAGAGATGCACACAGCGTGCTCTCTCACAGGCATTTCACTTCGGTCCTTGCTCACCGTGTTTTTCTCTCCATCTGCAAGAAACGTCGCCTCGACTGAAAGTGCGGATCTACACTTGTGAATGGAAAACACAACAGAAGCCAACTGGAGTGGCCTGCCAGAGGTCCAGTCTGCCAGTGCAGGATCCCTGGAGCTTGCTCTGGCTGCCCCCTACCCTGCGGGGCTATGAGCGGGTGGTACAGAGCCAGGTCCCCATGCAAGGGAATCCCTAGCTGACTGAGCCATCTGTCTGTCCCCTTTGCACTGCTGGATTATAAGAATTTGGCCAGTTGTAATAACCGGAGAGATACATCTACAGCACTGTTCCTCTGCATTTTGAGAGGTCATTAGGGTACATTAGTAGTGCGCTCTGACCGTGGTTCCAGTTCAGGTGGAATCATCTCACTGACCAGTCTTTAGTACGGTGGCTGGTGATTGGTCTGTTTCGCATTTTAGCATGACACTGATCAGGACCCCACCATGCTGGGCAATAACAGAACACAGAGACGGTCCCTGCCTCAGAGACCTTCTGCTCTCCACATTCGTTGTGCCACACATCAGGGGGTGAAGCTGAAAGGGGATTTACCTCATGCCTGGTTTGTTTGCCAAGAGCACACAGGATGGAAGCTAGAAGCTAAATTCTGACTCCACAAATAAATGCCCCCATGTCCTAGCCATGCTGCCACCATTGCATGTCCATAGCCCAGCCCCGCACTAAACCCTCTCACACAGGCAGATTATCCCTCACAGCAGCATAAGTGATCTGTGGAAGTGGTTGCCCATAGTGACCACTGCTAGGGCGGAGAGCATACCAGCAAAAATATGCAGGCTGCACCATTCATCTGTTCTCCGGCTGGCGAGAGTCCCTCGTTGGCTCTTGTTGCAAAAAGCTTGCAAAATAGCCTCTCTTGCTTTTCAGGTGACCTTGTATGGGGGTGCTGTTTCATTAGCAATTGGTGATGCGACAGGCAGGCGGAGTTGTAGAAAGGAGCTCTTTGGAACAAAGGCTGAGTGACCAGCGCTGGGGCTCCAGTGTTTGAGAGCTAGCAGTCTGGACTCCACTCACTTTTAAAAACTCCCTGATATCAATGAAACTAGATCCCTTCTGAAACCTGACCTTTTCTCTCCCAGGACAGGTGGTATGTTTCCTGGACATTCTCTCTTTGCTCTCCCTGGGTTCCTCCCAAGCTTTAAAAAAGGGGCATGATCTAGCCGAAAGAGCCCCTGTGCAGTGCCTTAACCGCCTGGATTCAATTCCGGCTTCTACCACACGCTCCCTGACTTTGGGCAAATGGCTTAATTTCTCTGTGCCCTACCTGCAAAATGTGAGTACTCATCTCTGTCTTGCAGGGGCTGTGAGAGACTAAAACTCATGTGTGATGACAACACACTCAGACACAATGGTAAGGAGAAGTCAAAATTGCTATACCACTATTTAAATGTGAAAGTTGAAGCTTCATTTTCTACCAACTTTGCTAAAACTTACCCTGCTCACCTTCCATTTTTAACGTTACCAGGAAGATTGTCCAGCTACCTATCTTATTCCTAAGGAAATGGCTGCATTATACTATCTCCAAAGGAGAGGCTGCCCACAGAGCTTTCTTGTCAAGTATCCATGCAGTGAAGGGGGAGGGGGAATTCCACTGAGGAAGTTTCAGAAAGGGAAATGGATATTTCTCCAGCAGAATCGGGTTTAAACAAAACTCTGCCCAAGATCACGGTGTTTAAGCTAACAAATTTCAGAGCTTTGTTACAACTGCTTGTAACATACACTGCGAATAACACTTTGCTTATTCGCAAAAAGAAAAGGAGTACTTGTGGCACCTTAGAGACTAACAAATTTTACTTTGTTTATTAGTTTTCATTTCAAGTTTTCAGGGAACAGAAATAATACTCACGCTGAGTAGAGGTTTACCCCATGAGTAAGCCTATTGCTTTAATACCAATGCACAGCTATACCTAGCTACATTCCCCCATCCCTTTAAACGTGCATAATTTTCCAGGCTGTTTATGTACAGTATACGATTTGGAGATGATCAGAAGATCACAATTCGGTTTCACTGCAACTTTCCAGGTTTCAAAATTTGGTTTTGTTCTACACTGGCATGAAACCAAAACTTTCCAAGCATTTTTATGAAAATGGAATCACACAAAAATGTCTGGTGCTGGATTGAAACCAGAGCTTTGTATGTAATACCTGTTCATCAAGGCACTGCCTGGGGCATAGAGAACTCTGGTTCAAGTCCCTACGTTGCCTGATTCAGAGACAAGATTTTTTAATCCAATCACTTTGAATCAGGGAGAGTGGGGACTGGAACCAGGGTCCCCCACCTCCCAGACCAGCATCCTAAACACCAGGCTATAGAGTATGGCTCTTTCCTCTTAAAAAGCCTTCCTGATGAAAATGTCTTCAGACCCAATACTTCTCCATGAAACCTTTCAGTTGCGGCCAACGAGTCTATTTCAGTGAAATTTCAGTCAAATGGAAATGTTCCAACTAGCTATTGTATTGTGACAGTATTTCATCAAAAGTACTTCTTGCAAGCATCAGGGACCTTGACTGAATTACAGACTAGACTTTGTTTAGGGATCCATAAACAAAGGCAGTCACCGCCAGCACAGAATGTGGGGTCCAGAGACTCGGCTGCTTCAACTCACTGTAACTCCATGGATTTATATCAGCTGTGAGTCCACCCCAAGATGTCCAAGTCTTGTTATTGCTTTCTAAGCCAGAAGATGGAACATAGATATGTGCAGAGGTGCTTCTGATATTATGTGCAGCTATCTAGGCATACAAACACATACTCATTTTCTTTTTCTTTTTTTTTAGGTTATGCATTTGGAAAATTTATGGATGGACCCAATCCTGGGAATTTTGCCTGTGCATGAAATATAAAGAGGGCCCAAACTTTTAGCCAACAGCTATTAAAACAAACAAAAATAAACCAAATCTTGAAGGCTCCTTGGAAGTTATACAAGAGGAGGAAAATATCACAATTTGGTCTTTTAACCTTTCTTTATACTTATAAGACTCTAAAATTCTTATCATGCTGCAAAAGGGAACATGCACTTCAGGGAAAAGCTATTTTGCAAAGTCAGAGTAAATTGGAATGAAAATAGATAAAATCTTCTCATAGTTCAACGTTAAAAATAATCACACAGCAATCTGCCGTCTCGTCTATAGTGGCATTACAATGAAGGACATGCTCAACCTTTCAAATCGTTCATTTCTGGAGTGGCTTATCACCTCCTACCTCTCAAGCTGATCCTTCTCACTCATTTAACATGCTTTACCGTTGACTTTTCCCGTTCTTTCCTCTCCCCTTTGGAGCGTTTGATTACACTGACTGCTGTAGAACCCTAACATTAAGATCTTGGTCAGTGTGAGAGGGAAAAACTCATTTTCAAAATCTCTTTGCTTTGATGTGTATTATTATACACTGCAGAGAGGGATCAGTTTTGAGCAGCACCCACAATTGGAGCTAGATCCTGAAGAGAGCTCAGCTCCCACGTAAGCACCTGTAGTGGGGTACATCCCAGGGTTAGCCCCAGGGTCACTCTGTTTCGGTTTCCCCTTCCCTCAGGGCTCCTGAATAAACTCCAGCCCAGCTTCCTCATGGCTAACACCACCCCAGCCTGGGTCTGGTTTGATTCCAAACAGTTCAAAACAATCCTCAAAGTCCATCACCACAAAACAAAAGGGCATACATAGCTCTGGTGCCCTCAGGCAGGCCTGGAGCTCCGCTTCTGACCCAGTCTCCTCCCTGCATCCGCTCCCTGCCCTTCCTAGATGGATTTTGACCTTCTTCATAGATTCATAGATATTTAGGTCAGAAGGGACCATTATGATCATCTAGTCTGACCTCCTGCACAACACAGGCCACAGAATTTCACCCACCACTCCTGCAAAAAACCTCACACCTATATCTGTGCTATTGAAGTCCTCAAATCGTAGTTTAAAGACTTCAAGGAGCAGAGACTCCTCCAGCAAGTGACCCGTGCCCCATGCCACAGAGGAAGGCGAAAAACCTCCAGGGCCTCTTCCAATCTGCCCTGGAGGAAAATTCCTTCCCGACCCCAAATAGGGCGATCAGCTAAACCCTGAGCATATGGGCAAGATTCATCAGCCAGATACTACAGAAAATTATTTCCTGGGTAACTCGGATCCCACCCCATCTAATATCCCATCACAGGCCATTGGGCCTATTTACCATGAATATTTAATTACCAAAACCATATTATCCCATCATACCATCTCCTCCATAAACTTATCGAGTTTAATCTTAAAGCCAGATAGATCTTTTGCCCCCACTGCTTCCCTTGGAAGGCTATTCCAAAACTTCACTCCTCTGATGGTTAGAAACCTTTGTCTAATTTCTAGTCTAAATTTCCTGGTGGCCAGTTTATATCCATTTGTTCTTGTGTCCACATTGGTACTGAGCTTAAATAATTCCTCTCCCTCTCCACTATTTATCCCTCTGATATATTTATAGAGACCAATCATATCTCCCCTCAACCTTCTTTTAGTTAGGCTAAACAAGCCAAGCTCCTTGAGTCTCCTTTCGTAAGACAAGTTTTCCATTCCTCGGATCATCCTCGTAGCCCTTCTCTGTATCTGTTCCAGTTTGAATTCATCCTTCTTAAAGATGGGAGACCAGAACTGCACACAGTATTCCAGGTGAGGTCTCACCAGTGCCTTGTATAACGGTACTAAAACCTCCTTATACCTACTGGAAATACCTTTCCTGGTGCATCCCAAGACCGCATTAGCTTTTTTCACGGCCATATCACATTGGCAGCTCATAGTTATCCTATGATCAACCAATACTCCAAGGTCCTTTTCCTCCTCCGTTACTTCTAATTGATTTGTCCCTAGCTTATAACTAAAATTCTTGTTATTAATCCCTAAATGCATGACCTTACAATTCTCACTATTAAATTTCATCGTATTACTATTACTCCAGTTTACAAGGTCATCCAGATCCTCCTGTTGGATATCCCTGTCCCACTTTTTTTGCCAAGGTCAGTAATAAAAAGATTAAATAAGATTGGTCCCAAAACCAATCCTTGAGGAACTCCTCTGGTAACCTCCCTCCAGCCTGACAGTTCACCTTTCAGTAGGACCCGTTGTAGTCTCCCCTTTAACCAATTCCTTATCCACCTTTCAATTTTCCTATTGATCCCCATCTTATCCAATTTAACTAATAATTCCCCATGTGGCATGGTATCAAACGCCTTACTAAAATCTAGGTAAATTAGATCCACTGCATTTCCTTTGTCTAAAAAAATCTGTTACTTTCTCAAAGAAGGAGATCAGGTTGGTTTGGCACGATCTACCTTTTGTAAAACCATGTTGTATTTTGTCTCATTTACCGTTGACTTCAATGTCCTTAACTACCTTCTCCTTCAAAATTTTTTCCAAGACCTTGCATACTACAGATGTCAAACTAACAGGCCTATAGTTACCCGGATCACTTTTTTTCCCTTTCTTAAAAATAGGAACTATGTTAGCAATTCTCCAATCATACGGTACAACCCCTGAGTTTATAGATTCATTAAAAATTCTTGCTAATGGGCTTGCAATTTCATGTGCCAATTCCTTTAATATTCTTGGATGAAGATTATCTGGGCCCCCCGATTTAGTCCCATTAAGCTGTTTGAGTTTCGCTTCTACCTCAAATATGGTAATGTCTACCTCCATAGCCTCATTCCCATTTGTCATGCTACCATTATCCCTAAGATCCTCTTTAGTCTTATTAAAGACTGAGGCAAAGTATTTGTTTAGATATTGGGCCATGCCTAGATTATCCTTGACCTCCACTCCATCCTCAGTGTTTAGTGGTCCCACTTCTTCTTTCTTTATTTTCTTCTTATTTACATGACTATAGAACCTTTTACTATTGGTTTTAATTCCCTTTGCAAGGTCCAACTGTACTTGACTTTTAGCCTGTCTCACTTTATCCCTACATGTTCTAACCTCAATAAGGTAGCTTTCCTTGCTGATCCCTCCCTTCTTTCACTCCCTGTATGCTTTCTGCTTTTTCTTAATCACCTCTCTGAGATGCTTGCTCATCCAGCTTGGTCTACAACTCCTGCCTATGAATTTTTTCCCCTTTCTTGGGATGCAGGCTTCCGATAGCTTCTGCAGCTTTGATTTAAAATAATCTGAGGCCTCCTCTACCTTTAGATCTATAAATTCTTCAGTCCAATCCACTTCCCTAACTAATTTCCTTAATTTTTCAAAGTCAGCCCTTTTGAAATCAAAAACCCTAGTTGCAGATTTATTTTTGTTAATCCTTCCGTTCAGTTTGAACTGAATTAGCTCATGATCACTTGAGCCAAGACTATCCCCTACAACCATTTCTTCTATGAGGTCCTCACTACTCACCAAAACCAAATCTAAAATGGCATCCCCTCTAGTTGGTTCAGCAACTACTTGCTGAAGGAATCCATCAGCAATCGCATCTAGGAAAATCTGAGCCCTATTATTATTACTAGCACTCGTCCTCCAGTTTATATCTGGGAAGTTAAAGTCTCCCATGATCGCACAGTTTCCATTAGTATTTACTTTATTAAAAACATTAAAAAGGGCTCTATCCATATCCAAATTAGATCCCGGCGCTCTATAGCACACCCCAAGCACTATCCCAGGGGAGGCTCTAATAGTTTTCTTCCCCAATGTAATTTTTGCCCAGATGGACTCAGTCATATCCATTTCATTGCTTCTTATTTCTTTACATTCTACCTCATCATTGATATACAATGCTACTCCACCACCTTTACCTTTATTTCATCTCACTTGTACACTCTCAGATTCAGGGAGGTCGGCCGACAAAACCCCCTCTGGTTCATGAGGGTCTCCTGCTCTCTGCAGCCTCTGCCACAGCTTCTTTTAGCAGCACCCTGACCTCCCTGGATTGAGAAAGGTCAGCCTCCTCCTTTGTAAGGCCCAGCTGCCTTCCCATAAACCCAGCAGGACAGCAGTGCACTGGACCCCGCTTAAAGCACCGCCTCCAACTGAAACGGCCAAGTTTTCAAAAGGACCCAGCACACAACAGCTGGGACAAATGGGAACTGCTGGGTTTTGAGCTCTTTTGACATCCTGCCCACTCATGTAGCTGCTTAAATAAAACTGTTGGGTTCTGAGTTCTTCTAAAAATCTACCTCTGCTTTAAGGGGCATTTTTTTAAAGTTTACCTTCTACCTCTCCTTTTACAGGCTCAACAGCAGGTACATATTCTGTCAAGTGGTTTTGTTTTTTCCACGTTAGTTTTTGGACCAATTGGTGCAGTGTATTTGTTCCTGGTTTCTTTTAAATAACACCTGGTGTCAGGGACGACAGCTAACATGGCACAGTCCTAGATTTGATCATTATATCTCACCTCAGCAGCTTGATGATAATGTAATTTGAGAATCAACAGTACATATTCCTGGGCTTTCTTTTCCCTGGTGTTAGGCATTTGCTCCCTTCTTAGGGGTGTTGGAATTCTGTCTCATGGCTCTCATTCCAGCCTGATTTATACAAACACGTTGGCTTACGATAAACAGCCGCGGTTTCCATAGGAACCTCCTACAGCTCCTGCGAATGTGATCGAGCGTGATCTGGATTACAGGGAAGATATTAGCTCACCGCTGTGAATATGCAAAACTGATTACATGAAAGCGCATGTGTTGCTAATCTATACACGTGTTCCTGCGTGAGATCTGTAGTATGAACACACAGTGATGGTTCTATGGAAATAGAAACTCAGCCAATCAATGTGCAGGGATGCAGTACTGTGGCGGACCCATAGCAATGCTTAGTTCTCAGCGATGCAATTTCCTGCTCTCTGATTGGCTGGAAGTGTTTAGGGGTCAAAGTTAATTCTCAACAATTCCCAGAAAGAGTGGCAGAACTGGGCCCAAAGCAGTCTTGCTAATCTCTCTACTCTGATTGGCGGTAGCCTTTAGGTCACATTACTGGTCAGATGATTGTAATGGTTTCCCCTAATCCTGTTGGGCCCATCTGGGCAGCAGCAGAAGAGAGGGCATGAGAAACCCTTTACGTGCTGCTGCAGCAGCATCACTGCCCTCACTGTGCTGTAAGTGACACTGCACCTCCCCAAGCTCTCCCTGGGATGTGGCCCCTCTGCAGGGCTGTGGTCTAAAGCCCAGAGTAGATGTCTGAGCTAAAACTGTTCTTTAAACAAGGGTTCTCACTTTGCAAAGCCGTCGGCTGACTCAGGTAGAAATGTAACTGAGAGGTGAAAGGTTTAAGGCTTTAGGAAATAAATGAAGAAGAAATATAAATTTTAATATAAATTTCACAAGGAGGATGGGGAAGCACTGGAATGCGTTACCTAGGGAGGTGGTGGAATCTCCATCCTTAGAGGTTTTTAAGGTCAAGCTTGACAAAGCCCTGGCTGGGATGATTTAGTTGGGGTTGGGCCTGCTTTGAGCAGGGGGTTGGACTACATGACCTCCTGAGGTCTCTTCCAACCCTAATCTTCTATGATTCTATTAAAGTGCAGATGGGCAAAGAACAGGCTTTCTGTGAGAACTTGATTCAGGAAGCATTCTGATTCAGGTAAGCACTTAAGCATATGTTTATGTCCCATTGATGTCAGTGGGGGAGCTTTCCAGAGGTACATGTGAGAGTTGAAAGTGCTTAAATCCTATTCTTTAATTCAATGAGTCTTAAAAGCTTTCCTGACTTGTGGCCTAAATGTTCCTGTTTGCAAAACTGGCCACAATCTCTCTGCATGGATTAGTAATAATATCCATATTACATTCATATTGAGCCTATAATAAGCTCCTCCTCAACAGCATGCCGAGGGAGTATGATATGCTCAATTTTTTATTCAAACACTTAGGAAATTATTTTGATTCCAAAACTAATTACCTGGACTGTATCTTAATCATTCCTGGTAGTCTTACACAGACTGTAGGCGTGCTATCATATGAGTCCCTAACAGACTGATATATTTCAATTTAAACCTAACTTAATAATTGCTGTGCCAATTAGTTAAAATGTAAGTAGGAAAAAACATTGGATGGAAGCATCTTAATTTAAATATAACCCATTAAGTAAAAACTGCTATTCTGATTAGTGATAATGTAGCACAATTAGGAAATAAAATTTGATTGGTACATTGGAATTTAAACTTAAGTAGTAACTGCTATTCTAATTAGTGGATGCAATACATTTAGTGCAGAGTTTTATCTGGGAGAAAAGATGGCAGTTGAGATGGCAGTACAGGAGGATGCAAGAGAAGAGTTGGACTCTCTGCTGAAGATATCTGATGGCCAAAAGTGTAAGGGTAAACTATAGGAGTGTCATAAATCCATGCCTGAGTTTGTTTTATGGGTTCTGATTTTCTTTCAGCTGGCTGTTGTTAAAAATTTACACCTTATTTCCAGTCTGAATTTGTCTAGCTTCAACTTCCAGCCACTGGAGCATGTTAAACCTTTCTCTGCTAGATTAAAGAACCCATTATTGAATATTTGTTCCCTATTTGTTAAAGACTGTAATCAAGTCACCATTTAACCTTGTCTGTGTTAGGCTCAAGGAGCTAAATCTATTGATCTTATCATCATAAAGCATGTTTTCTAATCTTTTTATCATTCTCGTGGCTCTTCTCTGAACCCTCTGTAATTTATCAACATCCTTCTTGAACTGTGGACACCAGAACTGGACATAGGATTGCAGCAGCTGTCACACCAGTGTCAAATACAGAGGTAAAATAACCTCTCTACTCTTACTTTAGATTCCCCTGTTTATACACCTAAAGACTGCTTTAGCCCTTTTGGCAACGGTGTCGCAGTAGGAGTTTACGTCCAGCTGATTGTCAACCATGATCCCCCAAATCTTTTTCAGAGTCCCTGCTTCCCAAGATAGAGACTCCCTCCCTGTAAGTACAGCCTACACTCTTTGTTCCTAGGTGTATACATTTAGCCATATTAGAACACATATTGTTTGCTTGCACCCAGCTTACCTACGGACCCAGATCACTCTGTATCAGACACTTGTCCTCTTCATTATTTACCCCTCCCCCAATTTTTGCATCACCTGCAAACTTTATCAGGGATGATTTTATGTTTTCTTCTAGATCATTAATAAAAATATGAAATAGCATCCGGCCAAGAATGAATTCCTGTAGGACCCAACTAGAAACACACCCATTGATGATAAACAGGGAATCAATTACATTTGGAGACTTATCAGTCAACCAGATTTTAATCCATTTAATGTGTGCCATGTTAATTTTTTATCTTCCTGGTTATTTAATCAAAATGTTATGTGGCACCAAGTCAAATTCCTTACAGAAGTCTTGTGATCTCTCCAAAAAAGGCATCAAATTAGTTTGATGGGATCTATTTGCCGAAAACCTATGTTGATTGGCATTAATTACATTACCAACTGTAATTCCACGTTAATCAAGTCCCATATGTGCCAGTCCATTATCTTGCCCCAGGATCAATGTCAGTTGACTGGCCTATAATTACCTGGGTCATCCCATTTACCCTTTTTTAAATATTAGCACATTAGCTTTCTTCCAGTCTCCTGGAACTTCCCCAGTGTTCCAGACTTATTGAAAATCAACATCTATACCTGTGTTTGTTAAAAAGCCCTCCACTAGCGAAAATGTAGGTGTACGCCATCTTCACCCACCCCTAACTTGAAAGATGAACATGAGAATTGACCTTTTCTAATCCATCCAGCAATAAGCTACTGGTCCACCCTGCACTTCCACCAGCTGCCCAGACCCTCCCCAACCCAGGTTGCTGGCTGTCTCTCTAGACACTTAACACATGTGTTTGAGTGCAGCACCTCAGTCCCAAGTTCATCAGTCCCCACTCAGCTGGCAAAACTCTCTCCCACCCTGCTGGGACAAGAGTCTTCATCCACCCCTGGCAGGGCATGTCACCCCAAAATGTGCTACAATGAAATCTGCCAGAAGCCACCCAAAAGCATATAACGGAGTTCATCCAGGCTGAAAAATTCCTATTACCAGCCCATGCTTAGAATCATAGAATCATAGAATATCAGGGTTGGAAGGGACCTCAGGAGGTCATCTAGTCCAACCCCCTGCTCAAAGCAGGACCAATCCCCAATTAAATCATCCCAGCCAGGGCTTTGTCAAGCCTGACCTTAAAAATTTCTAAGGAAGGAGATTCTACCACCTCCCTAGGTAACGCATTCCAGTGTTTCACCACCCTCCTAGTGAAAAAGTTTTTCCTAATATCCAACCTAAACCTCCCCCACTGCAACTTGAGACCATTACTCCTTGTCCTGTCCTCTTCTACCACTGAGAATAGTCTAGAACCATCCTCTCTGGAACCACCTCTCAGGTAGTTGAAAGCAGCTATTAAATCCTCCCTCATTCTTCTCTTCCGCAGACTAAACAATCCCAGTTCCCTCAGCCTCTCCTCATAAGTCATGTGTTCCATACCCCTACTCATTTTTGTTGCCCTTCGCTGGACTCTCTCCAATTTATCCACATCCTTCTTGTAGTGTGGGGCCCAAAACTGGACACAGTACTCCAGATGAGGCCTCACCACTGTCGAATAGAGGGGGACGATCACGTCCCTCGATCTGCTCGCTATGCCCCTACTTATACATCCCAAAATGCCATTGGCCTTCTTGGCAACAAGGGCACACTGCTGACTCATATCCAGCTTCTCGTCCACTGTCACCCCTAGGTCCTTTTCCGCAGAACTGCTGCCTAGACATTCGGTCCCTAGTCTGTAGCTGTGCATTGGGTTCTTCTGTCCTAAGTGCAGGACCCTGCACTTATCCTTATTGAACCTCATCAGATTTCTTTTGGCCCAATCCTCCAATTTGTCTAGATCCCTCTGTATCCTATCCCTGCCCTCCAGCGTATCTACCACTCCTCCCAGTTTAGTATCATCCGCAAATTTGCTGACAGTGCAATCCACACCATCCTCCAGATCATTTATGAAGATATTGAACAAAACCAGCCCCAGGAGCGACCCTTGGGGCACTCCACTTGACACCGGCTGCCAACTAGACATGGAGCCATTGATCACTACCCGTTGAGCCCGACAATCTAGCCAACTTTCTACCCACCTTGTAGTGCGTTCATCCAGCCCATACTTCTTTAACTTGCTGACAAGAATACTGTGGGAGACCATGTCAAAAGCTTTGCTAAAGTCAAGAAACAATACATCCACTGCTTTCCCTTCATCCACAGAACCAGTAATCTCATCATAGAAGGCGATTAGATTAGTCAGGCATGACCTTCCCTTGGTGAATCCATGCTGGCTGTTCCTGATCACTTTCCTCTCATGTAAGTGCTTCAGGATTGATTCTTTGAGGACCTGCTCCATGATTTTTCCGGGGACTGAGGTGAGGCTGACTGGCCTGTAGTTCCCAGGATCCTCCTTCTTCCCTTTTTTAAAGATTGGCACTACATTAGCCTTTTTCCAGTCATCCGGGACTTCCCCCCTTCGCCACGAGTTTTCAAAGATAATGGCCAATGGCTCTGCAATCACAGCCGCCAATTCCTTTAGCACCCTCGGATGCAACTCGTCCGGCCCCATGGACTTGTGCACGTCCAGCTTTTCTAAATAGTCCCTAACCACCTCTTTCTCCACAGAGGGCTGGCCATCTATTCCCCATGTTGTGATGCCCAGCGCAGCAGTCTGGAAGCTGACCTTGTTCGTGAAGACAGAGGCAAAAAAAGCATTGAGTACATTAGCTTTTTCCACATCCTCTGTCACTAGGTTGCCTCCCTCATTCATTAAGAGGCCCACACTTTCCTTGGCTTTCTTCTTGTTGCCAACATACCTGAAGAAACCCTTCTTGTTACTCTTGACATCTCTCGCTAGCTGCAGCTCCAGGTACGATTTGGCCCTCCTGATTTCATTCCTACATGCCTGAGCAATATTTTTATAGTCTTCCCTGGTCATATGTCCAACCTTCCACTTCTTGTAAGCTTCTTTTTTATGTTTAAGATCTGCTAGGATTTCACCGTTAAGCCAAGCTGGTCGCCTGCCATATTTACTATTCTTTCGACACCTTGTAAGTCACCAGAGCTGGAAGATTCTCTGGGTATGTCTACACTGCAAAGAAAAACCTGCAACATTAAGTCTCAGAGCCCAGGTGAACTATCTTGGGCTGCGGGGCTGAAAATTGGAGTGTGGACATTCAGGCTCAGGCTGGAGCCTGGACTCTGCGACCTTCCCCCTTGCTGGGCTTCAGAGCCTGGACTCCAGCTACAGTCCAAACACTTGCATTGCTATTTTTAGTCGCACGGCCCGAGCCCTACAAGCTTAAGTTAATTGACTTGGATTCTGAGACTTGATGCCACAGGTTTTTCTTTGCAGTGTAGACATCCTCTGCAGCCTGTCTTGCAATACTCATTCAGGTTTGAATGCAGGAAATCACTTAAGCATTTGCTTCAAATCAATCCATCCCTATGCAGCAAAACACTTAAGCACATGTGCTAAAGTCCCATTGACTTCAGTGAGGCTCCAGCATATGCTTAACTTTCAGCACATAAAGTGTTTGGCCAAACAGGGGTGCTTTCTTGAGCCTCACTCAAACAACACCTCGACAACCTGCCCAGTGAACCCAGAGTTCTAAGCTACTAGGCTCTTGCTATTGTGCATGTGGTTTAGAAAATGAATAAAACGCTGATGTCAACGACTGTAATATGGTTTTTAACAACAGCTTTTTGGCCAGTCTTGTGTGCAAGCTGCCCGATTCCTTCTGCTCCCTTCGTTTTGCAAGAAACAATAATGCCGCTTGCTAAACAAGAAAGTCGCGGACCAGGGGGAGACCTCCTGAGAGAATAAAAGCAACGGCAGCAGGCCATCAGCTGCACAAATTGCTGTTAACAAACTGGAGTTGAGATAGAATCTCAGCCACTCTATTGAAAAGCTCCCCCTGACCTTGGTCTAACATTCCTGGAGCCCCTGGAGCTGTGTGCATCAGATTAAATGCACCTGCAGTTTTAAAAAGCAATTATATAGTTTTAGATTTCCACTGATAAGTTGGCATTAAACAAGGAAGGTAGCCCTAGAGTTTATACCTGCCTCCATTTGTTGGTAGAAATAAGAGCAGCCTGTGTGGATAGAGGTTCTCCCCTTGTTCCCCACTTTCATTGCCTGTGACTTGAAAACAAAGCAGGGACTGATCTACATTTGAAATTAGGGGTCTCCCAGTTAGATGTCTGAGTAAAGGCACCCAGATAGCACAATGACTGGCACGGTATAAAAACCTACGAGAAAGCAAGAGATATAGCTGTGGCTGCCCACTGGTAGCCAAATGCTGGGCAAAATTCAGTTCTTTTACGTGCCTTAAGCCGCCATGGAGCTAATTTTGCATTTATATATGAGGCCTTCCATTCCTTCAGAGAGCTTCACAAGCTCTTTGGGACAGAGTCTGTCATTTTGTGCTGTGATTTGTGGTAGGTGCTGTACATAGAGTCCTGTCCAGGACTGGTGCCTGTAGGCATGACCAGAACACAAACTATTGATGATAATTATAATTAATAAATAAATAAGGCTCACAAAAGCCCTCTCTGACTGGTAAGTGTTGCTGTATGAACATCATGAGAAGCCGGAGACAAAGATTTGACTTGCCCAAGGTCACCTCACATAGAATTAGTGCCCAAGCAAAGACTAGGACCCAGCAGTCCTGGACGTTAGTAACACGCCTTCCTTGTGTTCACATACCTACATCCAAGAGCAGAATTTGGCTCCTACAGTGAACTTGAAATTAACATACCACTCACCTTTTTTGGAGTTCTACCATCATGCCTTAATTCTCCAGGGGGCTTTATCTTCTAAACACCTACCTCAGTTATTGATTTTTAAATGGAGCATCACAAAGAGGCCAACAATCAAGGATCAGAGTCTGTCCCCCACACCCCGCAATGTGCTAGGCATTGTACACACATATAAATTGTTCGTGCCCTAAAGAGTTTACAATCTAAATGAATCTCTCCCCACTTTTAAATGACATTTGTAAATGACATTTTCTGTTCCAATCTCCAGTAAGCCATGGGTCAGATGCCCCAATTTTAATGAAGCAATTCGGATTGCCTTAGGCATATTTTGTATGGAATGTATGTGATATTTTAATTGGTGCTGTTTGTTTAATTTAAAGGCGTAAATGATGACAAGGTAGGGAAAGGGAAACTTTAAAAATAAAGTTGTTAAATCTTAAAAGTATGCAAGGAGAGACTCTGAGTTAAAAAACAGAGATAACAGCACATGAAATTGTCTAAATGTATTACAAAAGTCAAATACTGCTAGTCTTTTCTTTCTCTTATCACCAAAATGTCAAGGAGTAGAATTCATCAATGACTTACGTTTGCTCTTTACTCAGGAATTTTCTTGTGCCTCTAGGTCATACAGCCATCAGTTTAGCAAACATATGCATTGTTGTGGATTCCAGTTTTCCATTTCCTTATTCCACCCTTACAGTTACCACAGTTACCAGCCCAAGGAGGATGTGACACAGAGCAGTGCTAGAGTTTAGTCTGCTCAGTTGGGAAATGGACAATGTCAGCTTTCTGAAGACGAAAAGAACAGGGAGATGGCAGCAACGTTCCCTATCCGTGACGGTGGAGAAGGTAGCATTGTGGCACGATATTGAGTGTTGATCAAAAACTTTCTCCTTTCAGTCATTTCAGATCTGCTAGCAGCTGTGTTTATGGCTTGTTTTCCCTAAATACTATATATGTATTATGCAAAGCCCATTAATAGGGGGAAAAAACCCACATGGTAGTATCTGTTATCCAGAATGGTGGCTGTACTGCAGAGCACCTACACAAGAGGATTGGGTCTAGCTCACTTTAGTTCAGATAAACATTTAAACAGATTCATCAAGAAAGGCAGAATGCCCCAGGGAGTGCAAAACACTAAAAAGGAGAACAGAAGAGAAAAGTGAACAAGCTGCATGGGAGCGGGACGCTTCTGAATGTATTGTGCTAAGGAAGAGTTCCAAAAGAGTTCTGTGTTTTGCTTTTGCACCAAGCAGTGCTTTCATCAGCCTTCACAGGGAAGAATGGGTTCTCTCTGTCTTTTGCTAGAGTTTCTTGCTCAACTTTAATATTCTCTCCTTGTGGGTATAAGCATAGGAAAGAGACTTGTGATTCAGATGGTTTGCTGCTGCAGGAATAATACACAGAGCCAGATTCAGTTTCCAGTTACACTGGCATAAATCTGGAATTACTCCAATGAAGTTACTCCAGATTTAAATGGTCCTGGAAGTCAGAGGAAATCCTGTGCGAAAATCCTGGTTCCATTCAGATATAGCAACTGCCCCCAGGTGTGGCTCAAGCTTCTTCCCCGTGGCTTGCTCCTTGCAGTGGTATCTCCCCTCTCCTAGCACAGGCTAGGTTCTTTTTTGTGACGCCTGGTGCCTCCACCCAAGGTGATTCCTAGTGTGCCTGGGACACATGGGGTGCTGCCCACAGGGAAAGTGATTAAGGCTACCATTGCTGACATCGTATAAAGGCCAATACTCACAAATCAATAAAGTACTTCAACACAAACTGCAGCAAAGAAGAGACAGACCCCCAAAACGTCAGTGAGGGCTTTCTTGGGGGGCAGAGAAATAGGATCTGAGGAAGGAAAGGTTTAGGGTTAACTAGTAAGTACTAAAACATCAATAATTCAACTAATTCCCCACTTGCCAACACTCACAATTCTTCCCAGCCCCCAGCTCTTCCCAGGCAGATGGGACACTGAGAATGGGTCCAGAGACAAGTGCTGTAGCACTGTGAATGGTAACCTGTTTAACCAAAATGGGTCCCCTTTCGGGTCTTCACCCCTGGATGGGGGAGGGTCCCCTCCTGGCTTCTTGGTCCAGAGTCCTGTGGAGGACTCAGAGGGCTCTCAGTAGAGGGCACAGGATGGGATCCCTGCCATTCTACAGGGTCGGAACTGCCTGACCCATGCACTAGATCCCACTGCAGTTCTCAGACTCCCTTTGTGGGGAGTTAATCAGGGACTCCCTGAGCTGTTTGGCTTCTCTTTCAGCTCACCATCTAAAAACCAAAACTTAGCACTAGTCTCTTGGGGCTGGTCTAGGCTTCAAAGTTAAGTCGGCTTAACTACATCACTCAGGGCAGTGAAAAATGTCATGCCCTGTGCGATGTAATTACGCTGACCCAGTGTAGACGCTGCTGGGTTGATGGAAGAATTCTTCCCTTGACCTAGCTACCATCTCTTGGAGAGGAGGATTAAGTGTCTATGCTACAGTGGCGCAGCTGCAGCTATGCCATTGTTGCATTTCTAGTGTAGACATACTCTGTCTCTGTGTCAAGCTGTCCCCTTCCACTGAGGGGCCAAGCCGCCCTGGTTTATTATTGGCCCAGGAAACTGCTTGTCCACATCATCCCATGCAGAAACTCCCCATTAGCCACAGCAGGGGTTTCTAGTCCATTATGTGGCCACCCCTGACTCCAAGCATGCTGGGAAATGGGTCCAGGGGGCTCAGGTGGGCATTATTAGTGTCATGCATGAGGTAGGACCCCGCTAGAGGCACAGCCCAGAGTACCAGAAGCTGACAAACACAAGTGTGTGTTAAATATCAAAACTCGTTCTGACTTCAACAGAGACAGAGTTTCACCCCTTGCTTCCAGGCCTGGCTCTGCCATTGAGTTACTGTGTAACCCTGGGCAAGCCACTGCCTGTATTTGTGTGTCTGCTTCTCCACCCACCCACTGTCTGCCCTGCCTCTCTAGGCAGTGAGCTCTTCGGGATAGAGGCTGTCTCTTACTAGATGGTGACCCTTGAAAAAGGGTCCCCTGTTCTTTGCAAACAACTCTCTCTTCAGACCTGACAAACTCACTATACCAAATGTGTCTTTCAGGATATTCATCCAGAAAGAGTAACACGTAAGGTATCTAAAGACAGCTTGTAACTTTGTCAAGACTCATAATCATTGTGAGATGCATGTCCAGCTAATATTTAAGGAATAATGTATCTATATTGAAAGTATGCTTTAGGGGCATGGTGTAAAACGTAACTATTAGTCACCAGGACATCTCCGTAATGGCCCGTTCGGGCTAGGGGAAGTTGTCACCCTGCCCTGCTTGGCCAGTGATGCAATGCCATGCTCCACTGTTCAGTCTTGACCAATATTAAGACTTTCAGTGGGAATCCATCAGAGGCAACGAGAAACAGGCAAAGCCACTTAAAGGTGAAAAAGAAACTTTACAAGACAGAGGTTTGCCCTATCTGTGAATAGAATCAAAAGGCTGTTTCAGTATAACACAGAGGACAAAGAAGCTCGCTCACCATTCACTGTGGGGACATCTTAAGGAATCTTTTGTGAATATTTGGATCCCTGATTCTTGTGAACCAGCCAGCTCTGCAATAGACTGAACTTTAGGGGGACCCTACTTTGGGACAGGAAAGGTGACTCTTGATAAGTGTAGACCCAGGTTCACGGCTTATGACTTTGTGTTGTGTTGTAGCCAGTTATTTCCGCTGGTTTCTCTCACTTCTAGTTTAATCTTAATTCTTTCTTAAATAAACTTACTCCTGTCTGTGTTTTACAAGAGTGGCGGTTTAAGGTAAAATGGGGTACACTGCACCTTTGAGTGCAGAGGATCTGGGATTTCTCTGAGAAACCATCAGGGGCTGCATAGCACCAGGGAATGCTTCAGAAGGTCTTGGGTCATGCTTATTGTTAACCTGAAAGGCGGCGTGGGGCTGGCATAACCTAAAGGAGAGGCTGGTGTCATAGAATATCAGGGTTGGAACGGACCTCAGGAGGTCATCTAGTCCAAACCCCTGCTCAAAGCAGGACCAATCCCCAATTAATTCATCCCAGCCAAGGCTTTGTCAAGCCTGACCTTAAAAAAGAAAGCTGTTAGGAAGCTGATAGGAAGGAAGTGTTAGGAAGCTGATACCCAGACAGGTACAAGCAAGACTTTCTTGCCCTGGAGGCAGGGGTTAACAAGGTGACTCTCAGTCACGGATGTCCTGAGAACCATCAAATATGTGTCTCTATAGCACCTAGCACAAGAGGAACCTTATCTTGGTTGAGGTCTGTAGGTGCTACTTGAATATAAGAAACCAAAGAGCTATCCTGTGGTGGTGTTTAGCGAATAAAACTAGGAGGAGCTAGAATATCCTGCATGGCATAGAAAGGAGCTATCCAAGACTGGGTCTTTAAATTCTAGGTGATTATTTTAGCGACGGATGAATGTTTTAAAAGTTTGGCTGGGCTTAAGTGCATAACCAAAGGCAGCTTATCCAAACTAAACCTGCCACTCTCATCTGCAGAACTGGGTGGAATGTTGGCGGCAGTGCGGGTATGCACACTTCCACCAGGAGATACCGCAGGAGCAGATTTTCCTCACATTGTCTCGGCCCTTGTGCTTCAAGAAAGGTTGTGAAAGGGACAAGGTGGCTGAGGAAAGATATTCTGTTGGCGGAAGAGACAAGCTTCACAGAGCTCTTCTTCAGGTCTGGGAAAGGTAACTAGAGTGTCACAGCTAAATATAAGGTGAGACAGCTTGTTACGCATAAGGGGTTAACACAGGTTGCAAGAAATCACGTAAAATGAAGTGAGCAATTAACATTTCCTCAGTCATAGGACAAAGGGTCCATAGGTTACAAATTGATATAATGAGCCGTGTGGTCTGCTAGAATCGTGATTTTTAGTGTCTAGAAGAATTTATGAATTTAAATTCCCAGGCTTATCTTTTCAAGGTGTTGTGCAGGCTTCCTTTGAGGACAAGGACTGATATTTCTGATATGAACTGATTGCTCTATGAAAAGCATTTGCCCCCAGGTGATGGAGTGTTTTTGTCTTTAATCATGTTAAGGACAGGTTGTGTGGTTTGGGACTTGAGAGATCCCTTTTCTGCTATTGACTCACCGAGAGACCTTGAGCAAGTCATTTTGCTTTTCCGTGCCTCAGTTTCCTCATGTGAAATTGGGATAATATCTGTCTCACAGGGGCAGTATGAGGCAAAATGAACTAATATAACAAGGACTATAAAGCTGGGGGAATTCATACATCTATATTTTAGACTCTCAAAAGAGGTTCATCATTGTGAGCATGGGTATAAAAATATGTGAACGTGGGGGGATTTGCTTTAGCCCAACTAGAATGTTAAGAGCCTTCCTGCTTCTTTCCATTTGCGTTTAGGTTGTTTACTCCAACTATTCATTTGTTTGCTTTGCTGCATTTCCACTCTCTGCATCTGTTCATTTGTTTAAGTAACATTCTCTTAGTTTTCCGCTTCTGTTTCCTCTCATTACAGTGCAGCAGCTGTTTAGCACTTTAAAAAAAATCAATTAAAAATAAAATCCTGATCCTATATTGAAGAGAAAAATTTCTGAGAGTTTGGCTACAGAACGTTAGTGTTTGCATATTTCATTCATTATTACTTATTCAGGTGCCGGTCTGATGCAGTCTCCACACCCAAGAATGCCCATCTGAAGCAGGAGGTGCCCTTAGTATACATTTTAAAAGAGAAGAAGATGGTAGATTCAAGGCCGGGGAGGGAGAAATCCACCTGCACATCAACACTTCTTCGCATCCTTCTAGCACCAGTCATGGGAGCAATATAGATTACAAAGCCCCATAGTTCTTTCCCACTGGACAGAAATCCAAAAAGAAAAGGCCTTCAGCCAAATATTTCTTTACATTCTGCACAGGGCTGAATTTCGCCCATTCAAACAGCCAGTGCACGGTCTGGGCATCACAGTGGCTTTAAGTGGAACTTCACCGACACAGACTTTGTGGGACTTCAGTGGCGTATTTTTCACCCTGTATTGGAACAGCTGGCTGGAATCCCGCGAGGTTCAGAGCAGAGAGGGGTTCGGGCCACAACATTCCCCTCAGAGGCTGACTTTCTGCATAATCTGAGGATTGTGATTTTGGCCCAGCCCTAGTTCAAAGCTTTCGGTCACCTCAACAGGCCAAAATCTTGATTCTTTGGTGCAGTTGATCTAAAGTAGATGAACGTTTTCAGGCCTTGCCCCCATTTCTGTCAACCCTTGCACCTCACCATTACCCTCTAACAGCTCCCTATCCCTTTTCTTGATCCCTGCCAACCCAAAATACAGAGCCTAGCTCACTATCCTCCTGTCTCAGACCCTCCCTTTATACTACCCCCCACCTTTGATGATTGTGGCCTTCCCCAGCTCCTGGAGGAATCATGGCTCTTCAGGAGAACCTGGGGATGAGCCCCTGACAAAGGAAGAAAGGAGAGAGAAAGCCATGAATGTGTCTCTGCCGCTGAATATTAGGGACAGACACATATTCCTCTCCCTTGTGCAACTCTGAATGGAACAAATGGGTCTGTCCCCCCCAGCCAGGCAGCAGGGTTTTACAATGGGAAGCCACCCACCCCTCTTCTACCATTCGGGGACAGGAATCTTCAGAGGAAACATCCTCACCAGCCTATCTTCCTGCCAGGATAATGGGGGCGGGGGTGAGAAGGGGAACCAGCCACTTCCCAGGAGCTCTCATGGATTGTTCACAAAGATAAATCTCAGTCTGATCATGGGACATTTTGAGGAAAATGTTTTGCTGATTAAAGAAAAATTGAGGATCGGGTAAAAGTATATGGGGAGCACGTGAGAAGGACCCACAATGCCCTCTCCCAGCTAACCAATCTGGGCTAGAACCATTCGCTGCTGTAATCAGGTCAAGTGAAATGTCCGAGTTGCATTCAGCAGGCCGGCTTGGGTGATTACAGAGTGGCAGAGAACAGCTCAACTGCATCTATCACCACGGGCTCCTGCTCCTCCAATGACCAGCCTTGCTGGCTCCCGGAGGGGAAATCATCATCATTTGGGTTGCAATTTCCCCCGATCACATTTAAGAAAATGTCCCCATTGTCGACACTCAATCACGGCTCCAGATTGTGCTTCTGTCTCTCACCCGTGTCCTCTCCTGCCGGCTCTGACCCTTCCCACTTCCCACTTGAGTTCTGTATCTGCTGCTTTCAAGGTGTTCTGACAGCATCCCTCATCAGAGCTCCTTTAGCATAAGGATCCTGAGTTATTAAAGGCCACACAAATGAGGCTTCTAAAATACTTACTCTGCCCTGCCTGCACACAGAATCTGTTCACACTTTGTATTAACGTTCCATACATGAGTGGTTTATAATGGGTTAATATATGATTGATAGGCACCTTACAGACTTGAGCACTATAATATCTAGGTGTTATAGATGACTGGAAACATAGTGGCAGCATGTGTTCCGGATGATTATAAGCCAGAGTTGCAAGCAACCTACTGACCTATTGATTAACGTTAACTGTCTATTAAAACATCTGTTCAACATGTATTAATTCTCTTTAAATGGAAGCTTAATACAAAGTGTGCCTGAAGATCCATTAGTTGCCTGTAATAAGCTTACACTCCATACTGTGTCACTTCTGAACACACAGGGGAACACAGAGACTGCCAGACTGGGTTGGACCCATGGGCCACCCAGTGCAGCTTCGGGTTGCCAAGAGCGGCCAGAACCAGTTGGGTCAGAGCAATGTGCAAAGCACCCTGTGGCAGATACCCTGCTCTTAAAAGAAGTCAGCTAAATAGGCTCAGCTGTTTCCATCGGAGCCCATTTTTAAGGCTAAATAAAGCAGTCTAACCACCGGAGAAGAACAGTGGAAAATTGCCTGCCCACTCCCGCCCACACACGCACCACTCTTCCATTTTGCAACCTCATGTTTTTTAAACAACCTTCACGAGAACGGTATTGCTATTTTTCAAGGACAGAATAAGGAATGACTCGTTGGCTCAGTTCAAAAGTAGGGGAAGTCATTCTCACAGCCCTCTGCTCCTAGACTTGCCACACTTGCTTCTGTTCATTTGGCCTTTTTTTTTTTTGGACACTCTCACACCATGGAAGAGGGAGAAGGGAGTTGCAGATTTTAACTGATACTTTGAGTTCACTGAAAAAGCATGCTGCAGCCATACCAAGGGCTTGTCTACATGGAAACGTTATACCAGTAGTAGCTAAATTATTAATTTAAATGGCTATAATTATACCTGCCTAACTCGCCATGTGGACACTTACTCTGGTATCAGAGTGCATTTTTCTGGTTTAGCTTATGTTGCGTAGATGATTGAAGATAAACTGAAAAAAGCCACTCTGTACTGGAATAAGTATGTCCACATGGGAGTTATATAGGTATAATGAGAGTGGTTTAACTATACCCTGTATAATTTAACCAGGATAACTGGTTAAGTTTTGTCACGTACACAAACCCTCAAACATGGGCATACATCCTCATGAAAGGGTGGGATTTCTTTACTTCTTGGCAAGACTAGTGTGCTACGGCTGCAGTCCAAACAAACTGCCTTGGCATTCCCCAGATCCTGGGATCCCTGGCATGGAGTGGCCTCCGTGTTAGAGACAGGACAAGAACTCCGTCCTATCCACAGACCATTAGACCGAACCTCTCTCACTGAAAACTGGAGACCAAGACCAGCTGCTAGAGGAACACAACGGGACTTGGTCTAGACAACCTGACATGGTGTTTTGGCAGGGAGCGCCCATGTCTGCGCAGCTCGTGGCACGGGACGTCACAGCGCTGCTGGGAAGTGGCACCCACAGCTGCTGTGCACTGCCGAGCATTTCCGGAGCCCGCCAGCGCCGGCATTCAGGGCCAGCCCAGAGCGCCTACAGCAACCCCCCTAGCTGGCGATGCAATGTGCTGGCAGCAGGGACTCTGGTTACACCAGCCTGTTCAGACGTGTCACCTACAGTGGAGTCCCTGGCTCCATCGCTCCGTGTTGCAACAGGCACCATCTACTGCACCCCGTGGCCTACACAGTGCTGCCACACCATCCACTGCCCACTCTGGGCTGATGGCATCAGTTGGCTCGCTACTGGCAAGGGAGAGGCCCCTGAGCATGGCTGTATCCTGCTGGCATCACCCAGGAGTCAAGGGGATCCTGGCAAGTACAAGAAAGGAAGAGATGCGACGGCAGTTCTGACACCGCTCCTCATCTGCGACTGGACATAACCACTCCCACTGGGCCAGAGCACAGAGCTAGGAGGGTGACAGAGCAGGCATATGTAAGGGGACTGTTGCCCCCTTACTAACATTCAGTGAGGGTGTTTTGGTTGGCTAACTCCCAGTACTAAAAAGGGAAGGGTCTATGGGAAACCAGGACCCTGAGACTGACAGTCCCCAGGAACAATGGGGAGAGGCCAATGCTCCAGGTCAGCCTGAATGACAGGGCGGGCAGGCTAATCATGGAGTCAGGAGGCCAGGGAGGTCCCGTCCTCCATGTGAGCTGGATTTGCCTGGGTCAGACAGCATGGGGCAGAGCTAAGGAGAAAGCAGGGGCTCAAGCTGAGCTGGGGAGCAGAGCTGGGCCAGATCCAGAGAGAGCAGACCCTGTCCTGGGAGCAGAGCTGCAGCCCCAAAGCCAGAGGCGCAGCCCAGAGAGAGCAGACTTGCCCTGGGAGCAGAGCTGCAGCAACCAGAGCCAGAGGGGCCAGAAAAGCAGCCCACGAAGCAGGTCAGTGCTGGGAGCAGAGTCACAGAAGCAGCCTGCAGAGCAGACCTGTCCTGGATGCAGAGTGCAGCAACCAGAGGCAGAGGGGCCAGAAAAACAGCCCAGGGAGCTGGAGGAAGAGCAGCAGCGGTGCAGAGACCAAGTGGTGGAGCTGGGGCTGGAGCAGTCCGGAGCAGTGAGCAGCTGTGAGTGATGAGCAGCGGTGGGGCTGGAGCAGTCAGCAGCGGTGAGCAGCTGGGGAGAGCGAGGGGGACCCTGGGCAGCGGGCCCAGCACAGGGAGACACCTCAGCCAAGGGGCTGTGCAGGCCAGGCTTGGATCATAACCCCGACAGGGTGGGGGCAACACTGGGAAGAAGCGTCCTACCACTTAGAGCCTGAGAGCGTGTGGCCACCACCAGAGCAAATGTCCAACCCACAGCATCCCTGCAGCACAGCCAGGGCCGGAGCAGGAGGTCTGGGACCTACAAGGAACAGACTGTGAACTGCCCGGACATTCCCGAGACGTGTTTGTCATGTTCCCTGCCACAGAGCGGGGTGATGTGTTTCCTTTAACCTTTCCCATTTTTCCTTATTCTTTTTAAAATTAATTGTGGATTAAATAACTTGCATTTGCTTTAACTTGTATGTAGCGGTCAGTGGGTCAGAGAAGTGCCCATTGCAGAGAGAGTACCCCGGAGTGGGGACACCCTAGCCCCTGCCTCAGGTGACCGCAGCAGGGTTGGGGGTCGAGCCCCCCAGGAATCCTGGGCCCAGCCTTGTTGGAGTTATGAGGACTCTGCCAGACAGGGGAGTGGACGGGGAGTCCTCAAGGGCAGGGAGGCCACTGGGTAAAGGAAGTGGGAGCGAGGACTCAGATCTTTTCGCTAGCCCACTTCACCGGGGTAATGCAGAAGCCAGGAAAGTTCTCCACAATAGCGGGACTATTCCCCCGCTTACACATAGCACTCTCCAGCTTTTGGGTGCGTTTCTCCCCCCATCAGCCCAGCTCAGGAAGTGAGGGGTTGTGGCTTGTGCTCTCACTGTGATGGGGGTGCTGGGGTCCATCCGGGCCCGCACTGCTGGTTATGGCACTCCTGAGGCCTGCTCTAACTCACACACCGCATTGCTACACTCCTATGGGACCTGTGGCAGTGAGGAAATGCCAGGGCACAGAACCAGCCTGGCTGCACCTGCTCCCACCCTATCCAGCACTGACACTCCCCACCCCTCCTGCAAGCTTGTCCCTGTCCTGGAGGCTACTGGGAGGAGCAGCGCACCAGTGAGTGTCACCAGGGTGGCATTAGACCTTCCCACAACTCCTTTGTAGCAACACAGCTTGTGCAGTGGTGCCTGACAGGGCACACAGACCCCACACCAGGCCTGAAGGGGGTGGGAGGTAATACTGGGCCCAGGTACCCCGTGCCTCCAGGTGTGCTTAGCATGCTCTGGCTGGAGGAGTGGGTTAGAAGGGGCTCAGAAGCCCAGGCTGCAAGATGCAGGATCCCTTCTTCAGGAGGCCATACAGCCTGAGAGGGGACCACCAAGCAGGTAAGGCCCACAGGCAACTCCTTCTCCAACCACCATTCTCTTTGAGCACCAGCAGATCCTGCAGGGCCCTGATCCTTTGGACCCTTTTTGTTAAGCGAATGACCGTTTGGACACAGAGCCATGGCCCAAACTGAAGGGACATATAGATAGGAAGTAGCCCAGAACAGCGCATTTAGACTCTCTGCAGGAACAGTCTGCCCGTTGCTTCCCATAGAGCCCTGGGCTGGGAGAGGGAGAGCCCAGGTCTTCCTACCACATCCCCTTAAGGGCCGAAGCCGAGAGACAGCTGGAGGCCAGAACATTGCTAGCTTAGGATAAGGAATGAGGCACCTGTACTGCTCAGACAGAGAGGCAAGGGGCCAGAGGCCAGGTGCATTAACCACTAGGCTGCCTGGCCCTCCAAACACCCTAGCATGTGGTGCCACTGCGTAACATCGCACCGAGCCCTCAGCACTATTTTTTGTGCCTATCTTGTTCCTTGAGGGCTTTTTTGCATGAAAGAGGATGATCTTGGCCCTCTTTGAAATTTACTAGCTTGTGCTTTCCAGCCAGTGGCTCATCCATTGGATTATTCTGTCCTGTTCTGTAGTCCATGTGTAATCTGCCACTCATATGCTAGAAAACATGTTCAATCATAGCTCCGCTATGCTTCAACGATCCAAAGGAGGATAGTAAGAGAGAAAAAATCTAGGCTCCATCGTGGGATGAACCTCTGCCTCATGAATAAAAAGACCCATTTGAGCATCTGTACTTATTCTAAGCTGTTTATTTAAACATTTCTTCCTCCATTAGCCTCTCTTCTTTTCCTTTCCCCGAAATAAAACAGGAATTACGTTCTACAGTGTTAGATAATACTTCCTACATAAAAGTGTTGTTTCTCTAATTAGCTGAAATATTCAAAACAATGGGGGAGGGCGGGTGGAGGCTTTTTCATTCTGCGATAAGCATAGGATATCATTCACAACATCGCTTAATTAAATACGAGAAATGAGCTCTCATGGAAATGAGGACATTTTGGAAATGAATAATTCTTTCCTTAAACAATTCTTCCCTATGTTCAAATTTTGGCAAGAGAAATTTAGCTTTGTCACCGTGATCTGGTATTTAATTGATTTTTTTCATTTTTGATTCAATATTAAAAGCATGAACTTTTGATGAAAAGGGAATGAATTCATTGGACCATTGGAAATGAATAATTGTTCAGTACATTACCGAAGTAAAACCCCAACCTCCAGAAGTCCTTGTAATGTTTGATCTGCACTCCCCAATCTCAGCATCCCTTGTAAAGCGGACTCTGGAGGCATTTCTTTCACAAGATAGCATCAAGGGGAGGATTTTCAAAAGCACTCAGTGTGGCTCAAATTCTGCTCCCCCTGAAATCAATGGGAAATCGCCACATTCAAAGGGAGCAGAGTTAGACCAACGTTAATCATGTCTGAATATGTCACAGTCAGTCAATAAACGGCCAGTTTGTACAATTTATGTCAGTATATACGGGAGCACAGAATTCAATAACATCCTTACTTTAGTTCTTTTATGCAGCACATTAGGGCCCAGTCCTAAGCCTATTTAGAGCTGAGTGAATAATGGATTTTTTAGGGAAAAAAAAAGAAAGAAAAAGAAATCTGGTTTCAACTAAGCTGATTTTGTTTCATGCCAAGATGAAAACCAAGCGGGGGTGAGGGATGAAACATGTTGGACCCAAAATGAAGTATTTTGTTTTCTTGTTTTGGTTGGGGTATTTTTTTGTGGGGGTGCGGGAGTTATACTTTTAACATTCACTTCAAAATTTAGCTAAAAAACAGTTCTAAACAAAAAAGTCGAGACGTTTCATTTAGACATTGTCAAAATGAAACAGACTTTTGGGGGGGGGGGGGGGGAATTACTTTTTTTTTCCAGACAAAACTATTCGCCAGATTCAACCCACATTCACAAATAGTTTTGGTGACTTCAAAAATGCATTTGTCGGTAAATGTACTCTTTATCAATACACATTCACTCAGCTCTCCTCCCACTGCTATTCCCAATGGGAAATAGGCCCTTATTCACCTGATTGTGTACATTTTCCGTTGCAGCAAAACAGGAGCATGTAGTAGGAAGGAGGAGTGAAAATAGGGACAGTGAAGGAGCAGAGGAGCAAGAGAGATGAACCAAGATGAGTGTTGTGCGTATTGATAATGGATTACAGCATGCAAAGCCTTATATACCTGGTAGCCAGCTGGACCTACTTGCTGAATAAAACTCTCTGGATTCAGCAATGCATACTGGAAACTCAGTTTCACACAGTAAGAATACACCTTTTTCCGTAGTGAAGACAAGGAAAGGAGAGTCACATGAAAAGAAAATCACTCATTGGATGCTGGGTTTTGATAATCCGAAGCCTGTATTTCAGTCTATTATCGCTAAATAAAAGCCATTTTGCTTTGTCTTTCAGTACATAAAACACTTGCAGGTCCTTCGCTGCAGCATCTGTTTTATCCTGTTAAATTCAGACATTAAATGTTTACTATTTCTGATCACTCCCTTAGGAAACTCTACCAATCATGTCTTCTATTTATTAAACAAATGGAAAGTTTGTAACCCATATCTGGTTTATTTTATCCATCTTATGATTTATTTGAATAGCAGCAGTGACTAGGAGTGCCAGCCATAGACCAGGAGCCCATTGTACTCGGTTCTGTATGACCACAGAACAAATAATGGTATTACTTATATAGCATTTTTCATCCACAGATCTCAAAGCATTTTACAAAGGAGGTTTCTTTACATTATTCCCATTTACTGATAAGGCAACTGAGACAGGAAGTGATTTGCCCCCCAATCACACAGTAGGCCCCTGGCTGAGCTGGGACTAGAACTCCTGAAACCCAGCCTAGTGCTTTTCCACTAAGCCACACGAGATAGTTTTTCCCTACTGCTAGGATAATCTGAGAAGAATTAATGTGGTACATCTGAACGGGAGCGCAAGGAAAGGAGGAGAGACTATTGGTCCGCATGATAGCTTTTTAGACGGCACCTGTCCCCCTAGTACCTAACAGTGAGGTACACTAGCACATGCCTAATTTTAAGCACACAAGTTGCATTGAGACTCCTCGTGTCACAAGCTTGACACCTTGCTGAGTTGGTGCTAAGGAGATTTTCAAATGCTGTTGGGCACATAATTGCTACTTGTGCCTTTGAAAATCAACCCCTAAATACTGAGCTTCTCACTCAATATACCTACCGACTCTTCCTCTCCTCTCCTTCGGCAGATTACATTAGATTAGTGACTTCAGAGTAGGCCCTGTCAAGACCAGTTCAGTGGTCACCTTAACTGATGACTGTCAGCTCTTTGTTCAGTTGTCCACATGGAATGAGTTCTTCCTCTCAGTCTAGGCCCTAGCACTCATAATTGGGAGTCTCCCTAGGAAACCCAAAGGATTAGGACCTCAGCCTGCTAAGTGCCAACTATTTGAAATTGTTGGTGAATCAAAGAGTGGGGTTTTTTTAAAATGTGTTTTAGGTGGAATGAAACAGTTTGTTCCACCCAAAATTAAACCTCTTGGTTCAGTTCCAATCATTTTTTTTTTAAAGCTTGACTTTTTAAAGAGGAGAAAATTAAAGAAAGTTTTGAAATTAAAAAAAAATTGCTTTGAACTGAAAACTGAAATGTTTTGATTTTTAGGTGTTACTTGTTTTGTTTTGACTGAAACAATTCGGTGAAACCTACATGAATCCATGAAACGTTTCGGTACTGCCGAATCTGCATGTTTTGCCAAATATAGTTTCAGATGAAAAACTTCACCCAGCTGCAGTCTGAATAGCTAGAGCATAGGCAGGGGCACACAAAACACAGTACTATAGAAGTAGTGGACAGGGGGGCCCTTGTATTTTCTGTGGCGCTGCAATTTCCCAGCAGACCCTAAATGCTGTGACAGAAACAACCTCAAAAGGACTTTGGCAACATCCTTTTAAGGCTTGGTTCTCACAGCAGGCAGCTAGGTGGACAGGGTAGTGTTCAGTGCTTAAAGTGCTTGCATTTGATGTCTGGCTCCAACTGGCTGCGCACAGTAAGAGCTTCACCAGGCCCTGTCCAGACTCTTTGTCTGGGAAGCTCAGTCCTTAAAGGCACAGCCCCTGCCACCAAAGATACCAAAGATGCCTCCTGTGAAGGCGACTTTCTCTTCTTTATCTGCCAACAATAATACTATTGAACTTCATAGGTTCATCTGAAAAATGAACAGCCAACTGCTTCGCATTATGCCAGTTAAAGAAGAGCTAAAAATCAAAAGACCCTCCCTCAGCATGTGAAATCAGAGCAATGACCTACAGCTGCAATGTCTTCACAGGAATGGGTGTGGAATGGTCTATGGGCAGTCTGGCTTCATAACAGGTTAACATTGATACCAACAGAACAAGAGACGGCAGGACAGCAAGTCTCATTGGCCCCTTGCCTGAGACAGCTTTGCAGGGCCATATCCCTCAGCCATTCGGTCTGTATACATTTTCCCGACTCCTCTTGCGTTTACCCTGGCCCTTTTTCTGAGCCTCACTGTTTCCAGTTATCAGAGTAGCAGCCATGCTTATCCACAAAAAGAAGAGGAGGACTTGTGGCACCTTAGAGACTAACAATTTATTTGAGCATAAGCTTTCGTGAGCTACGGCTCACTTCATCAGATGCATGCAGTGGAAAAATACAGTGGGGAGATTTATATACATAGAGAACATGAAACAATGGGTGTTACCATACACACTGTAATGAGAGTGATCAGGTAAGGTGAGTTATTCTTACTCTCTCCCTAATACTCCCCATTACTGATTTCAACTTCCTCCAGGCTCCTTATATAAGGCATTCCTGTACTCCCAGCTTCTGCTGTCACTTCCCAGGGAAGTTTATCTGCAGGACTATGGAGAGATACTCAGTTCACTGCTGAAGCTATGTCAGACAGCATGCCATGGTACAGTGTGCCCACCTTGCTGGACAACAGGTGGGAGTTGTGTTTGGGGAGGTTTTCAAAAAGTTTGGTTTTGAAAGGACAGTTCAGCTGCAAACAGCAGCAGTATTGTGCTTGCATTGTGCCCTTCAGCTGGCTAAAAGAAGCACTCTTAATGGCAGAGGACTGGGAATCCACCCTCTTGGATACACTCAGCTCTTCCACTTGGTGTGCCATCTTGGGTGATTGCCTCACTCCGTGCCTCAGTTTCCTCCTTTGTGCACTGAGTGTAAAAATAATGCTTCCCTCTCGCCTACGGCTATGGTGAGATTTCATTCATACCTGTGAAACCCTCCACCCCTCCTGTTCACTGGCCCAGTATTAGGTTCTGCAAGACAGGGTAAGTCTGCCTTGGGGCTTTTTTTTACAGAGCTTTGAAAAACTGGGCCCCTCAAAGTGCTCTGCATTGCATGTCAGAGTGTGTTTCCCTCAGACCAGACCCACTCACACACTCCACCAGGAACAACGTTGTATTCTGTAAGGAAACAGACCAGGATGACAGTCCAGCAGCCTCCTCCTATCAGCTGGCTTGCCCCATGCTCCCAGCTTCAGTCATTGCCGAAACCTCCAAGTGGGAGGGCAGAAGGGACCTGCTGGCAGGACCCCCAGGAAGTTCTCCCAGTGTACAGCAGTTTGGAGTCCAGAACATGTAGTTCCCATTGCTGGAGCACACTGGACCTTGGGCTATGCGTAAAGCACTGGGATCCATGGATAAAAGGTGAAACCTAGCTGCAAAGTATGTGTTTTAGTCTAAAAGAATTATAATTCTCCTACCCTCGCGTAAGCCCACACACCAGTAACACTGTTAGAGCCATCTGAGATATTAACAACCACAAAAACTGTGACGGCCTAACTTGTTTCCATAATGATGCAAACACACACCAACAAAACATGAGATGGGTTCAGAGTCCAAATTTCTCATAATAGATGCAGCTCTTCACCTGTAATGAATAATCAAATCCTCCTGTTTTTCTGTTTTCAGAATTAACAAGGAGGCAGGGGGTGGGGGTGGGGAGGAGGCAGAAGAGAGACAAGGAGCTGGGTGGGCGCCATGGTTAAAAGATTTTTTTTAAAAAATCACACATGCACACAGAGCAGGGAAATGCAGAAATGCCATATGTAGAGTAAACAAGCTGCAGTGACCTTCTCGGGCTTTATCAAATATTCATGGGGGTAGACTTGTGGGGATACAGAACTAATAATAAGGAACTCATAGGCATTCTGGAGGCTCCAGTTCCCTGGCATTCCCCATGCACAGAGTTGCATCTCCATGTTACGCTCACAGATGCCTCTTAGCAAACTAACTTGGGTTAGAACAATATTCGGGCTGAGGGCCGAATGCAGCCTTTTGTTTCTAACAAGCTAACGCAAAGAAGGCAGGCAAATTGCTCGACGGGATTTTGTTGCATCTGCGCTTTGTTATCGGAGAGAAGTCTGGGACAGCGAATGATCCTGTGGACGAGTGACACTCAACCTTTAACAGTGAAAGAGCCGCTCTGCAATTGCACAGAGCAGCAGAGAGCCGCAAGGGAATTCAACGTATGTAGCATGTGAAAATGCACGTGACCGTCATCACAGCAGTTAAATAAAGTTTACAGCATGAGGACACATAGTTTAAGAACTCAAAGCTTCACCATTTTTGAAAAGTCAGGGCTTGACTATACATATAATGATACAGCACCATCTGGTGAAGACTCTCTATGCCGATGGGAGACAGCTTGCCCATGGGCATGATAAAATCACCTCCGCGAGCAGCAGCAGCTGTGTTGGTGGGAGAATCTCTCCCGCCAACGTAACGATGTCCACACCAGCACTTAACTTATGTCGCTCGGAGCGGGGTGGGGGCGGTATTCACACCTCTGAGCAACATATGTTATGCCAACATGAGCTGTAGTGTAGATATAGCTTCCGACTCTCTCTTCATAGAGAAGCTCCTCAAGTGTTAGAAGCAAAGCAGCCAGGTAAAGGTCCCCTAATTGTAAATCACTTAACTCCCTCCCCAAGATGGCTGTGGGCAATCAGAGATTGTTTCAGAACAAGCAATATATTCAAAAACCTTTTAGGAAGAGCAGCAGGAGCAACACCTTCGACTGTGTGTACCCCAGAGCCGAGATCACCTCACAACCCAACTGCCAATAGTGTCTGGAAGTGATCCCCAAAGGTTAATGAGTGAGATTCAGGCAGTCAACGCTGCCTACTCTCTGAAAATATAGCAGCTTTTGTCAGGGCCAGGATTAGACACTCTAGAATCTAGGCTCCAGCTACCTAGTGGAGGTCAACCTTTAAAGGGCCAGCTCTCCCCCTCCCGTCCCCACATTTGTTCCAATGGGTGTCCAAAATAAAGCCGCACCAGAGTCAGTGAATAAAAGCCCCAGAGCTCTCCTCTCATACCTTTCATTATAAGGATCTCCTTGATGTTGGCAACATGGATCTCACCACCCTTTTCAAGACCACTGGGGAGGCCTTGCCACCTCTGAACTGCGCATGACAGAATCATTGATGCAGAGAATCATTGAGGAAGATCCACAATGGCATAAGTAGTGTGTCAAGGCTGAGAACCTGAAAACATCGGCGGGAAATCTTTTAAGACTCATAATTTGAACTAGGGCCTTAGTTCCTCTGCTTCTGTGGAACGTGACCCCACTGGGCACCGGTTGGACCCAAGAGCAGCTAAGCTCTATGTTGGCCAAATTTCTGGCCTTTGACAAGAAAAACCCATCATAGGCCCATGGGCTGTTGTAGCAGGGAAAAAGGAGAGAGAAGAGAGGAGAAAAGGAGAGGTAGGGAGAATCAAATTAGTATCTTAGATGTCTGTATACTAATGCGAGAAGTATGGGGAATAAGCAGGAAGAACTCAAAATGCTAGTAAATAAACATAACTATAACACAGTTGGCATCGCAGAGACCTGGTGGGATAATACACATGACTGGAATATTGGTATAGAATGGTACAGCTCACTCAGGAAGGACAGGCAGGGAAAAATGGGAGGAGGTGTTGCCTTATATATTAAAAATGTATACACTTGGACTGAGGTTGAGATGGAAATAGGAGACAGACTTGTTGAAAGTCTCTGGGTAAGGATAAAAGGGGTAAACAACAAGGATGATGTCCTGGTAGGGGTCTACTACAGACCACCAAACCAGGAAGAAGAGGCGGATGAGGCTTTTTTAAACAACAAAATCATCCAAAGCGTGGGACTTGGTGGCGATGGGGGACTTCAACTACCCAGACATCTGTTGGGAAAATAACTCAGCAGGGCACAGATTATCCAACAACTTCTTGGAATGTATTGGACACAATTTTTTTTTATTTCAGAAGGTGGAGAAAGCTAGTAGGGGAGAGGCTGTTCTAGATTTGGAGTATTGTGTCCAGTTCTGGGTGCCACATCTCAGGAAAGATGTGGACAAATTGGAGAGAATCCAGAGAAGAGTAACAAAAATGATTAAAGGTCTAGAAAACATGACCTAGGAGGGAAGATTGAAAAAATTGGGTTTGTTAAGTCTGGAAAAAAGACTGAGGGGGCGATAACAGTTTTCAAGTACATAAAAAGTTGTTAAGGAGGAGGGAGAAAAATTGTTTTTTTTAATCTCTGAGGATAAGACAAGAAACAATGGGCTTAAATTGCAACAAGGGAGGTTTAGGTTGGATATTAGGAAAAACTTCCTAACTCTTAGGGTGGTTAAACCCTGGAATAAATTGCCTAGGGAGGTGGTGGAATCTCCATCACTGGAGATTTTTAAGAGCAGGTTGGACAAACACCTGTCAGGGATGGTCTAGACAATACTTAGTCCTGCCATGAGTGCAGGGGACTGGATTAGATGACCTGTCGAGGTCCCTTCCAATCCTATGATTCTATCATCTTGGAAAGCTCAAATTCAACAATAGCAAGATGCATTTCTTCCAAAGCTTCCGCCCTTAACTTCCATGCTATCAAGCATTTTCGGAAGGAGAACTTAGCTCAGAGATCATCTATGCACCTAAACTCACCATCCACTGGAGGAACGAGAAACTTTTCTTTACCATCCCAGCTGAGATGACTTTTGCAATGGACAATGATGTACCTGAAAGCAACACCAGAACGCTGAGAGGGAATGAGAAGAATTATATCAATGAGACTACTTTGTGAAGTCGAACAGGTGAACATGTCTTTGGAAAATTCAGGGCTTTGGCTTGGATCTCTTATGAAAAGTAGCAGTGCTGTAATTGCTTGCAAGGTACATGTAGTATCTTGATTTCCATATGCTTTGCCTTTTTTTAACTGCCTTTCTTTCTCCTACATATTTAAAATACCTATATTTAGCGAAAGGGGAGGTGGAAAGGAGAGAAGCAAAAAACAGGCAAAGACAAAGCAGTAGAAATAACCATAGAGAACATACAAAAAGCACCTGGTCTTCTAACTGAAAGGTCTTCAAACTTGTTAAAAAACATCCCAAATGGTGGAGTAAACAGCTTAGGGAAATTGCAGAAATTATCAGAAGCTCAATATTAAAAGCCATTTGTGATTTGTTGTTGGCTGAATACCATTTTTGCAGTGACGTAGGGCTTGATCCAAGCCCAGTGAATTCAATGGGAGTTTTTCCCATTGATTTCAATGGGCTTTCGATCAGGCTCCTTAATGAGTGAAATTCATTCCTCAAATTCCAAACGGCATTCTCAAAACATCACTTGCAGTATATTGGGGTAAGTGATATCCCCATTAGTTTCATTGCTCCTAATAAACAACACAATTGAAAGTTTGTGCTGCTTGCATATTGGAATCTTTCCAACGATTTAATCAGATCTTGAATATTAAAGAGTACGTCTCCTTCTGGGCAGACTCCTGTGGTGCCCGGCAGCTCAGCATATGCCCCTCTGATGTGGTTAGCCAGCTTCTGTAACTGTTCTCTTTCATTGCCGCAACAATTGCTGGTTAACCCCCAAGACGCCATCAGAGTCCTCTGATTTCCACTGTGTGATCCATGCTTGTGCTTCACTAATTGAACTTCTCCCCTTCAGAGGCAGTAATGAATCAATGCCCCCAAACAGAGTTGAGGGATATTGCTCCATGTGTGGAGTGAAATTACATGATAAACTGCAGAGCCATAGAATAAGCTGCATGTCTCATGCATCTTTAGCCACCAAAGCTGCACTCTGCCCATTAATTCAGTTCCCCTGGGACTATTTCTAATATTCCAAACCTCTGAACAGCGGCAGCTGACATTAAAAGAAGAAATAAAAGCCAGCTCGAATACACCAGATAAATATTGCGTTCTACCCTCCCCAAATGTGGCATTTCTGCCACAAAAGTCACACCAGCACGTTTTGTTTCTGAAAACCAAGTGACAAGATGTTTTTCTAAACAAGAGGAGTTGCATTCATTTTACAGGCTGAATTGCACTTCACATGATTTCATTGAAATCAGAGCAAAATTCAGCCCTTCAACTACAACAGATTTAAGGGGAGGGGGGAACCTTTTAGTGGAAAAAGACAAAATGGGAGGGGGGGAGTGAAAGAAGCGGAAGGTCCAGGGGGTGCTAGAGACAGACAAAACAACACAAGGGAAAAAATGTGCTGTGTGATCACAGTTACACAATCACATACCGTACGTGACACCACTTGTTGTGCTCATTAACTCTGTTATCCTCCAAGTGAAGTTAGCATGTACACATGCACACCTTCTCTTTTGTATTAATGACATGCACGAGCTCAAAACCAACTACATCAGGGGTTCTCAAACTGGGGGTCAGGACCGCTCAGGGGGTTGCGAGGTTATTACATAGGGGGTCCCAAGCTGCCAGCCTCCACCCCAAACCCCGCTTCGCCTCCAGCATTATAGTGGTGTTAAATAGATCAGAAAGTGTTTTTAATTCATAATGGGGGGGGGTCGCACTCAGAGGCTTGCAGTACCAAAGTTTGAGAACCACTGAACTACATCCACTTCCTCAGAAGTAGCCTGTGACTTTCTGTGACCCCCATTTGTGACCCAAGGCTCAGGTGAAAAACAAATTTCAAACAGCTGCACAGAAACGAAGGCCCTTGGGGTATGTCTACACGGCAAAAAGCCACGAACTCACAGCAGCCAGTCTCAGATCCTGGGTCAACTGACTTGGACTCCTGTGGCTCTCTTGCCAAAAACACCAGGGCAGACATTCAGGCTCGGGCTAGAACCCACATTTCAAACCCCTCCGCCTTGCCAGGTTTCAGAGCCCGGGCTCCAGCCTGAGCCAGAGTGTCTGCACGGCTATTTGTAGCCCTGCAGCACAAGCCAGAGTCAGTGGAGACCTCTGAGAGGTTGGTGCCACAGGGGTTTTTTTTGCTCCTAGAAGCCAGAGACAACTTGTGGCTGCCAATAGTGGGGGGGAGAGGAGGACAGAGTGAGGGCAGCCGGCTTCAGCAGTTTTACTGAGCATGCTCATTCCATGTGATCATGCTCAGTACAAGCCGAACAAGAAATCAGTAAGGGAGGGGCACATAACCCCTCCCCCCCCATGCGTTGCCTCTGCTAGAAGCTGTGGCCACTTCTGAAAATGCTGGTCTTAATCTCTATATATTTGTTCTTTCCAATTCCAGTCCCCCAAACTCCCCCACCTCCTACAGGCAACTAATAAACGGAAAGGACCTGCAGTAATTCCATGGCACTTCTGCCTCCTGTTCATCGTAATATCACAAAAAAAACTGTATTGTAGCCACTCCCCCTATCCGATTGCTTCCTTAGGCTTGGGGGATGCTATTGTTTGTTTTGATGCAGCATTTATAGTGTGTCATGAATAGGGAAAGGGGTGGTCTATCAGGCCTTGGAACATAATCCTATAATTCCTTATTTGTTCACACCAACACCCTTCTCTGGTTGCAACAATGGGTCCTAAACACTGTTCTGTATATCATCTGGCCTCTGGCAGTACTATATGCCTTAGTTTTAATTCAAGTTGCCCTTCCCTTCTCTTTGGTATTCTTTGTTCAAAGTCACAGCAAGAACAGATTCCTGATTGCCTCTCTACATGTTTATAATTAATCTATCTCAAGAGAATTAGAGCCAATATTACCACCAATGCATTTTCTAAGTATTGAATCAACAGCGGTTCCAAATATATATATATATATATATATATAATTTATTTCCCCCCCGCCCCCAGGAGCAGTCATTTGTAAGAAGCAGATTACAGACATTCTGTAGCTGGCAAGAAAAACATATTAGCAATTAATACAGTATTTTGAAAGGAATCTTGACAACTGTAGAAATCTCTTAATGGCAGGAATGGAATAATATTACAGCATTGTGAAATATGCTGCAGTGATCAAGATAATAAGCAAGACTAGGACTAGACATTTTGATTGCAAACTCTTTGGAGCAGAGACCATTTTTTGTTCTTTGTACCTCATCTAGCAGGGTAGGGTCCTAGTTCACGATTAGGGCTCTTGGCACTATGGGAATACAAATGATAATGCATAATAGATGCGTGAAGATATTTGTTATTTTCAGATGGTTAGAAAGTGGTAAGTAGTTGATGTCAAATTCTGTGAAAAAAATATTTTTCAGCTTTTTCAAAATCTTTCATGGGATTTTTAGGGTGGGGGGCTCAGAGAAACTGTTTGTGCATTGCTTTTGAGTTTTGAACATTTTTCTTCAGGTTTTTCTTTTTGCAATCAAAAAATACAATTTGTCTAAGCAATACAAATTTTCTGTAACAAATTCTTCTTTAGAAAAAGGCTATTTTTCATTTTTTTTTAAATCCCTAATTCCAAAGGAATAGTTTTGACCAGCTGTAGAAATGATAACGCAAATGGCCACAGACCGATCTAGTGGACCGTATGAATCAGTAAACTCAGAATTATACGTAGGGCCCAAACCTTTACCCAACGCAGTTGAGTACTAGGGCTAGACTGTGCCTTTGCCTCACTTAGCCAAGCCAGGTGGTAAAGGGACATGGAGTCCTGCACCCACTTCTTGATCTTCCACCTAGGTCTGATGTGTCCTTGCTTCTCTAGATACCCTCCCCCTGGGAGCAAGTTGCCCTTGGCTCTATCCCTCCAGCCCACCTGCCACAGTTGCTAACCAGGTTTGAGGTGAGGGAGAAAGCTACACCCTTTCAAAGGCTTCAGGAACTTACCTCATCCCTTGATTGTGGGACAAATTAAGTGAGACATTGCTAAGACAGCAGAGAAATAATTGATAGGGCTAGGGTGTCCTTTGCTAATGCACTCTCTATCAGTTACTAAGCAGGCTGGAGATGGGTAAAGATTGCGTTAGTGGGTAATTTCAGGAGTCCATTAACCTCTGTTTGCCCATCTGTAAAACTGGCATTATAGCCCTTACACACCTCACGAGGGGCTGGAAGAGTTAATTAATGAAGGTCTGTAAAGTCCTTCGAGAGCCTAGATGCAAGATATAAACAAATTACACACTATAAGTAAAGTATTATTTATTATTGTTATGATGAGACTCTTGCAGCTTTACAGATATTTCAAAAGGTCATACCCAGGCACCACAAAAATCTGCAACTGCGAAAAGTCTGCAAATTCTGAGAAATTAGGGTCTCCCCAGGGATTTCCTGCTTTCTACAACCTCTAAGCTTTCCCTTAAGAAAACACTTTCTGGCTGTGAAGATAACTATCTAGTGTAAATTGCTGACTTTCTGAGTCTGCAGGGAGGTTGAAATAATCACACCGAGAGAAAAGAAAACCTTCCCCCTCCCGCTACCAGAGTGGTCTGCAAGATTTTCATACTTAATTATGAACATTTAAGGGGCAACACTCTTAACCTTTTCAGTACCAACCACTGCACCAAAACAGCCAGGTACTGTGCTGCTTTAGCCTGCATGGGTGTGAATCCTTGGATAAAGGATGGCCTGTTACAATTCACCCCACACGTCCGGACTACGAAAATAGCATTTGGGTTGTGGTGATGAATGAGGAGTTTGCTTCTCTCTTGAAAATTAGAATAAAAGGAAGGATTACCAGGATGCCAGCTTAAAAAAAAAAAAAAAACCACACACAAAATGTTACTCTCATCCCTCATCCAAAGCCAATCAAAGTTAATGGGAGTCTTTCCGTCGACTTTAATGGGCTTTGAGTTGAGCCAACAGTAAAGTTTGCATAAAAGTTTCTCTCAAACTTGTGCATTAGCTAAGGCAATTCACTTTAATAAGCCAATTACTATTTTTCAATTATTCTGCTTGTCTCATATGGTATTACCTAGCATTAAAATATGAATAAAGGCAAATAGAATAGAAAATGAAAAGCATCATCCCTGCTTTAGGAAGCCTACAGATTTGGGGGTTGTGGAAATCCCTCCAGATTTTGCCAGAGTGCTTTGCAGATGTCTTTTGCCCTTGGTTTAATTAACTTAATGTATTTCCCAAATCATAACAGCTTGGTTTAGGCCATGTATGATCACTTTGTTCTGCACAAATATGGCTGTAGCATACAGACATAAATGAAAAGTTTCTTATATAGAGGATTTTATACAATCTATGGAGCAGAAGTTACTGAAGACTCCACAGTGCAATTAGAACAGTCACAAAATTTGTTTATTAACAGCTAAGTTCAACTGCTTAGTTGAAATTACTAGCAAGCTGAGTTAGTTGTTTTGTGGAGCAAGATGGAAGAGGGGGCTTATATATAATTTGTTTGATTTTTCAGGCATTTGGTGTTCTTCATTTTATCTACGTGGGGGTGGAGATACCAGGTCTGGAAGGGAGGGGAGGACCACATGAGGAGTGTTGCAGAGCATACCTGCCTTGCAGTCACCCTGCAGCAGCAGCTCCTGTCCTGTGGGGCTGGGCTCAGCTCTCCACTCTGGGGATGGAGGGGCAGCCAAGCCAAATGGGAGTGAATGGCGCTGCAATGCTTTGCGGCAGGAAACATGAGAGAGGAGCTGCCACTGTTGGGCGATTGTGGGGACAGGCCCCTGGTGGAAGAATATGCAGCTAACACTAAAGAAAGAAGCAGATTCTCCTTTTACTTACCCTGGTCTACATCAGGAGCAGCTGCCCTGAAGTCAAGGGAGCAAAACAGCTGGTGTCAAACTAGCTTAAACAAGTGGAGAATCAAGCACTGGGCATCAGGCATAACTGTCGCTCTCCTGGCTTTCCAGTTGGTTTGTGTATCCTACAGGCTCTGTCGGACTTGATTCCAGGCTGCATCCAGTCCAAGATCTGGCCTCTGCGAGTGGCCTATCCTTGGTGCTTCTGAGGGAAGGAAAAGCTCCCCACCAACTATCATAGTGGCTATCAACAATATATCTAAGCCCTCAACTGTCTGGAGCTGTATGTGATGTCATAGCCTGACTGATACACATCTCCAAGGCAACCTAGAGGAATGTTCTGGGTACCTTTCTCTGGGGAATGCTTGACCCTGAGCTGGGCACAGGTGTGCCCCTTAAGTTCAGTAAGAGGGCTGGCTCTAGCTCACTGGCTCCTGAAAGGGGCTGAGACTGCCTGGAATGCCTTGTGCAACGGCTGGAGTCCTCCACCAATGCCTCCTCTCAACCCAAGCAAGAGAGAAGGGAGGGGAAAATGGAAGGTTTTCCTGTTTCAGCTGGTGACGACATGCAGAAGAGAACTTCTGAGAGAGACATGCTGTGAGTTGCAGCTGGCACTCTGCTTGGTTTAGCTATCAGGTTTAAAGAACAGTACAAATATTTGTGTTAGGAGAGGCAGGAGGTGCGGTGCTTCATGGCTTTGGCAGGTCAGTAATAATGAGAGTTGCCACCCGAAGGTGCATTCAAAATGTTAACACTTGCATGAAAAAAAAAACAGCAGCATTTCTCAGTCCTCCAAACAGGTTCAAGTCTGAGTTTTGAACAACAGCTGGAGTCAATTGTCATTTGAGCCAGACCAGTTTGCTCCTCCCAAACATAGACTTGATCCCACAATTTTCTGACCTATAAATCAGAGCGATGGCCAAGGAGCCATGCTGACATGCCATCAAGGGCACCCCTGTGGTCTCCATTACTGTAGTGTCGGAGAACCTCGGTCGTTCACATGCTTATTCTCAAAACACCACTGTGAGGAAGGGAAGTGCTATTACCCCCAGGTTACAGGTGGGCAATTGAGGCACAGACAGAACAAGACCCAGATCCTGAAAAGTACTTAGGAGCCTAACTTCTCTTGATTTCAAAGGGAGCTAAGTACCCAAATCTGTTTGAGGATCTGGCCTAAGCGACTTGCCCAAGCTCACACAAGAAGTCTATGGTCAAGCAAGGAATTGTTGACTCCTGAGTCCCAGCCTAGCCCCCAACAAACTAGACCAGCGACCACCCTTTTTCCCCAGCTAGGAGCACCGCATACAAAACATTGATCTTTACTGGGCAGTAAGAACACATGCCGAGCAACAGTGACCTCTGAGTAGTTCACAGTCCCAGTTGCTTGCAATAATTCCTGCTGCCTTATTTCATCTCCAAAGTATGAATTCAAAGGACTAGCTCTTATCCCTCACTATAGCCCTGTCGTGCTGCTCTGGTGGACCAAAGAGGACATAAAGCTGGCTTAACCAGTTAACCAGGAATTCCTTCTGCATAAGGTGAGTCCTCACATAGCATAGCGCCAGCATCTTACCATACTGCCTTGCAGTTCCTAGGTAGAGTGCCACCGTTCCCAAAGTGGCTGCTTGGGGTCATAGGAAGCATGGCACAAACTAGAAGAATGGCTCTTACCTCCCTTAATTGGGCCAGGATTCGGGTGGATATAAAAGTGGTCCTAGATTTGAGGGGCGGTCCACATCACGGGGTCCTTCCTTAGCCTTTTGCAGCGTGACATACTTGGGTATATCATAACCTGATTCTGAGACAGCTCTGGATCATTTGTATTCCCACAGTCCCACCTTTTCATTCAGTAACTAGTCAGAGTTTGGGCCACAAAGGATCACTCTAGCACTCAGGAACAGTCAGCATGGATTCACCAAGGGAAAGTCATGCTTGACTAATCTAATTGCCTTCTATGATGAGATAACTGGTTCTGTGGATGAAGGGAAAGCAGTGGACGTGTTATTCCTCGACTTTAGCAAAGCTTTTGACACGGTCTCCCACAGTATTCTTGTCAGCAAGTTAAAGAAGTACGGGCTGGATGGATGCACTACAAGGTGGGTAGAAAGTTGGCTAGATTATCGGGCTCAACGGGTAGCGATCAATGGCTCCATGTCTAGTTGGCAGACGGTATCTAGCGGAGTGCCCCAAGGGTCGGTCCTGGGGCCGGTTTTGTTCAAGATCTTCATTAATGATCTGGAGGATGGTGTGGATTGCACCCTCAGCAAGTTTGCGGATGACACTAAACTGGGAGGAGTGGTAGATACGCTGGAGGGTAGGGATAGGATACAGAGGGACGTAGACAAACTGGAGGATTGGGCCAAAAGAAATCTGATGAGGTTCAACAAGGACAAGTGCAGAGTCCTGCACTTAGGATGGAAGAATCCAATGCACCGCTACAGACTAGGGACCGAATGGCTAGGCAGCAGTTCTGCAGAGAAGGACCTAGGGGTGACAGTGGATGAGAAGCTGGATATGAGTCAACAGTGTGCCCTTGTTGCCAAGAAGGCCAATGGCATTTTGGGGTGTATAAGTAGGGGCATTGCCAGCAGATCGAGGGACATGATCGTTCCCCTCTATTCGACTTTGGTGAGGCCTCATCTGGAGTACTGTGTCCAGTTTTGGGCCCCACACTACAAGAAGGATGTGGAGAAATTGGAGAGAGTCCAGCGAAGGGCAACAAAAATTATTAGGCGTCTGGAACACATGACTTATGAAGAGAGGCTGAGGGAACTGGGATTGTTTAGTCTATGGAAGAGAAGAATGAGGGGGGATTTGATAGCTGCTTTTAACTACCTGAAAGGTGGATCCAAAGAGGATGGATCTAGACTATTCTCAGTGATAGCAGATGACAGGACAAGAAGTAATCGTCTCAAGTTGCAGTGGGAGAGACTTAGGTTGGATATTAGGAAAAACTTTTTCACTAGGAGGGTGGTGAAACACTGGAATGCGTTACCTAGGGAGGTGGTGGAATCCCCTTCCTTGGAAGTTTTTAAGGTCAGGCTTGACAAAGCCCTGGCTGGGATGATTTAGTTGGGGATTCGTCCTGCTTTGAGCAGGGGGTTGGACTAGATGACCTCTTGAGGTCCCTTCCAACTCTGTTATTCTATGATTCTAACACCTGCACACTAAACCCAACAACTGGAATGAGACTAAAATATTACATCACACACGAGACTAGAGACTGTATGTGCCACAGGCAGAGAATAGAAGGGACCAAGGTGAACCAGCACCTGAGGTCCCCGTAATTGCAGGGAAGCGATTAACAATTATTTCACTGCTTTGGAGTAGTTTCTTAAAACATTGTGGTTAACATATGCACGTCTCATGTTGGCTCAGTGTAATAAAGTCAATGGCAGTTAATATCATCCTGAAAGATTACTGCTAAAAGTTTCTCTCTCGGCATATTTTAAGAGGAGAAAACTTGGTAACAATTTTGGAGTTCTGCTGTAAAATAATCATGCCTTTTGTATCATGTCTCTTTTTCTTGTATTGATCTTCCAAACACCAGTTCTATCTAACTCCAAAGAGCCAGGTCACAGTCTGCAAGCCAGCGGCAATCTTAGATTGTGAAGGACATCAGTAGTCTTCGGTCAAAAAATATATTCTTAGAGAAGGCTGGGACAGGTTCCCTTCATCACAAGTGTTCCTAGAAGTTACCTAGTAAATCAAAGCTCTTCTGCACATCAGTCTATGTCGCTGCTGGCTTCTCTATGTGAATAACTGTTTCCTGTTAATTTATCTCCAGTATGCCTTTTAAAAAAAAATCTTCCTTTAGCATCCTACTTCTCGGTCAGTTATTTCAAAAGAGCTATTTCAAAATGGATGATGCTCTCTTTCAAGGTTCTGCGACACAGCCTCTTTTAAAGGGACAATATGGGGGTTGGGCGGGGGAAGGGGAAGAGGACCACTAAGCCCAGTTAGAAATATAAAGGGAACAACTACTAAAAACAGCAAGCAAGGGGGAAAAGCTGGTCATACAGTTTGTTCATTTCATACCTAGCTGCCTCTATTCCAATAAGCAATCATCCAGTGCTAGAGGCTAGCATAGACTACATGACTGTCCGAGAAAATAAAAAAGTATTTGTAAGAAGATGATTCCTAAGCAGCTGCAAGGCAGTGCAAGCAACATGGCTGAATGCACATGTAGAAATCTTTGCGGAAATGTTTTTTCCTAAATGAATTGGAGGCTAGTTTGATTAATCCCAGCTGCAGGACCTGTCTCTCTCTCCCTCCCTGCCTGCAGGGGTTTTTTTTAATAGTTTCTTTTCCTCATCTGTTCACTTGGAAAGGATAGTAATCCATTGGACATGCCGCACTTCAGCAAGAACAAAGGTGCTTTAGAAAATGGTTTTCATACATCTGGGATATTTCATCTTTCCCCGTTTTGCACGTTTGTTTGCAATTGTTGGAAGCAGCAGAAAGCAGAGGGCTGCATTTGTGTCTTATTTTTAATCTTATTTCCATGGATCATAAAGGAAGGCAGCTCATCTAGTTCTGCTTACTGATGTACAAGCATTTTAAAGCATTTTGCATAAGAACCTCGACATTCTCACTTTGAATTGTGCTGTTCGTCAGATCTCACAAGCCAAATAAAGTGGGTCTCAGTCTGAGGGATGTACCTAGAATACTACAGAAAGTCACGCTGCAGCCATAGGAAGTGGCAGTCTCTCTCTCTGTGTCAGGCTGTGTCTATACTGTGGAGATTATACAGGTGTAGCTATGTCAGCATAGTTATACCAGCATCACCCCATACTATAGGTACAGCCTTCACTGACGGAAGGGGTTTTTCCATCGGTATAGGAACATCACCTACTTGAACAAAGTTAGCTACATTCAATGGAGTGTTCTTCCATCAACAGAACTGTGTCTACACAGAGGTTAGGGCAGCATAGTCATGGGTGTTTCCCCGACCACCACCACCCTCCAGACCGACCTAGCACCATTGACCGAATTTAAGTGAAGAGCATGCCTCACTGTTGAATAAGTGCTCCAGCATGATGGGAGGGGAACTGTGTGGCAAGGGGGTGCTGCCTCCCATAAGAAAGGTAAAACCAAGTCCCTTTCCACTTACATTTGTTAAGGAGCACGTAGCAACTTTTGCAGGAGAGGGGATGCTAGCCCTTGTTTCCTGGCCAAATTCCAGCTTGAGTAGTTGTCTTGCGACGACCTCAAATACCCCCTCCACTTTCAACCGGAGATGGCATTCCTCTTCATTGCCTGTCCCCAAATGCATGCTGTTGAGACAGCTACCACATTTCACCCATAAGGTAGCTGCAACTAAGTTCTGGATGCTGTTTTATATTTTCCGCTGACTGGAGTGACTCCTGGTTTGCACGGGTGTGAAGGGGAGAGAAACAGGCTCACGCTTTGAAAAGCACTTTGGAACCCTTCCGAACGAAAAGGTGCTGTGACAAACATGAGACATCTTAGAAACCCTAGTCACACAAATATAACCAGCTTCCAATTAAGTGGCTATTTTAGTATGTTTTTGCCCACCTAGATATATGCCATATAATCAGGAAAGCGATCAACTGAATTGCAGGTACGGAGGCATCAACTTGTTATTTATATGCACTGCATGACATTTAGATGGGAAACGGTAACTACCTGCGTCACCTGAAGCCTCTTTCAGCTACAGCCTAGCAGCAGAGGAAAATTCTCCCACTGAAAATAATGTGCAAGAATCCACATTACCCATTACCACAGTGTGCTGCATAGTTTCCTCCCCGTGCCTGGATCCTCTACTCCTGGGGAAGGAGCAATTATCATCGGCAGTCATTGGATTTAACAGTGAGTGGACTATTGTGCGTTTCCCTCTTGCTTGCTTCTTCCTCTTTCTTCCCCATTCTGTAGGTCTTTTTCCTTGGGTTGATTCCTTTTATTTGCTTGCCATAACTCCCACTGAAACTGCCACTACCCCAAAGCCACAAAAAGCTTCCCCTCCCCAGAAGAGAGGGACAGATTGCTTTAATTTAATAATAAAATAAAACCATTGTCCTGAGGTGAGGATGTATAATGTACTTGTATCTGGAGCACAGGGCAGCAAGAACAGCCTATAATTTCCTATGATCTTTCTCTGGTCAAGTCCCAAAAGAAAATCCTTTTAATCTTGAGATTCTGATTGTAACAAGAGACCGAGTACTGGTGTATAACCCCTGATCAAAGAGTATGCAGCCCTCGTCTACAGAGCTCCTTACAGAAGCAGAAATCCTATTGACTTCTATTGGAGTTATACCTCTTCAAGTAGTAAGACCCCAGGTTGCGATTCTCAAAGCTAATGAAATTTACCCAGACAGCTTCCATGCTGTTCACTGAGCTATTTCCTCTAGTCATCTTTGAGCCAAATCATTGATCTCCAGCCTCCTTTGACAGGGGAAAGGACTGAAAACCCAGCCAATTCCAAACCCCAGGGGAACCAAGGCACAAAATGAGGAATGTTTCTTTTGTGGCCTTGTTCTTCTGATCCAGGCCCTACAGAAGACCCTTTGTGGCTATGTGGGAATTGGGAAGGGTGGATGGCATCTTTCCCCAGACAGCTCCACTGTTATTGCCTGGCTAAGATTAGCTTGAACACTTTTCCCCGTCTGTACTGTAGGTTGCAGGGAGATGGCTTCAGGGCCATCTGCTGGGTGGGGATTTCCTGCCAGAGAGCTGGGGCAGATGGGAGGGTGCACAGATGGCCAATGCTTCGCAGAGACCATTCTGGTGTCTGGGAGCTCCTTCACATGGAGTTGGCAGGCCAGGCCATCTCAGCCTTCCACACAGCAGAGGTAGTCCTTCCCTTGTGAGTGATGGGGTACAAACTATTGCTGAATTGAATTTCAGACAAATAGTTTATTTCCCAAAAAAGTGCAGTTTGGGTCAACCTGAAACTATTGGTGCATTTGACACGAAGTCACAATCATTTTGGCCAGAAAAAGAGGTCAGTGGCTGGAGGAAGAGGGGATACTGCCTCTTATAACCTTTAGCCCCATGGGCAGAGCACTCACCTGGGATATAGAAGAAACAGATTCAATTCTCCCCTCTGCCTGGCAGGGAGACAGGATTTGAAATTGAGTCTCCTACCTCAGAGCAGCATGCCCTAACCACCAGACTATTGGCTATCCTTAACTGATGCTTGCTCTCACTCTCTCTCTCCCCCCTGTTGAAGCTGCTCTATGGGATTTAAAACATTTGAATAGTCAGTGGACCAGAGTGAGCAAATGCAAGAATAACTCTGCAGCCTGGTCTTTCTGTCATTCACGTGAGAGCAGGGAGAGCCAAGTTGAACTCTGTTCTCCACATCAGGCAGAGAAGAGAACACAAGCCAGGTCTTCCGCAGCCCAGCTGAATGCTCTAATGTCTGGGCCCCTGGCTGAAGTTCCACCTTGTCTGGTTCCTTTGGCAGCCTAGCCTTTTGCTTTTATTTTAAAAATGCCCAGAAGCAAAGTCAACGAGGAGTCCTTGTGGACCTTAGAAACTAACAAATTTATTTAGGCATAAGCTTTCATGGGCTAGAACCCACTTCATCAGATGCATGGAGTGGAAAATACAGTAGCAGATATAAATACACAGCACATGAAAAGATGGGAGTTGCCTTACCAAGTGGGAGGTCAGTCTAACGAGACAATTCAGTTAACAGTAGGATACTAAGGGAGGAAAATCACTTTTGTAGTGGTAATGAAAGTGGCCCATTTCAAACAGTTGACAAGAAGGTGGGAGTAACAGTAGGGGAAAATTAGTTTGCTGATACAGACTAACACGGCTACCACTCTGAAACCAGAAGCAAAGTGATTCTTTTGACCAAAACAAGTTGTGTCAACTTTTTCAATTCACCGACTTCTTTGGAATTTTCCGCTGTGGTTGAACTGTTGGGAACACTGGGGCATGGCCACTAGGTAACTCGAGGGGATGGAAGACCACGAGTGTCGATGAAGCCCCCTTGCACTAGGCCCCGGTGTCCTTGGCCCCCCCTCCTGCCTGGAGGCACTCGCAGCAGCTCTGCGTACTAGGCCCAAGTGTCCTTGCCCCCCCCCCACCACCTGGAGGCACACACAGCAGTTATGCTGAGAATCTGCAACAATATGTTGCAGAGTCAGACTGCCTGAAACTAAGCAAGGCCAAAGGGGAGATATGGAAGAACAATGCTAAATAAAGCAGCTTTATGTATAGTTTAACAAATGATACAGAGAACCAGGGAACTAGCTGGGAACTGGATTGGCTGGCTATATGGATACTTGGGGCAGCTTGCTATTGGATAAGTATGCTGGGAAAAAGGATGTATAAAAGCCTGTGTAACTTCCTGCTCTGTTGTGCAGGATTTGAGATTTTATTCTCCCTGTACCTTTTTGCAGCTGCAAATAAACTTTTCTGTTTCTCCACCCCGTTGTGATTATTGGGTGCAGTACACCGGGTAACGAACCAACTCAAGCTGTTGTTCAGCCTCTCGGCACTGGGTGCCGGCAACAGCTTTTGGCGTCCCTGGGTGGGCGACGAGGCTGCAATTTAGCCTTGCCCGGACCCCTCCTGGAGGTCGAGGATTGCAGCGAGAACCGACGCCCGGCGCGCACCGGTGAGTTCATCGGGGGCCTCGGAGGAGATGCGATTTGATCGACCCCAGAGGGCACAACGGTGCAATGCACTCATATAGTGGAGAAGCTGTTGTGGACGGCGGTGAAGAACCGGTCCCTTAGACATGGGGGAGGAGCAGCTGCAGGCCACGGTGAAGAACCGGTCCCTTGGATAAGGTAGGAACCTTTTAAAATCCGGATTATATGCTCTGTTGCAACCTGGGGACGCCCAGAGTTACCCTGTAGGTATGGGACAGGGACAGAGCTCAGGGGTTAGGGCACGATGTACGCCCCTAGAGTGCATTCTAGCAAACTGGAAGGTATTTGGTGCGGATCCAATGACTAAGAGCCAATTAAAACGATTCTGTACAGTTGACTGGCCTCAATATCAACTAGAGGACCAGGAGTGGTGGCCACCAGGAGGGTCAATTAATTACAACACGATCCTCCAATTAGTTTTGTTTTGTCAGTGAATGGGTAAATGGAATGAACATATGTATGCGCATTTGTTTCTGACTTTATGTACTCGACCAGATATTTTACAGCACTGTAATCTGACTCCGACTGGTTCGGTAGTAGCTAATGTTAGTCCCCAGACCCCCAACCCCCACTGTAATGGCAGAGCCGGTGTCCCCTTCGGCCCCCACACCTCCACCGTATAAGGGTAGGATGTCTTGGGTTACAGAGATTGCCCCCTCGGTGGGACTCTATCCTTTGCTTACCGAGACCGTTGTGGCTTGCCCAGGGGCAGACGGACGTCAGGCTACCACTATGCAAGTTTACACCCATGTGCCATTCAATCCAATAGACTTAGCAGCTTTTAAAACACAGGCTGGGCAATTCTCAACGAACGCAAGCAGGTTTATTTCAGTCTTTGAGGAGTGCCTCAGTAGTCACAAGCCGATTGAAACGACTGTAATATCCTCCTGAGAACCCTGTTGTCTGAGGTGGAGAGGGATCAGGTTACAGCTAAGGCAAGGGGAGCGTCAGCGTTCAAGTGAAGAAAAAAGAAAGGAATCTATCTGTCAAGTTCCTCTCCAAATAATTGTAAGCAGCTCAGGGCATTTCTGGGTATGGCAGGCTTTTGCAGGATATGGATCCCAGAGTTTGGACTGTGGGCTAAACCCCTGTACGACTGTGTAAAAGGAGCAGATCATGACCCCTTCTATTGGACCCCAGAGGCTGACAGGGCATTTAAAATCCTGAAAAGAAAATTGATGGAAGCCCCGGCTCTGGGCCTGCCAGATCTCTCTAAGCCGTTTCAGTTGTATGCACATGAACGAAGGGGGGTGGCCCTAGGAGTGCTTACACAGCTATTAGGAGCATGGAGACGTCCGTGGCTTATTTTTCTAAGCAATTGGATCAGGTTGCAAAGGGTTGGCCGGCCTGTTTACGGGCGGTTGCAGCTACTGCCCTATTGCTTAAGGAAGCCGAGAAGCTAACATTGGGAGGGGTTATGCAAATCTATACTCCCCATACGGTCCGAGCCTTATTGGATGCAAAGGGAGGGCTTTGGCTCACCCAGGCTCGGATTGCTCAGTACCAGGCTAAGCTGTTAGAGAACTCTGAAGTCATCCTACAGCCTTGCCCCTCCCTTAATCCAGCCACTCTCTTGCCAGAAACAGAGAAACAAAAACATGACTGTTTAGAGATCATAGATGTCCAGTACTCCAGTCATCCGGATTTAAAGGATGTACCCCTCCCAAATGCAGATTATGAGTGGTACACTGATGGTAGCAGTACTGTAATAAATGGGCAAAGGAGGGCGGGTTATGCTGTTGTGACCCTCCATGACACTGTGGAAACTGAAGGTTTGCCTGCTGGGACCTCTGCCCAGCTTGCCGAACTGATAGCCCTGACCCGTGCACTTGAACTGTCAAAAGGAAAGCGGGTCAATATTTTTACTGATTCAAAGTATGCTTTTGGTGTGCTGCATACTCATGCTGGCAGGGAAGCACTTATCCAACTAAAGGGAAAATATTTTATCACTTCCGGACTCCGACCCCTGGCTGCCCAGGTACAAGCGGACTGCTTAGTCTGCCAAAAGAATAACCCCCGACCGGGACATCCTGTGCCACCAGCTGCCCTGGAACCCACTCCGGGCCCCGGACAAGTGTGGCAAATAGACTTTACTGAGTTTCCCCAGACCCAAGGGTTCAAATATCTCCTTGTCATAGTGGATCGGTTCAGCGGATGGCCAGAAGCCTTCCCATGCCGTAACTGCACTGCCAGAACAGTGGCCCTCAAGTTTGTTAAGGAGATCATTCCTCGCTTTGGACTCCCCCTGTGGATGGAATCTGACAATGGGACACACTTCACGTCAAAAATCATTCAAAGCATCTCACATGCCTTACAGATCCCCTGGAAACTCCATACGCCCTGGAGACCACAAGCCAGTGGTGTAGTGGAGCGTACCAATCAGATCCTTAAACGGCATCTCTCAAAAGTGTGCCAAGAAGCCTCACTGCAATGGCCTGATGCTTTGCCCCTCGTCCTACTCCGTATCCGCGTTCTCCCAAAGGGTAGATTAGGGCTCAGACCCTTTGAAATTATGTTTGGAAGGGCATGGCCTATGAATGGCACCCCGGTTCTGTCAGGGGAATGGGAGTTGGGTAATGGTTTTTTGTCACAGTATATGTGTTCCCTGTCTGCTGTTCTCTTGTCTCTTCACAGGTATACCAAGGATTTCCAGCCTGTCCCCTTGGACTCTCCCGTTCACTCCTTACAGCCCGGTGACTCTGTGCTTGTTCGCACCTGGAAAGACGAGCCTCTCCAGGAAAAGTGGAAAGGATCCTATACCGTCCTGCTGATCTCCCATACAGCGGCAAAGATCGAGGGACACAAGAACTGGATCCATCACTCTCATCTGAAGGCAGTAACCGCCCCCTCGTCAGCAGGACAGTGGACCATCCAACCTGCTGACTCCTCATCTAGTGACGATCTCGGGCTAAAGCTACTGTTTAAAAGACACAAATAGCGGGCGCCTTAATGCTAAAATGGGCCCACCCAGGTACTGGAGACCCTGGGTTGGGAAGACTCTGGTAATAATTAATTGGGTAACATTGTTATTCTCTGTATTGGTATTTCCAAACTGTGCATATCGGGAGCATAACTCCTTTGTTTTGCTTGCGCACCATGTTGCTAATTTAACAAACCAGGCTGATTGCTGGGTATGTACTCCAACTCCACTATCCCCCAAAACGGGAATGCCCCTTGACATGCTGCCCTTGACCCTAGCAGAATTAGCCACCACCAAAGAGCAGGAAAGAACGGACTCGCCGTTCTGGAACAAGATCTCTTTACAGCAAGCCACCTATCAGGACCAGGAGTATTCAGTTGCAGTACTCACTGAGGGAGTATTATGTTTTACCTGAAACCAATCTGATCACTATGGGCATCCTGTGGGAAAGAGCTCCTGTGTTATTACACAGTGGGCTGATGGGTATTAAATAAAGACCAACAGGGGAGGCCAACAGTGTGGGTATAATGGTTCCTCCCCTTTTAGGAAAACACTTACAAATAATCTTACCACAAAAAAGGGGTTTGGAAATGTAACTTGCTGTCCAGTTAATATCTCCAATGTAGCAAGCCAATGGTGGGCTTGTAGTGATCCCTATGGCGAGTGTAATTTGAACAGCACAATTAGAAACGCCCCCACTTGTACCCAATCAAAAAAATAAGATGCTCCCATAGAGGCATATAAATTGTTTAAAAAATCAGCCAAAGCAGCCTTAAATATCCCAGGAATCACCTTAAGAAACAGTCCTTACTGGGCCCTACAAAGTCACTATTTTGTATGTGGCCGAAAGGCTTACAAGGTGCTGCCAGCCAACTGGACAGGTAGCTGTTATATAGCTCATGGAGTTCCTCATCTTTCCATAACTGCCACACTGCCCAAAGAAAAGATTAAAAATGCCCGAAACACCTCTGTTGAGTCACGAGAAAAGACCCTGCGGCGACTGACTACGGCATTAGAGGGCAATATGAAGAATCCCCTCACAACCGAGAAGCTGGTAGGGTGCTCTGTACTGGGAATAGCACCACTGTTTACCGGGCCAGCCATGGCATGCATAGGCCGCTATACTGTAAGGCTGCAAATGGTACTTGAGAAAGTGGCCTTAGAGTTAGAGGACTCGGTTAGTGATTTAGGGTCAGCAGTAAAAACTTTAAATAAAGAGGTACAGCAGCTCAGGACGTTTTCCCTCCAAAACAGGCTGGCTTTGGACTATCTCTTGGCATCCCAAGGAGGGGTTTGTGCCCTCGTCGGGCCCCGATGTTGTGTATATGTCAATGATAGCAGTTATGAAATCTATAAAAAGGTGGTACAGGCTGAGGCCCATGCCCGAGCCGGAGCACAGGTTGCCTATACTGCCCCAGAAAACAATTGGTTGCAAACCTTGTTTTCAGGCTGGGGTTTGTCGTCTTGGCTTGGTGGTTTATTTAGCCTGCTATTGAAAATTCTCTTTCCTGTATTGCTTGTATTACTGGTATTATGCTATGCAGTATCATGTGTCAGGGCCCTTTTGCAAAAGTTAATAAGTCATTCTCTTCAGGGCTATCACAAAGTGCTTATGCAAAGTCATATTGTAAAGAAATAAGTAGCCCAAGTGAGAAAACTCAGAGCCAAGGCTGTTGAGTGTTCTCAAAGAGGGGAGTTGTTGGGAACACTGGGGCATGGCCACTAGGTAACTCGAGGGGATGGAAGACCACGAGTGTCGATGAAGCCCCCTTGCACTAGGCCCCGGTGTCCTTGGCCCCCCCTCCTGCCTGGAGGCACTCGCAGCAGCTCTGCGTACTAGGCCCAAGTGTCCTTGCCCCGCCCCCCCCCGCCCACCTGGAGGCACACACAGCAGTTATGCTGAGAATCTGCAACAATATGTTGCAGAGTCAGACTGCCTGAAACTAAGCAAGGCCAAAGGGGAGATATGGAAGAACAATGCTAAATAAAGCAGCTTTATGTATAGTTTAACAAATGATACAGAGAACCAGGGAACTAGCTGGGAACTGGATTGGCTGGCTATATGGATACTTGGGGCAGCTTGCTATTGGATAAGTATGCTGGGAAAAAGGATGTATAAAAGCCTGTGTAACTTCCTGCTCTGTTGTGCAGGATTTGAGATTTTATTCTCCCTGTACCTTTTTGCAGCTGCAAATAAACTTTTCTGCTTCTCCACCCCGTTGTGATTATTGGGTGCAGCACACCGGGTAACGAACCAACTCAAGCTGTTGTTCAGCCTCTCGGCACTGGGTGCCGGCAACAGAACCAAGTCCCAAATACGTTTTGTTTTTCAGAACTGCCAGCAAATCAACCAAAGTAGCTATTGACCCAGCTGTAGGAATGACCCAGTGAAAACACTGCAAGGTTCCCCTTGCAGAAACTCTCCCCCATACAGATTTCCCTCATGCAGGGGGTTAATCTTGCCATACATTAGTTTAGGGTCAGGCCCGCACTCACCAGCCAGGTTCAAGTGGTAGACTGTCACTTTAATCTCCCTCCAGGTATCTAGTAGCTGCCGTTAGGCTAAGGGAGAGGTCCTATACATTGAGGAGAGTTCAGAATAAAGATCTTTGTTCTGTTGTCCTCTAGCTACAAAAGGACAGGGTGACTGCAGTTTTAATTTAAGGCACAAGGATTGGAAGTGGCAGATGTGTCAAACTCTAGGCATCTGAAGAACATGTGGTGTTAGCAGGTCATGTTACCAGCTAGATCTTAGTGATTGAGACAGGCAGTAGCACCAGATTTCATTTCCAACCAGGGCCATATGTTTGAACAGGAAGTCTAGTTTCATCTTCTATTATCCCAGTTACCTGTCCAGCAAAACAAGTCCCTGAGAAACCTGTGAGTTTCAGAGAGCTCTCGCATAACACATTCCACGCTAGTATCAAGCTGTGTTTTGGTTTTCTGTTCAGCATTTCAGACAAGCACAACAGTTACCCAGCTGCTGCAGCTCCTACGTCAGAGCTCGGGGTGGCACAATGCCTGTATGATGTCAGTGCAGGACAGTGGCACTGAGCCACCTCTGAGGACACAATGTGCCATGCCACTGCAAGATTAACTTCTTACAAGGCATCCCTGCAGTATTTTCAGTAAGCCTCTTCAAAACACCTCGTTTTTCCCTGGGGAAAATGATCCCTCCTCCATTCCTGCAGCCCTTACACATCCAAAGCTAGCCCCAACCAGCCTGTCAAGGTTCTACCTGGGATTCTGGAAGATGCCTATGGAAGTTGAGTGCCCAACTTCCTTGCAGTTCCAATGAGTTGGGTGCCTAACTCCCTTAGACTCCTTTGAAAATCCCACCCCTCACCTTTTTGCTAAACTCTCACCCTCATAAAAAAGATTCTAGCCAAGATTTTCAAAGATAGACCTTCCTCCACCAACAAGGCCAGCTTTGGCTTCCCTTTTATTCCCACTCATATCTACACCATCTTCCACACTCACCCTCCCTATGGAGCCCACGAGGCTGATCTTCTCTACAAGTCCTGCTGTGTCCTGCATAGCATCGAGTGCTTAACTATTAAACAATAAATAATTCTGATAATGAAACACTTGTGAAAATCCCTAATAATGCCCCCAGATTACCCCATGCTCCTCTTAATAGCTTGTCTCATTGAGTTCTCCTAATATTGTCCTACTGGAGCTTGGAATCTGCCCCCAGAAAAGCAACATGGTATACAGTCACTGTTCTGACAGGGCTTGGGGAGGAATGATACACATACCTCTAGCCTGCCCCCTCCCAACTCTTCCCTACACATGAATTGCTGGACCCATGGAATGGCCAGGGATAGAGCTAGTGGAAGAATGCTGCAGAGAGGACAATATGGCACTTGGCTGTCAGTGCTTCATTTGCTAGAAAGTTGTTTAGCTGGCACAGAAGCTCCATAGGTCTTCCAGCTGGTTTCTCTAGGGCACAATTTATGTCCCATTCCCTCTGTATATGCCCTGATCTTTCCCTAGCCCTTGGGCTTAGAGACCACCCACAAGTTTCTTTTCAAGTAATAAAGCATATGATAAGAGGCAGTGTGATCCAATGACGCCTGCACAGTCTGGCAGGCAGGAGTCAGTCTAGACTCTGCTTCTGACCTGCTGTGTGACCTTTGGCAGGTCACTTCATCTTCATTTTCCCCTCCCAGGCTTTGTCTGTCTTGTCTATTGTGATTGGAAACTCTGCAGGAGAAAGATGGTCTCCTACTTTGTGCTTGTACAATGTCTGATGAAGTCCCAATCTCAGCTGAGGTTTCTGGGTACTCCTGTAACAGCCTGCTTGGGGATTATTTCTAGCTAGTGAAGGGTGGGGATGTATGAACCTCACACTGGCAAGGGTTAAGGGAAGCCAGTGAGCACAGTTAGTGTCCCTGATGGCACCTGGAGGCTGTGTATCAGGTTTAATTAAGGATGAAACCCAGATGAGAAGAGGGGGAGACTGATTTAAGGCAGGGAGCTGAGGGAGGGAGTTGATACCCTGGGATTGGCCTTGACTGGAGAAGGTGACTCTTGAAGCACTGAGAATATAGACTGCAGGGGAGGAGCCTGAGGAGCACTGGGCCTCCAGGGAGAAAGCCCTGGGAAACAGCCCACTGTATTAGAGCGGGAAAGAACGCTGCAGAGCATGGGATGGTGGCAGTTTGCTAAGGACTGGGGGCAGGAAGGGTGGAAGAGTGTGTGTCCCTTTGCATTAAGTTTGGACTTTGGGTAACTCAGAAGGGGTAGGACAGAATGTGACCAGGCCAGTGGCCCAAGTCACAGGACAAAGTGGAGAACTAGCAGGCCTGAATGGTGTTTGGTGGAGGCAATGGAGAAGGCCCTGCAAAAAACACGTACCTTAACAAAGAGAAGGTTAAGGGGTGACTTGATGAGTCTAAATATCAACATGGGGAACAGATATTTAGCAATGGGCTCTCCGGTCTAGCAGAGAAAGGTCTAACATGATCCAATGGCTGGAAGTTGAAGCTAGACAAATTCAGAGTGGAAAACAAGGTGCAACTTATTAAACAGGGAGAGTAATTAACCATTGGAACAACTTATTGAGGGTTGTGGTGGATTCTCCATCCTGGGCAATTTTTAAGTCCAGATTGGATGTTCTTCCAAGAGAATTATTTTGGAGAAGTTCTTTGCCCTGTGCAATTCAGGAGGTCAGACTAGATGATCAAAAGAATGGTCCCTTCTGTCCTTGGAATATATTGATGCTGTGCCTGGCCACATGGGGTGCTTTAGCTACTGAGCTGCTTTTCTAGAATTTAATAATCAAAGCAATCACTGTTTAAATTAGAGATAGACAAGCGTAAGACAAAGATCTGCAGGAAAACTAAGTCACATGCTTGGTTTGTATCTTGCCCCATAAGCCTGCCCTTCTGGAGAAGGTTCCAGTACGTTCCTCAGGAGACGCAGTAGTGAAATAAAAAAATAGATATCAGAGAGATGCTTTTCATTCATGTTTGAGCATTTTCACTTGGTAAAACACAGTTATATCTCCCGTGCACTGAATATTCTCGACCTGAATCTGCTTTCACCGAGTCATGCTGCAAGTGGAAATGAGCCAGCATGCGAGTCAGCTATTTTTTCCCCTTATCTAGTCACTTTCTAAATATTCCAAAGTGTACCCTAAGGGGAGAATGCCAAGACACAGGTTGGGAACCCTATAGAGGTGGAGAGGGAAAGAGTAGAGAAGAGAGGATCTGAAATCACTCTCACACATACTGCACACTTCCAAAATTCAAAAAGGCTTGATCCAGTTCATTTCAAGTTGTTTAAGGGCCAGTATTAGAACTAATAATACTGAGAGGTCCCTACCAAGATCAGGGACTGATTGTGTGCTAGGAATTGTACATACAGAGATGCTGCCTGCCCCAAAGGGTTTACAGTCTAAATATACAAGACAGACAGCAGGTAGGAGAAGGGAAGAATTATCCCAGTTTTACAGATGGGGAACTGAGGCACAGAGAGACTACACCCCTTTAAGTCAATAGAAAGGGTCCCATTGACTTCACTGGGCTTGGGACCAGGCCTAATGTCAGAGAGGTTCTTCTGTATAGGCCATCTGTTAATGAGTCAGATCCTGCAAGGGACAAAGCACCTGCTGAAGTTTGCTGTACACTTTCAGCTTCAACTGAAGTCAATGGGCCTGATTCCCACCCCTGTGTAGTCATTTAGGGATGGATCCAGAGCTCACTGAAGTCAAGGGGAGCCCTTCCACTGGGCTTTGGGATCAGGCCCACACACCAGTCTCGATTTCAGGGCATCTTCCACCCACTTTCCACTGGGGTAAGAGACTGCACACGGGCAAGGCAGTGGCGAATCAGACCCCAAGGTGGGAACTGAGAGCACAGAGTCACTTATCCCATTGATAGATTATAGGCCCTATGACGGAGTCCAGCCGGCCTTTTCATGGCTGAAAGCCTTCTCAGCAAGAGGCGGCTTTAATATTTACATAGCAAAGCTTGAGAAGAGATTTATGACACAATAAAATCCCAGTTTCATAGTACATTTCATTACTAATAATTAATCACTTAGCTTAACATTTCATATTACGAGTCTTCCAGCCACCACTTCCCATCATCCCCTCCTCCAAGGCTGGCATAAGACAGTCCTGGCACTCTCCTTTTACTTGCTTGCACTCCACTATGTTTATTCCCATTTAAACTAAGAATAATTAAAAATGTGTCATTGCAAGAGCAGATAAAAAGCACTTCAAAGTCAATCCAGAGCTCATACCAGCTCAATAAAAGCCTTTCATTTAGGCCATTTTTCAAATTCAGTCAACCAATTTTCCTAGGATATACTGGATATATTCCTACGGTTTCTGGGTTTTAAAAATCCATTGACGGCTCTTAGGGGTTTGTTAGCCTAAAGGAGGATGTTTTTGCTTTGGGTTAATGATATTCTATATTGGTTATGCATCGCGATCCATCGAACGGTTTTGCTTTCGGTGCACTGCACCGTTAAGACTCTGCTGGAGAAACTGCTGTTATATAAAGCTGAATGACACAGCTTGGTACAGAGGAGACACCGGGCTTGCTCTCTCGCATGTACGTGTACTTTAGTTTTGTTCTTTCTTGCTTGGTTTTATTTTCTGACTCTGAACTAAAAGTCTATCAAGTTGGAAGTACACAGTTGCTCTTTGCAGATGGATAAACACAGCAATGCTCACTAACTTTTTTCAGCAAGAATTTGGGGAGGGTTGAGGTGACTGCTGGTGAGGGTTACACAGGGAACTTGAGTGGGGACGGAATTTTGACTTGTAACATGTTTGCTGCTTGGTGGTTGTGTGCATAGAGGAGAGGGATGGGTGTACAAATGCTATGCCATTTTGATTCGGTGTAGCAATTGTAGGCCTGTATTTTTAATTGAGGGTAAAAGCATCTAGGGCCTGGGATCAGGGTTGTTCTGGCTGTTTAGAGCCAAGTGAAGAATGGTGGGATTTTCAAAGATGCGTAAGGTCCAGACATTTAACAGGACTTGTGCTCCTAAACCCCGTAGTATTTTGAAAACCACAAGGTATGGGCTTGATGCAGGAGTCACTGGGTAGAATTCTCTGGCCCACCTCATGCGAGAGGTCAGACTAGATCATTATAATTGTCCCTTCCGGCACTACAATCAAGGAAAAGCTTCTTCTAAGTCCATACATTTATATCAATCCAACCTCTCATTTAAAAACAAAAAAGATCTGTCTCAAATCCAGATCTTTCTTTGTCTCTAATTGGACAGAGCAAACAGTTTGCTTCCCATTTAGGGGACTGTTATCCTGTGCCCCTGAGGCTAGATATACTACATAAATGCTTCATCAAGATGTTTTCACTACATGCCATACATACCCTGTAGGACACAAGGCAGCTTATCGTAAACGCTCAATGTCTGCTTTGAATCAGCATACGCCAAGTTCCAATTTAAGAGAAAATATATCTTGCTTTAAAGATGACATAATTCCCCATTATACAGAGAACAGGCAGCAAAATAAATCAATAAATAAGTTGGGATAAGAAAAAAAAATTTTCGGAATGGCATAAAACTGCAATAACTGCTACGGTAACTGTTTTAAAGATCTATACAGCCTGAAACGTTAGATGGATTTCAGATGGCTTTTCTTGATTTACTGAAAATGTTTAAGAGATTGCTAAATGCATATTTACTGAGCTGGCAAGCTTAAATTCATCATGCATAAGATTTCAGAATCTTCAGGCCATACTACATATGCCTAGTTAGTTATATTGCTACCCCTTGTAGCCCAGAGATATGGTTAACCAGTCGAGAACAGAAGATTTCTAGGTATAGAATCATAGAAGATTAGGGTTGGAAGAGACCTCCAGAGGTCATCTAGCCCAACCCCCTGCTCAAAGCAGGACCAACCCCAACTAAATCATTCAAGCTGGGCCTTAAAAACCTCTAAGGATTAAGATTCCACCACGTCCGTAGGTAACCCGTTCCAGTGCTTCACCACCCTCTTAATGAAAAAGTTTTTCCTAATATCCAACCTAGACCTCCCCAACTGCAACTTGAGACCATTGTTTCTTGTTCTGTCATCTGCCACCACTGACAACAGCCTAGCTCCATCCTCTTTGTAACCCCGCTTCAGGTAGTTGAACGCTGCTGTCAAATCCCCCCCTCACTCTTCTCCTCTGCCTTTTTCCAGTTCCCTCAGCCTCTCCTCGTAAGTCATGTGCCCCAGCCCCGTGATCATTTTTGTTGCCCTCTGCTGGACTCTCTCCAATTTCTCCACATCCTTTCTGTAGTGGGGGGGCCCCAAACAGGAAACAGTACTCCAGATGCCAAATAGAGGGTAATAATCACTTCCCTCTATCTGCTGGAAATGCTCCTACTAATGCAGCTCAATATGCCATTAACCTTCTTGGCAACAAGGGCACACTGTTGACTCATATCCAGCTTCTTCTTCACTGTAATCCCCAGCTCCTTTTCTGCAGAACTGCTGCTTAGCCAGTCGGTCCCCAGCCTGTAGCAGTGCATGGGAGTCTTCCTTCCTGAGTGCATGACTCTGCACTTGTCCTTCTTGAACCTCATCAGATTTCTTTTGGCCCAATCCTCCAATTTGTCTAGGTCACTCTGGACCCTATCCCTGCCCTCCAGCGTATCTACCACTCCTCCCAGTTTAGTGTTATCTGCAAATTTGCTGAGGGTGCAATCCACACCATCCACCAGATCATTTATGAAGATATTGAACAAAACCAGCCCAAGGACTGACCCTTGGGGCACTCCGCTTGATACCGGCTGCCAACTAGATATGGAGCTATTGATCACTACCCATTGAGACCGACAATCTAGCCAACTTTCTATCCAACTTATAGTCCATTCATCCAGCCCATACTACTTTAACTTGCTGGCAAGAATACTGTGGGAGACCGTGTCAAAAGCTTTGCTAAAGTCAAGGAACAACATGTGCACTGCTTTCCCCTCATCCACAGAGCCCGTTATCTCGTCATAGAAGGCAATTAGATTAGTCAGGCATGACTTGCCCTTGGTGAATCCATGCTGACTGTTCCTGATCACTTTCCTCTCCACTAAGTGCTTCAGAATTGATTCCTTGAGGACCTGCTCCATGATTTTTCCAGGGACTGAGGTGAGGCTGATTGACCTGTAGTTCCCAGGATCCTCCTTCTTCCCTATTTTAAAGATGGGGTCTACATTAGCCTTTTTTCAGTCGTCCGGGACTTCCCCTATCACCATGAGTTTTCAAAGATAATGGCCAGTGGCTCTGCAATCACATCCGCCAACTCCTTTAGCACTCTCGGATGCAGCGCATCCGGCCCCATAGACTTGTGCTCGTCCAGCTTTTCTAAATAGTCCCGAACCACTTCTTTCTCCACAGAGGGCTGGTCACCTCCTCCCCATGCTGTGCTGCCCAGTGCAGTAGTCTGGGAGCTGACCTTGTTCGTGAAGACAGAGGCAAAAAAAGCATTGAGTACATTAGCTTTTTCCACATCCTCTGTCACTAGGTTGCCTCCCTCATTCAGTAAGGAGCCCACACTTTCCCTGACCACCTTCTTGTTGCTAATACACCTGTAGAAATCCTTCTTGTTACTCTTAACATCTTCTTGCTAGCTGCAACTCCAGGTGTGATTTGGCCTTCCTCATTTCACTCCTCCATGCCTGAGCAATATTTTTATACTCCTCCCTGGTCATTTGTCCAATCTTTTACTTCTTGGAAGCTTCTTTTTTGTGTTTAAGATCAGCAAGGATTTCATTGTTAAGCCAAGCTGGTCTCCTGCCATATTTACTATTCTTTCTACACATCGGGATGGTTTCTCCCTGTAACCTCAATAAGGATTCTTTAAGATACAGTCAGCTCTCCTGGACTCCTTTCCCCCTCATGTTATTCTTCCAGGGGATCCTGCCCATCAGTTCCCTGAGGGAGTCAAAGTCTGCTTTTCTGAAGTCCAGGGTCCGTATTCTGCTGCTCTCTTTTCTTCCCTGTGTCAGGATCCTGAACTCGACCGTCTCATGGTCACTGCCTCCCAGGTTCCCATCCACTTTTGCTTCCCCTATTAATTCTTCCCGTTTTGTGAGCAGCAGGTCAAGATGAGCTCTGCCCCTAGTTGGTTCCTCCAGCACTAGCACCAGGAAATTGTCCCCTACACTTTCCAAAAACTTCCTGGATTGTCTGTGCACCGCTGTATTGCTCTCCCAGCAGATATCAGGGTGATTGAAGTCTCTCATGAGAACCAGGGCCTGCGATCTAGTAACTTCTGTGAGTTGCCAGAAGAAAGCCTTGTCCACCTCATCCCCCTGGTCTGGTGGTCTACAACAGACTCCCACCACGACATCACCCTTGTTGCTCACACTTCTAAACTTAATCCAGAGACACCCAGGTTTTTCTGCAGTTTCATACTGGAGCTCTGAGCAGTCATACTGCTCCCTTACATACAGTGCTACTCCCCCACCTTTTCTGCCCTCCCTGTCCTTCCTGAACAGTTTATATCCATCCATGACAGTACTCCAGTAATGTGAGTTATCCCACCAAGTCTCTGTTATTCCAATTACATCATAATTCCTTGATTGAGCCAGGACTTCCAGTTCTCCCTGCTTGTTTCCCAGGCTTCTTAACATGTTCTTTCTTCCCCCTTGGCTTTGCCTACCGCCACTTCAGAGTCAGGTGAGCATTACCTCATCGTAGTCCCAAACTGACCAAGGGAAGGGGGGTGCCTCACTCGGGAGTCCAACAGATCCTTTGTTGCTGCCTCAGCCAGTGTCCTTTGTTCCTGTGAGGCTGGGCTAGATTTGTCCCATACATGCCCTGATGAGGTATGAGCTGCCCCTTTGCTTCTGGAGAGTTTTGTCTTGGCTTGTTTTAAGCCATGAGGACACATTTTCAGCCTCATAACTATATACATGAAATTACAACCTATAATATTACTATAACAACAATACTCAGTGCATCATGAGCCTTCTGAAGACACCTGACATAACAAACTTTGCATTGGATATCACACAATAATATAAGGATGAACATGGGGGTGCAGGGCGTCACACCCAGGTTCAAACGATAGCTCTGTCTGAAATGGTGCACCCATTCTGGTCAGGGCCTCTGATCTGAATCAGGTGGCAATGGGAGCTGAACCTCCTACATCCCAAGTAAGTGCCTTAGCTGCAGGGCTATTGCCCCCTGTGAAGTGGGTGGATATTTTGGGTGGGGAGTGAAAAATTGAAATGTTTCCATTTCATGACAATACAGAACAAACAAAAAACTCAAAGTTTGTTGTGAAACGGAATATTTTTTCTAGACCATCCCACTAATGACAAACAACTCTGATGGCCTTAGGCATGGCCTACACTACAAACTTCTCTCCGTGTTACTGTGACTCAGCGGTGTGGAAAATCCACAGTCCTGGGTGACATAGTTATACCACTTAATCACCCTGGTGTACACAGCACTACATCAATGGAAGGGCTTGTCCTGTCCACATAGCTACCACCTCTTGGGGAGGTGGAGTACCGATGCTGTTGGGAGAAGCTGTCCCATCAGCATAGGTAGAGTCTTCACTAAGTGCTACAATGGTGCAGCTGCACCTGGGCATGGCTGTAAGTGTAGACAAGCCCTAAGCAATCTCTGATTTGCTGCACTAATGACTTAGCTATCTTAAGCTCGGCTCCTGCAATGGGATCAACCTTTGTGAACAGTGAATGAGGCTGTGGCCAGGCACCAAGGATCAACCTGTGCAGATCCAGTTCCAAGTTCAGGACCTAACTGATCCTCGTTTTCATTTAAGAACTATCCCCCCCAAAAAAAAAATGTAAGTTAGAACCTCCCCTGTTGCAGAAATTTCTCTATGGCTTCACAAAAGAAGTCATATGATCCTGCACAAAATTTCCAAATACTGGTACATGAGGACAATGGAAGATGTAGGGCTTGACTTTTCTAAGATCTAACAGATGCTTGGCAGACTTCAGTGAATAAATTGCATTTGTTCTTTTAAAAATGTAGTTCTGTGAACAAATAGCACTGGGGTTAATGACTGCACTGCTGTCCTTGTAGAAAGCCTGCATTATTTATCTATAGGGGAATTTTAATGTACAGTGGGAATGGCTGTATTTGTTTTTTAAAATTTAACAACTCTATCATTAACTTTTTGATGGATCCACTCCGGAGTTGCACCATCAGCCTGGACACAGGGGTCCCCACTCCACTGAGGTTCAGAATTAGGGCCAAGACAAAGCAAGAAACGGAGTGTGCATGGAACTTTGAGTCAGGAGAGCTAGGTTCTAATCCCGGCAATGCTACTGCCCTGGCGCGTGACTTCGGGTGAATCATTTCACTTCTATGTTTCCCCTACTACTCCTTTGTCTGTTTAGGCTGTAAGCACATTGAGGCAGAGACAGTCTCTCACTATGTGTATGTAATTGTACCGAGCCCAATGGAGCCTTGATTTTGGTCAGGGCCTCCTCTTAGCATCACTGCAATACCAATAATGGGAATTGGTGCCAGTTTTGACTCACTTTCGTTTCGGCCATGTTCATAGCCCCTTTGTTTTCTAGGAGCGAGCCTTTGTTCACCTAACTCTGGGATATTCATTATTCATGCCAAAATCACTCATTCCTGTTTATAAAGCCAACCAGAACTGAGAGTAGAAACATCTGGGAGAAACAGAACAGAGGGGAAGGGGAGATATAATGAATGGCACAGAGAAGATACATGGAAAGCTCCTATTTACCCCGCTCAGTGCAAGAGCAACAGGCTGCTCAATGAAACCCGAGTCAGATTGGCTAGCAGAGTCTGGTAGTTAGCTATACACATTCACTTGACAGCTGATGGATGTGACTTCCTGTCCAAAAGATCCAGATATATACCTCCTTCTCCTCTGGAGTAGAGTGAGGACAGACTGCTTTGACCTCATATGGGCTACAGGGACAATGAGATTTCCTGGAGACTGGGTGTGCATCACTATCCTCTAATACCTTCTGCAGGATCTGCTAAATGTCTTGGAAGAGGATGGTTCAGAAGCAGGAAATTGATCCTTTGCTCTTTGCAGAATGCTCTTGTTAATGAGAAGAGCCCACCTGCCTGGACTGGAGAATATCAAAAGGCAGTGGGATTTCTCCCTTGCCCCTGACAATCTCCAAATGCATCTGGTTAGGCATCTGCGCTGGCTTATTTACATATGAGAGCAGACACCCATACAGTTCACCACAGGATTTTGTTAAGTCACTTGCATTTGCTGTTGTGTTAGACAATGTCACTTTAGATTGGCTCCAGCCGTTTCTGTCTGTCTGAGTCTCTAAAGGGTGTGATCTCCCTTGTGGTGTTCTGAAAGGCTCTCATCCAACTGTTCAGTGTCTTCGAGGCTCCTACAGGATTTTCCAAGGTAACCTAGACACCCACATGCCGCTGACACGCCAGTTTTATGGCTTGTCCTCAGCACACCTGACTGCTGCGGCATGTTGGATTTCTTGTGCCTAGCTGAGAGGGAGACTTAAATGAGAGGGAGATGGCTGAAGATGAAAGAAAAGGCACTACGCTAGGGAGAGGCTCCTGAGAGTGCGGCAGGTCACTCTTTCCCCACTTCTGTGGGTGCTTGCTAAAGGGTTTGGCAGTAAAGTTTCTCTTGACTCTCTCTAGCTTCTGGCATCAGCCAAGGAGCAACAGGGTCCAAGCTGCCTTTATTCGTCTGCACCACAGCTGAGCCCTTGGAGCAATGTCCCCCAGATTGAGAACTCAGCACAGCAATCCCTGCCTCCGGGTAACCTCCAAACCAGACCGTGCCTTGCCCATGATGTACTCTTACTTGGGACTCCGTTTGCAGAGAGTTTGGAAGTGGCAGCCCATGCAGCTGTCTGCCTGCTAGACGGTGTTGGGCAATGGGAAGATATAGTAATTCCTCAGTCACTGTACCGGGTTCCTAGTCAATTCCAATTGCAATTCAGTGTGTTTATTTGAGCTACACAGCTCTATTGGACTTTGGCCCCGGCTGCTTGGGAGGCAAAGTCTCTCTCTTTGATGACGTGATGACAACCAAAATCAGCTGAGACATTTAAATAAAAATCCCCAGATTTAAACATGAGGGGGATGATGACAGAGCCAATCTTGGTGATGGAGTCTTACCTGCAGAACTCACTCTCCCTGGTGGCCTGAAGGAATCCCAGTTTATTGACCTTCCAGGGCCAGGGAATAGGCCAACTCCATTCTCAGACATTTGCTGAGAGATACAAGGGAGTGGAGCTGGCTATTTGCAGGACATGGCTCTTTTTGCAGAGGTACGCCATTTTGTCCATGTCCCCAAAGCTTTATGGAAGGGAGCAATAGAAACAGATCTGAAAAACAAAGAGGTTTCCTCTTTCTCTCAGTGTCTGCCTGCTTTTCTGCAAGAACCTGACCTTCCTTTAGCTGCTTGGAACTGATTCTTTGTACGCCCTGGCTGTCCTAGGAATGTTCTGGGGGATAGTAACACCACTGACAAGCAGCCAGCCTTTATTTTTGGTTTTAGGTTGAATACGGCAGAAGTGCCCTGCTTCTGCAATGTGCGCTGTCTACAATATTCATGTGTCAGCTGGACAGGAAATCAAGCCTTGCACATCTCCCAGGGAATCTTGAAAAAACAAGCTAGAAGCTATAGGCACCAGTCCTGTTATTAGGAAAAACCTGATAATAGTCACACTTGCCCTGAAGCTTCCGTCTCATCCTTCAGCTTGGCTTTTTTCTCTCTGCCTCTATTCAGTCAACTTCTGCACGGAGCCTTTTGAATCATTCCCGCAGAGAGCATATGCAGTACATTAGGGCCTTTCAACAGGCTGCCCATAGCCTGGGAGACAAGAAGCAACATGAACCGTGGCACAACTCTTGGGGTCAGACTTGTGGAAGTGATGGGCTTGCTTCTCACCTGGAGAGGACTAAAAATGTGGAGATATTCCTCCTGCCCTCCCACTCAGCAAACAAATGCCTCCATTTGCCACAGTCTGACAGTTATTATAGGCTCCACAGCCTCCTACTAAGTAGCTCCCTGTCTTACTACTTGTTTCCTTCCAGGTTATGTTCAGCTAATTCCCCAGTGTCAGTTCAGAAAAGCACCTCACAGGCATACAAACCCACAGCCACTGGGGACCAGTTTTCAGACTGGAGTGCTTAAATTCAGGCACCTAAATACAGATCTGGCTAAACACCTAAAGACTGGTATTTAGCCAGATCTGTATTTAGGTGCCTGAATTTAAGTCAGGTACCTTTAAAGTCAACATGTAGATGCTTAATTACTGAGTTAAGGGCCTAATTTTAGGCATCCAAAGTTGAATATTGCGATTCAGTCCCTGTGCTCTTAAAGCCACTTGATATATAAAAAAAACAAACAAAAACTTTTTCCTGTTAAGCTAATCTCCTATCATTCCAGACATGTAACACCTCTTCCCCTACATCTTTTTAAATATAGATTCCTACTACTGAAGCTATTTATGGGGCCAAATTCAGTTTCTATTTCCACCCATGAAGCACCATGGACTAAAACCCTGACTGCTCTGACTGTATTCCATCCTCCATTCAAACTGGACCCTGGGATAAGAGGGCTGCCTAAAGGCTGCTATAGCTTACACCACATGAAGCTGTCCCATAGGGACTGCTCTGCCCACTCCTGACCCTCCTTGCCTACACACAGGTTGGCAGAGTGGGCGACACTGAGCCACTGATCAGCTTCACATCACCCAAGGTGATTCCTGTACAGTGGGCAAATCCCTGGTTGACACTTTAGGAGAGTTTTCTGGTAAAATAAAACCAATTTATTAAAACATCCATAGGATTAAGTAAGTTGAAGCGTAAGGAATGAAGATAGACCGGTGTTTGGTTTTGTTTTACTTTTTCTAAAAGTCTGAAACTTGATCTGGCAAGGTACAGGCTTTGTTCAAGACAGTTTCTTTCACCAAGCTTCCTTTTGCCCAGCCACGGCAGACTTCTATTCAGTCAGGACATTCCAGAGAAGTGCAAAGGGCTGGTTTCCCTTAGTGAAAGATCTTTGCCTAAGAAGGTTTCTCACCCTAGATTCAGTTTCCAGAGATGCCAACCTCCAGGTTTCTCAGCTTGAGAAAGCTTTGTTCCCTTGTGGCCGTCTAGTGATGAGTGCCAAAGATGGCTTCTGTTTTTGCTTAGATATCCTAAACTTCAGTGACCTTGTTTCAAGAAGCAGAATGCTGCTTTTCCTTTCCTGTGGGCTTTCCATCCCACCATATGCAAATAGGGCTTTCATAGTTTTGATTACACCGTGCTTAATTTACATAGGAGACAAGTAAATAGCTTTGATGTTTCCTCCTTTGTGGGAGACCAGTTCCTCTTTCTGATCAGACTGTAAAGCATGATATTAATAAGTGTTCGTAATTCGTTATATAGTATTAGCATACATTTTATGCTATTATATTAATTGCAGTGTGTCAGAGGCTTTCATAAAACACATCTATACATATTTATAGAGCAATATTGTACACACCAAGTTGATTCAATAAAAACAAAACTGTAGTCATCACCAGGACCAGATGGCATTCACCCAAGAGTTCTCAAGGAATCCAAATACGAAATTACAGAACTACTAACTGTGGCAAGTAATCTTCCATTTAAATCAGCCTCTGTACCAGATAACTGGAGGATAGCTAATGTGACACCAATTTTTTAAAAAGGCTCCAGAGGCGATCCTGGCAATTACAGGGCAGTAAGCCCAGCTGCAGTACCAGACAAATTGGTTAAAACTATCGTAAAGAACAGAATTATCAGACACACAGATGTACACAATATGTTGGGGAAGAGTCAACATGGTTTTTGTAAAGGGAAATCCTGCCTCACCAATCTACTAGAGTTCTCTGAGGAAATCAACAAACATGTGGACAAGAGTAATTCAGTGAATATAGAGTACTTAGATTTTCAGAAAGCTTTTGACAAGCTCCCACACCAAAGGCTCTTCAGCAAAGTAAGCAGTCCTGGGATAAGAGTGAAGGTCCTCTCATGGATCAGTAACTCATTAAAAGACAGGAAACAAAGAGTAGGAATAAACGGTCAGTTTTCAGGAAGGAAAGAGGTGAATAGTGGTCTAGACCCCGAGGGGTCTGTACTGGAACCACTGCTCTTCAACATATTCATAAATGATCTGAAAAAGGGGGAAACAGTGAGGTGGCAAAATCTGCAGATGATGCAAAATTACTCAAGATAGTTAACTCCAAAGCAGACTGTGAAGAGTTACAAAAGGCTCTCACAAAACTGGGTGAGTGGGCAACAAAATAGCAGATGTAATTCAATACAGATAAATGCAAAGTAATGCATATTGGAAAACAATCTCAACTATACCTACAAAATGACGGGGTCTAAATTAGCTGTTACCACTCAAGACAGATCTTGAAGACATGGTAGGCATTTCTCTGAAAACGTCTGCTCAGTGTGCAGCAGCCAGGGCTGGCTCTAGGACTTTTGCCACCCCAAGCAAAAAAAATTTTGCCCGCCCCCGCTTTTTTTCATGCTCCCCTGCCCCTGACTCCGCCCCAACTCCACCCCTTCCCAACCCCTTCCCCAAATCCCCAGCCCCGCCTCCTGCCCGGGGTGTGCGGCATTTACCCTCCCATTGCTTCCTGTGGCTCCCCGCCCCCTACAGCCCCCCGCCTTAGCTCACCTCTGCTCCGCCTGCTCCCCTGAACATGCCGCCGCTCCACTTCTCCCCCCTCCCTCCCAGGCGAGGGAGAGGCAGCATGTTCAGGGGAGCAGGTGGAGCGGAGGTGAGCGAGGGTCGGGGGAGCGCAGGAAGTAACGGGGCGGGGGGGGTAGAGGAACCGCTCCCCACCCCAGCTCACCTCTGCTCCACCACCGCCGCCCCTCGGCTTCTCCCCACTCCCTCCCAGGCTTGCCACGCAAAACAGCTGTCTCGCACATGGCAAGCCTGGAAGGAAGGGAGGGAGAAGTGGAGAGGCGGTGGCACACTCAGGGGAGCTGGCGGAGCGGAGGTGAGCTGGGGCGGCGGGGGCACATTTCTAGGGGCAGCATGGCCGGCGCCAGAATGCCACCCCTAGAAATGTGCCACCCCAAGCACCTGCTTGTTTTGCTGGTGCCTAGAGCCAGCCCTAGCAGCAGCAGTCGAAAAAGCGAACAAAATATTAGGAACCATCAATAAAGGAATAGATAAGACAGAAAACATCATAATGCCAGTATATAAATCTATGGCATGCCCATTCCTTGAATACTGCATGCAGTTCTGTTCGCCCCATCTCAAAAAAAGATACTTTAGAAATGGAAAAAAGTATAGAGACGGGCAACAAAAGTGATTCAGGGTATAGAACAGCTTCCATAGGAGGAGCGATTAAAAAGACTAGAACTTTTCAGCTTGGAAAAGAGATGACAGGGATATGATAGAAGTCTATAAAAATCAATAAGGAAACATCATTTACTCCTTTACACAAGACAAGAAACAGAGGCACCCAATGAAATTACTAGGCAGCGGAGAAGTACATCACATAATGCACAGTCAACCTGTGGAATCCTTTGCCAGGGGATGTCATGAAGGCCAAAACTATAATGGTGTTCAAAAGAGAATGTGATAAGTTCATGGAGGATAGGTCCATCAACAACTATTAGCCAATTCAGTGAGAGATGCAAACTCATGCTCTGGGTGTCCCTAGTCTCCGCCAGTAACTGGGAGTGGATGAATCACTTGATTACCGGTTCTGTTCATTCCCTCTGAAGCACCTGGCATTGGCCACTGTTGGAAGACAGGATACTAGGCTAAATGGACCATTCGTCTGAGTCATTATGGCCGTTCTTATGTAATTGCTTATCACTTGAGGTTTACACACACATTCCATCTTTATTGTCCAGCAGACATTTGCACGGTGTTCCTTGAAAAGCCAAGACCAGACTAAGCTTCTCTCTTCTGCTTGGGCAAAGGTGTTATGCTATCTCCTCCCCCAGTTAGTAGTTTGATAGCTTTGTTTACACAATATATAGAAGGACCTAACTCAGGGTTTATGACATGATAAATACCCTATTTCATTATGCTTATAACATATGAAACCTGCAGGATCCATCTTACACACATTTGTACAAAAGAGGTTGATCACAAAACACCAACCCTATACACCTCTTGATCGATTTATTCATCATAAACTGAGCTTCTATAGAAGGAAACTGACATCACACCCCATATTCTTCATAGAAATATTGCTATGATCCGAATATGGCATAACTAAGATATATTTTATGGAAGAAGGGTCGTGTGAGGTATCATTGAAAAAAGTTATGATTTGCTGAATGTGATTATCCAATTTGTAGGCATGTATCATTTCTGTATCTGAGGTTAGGAATATTGCCTATGTAACAATTACAACTGCCTATGTATTTGGGGGAACGCCCACCAGACATTAGGCAATCACCCTGAATGAGCCATTTAAGAAGGACAATAGAACTTTGAAGATACTAATCTCCCACCCTCCTGAGGAGCTTCCTGGGTTGTTCCTGTGACACTGCAGGGTCATCTGATGATGTCACCTGGTACAGAGTACCACCTTGGATACTGCTGATATTTTTCCACTGGAAACAAAGAGTTCCTGCCGTATGTAAATTCTATTTATGGCTGGGGATTAAATCAATCAGCCTCTTCTCTATTGCCTAAGAAGGAGATTACTAAAAACACCTGAAGGGAAAGGCAGAGGTTGAGTCCAGGCTGAGACAGGGGTCCAGTCTCTAAAGAGAAATAACTGGAACTCTAAGCTACAGAAACTCTGCAACTTTTCTAAAACATTTACGTGGTGAAATTATATTTTGTAACCTGTTTCTTGAGTGTATTAAGCTTTGTTTCCATATTTTGTTTTATTTGCTCAGTAATCTGCTTTGTTCTGTTTTCTATCCCTTATAATCACTTAAAATTTACCTTTTGTAGTTAAATATTTCTTGTTTATTTCAAAACCCACATTGTGCAATTCATATGAGGACGGGGGGAAGCTGTGCATCTCTCTCTCTCCACCTTGAGGGAGAGAGTGAATTTTTATGAGCTTGCGCTGTGCAGATCTTTCTATATAGTGCAAGACAATATTATTTTGAGTTTATACCCCAAAGGAAATGTGCACGTGAGTGCTGGACAGATCCAAGCTGAACCCCGCCCCCCGAGCTGATCTCAGTGTCTCTGTGTCCATTTGAAGCTGTGTGTGTATGTGTGTACTGGAGAAGGCTTGTGGGCCTAGCACAGCTAGGTCAGGGTGAGGAAACCCAGGCTGGTGGAATGGGTAGAATCACTGGGAACCCAGCACATCAGGTAGCATCCTGGATGGGGAGATCCAACCCATCACAGAAACTTTTTTTTTAAATGGAAACTTGGAAAATATTTTCCAGCTGCCTTGACCTTTAAAAAACAAAAAAAGGAGAAAGTGCTACAAAAGAGTGAGGCTCTGGGTGGATAAGGGGGGCTTAGTTAGACAGGAGTTAACATGGTGAGCAACAGACAAGAGATATAAATAGCCAAACGTTTGAATAATGTCTCTTGCGAAGACTGAGGAGAGTGTTTCATATGCTCCTTCACCAGAAAGAGTCAGAATAGTTTTTTCTGACATTGTGTAAGAACATATATCAGGGAAAAGAATGTCAGAAACATGAATTCAAATGTCAGAGGACTCAGACTCTCTGCAAATACCTGTTGGACTTGGGCAGGGACTCTGCCTAGCACAATGAGCTTAATCTTGGTTGGAGCCTCTAGAGTCTAGGTGCTACCATAAACATAATGCCTGAAAACTAGGGAGTTATCTATAGAACAGGCAGAACATGGGCATCGGCAATAAGTGTTTTCCCACTGCTCACTGCAATTGGGCCACAACATCTTCTCCTCCAGGGACCAACTCTCAGCATTAGAGTAAGTTGGTCTCTGCATGCCCACTCAGTGCCTGACCTCTCTGCTGGCTGAGAAGGTGTCATGTGTTGCCAGCCGCTAGTCTATGAGCAGCTGTATTAGGACTATCAATTCATTTCTCTCAGGCTAATGAATTGTTATGGGATATTTATTAGGAATGGCTGAGCATGAAAAGCTTTGAATTTCATATATTTTGGACTCCTACCCAAACCATATCCAAATTAGCCAAACCCTGTATTTTTAAGCCCTTAATCTTGTTGGCCCTAGCTATCTGAAATCTGTTTATCCAAAGGCCCAGAGTAACAAAGCACTTAAGCACACACTTGAATTTAAACATGTGAGTAGTCACATTAAGCTCATGGATAGGCCCACTGAAATCACAGTTAGGCACATGCTTAAATGCTTTGCTGAACAATGTACGTATTTATAGTTAAGCATGTGCTTAAATGTTTTGTTGTATCAAGGCCTTGTACTGCACTCATATCTGAGCATGTAACAAAATCTCAGAAATCTAAGATATTACAGCAAAACAGGAGACCAAACTCTGATCTCAACTACCTCTGTTTCATTATTTAGATTATGGTGGCATCTCGGCGTCCCAGTCACAGACTAGGACCCCTTTCTACTGGCGCTATACAAACAGAACAGAGACAGTCCCTGCCCCAAAGAGCTCAGTAAAGCTGGCGTGGCTTTGGTGAACTTACTTCAGATTTACCCAGGAGTGAACGAGATCAAACTCTAGCCTATGGTTTCATTTTTTCCCTTCTTGATAGCAAATTTGATGGTTCCGTGAGCACCGTACTGACAGATACTTCACACCACACCTGACGTCAGCAGACATGACATTCACCTAATGTCTTCTCACTCTGCTTAAATCTTTTATTCACCTTAAAGGGTTTTTTTTAGACTGACCCAACTGGACCTATATTGATTCCCTTCCCATCTCCCTTTTATACTGGGCTCCCTCCTTATTTTTATCAGCTTGCATTCTAAGATGGTGGCATTTGATGCCGTTTGAACCATGCTGTATTTAATGGCAAGGAGTGTTATTATGGAAACTTCCCAACAGCCCTTGCAACCTCCCCCAGTTGAGTTTTCCCATTCACTCAATACCCCCATGATAGGAGTATCTCTATATACAAGCTTGTCTCTCCAACCGACTACTGCTCACACCATCTGGTCATTTCTTCTCACACTGAAATGGAGGTCTCGTGGTTGGGCCGGAATGAAAAGTCCTTGAGAAGGCTCATGAGCAATGCCTTCTACACAAGCTGTACTTATTCTGTGGATAGAGAGAGGACTTAAGTCTCTGGGACCAGGTCTACATCCAGATTTCTTACCAGTATAGCTACTTTGGTTAAGGGTGTGATCTTTACCCAAATTGTTACAGTACAGCCCCTAATGGGGAGGCAGTTATACCAGTGTCAAAGTGCTATATATCACTGTAGCTTATTCCCCTTCCCATATGGTAATAAGCTATAGTGACAAGCACATTTATATCTGGAACACTGTATTTCCACTAGGCATGGTTGTCCTGCTTTAACTAGAGCGATATATATGAAACCAGTACAACTTGTGTGTTTAGACAAGGCCACACGCTCTCATTCCATGAAGCTAAATTCACACCTCTTTTTAAAGAAAGCCCACAATTCCCTCCTCCCCCACACACAAGTTTTCTACAGCAATGCCTGCCCTTGGTAATATCTGAGCTTGGTGAAAATGTTTGCATATGTTTCCCAAATAAATAATGGTAACAAGACAGATGGAGGCCTTGTCTACACTACGGGGGGAGATCAATCTAAATTATGAAACTTCAGCTACGTGAATAACATAGCTGAAGTCGACGTACTTAGATCTACTTACTGCTAAGTCCACACTACACGATGTCGACAGAAGACGCTCTCCCGTAGACTCGCCTGGTACTTCTCGTTCAGGTGGAGTCCAGGAGTTGACGGGAGAGTGATCTGTGGTCGATTTAGCGGGTCTTCACTAGATACTCTAAATTGATCGCCGATGCATCGATTGCTGTGCATCAAAGCCCCGGTAAGTGTAGATAAGCCCTTAGTGTTTGCACATTTCATTTCCAAATCTCTTGACTAATATATTAGTATTATTAATAACCAGAATATAAACATTACTAAACATGTATTCCAGTACTACCAAGTATATATTGAAATTATTCTGTTACACTTGATTTATTGCTACTTGCCTCCTAGCAATGAGCTATAGAACAGATCATTGCTCTAAGTAACTCACACTTACTGTACAGTATTTCTTGCAGAGATTTAGCTCTAATCTGAGCTAAACTTTTCACAGAGTCCCCATGCACAGTACTCCTGTCTATTCCTTTTATTCCAACCACCAGATATACATCTCTCAGATCAGTTCACTGCAGACTCAAACAGTGAGGAATTCAACCGTCTAGGTCCTCTGGCAGTTTGAAGTGTTGTCAGAGCACTGGGAAAGCCATGGCTAGATCTGAATTTGGTAAGGGGTTTGATATCAAGCTTGAATGAAATAAATCAAATGGAAAAAACAATGGAATCAAATGCACAAGGCAAAGATCACAGGGGGTTAATTGGCAGCCTTTTTGTTTGATCATTGTCCAAGCATCATTGAAAGTAAAACCAAATGTTTGCTCCCTGAAAAAGGGGCAACTGGCCAGCTTAGACATTAAGAAAATAATTCATGATTTAAAAAAAATACATAAGAATGTTTACAACTTTCCATGCAAAAAGCCTTCCTAGAGGCCTTGAAATAAAGCGAGTTTGAGAGATTTTGCAGGAGCAACTTAATAGATCATTTGGATCCCGTAAAGGTTTTGTTCTATTTAAATTTGTCTTTAAAGCTTCAGAGGGATTGACTGCCTTTTCATTGGGTTTCTTTTCTCACCTTATAAATGGCTTTTACTGTTCCTCAGTAGAACAGTCAGTAAAGCACATGGCTAATTATGCACTCAGTACGGGTTTCTGGGAAGAAATAGTTTATTGTGTAGTGTCAGCAACATTTCTATGCATCATTCAGATTTGTGCTATGTACATTATTTTAAGTGATTCTCACACCACTTATTTATGTCCCCCCGTTTTTATTCTTGATAGACAGTTTAGTCATTTTATAATGTAATGTAAGTCATCACACTAAACATTTAGGATAGTAGGATAGGGTCTAAATTACTGCTGCACATACAATCATATCTAATCCAATTAACTGAAATGCAATGAAGCAGTATATGAGAGGTGTATCAGGCAACCAGCTTTGCTTTTTGAAATCTCTCTGAGAAGAAGCAGCTAAACAAGTTTGTCAGGCTAAATATAGGCAGATCAACGCTCTTCTGCTTTTAATTTTAGATCCACAAATACTGTGCTTGCAGTGATGCTCCTGCAAGATTAGGCACTTCTTTTGTGGAAGTGCTTTTTGATTTTTACTTCCTTCCCCTCGTCCTATTACAACATGTGTACCTGTAACCGCTTGCTTGTGTCAGTTATAGTTTTCTTACCTACAGTGATGTCATTAATCAATGCAGTGGCAGCATACACCCGACACAGAGGACTTGTTAGCTTACAATTAAGGTCACTCTCTTCCAATCATTAAAAAGCAGGGAAATTGCCAGTGATGCCGAAATTTATGTCCCCATGTACCTTAATTCACATCTTACTACGCAAACATTTAAAGAAAATGCCCAAGGGTCCCTAGAATTCATAACAAATTCCCTTTCCATTCCAAAGTGTAACCCAGCACGCAGTACCTATCCAGTCCTCAGAATCATATTGCAAAGCAAATGTACCCTGCAAAGCTTTTCTGATCTTGGTCCCTTTTCCAACATGCAAGCCTCCGCGTCAGCCATTTCTCCCCTCCTCCCACCAAACCCATTTTGTTATTTTTATAGACAAGGGTGCTTCTGAATGCCCTTCTCATGGAAAAACCCAAGAGAGTGTATCCCATCTACTGCTGACAATGCAGTGCAGATAAGGTCAGGGAGGTCAAAGCGGGGGCAGATCCTGACCCAGGTGAGCAGTAGGAATCTGCTGAAGAGTGAGAAAGCTCATAGGGATTCCAGAAGGTGCTTCATTTGTAATCCCAGTTTGGGCACATTCCTCATTTCCCAAGTGCTGCTGGTCCCTTCTTACCCCACCCTCACCCCAAGACCTTGCTGGACCCCCTGCTCAACTGCCAAGCTGTGAAGGGTGGAGGAGAGAAGAGAAAAAACATCCTCTCCCTACAAACAAGGGAAGGAGGAAGGACAAACCAGTCCCAAGAGCTACAGGCCTAGGTCAGTATGTATGATGAGAGGCCCCTGCTACAGGGAGGATATGGTGTTGCTGCGTAAGGAGTTGTTTGTCTCAGCTGCCTGTTTGAATGTTAACACCTCAGCTCTCCATTGTACCTCAGCAACATGACCATTGTGTTAATGGTAACGGTGCTAAGCTGTGGCTACCGTGCTTGGTGTTAAGGGGTGGGTCTCAGATCACGTTAACTTACTTCACTTTTAAAAGCTTCATTTTTCCAAGTCTAGGCAGAGCCTGAGAAGGGGGGAGGGCCTGGCATCTGTCCCTGCCCCTAAGAGGTAAGGTGATGTAGAGTCAGAGGTGACTCTACTTCAACTATGGAAGCCAAAAAAAATTAGATTTAATCAACACCATTTTTAAAAGTGAATGATTTGTAATTGTTTTCTCATGAAAACTTAGTTATGGATTTATCCCCAATGTGTCAAGGGAAATTCAATTATCCTCTGAACAGTAATTTCGTTACATTTCTAGACTAAATTCACTGAAGTGTGAAATAGAGGAATTTTAATCCTGCTTTTAGTGAAAGGCTCAATTCAGCCTCAGCTATGAAGTCACCAGCAATGTGTCAATACTAGCTCGTCTCTTCTGCAGGGCTGCTTACTCCAGAGGAAAAATTCAGTCAATACCCTGAGAATTCAAAAGGTAATGCTTTTCAACAATCTTTTGCATGTTGGTTTGTTTAGAGATGTGGTATAGACAACAGAACTAAATTCCTTATCTAGATATTGGTAAAATAGTTCTGATAAAAATAGAATGATAAACCCTTATTGTCCCTCCTCACCCTAAAAATAAACAGTCACCCAAACTTTTGGGGAGTTTGGAAATTGTTTAACTTGGGGTGGTAGGTCATTTAAAAATGCCATGCCCCTTTGCACTTCCAAGTTCCAGACAGACTCAAAGATCCCTAAACAGGGCCAAGGAGGCTGTTCTTAATGTAGATTCAGACAATTTGTCATGCTTGGATAAGGAGCTGAGCGTTTGGATGCTTGACTGAACCGAAGCTCCAAGCCCTTTGAAGTTTTCTCATCACTAAATTATTTTAGTGTCTATGTTAATTGCCCACACAATGCATGCAAGTGATAGTATACCAAGTCAGCCTGGCTGTTCTGCATACAGCTATCGGGGCACATGTACTGGAGCCTTCTTATTACCATTCTCATCAGTCCAGAAATGAAACAAGTGCAGTAATTTATTTTTAAACATGTCTGTTATGGGTGTAAGTCAAATCAGATAGCTCCCAACAAGAGAGACAGTGGACTCAGACAACATCATGATAGAAATCCACAGGCACCATTTCTTCTTGTTAATTACTAGCTTCAAAAGAAACTCAGTGACATTATTACAAGCATAGAGGGGAGGCACAATACCTTCAGACAAGCGCTCTCCGCAGGAACCAATTTGCAAAATTTATACAAACTGGAGACAAAAACTAACACCTCTAAAACAAAAGTCTACTAAAACAAAGACAGTAACACTCTTCCTTCCATCCAAAGAAAATAAATGTATTAAAAATGAATCATGCCAAAAGTTGTTCAAACTAAGAAACTGACTAAGTCCAGCTGCTAATTATAAGCTAACCTAATGTGCAACATTTCTAGAATTATAGTTATAGAATCATGTAACCTTAAATGCCCCACTTTAAATGAGAAGCCAGCTTCGGGGTCTGCAAATTATTTTACAATCAAAATGGGGTTCCTTGGGTTGCTAAAGATTGAGAACTGCTGAACTAGACCATCCCTGACAGGTGTTTGTCCAACCTGTTCTTAAAACCTCCAATGATGGAGATTCCACAACCTCTCTAGGGAATTTGTTCCAGTGCTTACCCAACCTGACAGTTAGGAAGCTTTTCCCAATGTCCAATCTAAACTTCCCTTGCTGCAATTTAAGCCCATTGCTTCTTGTCCTATCCCCAGAGGTTAATTAACCACCCTACTCCTTGTAACAACCTTTTATGTATTTTTAAACAGTTATGTTCTCTCCTCAGGCTTCACTTCTCCAGACTAAACAAATTCATCCCGCCCCTCCGCCAAATCTTTCCTCATAGATCATGTTTTCTACAACTTTCATCATTTTTCTTGCTCTCCTCTGGACTTTCCCCAGTGTGTCAACATCTTGCCTGAACTGTGGCACCCAGAACTGGAGACAGTACTCCAGCTGAGGCCTAGTCAGTATGGAGTAGAGTGGAAGAATTACTTCTCGTGTCTTGCTTAAAACACTCCAGCTAATTCATTCCAGAATCATTGCTCTTTTTGCAACAGCGTTACACTGTGGATATATTTAGCTTGTGATCCACTATGACCCCCAGATCCCTTTCTGCAGTACTCCTTCCTAGGCAGTCATTTCCCATTTCGCATGCGTGCAACTGATTGTTCCTTCCTAAGTGGAGTATTTTGCATTTGCCCTTATTGAATTTCATACTATTTACTTCAGACCATTTCTCCAGTTTGTCCAGATCATTTTGAATTTTAATCCTATCCTCCAAAGCACTTGCAAGCCCTCCCAGCTTCGTTTTGTCCACAAACTTTAAGTGTACTCTCTATGCCATTATCTAAATCATTGATGAAGATATTAAACTGGACACCAGGACCAGTCTCTGTGGGACCCTACTCGATATGCCCTTCCAGCTTGACTGTGAATCATGGATAATTACTCTCTGGGAATGGTTTTCCAACCAGTTATGCACCCACCTTATATAATAGCTCCATCTAGGCTATATTTCCCCAATTTGTTTTAGAGAAGGTTATGCAAGACAGTATCAAAAACCTTACTCAAGTCAAGATATACCTCATCTACCACTTCCCCCCATCCAGAATGCTTGTTACCTTGTCAAAGAATGTACACATCACTTAAATATTCAGAATCCTACATACATTACACATCCTGATCAATGATGGTAAAACTATATACTAAGCAATATGCATTTGTAACCCACTGGGTGGTTTGTCCTATGTGTCTGCATCCGTGTCCGATCCACAGAGGATATGGGTCTGTTACAGCTTTTGGCACAAGACCCCATCTGTGTGACTCAAGCTGTAAAGGCTTCTGCTTCCAACCCTGGAAGTCTCTAGTTCAGTGCCTCGTGTCAGCCGTATAAATTGAGATTTGAACTGCTGTGGGCCTCAGCTGCTTAGGGGGAACATTTTCTGTCGAACAGTCTTACGTAAACTACTGACCACTACATTATATGCCTTTGTCCGTAGCTGACCACAGGGGAGGTGAGCACAACAGCATGTGACCCTTCAGCTCAAGTGGTAGAGACGCTTCCTTTTAGCTCTGGAAGCCCCTGGTTCAATCCCCAGTGTTGGCAGCTCTTACACCACTTTCATCCAACACAAATACACAGCCATATCCCATCAGGCATGGAGCACCTGCTTGTCAGCCACACATCTCACTGGATCAAGTCTTCAGGTCCTTCTACAGTCAATAGGAGTTTGTCTGAGTAATGAAAGGAGTGAAAAATGTAAGAAAGAAGTCATGATTTGGCCTATTTTCTTCAAGAGGCGCTGCAGATATTTGGCACTTCTCAGGTTTTAGCCCGCTATGAATAAAGATCTTAAAACTGCTTACACAAGATGATTCAAAAGACTAACGGAGGGAGGAGCCCAAGACCCACTGATTTTCACTGAAGGTCAATGGGACTTGGATGCCTAAATCCTTAAGACATACTTGAAATCTCCTCCAAAATCCACAGCAGGAGTATAAAGCTATCCTACCTGCCTGTCCTAGGAGACCAGAGCTCCATGACGGTGGGGACTACTGCTGAGAATTTACAAAATCTTCCCACGCTCCTGTGTTACTTAGCATACAGTATCTGATCCAACAACCCCTGAAGTCAATGGAAAGTCTCTGGGTGCCTTCAGTTCTCATTGCATCTGATCCACTAAGACTGAATTTCTGTAGCCTGTTGAAAGGAAGTCTGGTCAAGCAATAGTAAATATACCAGGAACATATCAGAGATTCCATTGTTCTATAGGCAGCCCTCTGTTTCATTGCTGCAAACAATTTTTATTGATGCTTCTCCTTGGGTTTGGCTTTATTGGTAATTCCTACAGTAATCACAGGACTACCTCAGACTCTGCTTTCTCTCCTGGTTCTTCCTAGGGTTCCATGCAGGATCTCCCTGTCTCTGCCCCTCCAATTGCCTCCGTTGAAAGGGAAATGCTCATCTCTCTCATACCCTTGTGCTGGGTAACAAGCCACACATGCCAGCACAATTAACTTAGCAGCTTTAAGCAGAGTTCTTCCTTGTGCTAACAGCAGGTGGGTCAGAGATGCCCTGCCTTCCTAAGACGTCCTCAGCCTTGATCTGAAGGATCACCCACAAGAAATGGTTCATTTACTGTGTCCAGCTGATCTTAGACCTCTGGTTGATAGTTTCAGCAGAGAGGTCAAGGTGGCAGTGGTTTTATGATGCAACTCCGAGTAAGTGGTCCAAGACCACCATCTTATTTCAAATAGAGTAAGCCACCAAACAGTCATCAGGCAGCAGTAATCCTATTTGGTTACCACTGGTGTAATTGGACCAGATCGAACCAATACCCTAAAGTCACCAAAGCTCATTCAGAATTCCCATCTCCCCCAGTTGTCTAGTCCTCCCCTCCATTCTGTTTTGATATGCGCTACTTGGCAAATGCCAAATGCAGCGGAGTGGTGCTCTCACAATTTAATCCTAAAAGGCTTCCAAGAGACCTACATATTAGCCTCCGATAATAGGAGGGTACACAATATGCATCCCACAAACACAGACAAAATAAGGTTCTGGTTACTCTAATGTCAGACAGATCTTACCATGATTGGCCATCCTCAGTTCTACATTGTAATTTATGAAGCTACCTTCTCCCACATCCATCATCATAATATGCAAGTACCTACCAGAGTTACTGATTGAATTTCAGGGGGATAGCCCCATATTTAGATATATCCTAAAGGAACATTATTTCATTCCTTGGTGAAGGTTTTACTTATAGCTTTTGTCTTGTATTGGCTTTGGGTGTTAACACTACAATGCTGCTTAATTCTTCTGCCAACTATAATATGCTTCCTCTTGGCAGCAAACAAAGCGGGTGCTAATTTGACATGTTTACACTTGTTTCAGCGCCCGTACAGTATTTATATCACCCAAAGTCTAAGTCACAGTGTGGTTCCAGTTTCTCTCTCGTCCTTCGTGATGCATACACCTTTCACGAGCAACACACTAACAAATCAAAACCATAGATATGCTGGAAGGCATACTTGGGCACGTTGGGTAGAAGACACTTGTGTTCAGTTTCCTCAAAGGTTTGCACCACAGATTAGCACCTTCCATTCAACTCTGAAAAGGAATCAAAGTATTTTTAACCTACTCCTAGCTCTCCACAATTCAGCTCATTGGCTGGGATGTGAGTTTTGGTTTGCGCAGTGGTTGCTGACTCCTAGATACATTTGTTTGATTTCCCTCCCTCCACACCACACACAAAATGTGTGTGGGTGTGTAAGCAGTTCCACTGGTTGTCTCGGCACCCCCTGCTGTCAGAATGTGGCATTGCAGAGATATTTGTCTGTAGAGCCCTTGTCGACCATTTTTTGCCCCACGGTGGCCTGTCTCTGTCTATATCTTCCATGGCTCAGCCCTCTGTCCAGGTCACCTTTTAAGTTCAGTCTCTTCCGGAGGTACCAGAAGTCCAGACAGACAGACAGATAGACAGACAGTCTTTCTGACCTCCAAATTTCTCTGCTCTACACTCCTGCTCCCAAGCCCTGCAGACCTTTTCTATGCTCCGCTGGCTGAACATTGCCTCCCAAGGCTTCTCCCCAGCAGGTGTCCAGTACCTCCTCTCAACAAGGACTCTGGCTATTTCTCCCAGGGACCTCCCTGCTTCTTGCTGGCCCTCCCACAGGAGCCTAGCCTACTTCATGTGGCCCCTTTTCAGCCTGCTTTCAAGCAGTCCTTCCCAGAGAGGGCTATTCCCTTGCTCCTTTCTCCTGGGTCACCTTGCTCTGACGGAGGCCGAGATGCTCATAAAGTATTTAGGCTCCAAACTTCAGTTGATTTCACTGGACGTTAGGAGCCTAAATACTTTTGAGGATCTGGGCCCAAGTTTTCTTCCCTCTCCATGTAGTCCATCCTAGCCCTTCCACAGCTGAGATCAATAGCTGCGATTAAGTCACCAGAGCCAGATCAGCTGGGGGATAATTTCTACCTCACAGGAAAGGCTGAGTTCACTCTCTTGAAAGGGCCAGCCAACCTATGACAGGGTGCAGTGCAACATATTGCCTGTATGGATGACTCTAGGGCAGCAGTTCTCAAACTGGGGTCCGCGAGGGTACTCCAGTGGGTCTGCAAGCCATGTGCGGATCCAGGAGATCTGTGAGTCATGTCCAGGGCCACTGGCCCCTGCTGATCAACCTCTCCCCCTCCCTCCCAGTGCCTCCTGCACGCCATGGACCAGCTGTTCAGTGGCATGCCGGAGGCACTGGGAGGGCGGGGGAGAAGTGGGAATGGGGCACACTCATAGGAGCAGGCAGAAAGAGGTGGGGAAGTGGTGGGGTGGGGGCAGGGCCTGTGGCTGAGCAGGGGTTGAGCACTCCCAGGGAAAATTAGAAGCTGGCTTGAGGGTCCACAAAAATTTTTACATCAAAATGGGGGTCCTCAAGTTGCTAACGTTTGAGAACCGCTGCTCTACAGTACAGTGATTATTCATTGTGCAGGATAGAGAGTAGGTACAAACTCACCTTCTTTTATGAGACAATGGCAAAGGCTATATTCCTTTGTTAGTTACATTTGCATTAGGGTAGCACCTGGAAACCCATGCCCAAGCCCAGGGCCATCCCTAGGGGGGTGCGGGGCCTGGGGAGGAAGTGACAAATTCATCACTTCCGGGACTGACCCATCACTTCCAGGACCAACCACGCTGGCCAATCGCGCCAGCATCTGCGGCCTCCCAAAGTGCCAGGCCCAGAGTGGCCACCCTGATTCACCATATACTAGGGACAGCTCTGCCCAAGCCCCACTGTGCTCGGCATCATACACGCACCTAGTAAGAAACAGTCCCTGCCCCAAAGGGCTTACAGCCTAAGGGGCAGGTTGTGGGCCCATTGCTCACGTTAATTGAGGAATTAGACCCAACGAAGCCAGAGCGAGTCTCATCACATGAAGAACCACAACCAAGGTGAAGGCAGGCATTCATAACCTGGTCCTGAACAACAGCCAGAAGAGGAAACTGGTGAAGTGACTGCCCAGCATCACAGCCCAGCCCAGCAGCAGAGCTACGAGTAAGTCCCAGTCCAGGGCCCTACTCACTGGTCCCTTCTGCCTCTCTGGTTTGTACCAATAAGCCTGTACTGCCAACTGCAATCACAAGCGCCTCTGTACGCTCGGCAAAAGGTCTGATCTGGTCAATAAATCTAGTGGTGGATATGCCCCAGTCATATGAGAGTGAGAGATTCTGATGATTTTCAAATCATTCTTAATTCCTTGTATTATAGTAGCACCTAAAGGTGCCAAACAAAACTCAGGGCTTCCTTGTGTTAAGTGCTGTCCAGACACTCTGTAAGAGACAGCGCCGGCCACAGAGAGCTTAGAGGCTGAAATGACAGAACTGACACAGGGTGGGAGGGGAAGGGAGCACAGAGAGGTGACGTGACTTCCCTAAGGTCACACAGCAAGTCAGTGGAAGAGCCAGAGCCAGAAAGAGAACTCAGGTCTACACCACACTGCTTCGCAGCAGGAGGAAATCTTCACAGGCCTGTTCATTTTGTCTGCTTCATTATGCCACAACAGTCCCACGCCATGTGCGGTGCCATGCAGAGAGAAGTGGCTTAGACCAACTCGACTCCTCTGCAGCGTAGCCCAGAATATACATCCGATCGGCTTCCTCAGCAGTGACTGCTGGGCTGTGGCGTGGTTAGGAGAACGGTTGACACTCTCGGGGCTATTACAGCAGCGATCTTCAGCCACACTGACACTGCAGCAGTGAGGACCAGCATGGTAGAGGGCATCCCATCGGTTAACCATGCTTGATGTCAGTCTAAAAGAGAGTGGTTGTAATCCCAGGCATTGTGTGAAAAGCACGTGTGTGTGTGTGTGTGCGTAGGCACAGGCATAACAAGAGGGACCACATGAGGGTGAGCATGCCATGTTGCTTTAGGATCAAGCCTCTGCATCTAGCCAGTAGACCACATTGCTTCTTCTGCAGTGGTCCAGCCCATCTTCTCAATTGCAAGGATGCGCTGATACCATATCAGCTGCATCACCCCCAAATGATCAGCTTCCCCACATTGTCTGTTTACCACCCGATACAAGAACACTCTGGAGCCTCCCCTTTCCTGTTCTCTTCCAACTGCCTTTCATCTCTGTCTTCATCTGTACATCAGTGCATATCAGTTCAGTCTGTCAGCTTTCTTTCCTTCCCCTTTAGGGAGGACAGAGGCTCAAGAGCAGCCTCATTACACACCTGCGGTCCCACTGGGCAATGTTCTTTTAACACAGTTAAAATATTGCGTCTGAAAAGAAGTGGCGGGGCGGGAAATGACTAGCTTGGAGCACTCCTGCCAAACTGAGCAGGATGCAAAGATGCTGCATTTATGTGGCCTGGGAGATTTCATACGGAGATGTTCTTTCCTTCCTTCACACTCTACCATCCCAGGGAAAAAAAACAGCTATCAGAGGATGCTCTTGTACTTTTTGCAGTGTCTTGACAGCTGGTTGATATCTTGATTTTGAACTCAAAGACTGTACTGAGCAGGACCTGAAGGTTTATATCATCATGAGCACATTTATTTTGAAGAAACATGTGCAAATATACTGCAACCCTTGGACTAACACAGATTGTCCATGAGCACTGCATTCATGTGTCTTGCTCTTACCCACCCGTCTAACACCGTTCCTTTGCTTCTCTCTTCTGTTAGGACTTCTTTTGCTGTGCTCAGATCATCCTCTTCCCTCCTGTGCCCACACTGGCACTGAAAGGGTCAAGGGGAGCGGGAGACCTCAATTAGGGTACCTGGTGGCCACTACAGAGTGTATGTCAGGCCCAGTGACGGATGAGTCCCAGCTGAGGGAGGAACTGGGTGGTGCTAGAAAGAGGAAGCCCAGCATTGATGGGGTTGCAAGGAGAGTCTTGCAGTCCCTTTTTGGTTTTAGAGCTGTCTGCAGGGACAGGGAAGGAAATCAGCACAGCAAAGAGGAAGCCCATGGAAAAGTAGGTCTTGGGATCCTCCCCTGAGTTCAGAACTCTGACTTGGAAAAAGTCACTGGGGTGGAGGCTTTGGTGCTGAGCCTGGATCTGACCTTCCAAGAAAGAAGTCCAGGGAGGCATTCAGTTCAGCAATGGAGCACAGGGGAAACTTACAAGAGATGAAAGTTTCTGCCTGAGGAGGGCAGAAGTAGTTTACATTTACATTTTCAGCTGGGATTTGGCTGACATTGAGTGCTTTTGAAAGTATCACCCAAGGTCACAGCAGGTTCAGTACCACCCAAGGTCACAGGTGGTAGACCAGGACCAGAGTCTTAGTCAAGGGCCCAATCCATTAGACCACACTCCTTCATTTGAGGGGGAGACTCAAGAGATTGGACTGAATCAAATCTCTCAGATGAGCATCTAAATGTTCAAGGGACAGAGCTGCAGTGGGTGTAAGTCAGCACTGCTCTGCTGAAGTCACTGGGGCTATGCTGATTTACACCATTGATGATTTGGCCTCAGCTGTTTAGCCACAACTTTTCTAAGCTGTTCAGCCCTCACATCTGCAAACCCGGGGAGGAAGTTGCACGAGAACAGGATCTCTCCGGAGGTAGCTGGCACTTCTGCATCTGGTCATGGAGAGAATGGAGGTGAACAACGGCACCTAAGATACTTCAATTCACCAAAAATACTTCATTCAACCTTTGATTAGGGTTGTCAACTTCCTAATTGCACAAAACCGAACACCCCTGCCCTGCTCCCTGCCCCACCCCTTCCCTGAGGCCACGCCCTTTCTCCAAGGCCCCACCCCCATTCGCTCCATCCCCCCTCCCTCCATCACTCACTCTCCCCCACCCTCACTTACTTTCACTGGGCTGGGGCAGGGGTGCAGGAGGGGGGTGAGGGCTCCTGCTGGGGGTGCGGGCTCTGGCGTGGGGCCGGGGCTGAGATGTTTGGGGTGCAGGAGGGGGCTCTGGGTTAGGGGTGCAGGCTCCAGGTGGGGCCAGAAATGAGGGGTTCAGGGAGCAGGAGAGGGCTCTGAGCTGGGGCAGCACGTTGGTGTGGGGGTGAGGGCTCCAACTGGGGATGTGGACTCTGGGGTGGGGCAGGGAATGCGGGGCTTGGGGTGTGGGATCCAGGAGGGAGTTTGGGTGTGGGAGGGGACTCTGGGCTGGGGAAAGGGGTTGGGGTGCAGGAGAGGGTGCGGGGTCTCGGCGATGCTTATCACGGCTCACAGGAAGTGGCCGACAGGTCCCTGCGGCCCCTAGGTGCATGGGCGGCCAGTGAGGCTCCCCACGCTGCCCTCGCATCTACAGGTGCCACCCCCACAGCTCCCACTGGTCGTGGTTCTGCTTTCTGCAGACATTTAAATTGAATTACCAGTGTCACTGCTGTGGTAAGACTCCTCCTGCTGGGCATTGACCAGGCTACTGTGGCTGGGTCCCACATTAGGGCCCCTGTGCTTTCAAGCTACGTTTCAGCCTGAGTCTCTCTTTGGCACACTTCTAGGCCCCCAGGACTAGGGCACACATGAACTCTCTCTCTCACACACTTCTTTAATCACACGCTTTCCCAGAGAGCCAGACTTGTGGGCACTCAATTAGAGCGTTTGCTTCTCCAGAGACATGTGAAACTTGGAGCACATAAGCAGAGTCTGCAAAAGGTTCCAGAACCAAACCCTTTTTGCTTTAGATGGCAGAAGAAATGCACAGATCTCGGCAAAATAGTGAAACAAATACTCTTTCCTGCCTCAGTTTCCTCACCACTCAAGCAGCATATGCTATTAGAATCATATCAGGGTTGGAAGGGACCTCAGGAGGTCATCTAGTCCAACCCACTGCTCAAAGCAGGACCAATCCCCAACTAAATCACCCCAGCCAGGGCTTTGTAAAGCCCGACCTTAAACACCTCAAAGGAAGAAGATTCCACCACCTCCCTAGGTAACACATTCCAGTGTTTCACCACCCTCCTAGTGAAAAAGTTTTTCCTAAATCCAACCTGAACCTCCCTCACATTACTCCTTGTTCTATCATCTGGCACCACTGAGAACAGACTAGATCCATCCTCTTTGGAACCCCCTTTCAGGTAGTTGAAAGCAGCTATCAAATCCCCCCTCATTCTTCTCTTCCACAGACTAAACAATCCCAGTTCCCTCAGCCTCTCCTCATAAGTCATGTGTTGCAGTCCCCTAATCATTTTTCTTGCCCTCCGCTGAATGCTTTCCAATTTTTCCACATCCTTCTTGTCGTGTGGGGCCGAAACTGGACACAGTACTCCAGATGAGGCCTCACCGATGTCAAATAGAGGGGAACGATCACGTCCCTCGATCTGCTGGCAATGCCCCTACTTATACAGCCCAAAATGCCATTGGCCTTCTTGGCAACAAGGGCACACTGTTGACTCATATCCAGCTTCTCGTCCACTGTCACCCCTAAGTCTTTTCTGCAGAACTGCTGCCTACCCATTCGATCCATAGTCTGTCACGGTGCATGGGATTCTTCCATCCTAAGTGCAGGACTCTGCACTTGTCCTTGTTGAACCTCATCAGATTTCTTTTGGCCCAATCCTCTAATTGGTCTAGGTCCCTCTGTATCCTATCTCTACCCTCCAGCATATCTACCACTCCTCCCAGTTGAGTGTCACCTACAAACTTGCTGAGGGTGCAGTCCATGCCATCCTCCAGATCATTTATGAAGATCTTGAACAAATCTGGCCCCAGGACAGACCCTTGGGGCACTCCGCTTGATACCGGCTGCCAACTAGACATGGAGCCATTGATCACTGTCCGTTGAGCCTGACGATCTAGCCAGCTTTCTATGCACCTTATAGTCCATTCATCCAGCCCATACTTCTTTAACTTGCTGGCAAGAATACTGTGGGAGATCATAACGGAAGCTTTGCTAAAGTCAAGGAATAACACGTCCACTGCTTTCCCCTCATCCACAGAGCCAGTTATCTCGTCATAGAAGGCAATTAGATTAGTCAGGCATGACTTGCCCTTGGTGAATCCATGCTGACTGTTCCTGATCACTTTCCTCTCCTCTAAGTGCTTCAGAATTGATTCCTTGAGGACCTGCTCCATGATTTTTCCAGGGACTGAGGTGAAGCTGACTGGTCTGGAGTTCCCCGGACCCTCCTTCTTCCCTTTTTTTAAAAATGTGCACTACATTAGCCTTTTTCCAGTCGTCCGGGACCTCCCCCGATCACCATGAGTTTTCAAAGATAATGGTCAATGGCTCTGCAATCACATCCACCAACTCCTTTAGCACTCTTGGACGCAGCACATCCGGCCCCATGGACTTGTGCTTTTCCAGCTTTTCTAAATAGTCCCGAACCACTTCTGTCTCCACAGAGGGCTGGTCACCTCCTCCCCATGCTGTGCTGCCCAGTGCAGTAGTCTGGGAGCTGACCTTGTTCGTGAAGACAGAGGCAAAAAAAGCATTCAGTACATTAGCTTTTTCCACATCCTCTGTCACTTGGTTGCCTCCCTCATTCATTAAGGAACTTTCCTTGACTTTCTTCTTGTTGCTAACATAGCTGAACAAACCCTTCTTGTTACTCTTAACTTCTCTTGCTAGCTGCAACTCCAAGTGTTATTTGCCCTTCCTGATTTCATTCCTGCATGCCTGAGCAATATTTTTATACTCCTCCCTGGTCAGTTGTCCAATCTTCTACTTCTTGTAAGCTTCTTTTTTGTGTTTAAGATCAGGGTCCTCTAGGTGGTCCAGGATACTTCCTCTCTCCTGCTCACGGCTTCTCCTCCAGAACATAGACTCTCTTCTCACGCTTTCTAGTAGCTGTGATTAGACCATTTCTTTTGTTGCCCTCAGTCCACTTTCTCATGTGACTCCCAGTCTCATCAGGTGATCAGAGATCCCTCCAACTGATGATACATTGCTCAGTTACCACTCCCTGGGGCTCAGCCTTGAAGAGCTGATTTACCTTGGGAAGTAGTCATTTCCTCATCCAAAGGTGCTCCACTTAAGTGGGTGACTGAAGTTTTAGGACCCTCCTGTGATAACTGTGCCAGGTGCAATAATCATCTCATGGGTCTTAGCTCAACAGGGAGGCAAAAAAAAAGAAAGCAAACAAGCCCTATATTAAAAATGGAGTCTGCCATCTGACAGATATATACAGAGTACCCCGTATCAAACAAAACCATTCATAAGCTGCACAGAGATCCCCCCCAACTCAAAATTGTTACAACCAGCATAAAGGCTTGTGGAAAGTGAATTGAGTTTGCATGTACAAATATCCCCCCTGGAAGTGTTGGTGTGTTCACTCAACCAGGAAACAGAAAAAATAATGTTATGCCATGGTGCACAATATTAACCGGTGATCCAGTGTGCAAGGCACTGAACTAGAACTCCGCTCCGTCAAGTTCTCTTCCTGGAAGCTTGATATGCGCCCTGGGGCAAGTTGTGTCCCCTCTCTGTGCTCCTTCCTACCCTTTATCTGTCTTGTCTATTTAGATTTCAAGTCAGGGCAGGGATAGTCTTACTGTTTGTGTGTACAGCACCGAGCATAATGGGGCCAACCTCAGCTGTGGCCTTGTCAGCATTTCTTCTGTGCTGAAATACAGAAGAAATAAAGGTAGTGTGAATTTGGGTTTAAAAAACCCAGCCTCTGGCCATCATAGCCCATTAATGTGAAGGGTTAGCTCAGAATGAAGTCACAGTCCAAGATACACAGATGCGAAGTGGTCTCATTGCACCAACTGATCTCTGCCCAATGTTTGGCAACGAATTGTGAAGTCTCTCCCTTCACATAATTGAGTACAAGAAAGGCATCTTTATCCGGTCCTTTGGAAAGTGAAGATAGTCCTCTGCCCTCTCCAGTTTCATTTTAATCATTTACACTCATGGCTGCCGAATTCAAAAGGCCGCATTAGCCTCAACTGAGTAACTTTTATCATCACTTAGCCTCATCTGGTCATTCAGCAGATGAAAATTTCCTTTAGAGCAACAGAGCTTTGCAAGTTTTTGTAATGCACAAAGCAACTCCAAATAAGGAAGTTGGAACAGGTCTTCAAAAATCCACCAGAATCTGATTCAGGAAAGAGTGATGGTCCATTTACATTTACAACCGCATTTGCTCCAACCCCTCAGACAGAGACAAACACCTACAAGATCTCTATCAAGCATTCTTACAACTACAATACCCACCTGCTGACGTGAAGAAACAGATTGACAGAGCCAGAAGAGTACCAAGAAATTACCTACTCCAGGACAGGCCCAAAGAAAATAACACAACGCCACTAGCCTTCACCTTCAGCCCCCAACTAAAACCTCTCCAGCTCATCATCAAGGATCTACAACCTATCCTGAAGGACAACCCATCACTTTCACAGATCTTGGGAGACAGGCCAGTCCTTGCCTACAGACAGCCCCCCAACCTGAAGCAAATACTCACCAGCAACCACACAACACACAACAGAACCACTAACCCAGGAACCTATCCTTGCAACAAAGCCCGTTGCCAACTGTGTCCACATATCTATTCAGGGGACACCATCATAGGGCCTAATTACATCAGACACACTATCAGAGGCTCGTTCACCTGCACATCTACCTATGTGATATATGCTATCATGTGCCAGCAATGCTCTTCTGCCATGTACATTGGCCAAACCGGACAGTCTCTACGTAAAAGAATAAATGGACGCAAATCAGACATCAAGAATTAGAACATTCAAAAAGCAGTCGGAGAACACTTCAATCTCTCTGGTCACTCGATTACAGACCTAAAAGGGGCAATTCTTCAACAAAAAACAGACTCCAATGAGAGACTGCTGATTTGGAATTAATTTGCAAACTGGACACCATTAAATTAGGCTTGAATAAAGACTGGTAGTGGATGTGTCATTACACAAAGTAAAACTATTCCACCATGTTTATTCCACCCCCCACTGTTCCTCACACGTTCTTGTCAACTGCTGGAAATGGCCCACCTTGATTATCACTATAAAAGGATCTTTTTTCCTCTCCTGCTGGTAATAGTTCACCTTACCTGATCACTCTCGTTACAGTGTGTATGGTAACACCCATTGTTTCATGTTCTCTGTGTATATAAAATCTCCCCACTGTATTTTCCACTTTTATGCATCCGATGAAGTGAGCTGTAGCTCATGGAAGCTTATGCTCAAATAAATTTGTTAGTCTCTAAGGTGCCACAAGTACTCCTTTTCCATTTACATCATACAAGCCATGGAGACAACAGACCTAAAGGGCTTGCAGAACCTTCCTGGTTATCCTGCACTTGCTCCCATGTAAAGTGCAGATGTGGGACAGCAAGAACAGTTGTTCTATAAACAATCCCCTCAGTGACTTTCATTCCCCCCTCCCCCCATCTCAACACCACCATTATAACTCAGCTGTTCCCTAATGCCCCTCTTTCACATCTTTTCCTGTGGACTATTTCCCATGGCTCTGGTTGGTTATGTAAACAATACTCTAAGAAAAATCCAGAGTATCCTATGCTACTTGGCATATCTTTGGTCAGATCTCTCCTCTCCTATTTTATGTCCTCTGCTGTGCCCTTTTTGCTAATCAGATAACATTAGGGTAATGTAGCTGTCAGGGTTCCTTCCTCACTCTGAACTCTAGGGTACAGATGTGGGGACCCACATGAAAGACCCCCTAAGCTTATTTCTACCAGCTTAGGTTAAAACTTCCCCAAGGCACAAAGTCTTTGCCCTTGGATTAAGTAAACACTGCCACCACCAAGTGATTTAACAAACAACCAGGGAAAGGACCACTTGGAGTTCCTATTCCCCCAAAATATCTCCCCATGCCCTTACACCCCCTTTCCTGGGGAGGCTTGAGAATAAACAAGATGAGCACAGACCAGCCTTGGATTTTTAAGACCCAACAAACCCAATCAGATTCTTAAAAACCAGAACTTTATTAGAAGAACAAAAAAAGACAAGAGAACAACTCTGTAAGCTCAGAATGGAAGATAATCTTACAGGCAGTCAGATTCAAAACATAGAGAATCCCTCTAGGCAAAACCTTAAGTTACAAAAAGACACAAAAACAGGAATACACATTCCCTCCAGCACAGTGAATTTTACAAGCCATTAAACAAAAGAAAATCTAACGCATTTTCTAGCTAGATTACTTACTAACTTTACAGGAGTTAGAGGGCTTGCATCCTTGATCTGTTCCTGGCAAGGGTATCACCCAGACAGACAAAAGCCTCCCCCCCCACCCCGCTCCCAGATTTGAAAGTATCTTGTCCCCTCATTGGTCATTTTGGGTCAGGTGCCAGCCGGGTTATTTGAGCTTCTTAACCCTTTACAGGTAAAAGGACTTTGCCTCTGGCCAGGAAGGATTTTATAGCACTGTATACAGAAAGGTGGTTACCCTTCTTCCCTTTAGATTCATGAGAGTAACACTGCTGCCTGGCAACATTTTTGAAGCCAAATGGTCGATGACTAAAAGCTCAGCCCTGTTCTCTAATGTTTTGGGTAACAGACACATGCAGAAATAGATTTACAGTTGACTATGTGTGATCTTTTGGACAAGATCTTAAAGGAAGTCCCCTCTGCCTGTCCTGAAAAACTAGGATCCAGATTTTCAGGAAAGAGCTTGATGCCCACAAGAGAAGCCAGATTTTCAGAGTTACTCAGCTCCCAGTTCAGTGCTTCCTTACTGTATGAACCACATTTTCAGAAAGGTCCTGCTGCCCAGCACCACCCACTGAGACAAATGGAGATGGTTGGTTTCTGAACTCTTGATTCCATGGCACTTTTCATAGGCCAAAATATCCCCTTCCCACACTGTAACGCAGCGTGCTCCTGTCATCCCTCCATCCACTTCAGTTGTGTGTCTGATGCTTGCTGTAATGTTGTAAAAGATCGTCCTGGAGCAGAACCCCAAAGCTGAACCCCACTGGGGGAGGGATAGCTCAGTGTTTGAGCATTGGCCTGCTAAATCCAGGGTTGTGAGTTCAACCCTTGTGGGGGCCATTTAGGGATCTGGGGCAAAAATTGGGGATTGGCCCTGCTTTGAGCAGGGGGTTGGACTAGATGACCTCCTGAGGTCCCTTCCAACCCTGATATTCTATGAACTTGGGGAAAGTTCTGTCTGGATCTGACCTTGACAGTTTAAGCCCATCTCTTTGTATTGCCCTTCAGCAGAGGGAAGAGGAAATCAGACAAAGAGTTTGTGTGTGAAACGGACATAATTTTATGCCCCAACTACCAAAACTTCAAGACAAAGAGAGGGAATTAAAGCCATTAGAGGTCCCCCTGCTACAGACCTCCCCCCCCACATAGTTCAAATTCTCATGCCTACATTCAGGAAGGTCTTTGCCAACAGAACCATAGAGTTTGGAAGGCACTCTGAGATCTTGTTGGGTGAAAGATGCTATACAAGTGCAAGTTATATTAATCCTTATGTAAGTCACACCAGCATGGTGTGGTGTTTGTCCCCCTCTGGTGGTGGCTAGGACACATAGGTTCAGGTTGATGAGCCTGCTGCAGGCTCAGCTGTCAGAGCTGGCTCTCTTAGCTCGGACAGTAGACTAATGCTTTTAGATCTAGCGATGCCAGGTTTGAGCCCCAACGTTGATGACCCACCGAGGGGTGTAGCATTACAATTATGTAAATTCCAGTAGGTGTCTAGCTGCATCTTTAGGTACCTAAATGCCTTTAAACATCTGGCTGTAAAGGCTTTGTCCGATGCCCACTGAAATCTATAGAAAGACGCCCATTGATTTCAGTGAGCACTGGCTTGGGCGCTAAATTGACAGATAAATTGTTCGCTAATACTTAATCCAGCTCTAGTCCCAAAGTATATATCTAAATATTGAGAAAAGCAAATCGAATAAGGCATTCACATCACTTATTTTATTCCTCAAAGCAATTTTTTTTTCTGGCAGTATGTTGCATTTGGGGAATTATGTAAAGTAAGAGAAGTGGCATGGTAAATCTATGCTTGTATAAAATAAAAAAAATACAGCCAAATTGTGGTTACTGAACTGAAATATAGCTTTCCTATCAATGGTGTAAAGAAAAAGTACATCAATAGGTTTTAAACAATATTATAGTTCTTATACTGTGACTAGCTTTCCTGACATTTACTGCAGTTTTAAATCGACAGACCATAGCTGGAGCATAGTATTGTGGAAACTTTTATTCTAACTGTCACAGTTCAAATGATAGAAACTATAATTTTACTGTTGGATAAAATTTTTGTGGAATAAATAAAAAAATCTTCTAAATTTCAGTTTTATCTGCAATTCCACTTAGAACATCACAAATTCACAACTGGTGGGCACAAGGGTCCAAGTTTTCAGATATTCCTGCAACAGGAAATTACATTGCTGTGTGTTTCGCCCCCCTCTTCCACTGCAGTTGTGGTGTGAGAGAGACGGGGAGAATGGAAAGCTAGATCAAGCGTTCTTTTTGGAGGTGGTGCTGTCTACTGCCCCCTACTGGGGAGTCTGAGAACGTTGGGTGGGATCTGGCTGCATATGTTATGTCACCGTACGATCTAATTGTGATGAGTAGCACAAACAGGCAGAGACCCTGGGTCCTAACCCTGGCTCTGCTCTGTGAGCTTCGGTAAGTCACGTACTCTTTGTTTCCCTCCCACTGTATTTGTCTAGCTCACCTAGTCAGATTGTGAGTTCTTCAGTGCAGGGAGTGCTGCTTACTCTGAATCTGGACAGTGCCTAACACAACAGGGCCCTGATCTCAGTTGGGGGCTCTGGATCCTACCATAATACAGATAATAAATGCTCTTTTAGATGCCATAATAAAGAATTGCTTTAAACTGTATAGGTGAAATCTGCTACTGCTGCAAAATGCCCAAATACTTGGTCTTTATATGTGTCCGTGCTATAGAAGGGATCAATCCAGGCACAGGATGCATGGCTGCAGCAAAGCCATTATTCTGGCCTATGAGCTGCAAATGTGGTCCCTGCCCCTATGTGAGGGCTCCTAGATGAAAGATCCATATAAAGATCCCTTCTGCATCCTCTCCCTAGGCCAGCCCTTCATGCCAGCAAATTCAGAGCCATCTCAGCGTGTGACACAACAGGATTCCAAAGGCCTTGCTCGGGATTGTTAACTCACGATTTTATCATGTCTCACAATACTACGTGTTTTTTTCTTAAAGCGCCATTCATGTGATTAGGTGAGGATCTCAGCTTTCATTTAAAAGAGAAAAAGTAAGTTCCTAGCTCCCATGGTAGTGGAGAAAGCCTTGAAAATGTGACCCCTGCAGTATTCAGTGCCAGAAAGCAAATAAGAAAACTCAAAAATAATTTTTTATCTCAGTCTCATGATCTTTGGTGGGGTGCCTGCCTCATGATAAAACCACACAGTTTGACAACTCTGCAATGTGACATGCTGTCCTCTGTATTGAATATTGACCTGTGTGATGCAGACCCAACTTCCTCTCAGCACAGTGTTTGTAGTTAACACAGCCTGAGAGTGGATTAAAATAATTTCCCAGCACACACTGGAAGTTTGCTCAAGTGGACATTTTTCATTAGAGGTTTTGTCACGGTCGCTTTCTTCAGCCTTTATTTTTTCCTTTTCTGCTATTGGGATTTCTTATCTTATATCCTGAGGCAAACCTGGAAGTGGTGGCTTTGCCACAGTCCATGCAATTCAGAACTTGGAGAACACAAGACACTGCAACCTTCTTCAGACTCAAACCACTGAAATGACCAGATAGAAAAACTTAGTGTTAGCTTTTTCTTGGCCACAATGCCTGGGTCTAGTATTATGATGCTGAGGTGTTCTGTAAGACTCCCGGTAGCTAGCATTACAAAAGGCAGATTGAGGTCTTTGGAACTTATATAATGGTTCATGTGCCAGACCTATTTTGCACCCAGCAAACTAGCTAAAACCATTCGTTCCAGCTCTCTTTGTTTTGAGACGTTTGAGGCCAACATCTTCCAAAGTGAGCAATTATTTTGGGTGCCTGGGTCCAATCTGGGACACTGTAAAGGAGCCAAGTTTTCTGAACACATTAAGCACCCACCCTCTGAAAAATCACGCTGTGTCATAAATATAAAGGGACGGGTAAACACCTTTAAAATCCCTCCTGGCCAAAGGAAAAACCCTTTCACCTGTAAAGGGTTAAGAAGCTAGGATAACCTTGCTCGCACCTGACCAAAATGACCAATGAGGAGACAAGATACTTTCAAAGCTGGAGCGGGGGAAAAACAAAGGTTCTCTCTGTCTGTGTGTTGTTTTTGCCAGGAACAGAAAAGGAACCAAAATTAAGGCACTCCAAATCACTAGTCGCTTTTGAAAATCACTGATCCATGATGAGTTTAGAGATCTTGCTTTGATTTTTTTTTTTGATCAGATTCAACTTCTCTGTTTTTAAAAAAAAATGTTAATAGAATTTGCTAGCCAATATTTCAAGGTTTGCCGAGAAAAAAAGGTTTCAGAGTAACAGCCGTGTTAGTCTGTATTCGCAAATCCATTACAATCTACATACCACACAGACTATGCTGACAGCTTGTGCCACATGCTCTCAAAGAAACTGCGGAATCACCTGATCAACATCCTCTACAGCAAACAGGGAAAGATTAAGAATGAGCTCTCAAAAATGGATACTCTCATAAAAAAACAACCTTCCACACAAACTTCCTCGTGGCTGGATTTTACTAAAACTAGACAAGCCATTTACAACGCACACTTTGCTTCTCTACAAAAGAAAAAGGACACTAAACTTTCTAAACTACTACATGCTACAAGGGGCCACAGCAATGGTTCCCTCAACCCACCTAGCAATATTGTTAACCTATCCAACTATACTCTCAGCCCAGCAGAAGCAGCTGTTCTATCTCGGGGCCTCTCCTTCTGCCCCTCCACCGCCACGAACATGATACAGTTCTGTGGTGACCTAGAATCCTATTTTCGACGTCTCCGACTCAAGGAATATTTCCAAAATACCTCTGAACAACATACTAATCCACAGAGGTCTCCCTACCAACACTACAGAAAGAAGGATTCTAGGTGGACTCCTCCTGAAGGTCGAAACAGCAGACTGGACTTCTACATAGAGTGCTTCCGCCGACGTGCACGGGCTGAAATTGTGGAAAAGCAGCATCACTTGCCCCATAACCTCAGCCATGCGGAACGCAATGCCATCCACAGCCTCAGAAACAACTCTGACATCATAATCAAAAAGGCTGACAAAGGAGGTGCTGTTGTCATCATGAATAGGTCGGAATATGAACAAGAGGCTGCTCGGCAGCTCTCCAACACGAGTTTCTACAAGCCATTACCCTATGATCCCACTGAGAGTTACCAAAAGCAACTACAGCATTTGCTCAAGAAACTTCCTGAAAAAGCACAAGATCAAATCCGCACAGACACACCCCTGGAACCCCGACCTGGGATATTCTATCTACTACCCAAGATCCATAAACCTGGAACTCCTGGGCGCCCCATCATTTCAGGCATTGGCACCCTGACAGCAGGATTGTCTGGCTATGTAGACTCCCTCCTCAGGCCCTACGCTACCAGCACTCCCAGCTACCTTCGAGACACCACTGACTTCCTGAGGAAACTTCAATCCATCGGTGATCTTCCTGATAATACCATCCTGGCCACTATGGATGTGGAAGCCCTCTACACCAACATTCCACACAAAGATGGACTACAAGCCGTCAGGAACACTATCCCCGATAATGTCACGGCTAACCTGGTGGCTGAACTATGTGACTTTGTCCTTACCCATAACTATTTCACATTTGGGGACAATGTATACCTTCAGATCAGCGGCACTGCTATGGGTACCCGCATGGCCCCACAGTATGCCAACATTTTTATGGCTGATTTAGAACAACGCTTCCTCAGCTCTCGTCCCCTAAAGCCCCTACTCTACTTGCGCTATATTGATGACATCTTCATCATCTGGACCCATGGAAAAGAAGCCCTTGAGGAATTCCACCATGATTTCAACAATTTCCATCCCACCACCAACCTCAGCCTGGTCCAGTCCACACAAGAGATCCACTTCCTGGACACTACAGTGCTAATAAACAATGGTCACATAAACACCACCCTATACCGGAAACCTACTGACCGCTATTCCTACCTACATGCCTCCAGCTTTCACCTGACCACACCACACGATCCATTGTCTACAGCCAAGCTCTGCGATACAACCGCATTTGCTCCAACCCCTCAGACAGAGACAAACACCCACAAGATCTCTGTCAAGCTTTCTTACAACTACAATACCCACCTGCGGAAGTAAAGAAACAGATTGATAGAGCCAGAAGAGTTCCCAGAAGTTACCTACTACAGGACAGGCCTAACAAAGAAAATAACAGAACGCCACTAGCCGTCACCTTCAGCCCCCAACTAAAACCCCTCCAACGCATTATTAAGGATCTACAACCTATCATAAAGGATGACCCAACACTCTCACAAATCTTGGGAGACAGGCCAGTCCTTGCCTACAGACAGCCCCGCAACCTGAAGCAAATACTCACCAACAACCACATACCACACAACAGAACCACTAACCCAGGAACTTATCCTTGCAACAAAGCCCGTTGCCAATTGTGCCCACATATCTATTCAGGGGACACCATCACAGGGCCTAATAACATCAGCCACACTATCAGAGGCTCATTCACCTGCACATCCACCAATGTGATTTATGCCATCATGTGCCAGCAATGCCCCTCTGCCATGTACATTGGTCAAACTGGACAGTCTCTACGTAAAAGAATAAATGGACACAAATCAGATGTCAAGAATTATAACATTCATAAACCAGTCGGAGAACACTTCAATCTCTCTGGTCACGCAATCACAGACATGAAGGTCGCTATCTTAAAACAAAATAACTTCAAATCCAGACTCCAGCGAGAAACTGCTGAATTGGAATTCATTTGCAAATTGGATACTATTAATTTAGGCTTAAATAGAGACTGGGAGTGGCTAAGTCATTATGCAAGGTAGCCTATTTCCTCTTGTTTTTTCCTACCCCCCCCCCCAGATGTTCTGGTTTAACTTGGATTTAAACTTGGAGAGTGGTCAGTTTGGATGAGCTATTACCAGCAGGAGAGTGAGTTTGTGTGTGTATGGGGGTGGGTTTTTGGAGGGGGGTGAGGGAGTGAGAGAACCTGGATTTGTGCAGGAAATGGCCTAACTTGTTTATCATGCACATTGTGTAAAGAGTTGTCACTTTGGATGGGCTATCACCAGCAGGAGAGTGAATTTGTATGGGGGGGTGGAGGGTGAGAAAACCTGGATTTGTGCTGGAAATGGCCTAACCTGATGATTACTTTAGATAAGCTATTACCAGCAGGACAGTGGGGTGGGAGGAGGTATTGTTTCATATTCTCTGTGTATATATAAAGTCTGCTGCAGTTTCCACGGTATGCATCTGATGAAGTGAGCTGTAGCTCACGAAAGCTCATGCTCAAATAAATTGGTTAGTCTCTAAGGTGCCACAAGTACTCCTTTTCTTTTCGAGAAAAAAAGATTTTTCTTTGTACCGCAGCTCTGAAGTCTATTACTTTGTCTTCATTTTTTATCCCTTCCAAGAATCTTCAGGTTATTATCTCAAACCTTTGCTGACAGAAATAAATTTATTATTAGATTCAGAAGATCTCTTCATTATAACCTTCTTGGTTCCTAATGCACAAATCCAGCAATGAGCTTGTACTCTGTGCATAAGTTAATATAGACACTTATCAGTCTATCTAACCATTTGTCTATCCATATGTCCTATATATCAGTGCAGAGTGGAGAAAAAGTTATGTCAAATCTCCCTTGCTTACACAAAAGTTCATACTGAATTTGATGTTTCAAATCACACTCTTGACAATTTTATTGTTGTCAGTGCTAAGGGAAAAGCTTGGATGAAACAAATGTCCTTTGCTGTCAGAGACAAGGGTATCTCCTGTCTCGAATGCCATCACAGGCAGGAAATTGCCTGGGCTGGTTTCAAAGACAGAAGAAGAAAGGAATGACTTCTTGACAAACTGCACCTTTTGAAAATTGTCTGTCGATCAGAGAAAATAAGCGTAGATTAGACTTTAACTCTTTAAGGATACCAGCCTAGATCAAGAGCTGTCCATGCAGAATGCTTAATTGTGTCCCTTACAACACTGGCTCTCAACATTTTTGGCCAATTATCTCAGTTTACTACTTGACTGTATCAGCCAGCATCTATCACCTCTCTCTCATCTGCATTAGTTCCCACCGGCAATGGATATTGGGCTGTGGGTTAGAACATACACAGGTGACTGGAGTTCAGAACCCACCAGGGAAATAAGGAACTGTCGTGCACAGGGTCCCAAAGTTATTAAGGAAAGGAGGAGCCTAAGTCTGCTGTTCCAGTGACTTCCTGTGCAACAGTGGTTTTTACTCACTGCCAGAATACTTGACCTTATTACCACAATATACTAATCCAGTTGGAATCTACCAAAAGGAAAGAATGGGGACGATATATGTTTTTGCTAGAAATTAAAAAAAAAAGAATTAATTGAGTATGGAGAAAAATGATGAATGATCCCAGAGGGAAATCAGAGATGTATTAAGAAGGCAAATTCAGCAGCACAAGAAGGCAAGAGAACTAGCCTGTTCACTCAGCTGCACAGAACCAGTTCAGACTAGTGTTTTACAGAACTCTAGTTCTTTAGCGGAAAAATAGTTCCAGCACTCAGTGCGGAGTCAGGTGATCTAGGTTTAATTTCTGGTGCTGCCAGAGGAAACTCCCTGTGACCTTGGGCTAGTCAGTGAAGGCAAGACTTTCAAAGTGTGTATCTCCCCCTCAGAACAACAGGAAACCTTTGGAAAATCCAGCCTTTAATTTCTCTCTGCTGCCTCAGTTTCCCATCTGCAACATGGGGATCACAACACTTCCTTTATGCCATCTTTTCTCTGGCCTGTCCATTTACACTAATTTTTTGGGGGGCGGAGGGGGAAGCAGCTGTCTCTTGCTATGTGTTTGTACAGTACCTAGCACAATAGCGCTTGTGATCTCAGTTGGGGTGAAGGGGCCTCTGGCCACTGCTAATGGAATACAAAATAAATAATATCAACACATTTTTCCTTTCCCCCTTGTCCATCACGAATGCTAACATTTTCACATATTGCCAGTGCTATAAATTCTGGAGCTTATGCAAACAGAATGTGATGAATGGGGAAGCTCTTCCTTATTGACTGTAAAGCAATTCTTGAGTTGTAGATGGTAGGTATACTTGTATTGCAATGGGGCAGACAGGCCCCAGAGTGGCAAGAAGAGGGTTAATGAGAACCTGTGGACCCAAATGGCCCCATCACTAGACCCGCTTGTTGGTTGGGCGAGCCTCTGGGTGGAAGGGATAGCCAGACCTTGGGTCAAAGTACAGGTGATTGGCCGAAGGGTCCTGAAGAGAAGGTTTGTTGGATGACTCTGTTCTTAATGTGATTTTGCCTGATTTGGGGGACTTTAACACCCTGGAGGGGTGAGACTGAACTGTGCCTTGGCTGGAAGGCTAAAGCACTGCTACCGTTGGACTGTAGGAGAGGCAGAGGCCAACCAGCGAAGACCCTATTCCTGGGTAAGTTGTATCCTCATGGACCAGAAGGGGGTGCTGAAGAAGCAAGCTTGGTCAAAGGCAAACTGCTCAATCTATGGTATCCTTGCAAAACCATAAAAAGCTAAGTTCATTCAATCAGGTCAGGAGCTTTCTTGGTTCTCAATGACAGCAGGACTTCCTTATTAGGCAGAAATTACTGGATTACATAGTCACGTATCAAACATTATTGAGGAGGAGCCAGCAACAGTCTTGTCATTGTATGGTGCCTCTCATAACCTGCACCAGCCCAGAATTTTCTGAGCTGAGGTCAGCTGAGAGATTTGGTGATCGGAAGTACAACTGTCAGGGGGTTCTAATTGCAGTCAATGGTCAAGAGACAGTAGATCGGGAGCTTCTTGTCTCCCTGTCTCACAAAAAGAACAAAGGGACAGTCAATGAAATTGAAAGGTGGCAAATTCCAAACCCCACACAAAGGGACTTGGGACACTTTGAACTATGGGGTGATTCAGTATGTGAGCGAGGAGTGCCAGCCCTGTGGAGACCAGCGATCAGGGGGGCAGAGAATCAACCTGGTCAACCAAGACCTCCCCAGAACTCCAGGCCAGGGAGCCAAGAGGGGACCCCACCCCAGTCCAAGGTGAATACACCGTACGGGAACTTCTCTCTTTCTGTGGAAGCCAGCCAACTTTCATAGTACTGTAGTACTCATCACAGGACTTATCCTCAGCATACCATCTGCCTGGAAAGATGCTAGTGAGGGTGCTGGAGGGGGCGGGGGATGCATGTCTTGAGGAATGCAGGAAGATAGGGAATTTGTTATATTGTTGATCTTTTAGTATTTTAGTTAATTGTAATCCTTTCCTTCCCTAAAGCCTTTGTTTCCTGTCCTCAGTAAAGTTCCCTATGTTATATTGTTAGTTCTGAGTGTGGCATTTCATTTGTAGGGGTTTGTGACAGTGTATTTTATTGTTTGTGTGCTACATCTTACTCCTTGTTAACAGAAAGTAGTAGGATTAGTTATTTCCCCCAAAGACAGCGCCCCTTGTGTCCCAGGCACAGAGAGGAGTCTATCTAAAAATAGAGGCACCTGCTGCTGAAATAAGGAATCCAGCACTCAACACATGCGAGATCAGGGGAGAAGCCACTCCAATTAGCAAGCACCAGGGAGGAGGCATAAGTCACACGTAGAGGAGGGGCTACTAGGGCGACCAGATGTCCCGATTTTATAGGGACAGTCCTGATATTTGGGGCGTTTTCCTTTTTCAGGTGCCAATTACCCCCCACCCCGTCCTGATTTTTCACACTTGCTATCTGGTCACCCTAAGGGCTACACACGACTCTGTTATCGCCAGGCATCAAAATGCCCCATTTCCATGATGGATAATCAAATTATCCATTACACTGCTCGATCTTGCACCCAGTCCAGCACACAGGCTAAAGCCCTCGTCATGTGAAACACACCCATAAAGCTGGAGAACCAAATGTGTTCCTCACTGAGACTATATTTCCTCTTGGGGGAAATGTAGGGTGAGAGGAGCTAAGCACGCAACTACTCTGACTTTCAAAATGTTGACAATCCCACTCTGAAATATTTATAAGTCATAGTCATACTGTAAAAGGGGCCTCATTAATAAATGAACAAAATCCACATGACTGTGTTGTATATCACAGCAGCGCCCCTGTCCTCAATCAGAGTCAAGGCCCTATTGTGCTAGGTGCTGTAACAGGCACCCAGAAGGGCCCACTCCTAAATTTCAAATGAAGGATTAGCTTGAAAAATACAGGGGTGAACACATGTTTCTACGACGGAGAAAGTGTACATATAATCTGTGTTGCAAGGCATGTCTGTATAAAGTTGGAATCCAATGACATGTAAGCCAAAAAAAAAACATAGGCTAATAGATCAACACGCTTTTAGAGGAAGAAATAGGGTGCCTAAATCCTTTGGGCTCTTTTGCAAATGCCAGCCAAATCATGATGGATTGGACACAGTGGTGACGCATCTGCGTCCTAATCCCTTTTGTTCTTTGCCATTAAGTCCATTAAGGATTCCCAGAAGAAGCCATGAGTGTGGGATTCTGCTAGCAATGTCTACAAAGTGAAGGCCTGCCAAGCATGATTCTGACAACTTTAAGAGCCAGAGGTCAACCTTTACGATAAAGGAATGATAACATAAAAACACCCAAAGATGTCCTTGGAAGTACAAAGCGATGAGGGCTTTTCCCCCCTGTTCCTGCTTATTCTCTGTGGAGCTCTTTCATGTGCTTTGTAGAAGTACTGTACTTTGAGGGTTGCCTTTGTGAGTTTGGAGAGGGAAGGGCTTTCGTTCTAAACTGCAGCTGGCTACTGTTAAATATTGCAGGTGATGGCCCCAGAGTCACCTCCCTGACTTCAAGGCCCCAGGGCGGTAGTTCTCCTGTCCCAAATAATAGTGAGCAGGAGACGATACATGACCCGTTTGGAATTGGAAGTGTTGGGACAAAAGAGAAGTGCAAAAAGCAATTGTAGACAAACCAGGCAATAACAGTGTAGGTGCCATTTGACATAGCCTGTCAGGAAGTGGAAAGCTTATCATTTTGTGGAAGGTAATGACTGAAAAGCAAACACAGTATTACAAGCTTCCTCACATTCCTAGCAGCAGATAGAGGGATGCTTCTCAATCAGCCATTGAAAGCACCCGAACCTTTTAAACTCTCTATCCCGCAGTGTTATCCACTGGGGCGTTATATACTGGCTAACAAAGAGACTACGTATTTAAAGCTGTTACTGAACTGGAAACAATATTGTCACTAATGGAAGACAAGGCAGAGGCTTAATGTGTTCCATCTTATGCAAGAGTCAGCCGGGCAAGAAATATAGGGCCAAAGTGAGACATTTAGCTACAGGCCTGAATAATGGAAAGTGCTGAGATACTCTGCCCATGGGGAGTTCAGGGAAGGACTGTAATCCAGATTATTAGAATTACATGAGCATCGAAGGTATGCCTACACTGTAAAGGAAGAGGTGATTGTAGTACAGGTAGGCATACCCATGCCCGCTTTAATCTAGCTAGCATGGGTAACAACAACAGTGTAGACATGGTGGCACAGACTAGCCATCCGAGTACATACCCATAGTCTGTGGCAGGCTTGTTACACTGCTGCTGTTACCCGTCCCAATTCGAGATGGGAAAATATTTTGAACTCTTAAAAATATTTGCAAGATGGGAAAACCATTTCCCACACAGCTCAAAGGATCTTTAAAAGGTGATGGTAGGGTTGCCAAATTTCTAATCACACAAAACCGAACACCCTAACTCCACCCCTTCCCTGAGTCACCGTCCCAGCCCCACCCCTCCCCTGAAACCCCGCAGCCCACTCACTACATTCCCCCTCCCTCAGAGACATGCTCTCCCCCACCCTCACTCACTTTCACTGGGCTGGGGCTTGGGGTTGGGCTGTGGGAGGGGGTGAGGGCTCTAACTGGGGGTACGGGCACCAAGATGGGGCCAGAAATGAGGGGTTCAGGATGTGGGAGGGGGCTCTGGGCTGGGGTAGGAGGTTGGGGTGCAGGGGGGATGAGGGTTCTGGCTGGGGGTGCAGGCTCTGAGATGGGGCTGGGGATGAGGGGTTTGGGGGATAGGAGAGGGCTCTGGGTTGTGGGGGGGCTCAGGGCTGGGGCAGGGGGTTGGGGCAGCTCCTGGTCAGCAGCACAGCGGAGCTAAGGCAGGCTCCCTGCATATCCTTGCACTATGCTGTGCCCCAGAAGCAGCCAGCAGGTCTGGCTTCTAGACGTGGGCCCAGGAGGCTCCGCGCGCTGCTCTCACCCACAGGCACCGCACACACACCCCCCCCCCCACACACACACACACCACCCCGCTCCCATTGGCTGCAGTTCCCAGCCAATGGGTGTGCGGAACTAGGTGCCAGACCTGCTGTCCTCTTCCAGGAAAGGTAGGGACCAGCCTGCCTTAGACCCACAGTACTGCCGACCAGACTTTTAACGGTCCTCTCAGTGGTGCTGCCCAGAGCTGCCAGGGTCCCTTTTCAACCGGGCGTTCTGGTCGAAAACCGGACACCTCGCAACCCTTGGTGAGGGAAGAGGGTAGAGCCCTGATGGAGAGTCACAATCAGAAGAGACAGAAGCCTGGCTGGCTGTCAGAGAGGACTATCTAAGGATTGTGGAGAGAGCTGAAGAGATAGACCAGTTTCAGTTGGTTGGAGGAAAGGTCATGAAAAGGAAGGCAGGGGAATACGTGGAGCTGATATTGTTATGTAAAGATGTGGGGTGCGGCTGCAGAAACCAGATGTCAGCCTCCAGTTTGGAAGACTGGGTTCTGGACTGCAGGGGCAGAAAAGACAGTGGTTAGCTGAATCTTCTTGCTGCTGCGTTACATAATGTTTTAATAAAAATAATGTTGTTAAATGCAAGCTCTCCATACCTTAACAACACAGCACAAGGCCTGACTGAGGAAGATGGCTTCCCAAATGAAGCAATCCTGAACCTAAAAATAGATTCAGTCTGGAGAAAGGGCTGAAATTTGAGCCAGTTACACTGCATGTAAAAATAATCAAAAACAAAATAGTTTCCCCATCTCCGGTTGAATCCATGAAAATGATCAAAGAGATGCAATGCAAACATCTCAATCATGATCAAAACCTTGCAAATGAATTTAATGAGAAGGTACGCAGAAATGCTCCATGAACCCAGAAATTCTGATGAGCCCATCCATCTCTGCTTTTGATGCTATGATATGCTGGATGGCATCTTAGCCTTTAGGAGTAGGAAAATAGATTTTTTTTTTCCCCCACCCAGGAGCAAAAGGTAAATCTCTTTTGAATTCAAACCACATTGCCAGCTAAACTACCACATGCAGTTTGGATGGACTAATCTACCGGTTTCCAATACTCGCTGTCCAATTCTCTCTCAGCCCAGGCTATTATACAACAGTCTTCATCATTACGCTTTGAAAGTAAACAGTGCCAGTGTTTGTATTTCCTGTTTTACCAGAGCCCTTACCTATCACTGCTGGATACGATCGTGCTTTCATACAGGCAGGTGACTAAACCAGATACCATTGAAGCTGACATGCTCGCGTCCTGGATTGACCAGTAGAGGGGGTGCTAAGAGCAGCATGACTCCAATCTCTCCCTAAGCAGATTAGCATAGAACACCCATTACCCTCAGCACTATTTCTTGCAAGCATTAACACTGAATGAACCATTTATACTTAATAGAAAATGGTGACTTCACCTTGCCAGTGACTTATTGTTTCCTTGTTACTACAGAATACAGAGAGAATTATTATTTCTTGAAAGCTTTTTCATACTCCAAGAAGTATTAAATTGGTAACAATGGATTCCTCTTGTCTAAATTGTTTCCCATGTCAAGGAAAATTCTATACTTAGCTTTCCTCTAACTTACTCATTTCACTAAGCTTTAACAGATTGATTCCACCTTGCCAGCCAATTTTGCCCAATGTAACTTAAAGCCATCATCCATCAAGAGGTGTGGGCTTGCATTTATTTATCAGAATCAGGAATGCTATAGATAATGGGTCATTAAGAACTATGCCTTCCAAGCCACAAGATATCATGAGCCTGACTGCCGAAGAATGAGCTTTGAGATAAGAAGGAACTCTTAAGAGGGTCAATTAGGTTGTAATTGGTTTGGATACTTGCCCTATCATACACTGGTTTTATTAAAACCCTACAGTGGGAGACAATTGCTTATCTTTGCTTCAGCACAATTATTTTAAATTGGGGCTGCACAATTCTAGGATTGCTGACACATGATATATATTACTGACGAAACCCCAGATTAGCAAACCTCAGAGACTATCAGATTACAAAGCTAAAGTTCACCTCAGAGAGACGATTGCAGGGACAAAAGCTCTCTTCTTTGCAAAACTGAGCTCAAGCCTCTGCTAAATGTGACTGACTTCTGAAATAGGAGCCCATTCCCCTCAGCAGAGTGAACATGCCAGGTATTACATGAGCTCTATAACTGAGATGTTCCTCCTGGAATTCAGATGAGGTTTCCACAGCCTGAAAATGCTAAATCAACTCAGAGAGCTGCTCTGAAATATTCTCTATGTGTCAAGGGTTAAAAAAAAAGACCAAACCCCTAGCTTTTTGGAATCTCTCTCAGCATTGTCTCTGGACATTTATTTAAGAGCTAATGAAAGAAAAAAGAGGCTCTGTAATGAAATAGCCCAGTTGGTAAAAAAAGCCCTTTTACCACTGATGATGTATGTCGTCGTCGCCCGCCCCCCGCAGACTCAAATTGTATTTCTCTGGCTGGACCTTCAGAATTGAGTTTCCTGGTCCATTTCCTAGGGCTAATCCTCTAGTTTCTGCAGCTACAGGAAGCTTGATCTGGGCTACCTACTCAAACAACTTGATGACTACAAATAAAAATTGACCAAATAAGAGTGATATAAACGTTAAAAAATAAATTTCCACCATAGCTATAGAGCTAGTACAATGCTACATAATCTGTGTTCAAGAACATTGTTTCATACTCTTATTGTGACATTGCTCATATAGCAAATTCCCTGAATGGCACAACTGGTCTCACTTGGACTTGTGCCCAAAAGGATTTAGCTGCCTAACTCCCTGAGAGGGGCAGGGCTTCAGACACACCCTTCTCCTTGGCATCTGTTATTGGCTATCTGAGGGGGCTTCCTGCCTGGTGTACTGTCTTTGTGGATCCTATTCTCCAGGATATGTGGATTCCATTGGGTGGCTCAGCCTCCATGCTGCAGAGGGGTCTAGAGAAAGAAGGACACGATTGGGGCTCAGGGACACTGTCTCGTCACAATCCTGTCTCTGCTTCTGCCTTGCTGCATGACCTTGCGCAAGTTGCATCTCTGTAAACTGGGGCTAATTTTACTTATCTACACACTTCCCAGGAGTATTGTGAGGATAATCAGATCATGGCTGTAAATGGTTTAGAAGTGTAAAATCCTATATAATGCCACATCCAGGACAATAATTATTATAAGGTAAACCAGCCCCCCACCTTGGTCTTCACAACAGTGACAGAGCTTCTAACCAATCCAATATATATCCAGAAACGATACACACAGTGGTGGTTTGAGATAAGATTGAATGGATCACCGAGCTGAGGCCACCTTTCCACGGGACTCCCAAATTGTAAAGCATTTATAGAAGCCGAGTGGATTTGGGGGCGTTTTTTTTTTATCATCAGTCCAGGCCATATTTACCCTGAATTACCCCAGGACCCATTTCAAGAATTCTGCCTCACCAGCCACACTTCTAGTCAATAGCGAACCCCCTTGACAAGAATTTCTTCTTTTGCAATTCTTTCTTCAACTGACAAAGGCATAACTAGACCAAATGGCTGGAAGTTGAAGTTAGAAACATTCAGCTTGGAAGTAAAGGTGTGGCTTTTTAACAGTTCAGGATATTGACCATTGGAATAGCTTACCAGGTAAATGTGTAACCACTTGGATGCTCTAAATCTAGATGGCAAATGTTTCACTGACACGCTAAGGACTGACCCTTAGTCTGTAAGACCCTGATTCATCAGAATGCTTAAGCATAAGATCAACTTCATGCATATGAGTGGTCCCATTGACTTTAATTTGATTGCTTAAGTGTTTTGATGAATCAGGGCCTAAACCTCATGATAATATCCTTCCTCATGCTATTTTAGCACTTACAGTTCTTACCAGAATCCAAGGCACATGGACTGCAACCTTTTATTGCTTTTCCTTGAGGAGGGACAATTTTTATGATTTTCCCCTTGCTGTAGTCAAGATTCACCTATGGCATTAAAATCAATGGAGTTGTGTCCATGTACAACACTGGTTAAGTTATCCCCTTTGCTGTATTTTTCTCCCACACATCTTCCATTCATATCCTTTCTTTCTTTTTTAATATTATGGATAATTATTCTATTATTTCTCTTCCTTTTAAATAATCTTAAGATATTTGATCATTTTGAGCCACAAAATGGTACAAGTCAGTTCTTATTTTCTCTCAGCTATTTCATCCATCCCTTACCTGTCGTGTATGTGACAACACTCAAAATAATGCAAAATTGGCCATCCTCCATTGATAGATGCTTGTAGGCTAAGCAGCCAATTTGGCCAACAAATGTATATTGAATTTAAAAAATGTTTTTAATAAGCAATCATGCCCATTTTCTATATAAAAAAGAAAAGGAGTACTTGTGGCACCTTAGAGACTGACAAATTTATTTGAGCATAAGCTTTCGTGAGCTACAGCTCACTTCATCGGATGCATTTCTATATGTTATATAACCTGCCAACTACACTTTCCCTATATGAGCAATAGGCGTGCATTTAAATATAGAGGAACTGCATGAATTTTTTACCCGTGTTTGGCCTGAAGTGGATTCACAATTTATTACCTCAGTTTGCTGCTGCTTTGATTGAATGCTGGAGTAATGGAAGCCTCTAAGCAAGGATCATGGGAATAAAAAAGGAATTGGCACTTGCAAGGAGCTGAGAATGTCTCACGCTTGTGGCCTCATTTTGACTCATATCAATGCCAAGTGTAAAATAATAGTCTGACTCAGAGCTAAATGTCATCTAGATTTCCCACCGAGTCTATTAATTTTCTTTTTTATTGTTGCAGGAAGTATTAAATACCATACTCTAGAATCAGTTTCAAGCAGGATCCATATCTCAATTAAACAACTTTCCTTCCCAATTGTTAATACAAACCCTCTGCTCTCTTTTTTTTTTAAATCACATTTTTAATGAAAATGGACAAGTCACTCTCATTTTAGCCAAATGGCAGATGGCAGAATTTGTCACAAGCCCCCAGGTGTCAGAATCAGCCCTTTTGCGAGGGAAGTGGTGAGGTTACAAAGGGATATTTGTACACATTGACTTTATTATGTCTGATTAGATCATGTCGCTGCAATCTTTGGAATTCACAGTCAATTCTCATCTTCAAACTGACACCTGTCAGAGACGGACCAGATAATTATTCACAGGCTTCTCTGCTTCTGCTGGAGTTCTGGCAATGGGCGTGTAATGACTTGGGGCTGTGTTTCCACAAGAAAGCACATCTAGGTACTATATAAACTACCTTTTCCATCCAGCACAACTGAGATTTGCCTCTCTAGCACCAGGAAGATGATATTAAACAGCTGTTCCAGCGGTCTTATTCCAAAGCCACTTCTGCCAGTGACCAGCAGACTTAAATAATGTCTAAAGCTCTAATCCTAAACACCAGGGCTGAACTCTGTAATGGAGACTGAGCACATAGATCATGGTCTTGAACTCCCGGTTCCTCATACACAAGGGAACAGCTGGCGATATTCTGGGTGGAAATATTTAGCAGGAGCCAATGCCATTCATTGTTTAAAAAGGACAGTGGCAAATGATGGTTTATAGTTTAATTATTTTGCATACTTTGTGGGAATCAGTCACTTGGAAATATTAGAAATGAATTCCCATTGAGGGGCTTTTATTTTTCTTTTCACTTGGCAAACGCAGGGGAGCAGGGTTTATTTGTATTTGAAAGAAGGATGGAATGAAAATGGCTGTTTTGGCTTAAATGCCAAGCAACCTAACACCCTGTCAGTGATGGGAAAACATCTTTGGACATGAGCCTTGTCCGTGCACATCAACCTAGGTCTGGGAGCATTGGGGCTGATTCTCAACTATGCTAAGGCTTTTTTATACCATTCTGGCAGCATAAAGAGAGTGATATCCCTCCCCCACCCCATGGGATAGAGCTGGCTTACGGGCCCTACATTGGCCCAGTCCAAGCCTATCAACTAGAGCTGGCTGAAAAATTTTCTGCAGGAATGTTTTTCCTTCTGAAAATGCCAATTCATGGAAATGGAAACATTCGGCAGCACTGTCTCAATTCTCATGAAATTGCATTTAAAGAAAATGAAACAAAGCCTTTTGGTGAGGAAGAAAAGACTCAGCATCTTGAAGAGTGGAGTCAGCAGTCTGCCCTAAATCAATTGGCATATATTTCAGTAAAAAGTGGACAGTGCACTGTGCTGTTTCTGCATAGGAGGGTACCAAACCGGCAGAATTTCTCGAAAGAGCATCCACAAGTAAATTATGTCTTCCTTTGAAATGCACCAAATCAAAGTCATATTACTGCAACTGAATAATCCACTCCTGCAGCCTCATACTCAGCAGATTAATGGCTTTATAATAGATGCCCAGAATAGGCAAGGGACCCGCTTCTGAGGTGAAATGTCTTCTCACTCAGTAGAACTTGAAGCGTACAATGACAGAACTCATTGCCAAGAACTCTAGCTCTACCTTGGAATATGTCACTTCCTTCGGGGTGAGTGGACAGGATGCAAATATAATCGGCCATCTCTCCTGGAGCAGAACTGTGCCAGACCCCAATTGCCCGTGTCAGTCTGAATTGCTACAGGATTCCATGGATCAAAGCATGGGACTGGATCCAACAAAGGGCTTGACACAGGGTTTCAAAAGCCTGCTTTCCTTCTTTAGTCCAGACCAACTGTCCCTCCCCCTGAGTTACATCCGACAATGGCTTGGCAAGGGTACTAAAATGGGACAGGGCACAGCCACCTATATGTTGAGCTAGGCCAAGGAACAAAGACCACTACAATTTGTGGGTAAACTTGCAAAGCAACACCTTGTAGCCTTTCACGTGTCGATTTCACCCCATTGGCCAACAGAGAATGCCCTGACAACTCTGCAGCATCTTTTTGCAAAACAGTACTTGGCTGCATTCAACTTTATGCCAGCCTGTTGCAGTCAGGTTAGCAACTGGTCCAGAATAGCATTATGCTTAGTAAGGGTCTTAGCAAAGACCAGAATGTCACCCAAATAGCAACATGCACCCTGGATATTATCCAAGAGTTGCAAGATCACTTTCTGAAATATCTTAGGAGCAGAGACTACGCCAAAAGGGAGTCATTGATACGGTACCCAAATGGTGTGCTGACAGTCAATAAAAGCTGCAAACTGATTTAGTTGGGGATTGGTCCTGCTTTGAGCAGAGGGTTGGACTAGATGACCTCCTGAGGTCCCTTCCAACCCTGAGATTCTATGAAACTTTCAGCCACACAAATCTGCCAACAAACAGATCGGTAATCCACCAAAGAGAAAATCCGGGATCCACTTACACGGAAAATCACTTCCTCAAAGGTTGGCAAATGAAACTGCTCATGTTTTACATACTTATTAAGAATAATAAAACCTGTGCTTACCCCCCTTTTCTTTTCTTTTGTGTTTGGGGTGGGGGAGCAACAACAAACCTTATTGCTGTAATTACAGCTGCTGTTTCTACTTGCTCTGAGTTGATATGGAAATATTCCCAGACAAGGTGGCAGTAGAGGGTCTTAGAATCATAGAATATCAGGGTTGGAAGGGACTTTAGGAGGTCATCTAGTCCAACCCCCTGCTCAAAGCAGGACCAACCCCCAGTTTTTGCCCCAGATCCCTAAATGGCCCCCTCAAGGATTGAACTCACATCCCTGCATTTAGCAGGCCAATGCTCAAACCACTGAACTATCCCTACCCCCCAATCTTGAGTGACAGCAAACAATTGTTATTTCAGCACAGTAGAGAAAGGAAAACATTGTGAACCATGCTCAGTAGAGGTTTTGAAGCCAGTGTGGAAGGCTTCATTCGCAGCAAACATTCCTGCCTGTACACACACTGCCCCATCATTAGAAGCTGGAACCTCCCGGCCAATCATAGTGAGTTCGGTCAAAGGTACAAAGCTGATAGCCATTTTGAGCATCAATCAGATCCAACCCAGCCCTGCCGGAGAGGGTAGCATGGCCAGAGGTAACCCAGACTGAATCTGTGGTCTGGATCTCAATACAGTTTCCTGTGGTTTTACAGAAGTCAGTGGGATTGAGATAGGGAAAACACCATAAAGGAGGAATCGCAGACTGGAGGTCAAATGTCTTTGTGAGAGGTATTACAGCAGTGAACCATAAACAGCGTGTGAGCCTAACACCTACAATAATTGCCAGTTTTTTCTTATTTGAAATTGTGAGAGTGCTCAGTATTGCGGATGCTGAAACTACCGGTTATGTGGTATAGTCAAACTTTTGTCTATTTATCAATATAATACTCAGGGTAAGTCTACGTGAAAGCAGAAGTTCTCCAATTGTCAGAATTCCCAATCCCTGTATTCATTTGATAAGATATAAAGGTATATTTTAGGTCCTGTGTTACGTTATTCATTTTAAAGGAAAATACCAAATCTCTAGTTAGTGATGTTAGTCTAGCTAGGGTGCCTGGGAACAGCTGTGCTGTAATGGTTTATCTTTGGAGTTTTATTCAGATTAAAAAAATTTAAATTGTTAAGTGTCTGTGTGTCTTATGGTAAAGACTGATACTGGATTCCAAAGAAGAGAAACAAAGTGAATCCTATTATAAATTTCCCCTTTTAGTATTTAGAGGATTTCTATAGGAAATCCAACTATAGTCTCTTGCAAGGATATGAATTCATGGTCTGTGCATCTATTTTAAGTCAGGTAGAGGAGTTCTGTAGCACAGAATTCATAAGTAAATCAAATTACCTCCCCTCCCCATAGGTTATATGTGCACAGTCAAATATTGCCATTCTTTTTGTATACAATCATAGTGGATGAGTTGCAGTCTATAGGCTGGAGGGGGGGAACCTTTTGTAGTGAGAATGAAGGTGAGCCATTTCCAGCAGTTGATTATCACTACAAAATGTCATCCCCCATCCCTCCCCCTCCCCCCCACCCCGTCCTGCTGGTAATAGCTCACCTTTCCTGTTCACTCTTATTACAGTGTGTATGGTAACACCCATTGTTTCATGTTCTCTGTGTATATAAATCTCCCCACTGTATTTTCCACTGCATGCATCCGATGAAGTGAGCTGTAGCTCACGGAAAGCTTATGCTCAAATAATTTTGTCAGTCTCTAAGGTGCCACAAGTCCTCCTTTTCTTTTTGTGGATACAGACTAACACGGCTGCTACTCTGAAACCAGGAATAAGTAGTGTCATATGGGTGACAGAAGTAGGAGACACAGCTGACAGTTTAAGTGTAGACACAAAGGTAGCAGCAGTCTGAGACACAGAACCTCTTTCAGCCCGAGTCCTCTCTCATGCCTCATACTTAGCCACCGCGGCATCAAAAGTTAGCGTTCTATCATCTTCAGCCAGTAACAGTTCATCCAGTCAGTCATCGGCTACACCAATCATAAAAACATCCCTGAGCACTATTATCATAACATCCCCAAATTCACAGTCCTGAGCCAACTGCCACAAACCACATGCAGATTCACATATGGTTTTGTTGGGCTGCTGGCAAGCTTCAAAAAAATGTTTTAACAGAACAGATTCTCCAGTGCCGAAATACTAGTTTAGGTGTTGCACACCCACATCAAAGGAGGACTTGAGCTCTGGGAGTCCATCATAAATATCAGTGCCATGACAGCCTAAGCAATTCTGCAGTGAGGGTATCCTAGCAGCACCGGAGAGTTGCATGATCTGCACATAGTTCCAAAAATTCTGACTAAAGTACCACCAGACAACTGCCGAACAAAGTGCGTGCAGCATCGGTTGCAGGATAGAAGCACTCATCACAATAATGTTACACTCGGATGCACTACAGAATAGCAACCCAAAACCACAAGAAAAAAACAAAAAATGAAGCAAGACATGCAGGTCGGGAGCCAATCAAACCATATAATAACCATGAGCCAGTTAGGTCAGCAACAGTTTGAACAGAACATAACCATCCGAACAGCAGATATGTAGCAATGGGCCCTGAGTAGCTGCACATACCCAATGCTATGCACACACACACACACACAGCCTTTAACAGCAACAGGAACATGGAGTTCAGGGAGCAGAAACCCGGAAAAGAAAACACGAATGGGGAACATACACACCCCAGTCACCACACGCCGCATGCTCACCTATAAAAAGGGTCTGTTCATTCCTAACTAAGTCAAAGAGATGATGTAAACCTTAATGACTGTTTGTAAAGTTCTTTCATCACCTCAAATGAAAGGCACTAACATAAGATAAGATAAAGTGACATTTTGAGTTTAAAATCTTTGGCAGTGTCCCTTTACAGAAGAAAAGTAGCAAGAAATACACTCTTTATGAGGCAAAACCCTCATTAGCTTCACAGGCATTGCCAGACTCTAGCCTAGTAACCAGTCATCAATAGGAGTTTGGATTCAGATTGGCACATGGCACTGAGCACCTCACAAACATTAAGGAATTTGTTTTCACAACACCTCTGTGAGGCAGGCAAGTAGCATCATCCTCATTTTACAGATGGGGCACAGCAAGATTAACTGATTTGGCCAAGGTCACACAGGAAGTCTTTAACAGAGACAGGAACTGAACCCAGGTCACGTGAGACATTGGCTAGTAACAATCACAAGACCTTCCTTCCTGCCAAATTTAGCTCCCGCTGTCCTGTGTGTCCAGACTAATGTAAACCCCATCAAAAGTTTATGCTTTAGGATAGATTTTTCCCTAACTTATTGCTATGACCTGTCACTTTGGGGAAAAAAAATCAAAACTTAAAAATAAGACTTGCGGGGGGAAGTAGCTATAAACAAATCTCAGATGTCAGATTAGAGAGCCGGATATAGAAGAGAACAATGGAAAGGTACATGCCTCTGAACACTCATTGATAGAGAGGCAATCTAAAATGTTATTGTAACCATTTAGCTGCTGGGCTTCTACCTTCAGGCATTAAGGCATTGATTTAAAAACATTGGGCAGGGGGAGGAGGGATATTTACTGCTTACCTCACATAGGACAAAGTCAAGTACTGATTAAGCCTGTCTCAGCTGGCTCTTTTCTGGTGATGCCCTTTGGAATCTCTGGTGACAGGATTCCATTTTTGTTCTGTTCCGACATTCCCTGGACATCAGTGTGACATGTCTTGGTGGACGTGGTATGCTGGGCAGCACTGAAGCACCTGGCAGCAGGGCATAAGTGGGACAGCAGGACAGGTAAAAAAGGGGAGTTCTTCACAAGAGGGGCTCTCTGGATTTCCGCTTTGCCCAAGGGAAGTAAGGACAGGACTGCGGGCATGGTGAGAACTCTGTATGTACAGGGAACCCTCCGTGTGTGTGTGATGTGGGCCATATTTAGGCAGCTAAATAAGTGGCCTGATTTCAGAGGGGTTGAGCACCCAACTACTCCATTTGATTTCAGCTGCTTTGAGAAAATTAGATAAGTATTTGGATTCAGGGCCAAGATTTTCAAAGCAAGGATGATAGAGCGGGCTCATAAATCCATATTTAGACACCTAAATATACAGGTTTAGTCTCAAAAGTGCTGAGCACTGTGTGTAAACAAGGAGTTTGGCTATATATATATATTTTGTGATAGACCCAGGACTGTTGAGTACAGCAGAGGGCAGGCCCGGGTTCCAGGCCAGGGACCCTAATGATAGTAGCTGTTGGCAGCCAATCTGTCACTGCCAGAGTTGCTACATTTCCCTGGGCCACTTCCCCACAGCTCTCCTACTTCTCCCTTCCCTTAGGGCTCCCTTACTAATAACTTGAGAGTATCTGCATTAACCAGCCCTTCAGCCACACTTGCTCGCCTCTGCCTGACTGGAGTCAGCCCTTTTATAGTATCAGAGGGGCCTTAATTAGAGTCAGGTGGTTACATTAGCTTGATGGCCTCACCTGACTCTTTGCAGGTTAATTGGAGTCAGGTGTTCTTATTAGCCTGGAGCAGCCCCTGCCCTGGTCAGTCAGGGAACAGAGCCCTGTTCATCCAGATGCCAGTAGACCCGTCTTTGGCTCCTCTGCTGTACCCGACTGGCCTGAAGGGAGGCTGCTGTTGCTGGGCCTTGGGCTCTTGCTGCTGCAACTGCTCCTGCTGCTCCCCTAGCTGGGCTGGACACCACCCGTCCCCGCTTCTCTGCTACCTGATTGCTGGCTAGCTGCTGGACTCACCCACCCACCCACCCTTGGGTGCTGTTGCTACTGTTCCAACTACAGCCCCTTTGGGGGGGGGCTACTCCCCCGCTCCCCAGAGGGGGGGAGTGAAGGACCCCTACCCCAGCTGTTGCTACTGCTGTTGTGGACACCACCACCTGTGAGGGGTCCTCTCTGCCTGCCTGGCCACCGGGCTGCTGCCTGGGGCTGCTGCTGCCTTTGCTACTGCCTGAGAGCTGCTGGACCCCGACGGAGGAGGAGACGAGGCCATCTCCTGCTGGGGGAGCGCACAGGGACTCTGCAGACCATTGTGGAGGGAGCCTGAAGGCTGAGTAACTTTTGGACTGTGCTCTTGTGTTGGGGGTTCTGACTGTGTTTGTGGGGACACAAGGGGTGTGGCGTGGAGCCTGCCCCCCAGTCCATCTGTGTGTCGTCCCCCCCAACTCCCACCACCACCACCATCAGCGCTGCCCCCCTCCACCACCCCCAGTGGACACTTACCATCTGCCTCAAGCTCCTGCTTCTGGGACTCTGCTGCTCGCTTGGCCTGATGCGCCCTTTCACCACCTTTTGGGCCTGCAGCAGCAGCCAGCCTGCATTGACTCTTCTGCAAGCGCCCGTGGGTGCACGTGTCCCCTGCCCCGTCCTGGACTGACCCCCTTCAGCAACCCCCAGCTTTGTCCCTGGCTCCCTGCCCCATTTTGCCCCTTGCAGCCTTTTTGCCCTCCTCCTTACCCCAGCACCTCGCTGGCTTCTGTTTGTTTGCCTGCCCTGCCCTTTTCCCTCTGCAGCCTTTGCTTGTTTGCCCCGCCTCTGCCTCTGAAGTCAGCCCCGAGGTTCCCTGTCCAGCCTCCAGCCTGTTTCTCCCCCCTCCCCATGTGATACCCCTGCCCTGATTGGCCCCTTACTCAGTGCGCCCATGCCCCCCCTCCCATGCGCTTGTGCCCTTCCCCTGTTTGAGTTTGCCCCGATCTCACTGCACTCCCCGAACATTGTTATGACCCCCCTCCCCTAGTGCAGCCAGAGGAGCCGGTTTCCTACCCTGAGTCAATGACTGTTCCCCACAAGCCCTCAAAAGCCCCCCCCCCCGTCCAGCCCATCCCCTTTGGCGCCCTCCTCCCCTGCCTGCAGCCTAGCGGGAAGGAGTGGTTGACCTGCCTCCCCTTTCCCCTCCTCTTTCTGGTGTCCTCCCCTCCCTCCCTGCTCATTATGGCGGGGGACACGACAGGTGGGGCCCCTCCAGCAGCCCTAGATACCCCTCCCCCGCCTGCCCCTCCGTCACCCCCCCCAAGCCTCTACCTCAACCGCTGCTGCCAAACCACCTGTCACCGCCCCCGCCGGGGCGCCGACAGTGGTGGGCACCGGGGTGACCTCCGTTGCTGCCACGTCCCTCCCCCCCTTAGATTCTGGGGTAGCCCCCCCAGCTGGCGGGAAGGGCCAGGGTAGGAAGAAGGGGAAGGGCCCTGCCAAAAAGTCCAGGCCCTCCATGGCAGGGACTGCCCTCACTGCCACGGCCCTGCCACCGGCCGCGGCGTCCCACCCCGCTGCTTCCCCCACCAGCTCTGTGGGTGCCCCTCCCCCGGCCCCCAGGGCCTACGCCCAGGTGGCGGCAGCCCCCCCGCCTACCGCTACATCATCTCTCCTGCCCACCGCCTCCATTACCAGCTATAGCGGCCGGGCCCCTTTCCCACCATGACCAGGAAGCACGGTGTCTGTTGCCTCCTGGTGCCCGCCTCGCCCCAGGTGGAGACGTGCTGGCGTTGGCGAGGGTGGTGGGGCCCATGGCCATTGTGGCGGCCTCCAAAATGTATGGGAAGGTGGTCTTCTTCCTGGCATCGGAGGCTGCTGCCCAGGAGGGGGTGGAGAAGGGCCTGGCTGTGGGGGGGCATGTTCGTCCCCCTGGAGCCGCTGGACGACCTGGGCGTCCACCTGGTCCTGACTTCCGTCCCTCCCTTCCTTCCCAATGCCGCCCTGTTACCTGCCCTCTCTACCCTGGGGAAGCCCAACTCTGTTTTGAGCCTTCTCTCCTTGGGCTGCAAGGACCCCGCCCTCCGTCACGTCCTCTCGTTCCACCGGCAAGTGCAGCTGCAACTGCCGCCAGCGGCGCATGACGGAGGGGCGCTTGAGGGGTCCTTTTTGATCCCCTACCAGGGGGCCCATTACCGGGTGCATTATTCCACGGGGGAGGCCCGGTGCTTCCTCTGCCGGGCAATGGGGCATGTCCGGAGGGAGTGCCCCTTGGCCCGGCACGAAGAGGCATCCGGGACCCCCGAGTCCCAGCAGGGTGCCGGCCCCATCATCGCTGACACCCCTGGCTGCCCGGCGCCCGAAGCCACCCCTCCTCCTACTCAGTCCATCACTGCTCCCGCTCGGGCCCAAGGGGCGCTCCCCCCAACACGCCCAGACGAGCGGGAGAGCCCTGCCTCTGCTGCCTACAATCCAGCGGGGCCCCTGGAGGAGGGTGCGGCAGGGATACCGCTGAGCATGGGAGAGGGCCCGCCCCAGGGGGACTCTTCCCTCCCTTATTCCGCCCCACCGCTGCCTCTCACTGTCCCTGAGCCTTCGTCCTTGCCCCCCGACCCAACCCCTGTTAGCCACCCCCTGCGATGATGCCATGGAGGGCTGGGCCCTAGTCCGGGGAAGCGGGGCAAGCGGAGGGCTCGAGCTCCGCTCCTTTCCACTGATGCGGAAGCCCCCCGGAAGATCAGAAAGGGGGGCGCCGATGCCGAGCCCTCTGCCTTGCCCGTGGGCGTGTGCCACCCCCTGGTGCCGGCTGGGGAAAACGTGGCAGCACGGGAGGGCAGTACCGTCCCTCCATTGGAGTCCCTCCCCTCCAAGGCCCCAGATGGAGCCCCACCTGGCCCGTTACCATCCGGAACCCCTGTGAGCCCCGGGGCGAGCGTCGCTTTGGGCACTGGCGGGGAGACCTCCAGGGTGGTGGAAGGAGAGCTCCCCTCCATTTATGAGGAGATCGAGGCCCTGGGTCTGACCCCAGTCACCCAGGGGGAGGACGACCCTCTGCTAGCGGGCCTCGATCTGAGCGACCTCAGCCCGGCCCCGCCTTCCCCATGCTCCTTTCCCCTAACCGCTGTTTCTGCTCCTGTCTCTGAGGGTTTCCTGGGCTTCTCCATCTGCCTGTCCGTGGGTGGCACCCTGCTGTTGGCCGCCGAGCACACCGAGGCGACTGCTGGTGGCATGCGGCTGGTACCCGAGCCCTACGGGCTGCCCCTCGAGGGCGTGGGGCGACTGACCTCCCTCCCGGGCGGGGACCCCACTGACGATGCTGTAGCTACTCCGCCGGCCGTGGTGCCGGAGCCCAGCATTATGGAAGGCCCCCTGCCCCGCCCACAGCTCCCTGAGCCGGATCAAGAGGGGCCATTTCCCAACGGCCTGGCTCCTGGAGCCCAGGATCCTGCCTTTGCCCCTCTCCCTGGCTCTGCAACCAACCCCAGCCTTGTCCCTACTCTGGATCCCTGCCCTGCCCCTGATGTCAACCCCGCCCCTGTCCCCCCCACCTCCCGTGCTATCATTGCCGCCCCTGGGGCTGTCATCTCCTCGTTCCTGGAGGATAGCCCCCAGGGAGTGGCTTCTGTATTTCCCAGTCCCGACTCACTAGGGGCTGCTACCTTCCCTCCGCCACCCCCAATCGAGCCAGGGTTTGAGGGGGCTGCGTGGCGCCAGCCCATCAGGCGCCACATCGGGGGTCTGCCCCTTACCTGCCTGTTTCGGTGGGCCATGAGGCTGTGTCAGTGGTCCCTCCAGAGGACAGCCGGGGGCTAGTGACCCCGGCCCCCCATACGCCGCAAGAGGAGCTGCGGGAGTTACTTGAGGACATCCAGGGCTCCCGTAATAAGGGGCAGCTCACTCTGCAGCGATGGGGGGATTTCCATCTAATCCTCCGGGCTGTGAGGGCCCTCATGGCAGAGGGTAAAAGGACCAGAAAGCAGGCCGCCGCGGCCTACCAGCGGGTCCGCCTCCTCCGTGACTCCCTACTTACCTACGGGGTAGGTCATGGACTGTTGCGCGGCCCGTTGGGAACCGCGAGCATCCCTGCCGGCGAGGATCCCCCCCAGCCCTCCTCATGACACCTCTCACCATCACCACGTTAAACACCTGAGGCTGTAGGATGGGAGCAGATGCCAGGTGCTCCCCTTCCTTCGGGAGGGGGGGTACTCTGTGATTTTTCTACAGGAGACCAATACGGATCTGGCCGCCAAAGCTAGCTGGCAGCTGGAATGGGGAGACAGGTCTACTTTAGCCATCTCGTAGTTCGTATGGCTGGAGTGGCGACCCTGTTCTCCCCCGACCTACGGCCCGAGGTGCTGGGGGTCGCCGAGGCTGTGCCTGCCTGCTGCACCTCCAGGTCCGTTTGGAGGGGCTCGTGGTGAATCTTGTCAACATCTATGCCCCGACATTGGGCCCGGAGCGGCTGCGTTTCTTTCAGCAGGCATCCGCCTTCCTCGGCACTTTGGATCCTCACGAGTGCCTGGTCGTGGGCGGGGACTTTAATACGACCCTTGAGGAGCGGGACCGCTCAGGGACCGAGCAGTGCCCGGCCGCCGCAGACGTCCTCCTGGAGATAGTCGACCATCACTTCCTGGTGGACGTCTGGCGTGACCACCACCCGGACGACGTCACGATGTTCACTTTTGTCCAGGTGGAGGCCCATCAGTCGCGCCACTCCCGGTTGGACCGCAACTATTTATCATGTTTCCATCTTTCACAGGCCCACTCCTCCAGCATCCGGCCAGCCCCATTCTCCGATCATCACTTGGCCACCGTGATGGTCTCTCTCTGCGCAGAGAGGCCGGGGCCAGCCTATTGGCGTTTTAATAACAGCTTGTTGGAGGATGTGGGCTTCGTGACGTCCTTCCGGGAGTTTTGGCTGGCCTGGCGAGGGCAGCGGCGTGCCTTTCCCTCGGCACGGTGGTGGTAGGACCTGGGGAAGGTGCGCGCCCAGCTCTTCTGCCGTGACTACACCCGGGGCGCCAGCCGACGGAGGGATGCAGCGATAGGGCAGTTGGAACGGGAGGTCTTAGAGCTGGAGAGGCATCTGGCCGCCAGCCCCGAGGATCCATCCCTCTGCGGGGCATGCCGGGAGAAGCGGGAGGAGCTCCGGGCCCTCGAGGACCATCTGGCCCGGGGTGCTTTTGTTTGATCCCGCATCTGCCTCCTTCGGGAGATGGATCGCGGCTCCCGCTTCTTCTATGCCCTGGAGAAAAAGAGGGGGGCCAAGAAGCATGTCACCTGCCTCCTCGCAGAGGATGGCACCCCCCTCACGGATCCGGCGGAGATGTGTGGGAGGGTCAGGGCCTTCTACGCAGGCCTTTTCTCCCCGGATCCGACCAATCCTAACGCTTGCAGAGTGCTCTGGGATGAACTCCCAATGGTCACCGCGGGCGACCGAGACCGGCTAGAGGTGCCTCTCACTCTGGCCGAGTTCTCGGAAGCCCTCCGCCACATGCCCACCAATAAATCTCCAGGCATGGACGGGCTGACCGTGGAGTTCTACCGTGTGTTTTGGGATGTCCTCGGCCCAGACCTAGTCACCGTCTGGGCCGAGTCTTTGCAGAGTGGGGAACTCCCTCTTTCGTGCAGGTGAGCCATGCTCGCCTTATTGCCAAAGAAGGGGGACCTCCGCGATTTACGAAATTGGCGTCCCGTCTTGCTCCTCAGCACGGACTACAAGATCGTAGCAAAAGCCATCTCGCTGCGGCTAGGGTCCGTGCTGGCGGACGTGACCCAACCAGACCAGACCTACACCGTCCCGGGCCGCACCATCTTCAACAACCTGTATCTGGTCCAGAACCTCTTGGAACTCGGGTGTAGGGATGGTCTGTCGTTCGCCCTCCTGTCCCTGGATCAGGAGAAGGCATTCGACAGGGTGGATCACGGTATCTCCTGAGACTCTGCGAGCGTTTGGCTTCGGACCCCAGTTTGTGGGTTTTCTCCAGATGCTGTACACCTCCACAGAGTGTCTGGTCAGGCTCAACTGGACCCTGACCGAACCGGTCAGCTTCAGGCGAGGAGTACGGCAGGGGTGCCCCCTCTCGGGCCAGCTGTACGCTCTGGCGATCGAGCCCTTCCTCAGTCTCCTCCGCAGGAGGTTGATGGGGTTGGCGCTATGGGAGCCGGAGCTGCGGCTGGTCCTGTCGGCATACGCCGACAATGTGCTCCTCATGGTCCAGGACCCGGGCGACTTGGCACGAGTGGAGGCTTGCCAGGCCATCTACTCGGCAGCCTCCTCCGCCTGGGTCAACTGGGTCAAGAGCTCTGGCTTGGTGGTAGGGGACTGGCGGCAGGCGAGCTCCCTCCCACCCGTGCTTCAGGCCATCCGGTGGAGCACGGGTCCGCTGCTCTATCTGGGCATTCACCTTTCTGCCACACATCCGTCTGTGCCGGAGAACTGGCACTGTTTAGAGGGCAGGATGGTAGAGCGGCTCCGGAGATGGACAGGACTGCTCCGGTGTCTGTCTCTTCAAGGGCAGGCACTGGTGCTCAATCAACTAGTCCTGTCCATGCTCTGGTACTGGCTCAACACCCTGGTTCCAGCCCCGGATTTCCTGGCCAACCTCCGGAAGTTGATTCTGGAGTTCTTCTGGTCAGGACTGCACTGGGTCTCTGCAGGGGTTCTCAATCTACCCCTGGAGGAGGGAGGGCAGGGCCTGAAGAGTCTCCGCACTCAGGTCCATGTCTTCCGCCTCCAGGCCCTGAAGAGGCTCCTTTATGGTGCAGGTAGTCCGGCATGGAGTGTACTGGCGCACGCCTTCCTGCACCCCTTCCAAGGGCTCCGATATGACCGGCAGCTCCTTTATCTCCATTCAAGAGGTCTTCCGCGAGACCTCTCCGGGCTGCCGGTCTTCTACCAGGACCTCCTCCAGACCTGGAAACTGTTCACAGTGACCAGGTCCGTGGCAGCCTCCATGGGAGAAGATCTCCTCGCAGATCCCCTCCTACACAACCCCCAGCTCCGTGTGCAGGTGGCAGAGTCCCGCTCGGTGCGCCAGAGCTTGGTCCTGGCAGAAGTTACCAGAGTCGGAGACCTCCTGGACTACGACCGGGGAGATTGGCTGGATCCCCTGACGCTCGCTCAGCGCATGGGGCTCTCCAGACCTCATACTCCCCTGCGCATACTCCAGGAGGTGAGGGCCGCTTTGCCGCCCGCTGCTCGGGTTTACCTCAGCCGGGTCCTGCGAGAGGGTGTGCCCCACCCACCCTCCACCCCAGTCCCTTTGGACCTTTTCATCGGGCCCCTGCCCCATGGACCCGACCGACCCCCCTCTCCCCCCCGCCCCTTCACCGTGAGCCGGCTACACGAGCTGCAGCCGGTCCGGTTCCAGACCGCGTCAAAGAAACATCTCTACACGCTCATGCTCCACACCCTTCACAT